>NC_134104.1:111362692-112007884 GCF_040939455.1 Microcebus murinus | reverse complement strand
ATTTTAAGGTTAACTATTATCCTTAATATTCATGCATTTATTTCATCTGGAATTGACATGTATGTATTTAATGATTACAGCCATAGGCTCAATCAATTCCTTTTTACGAATAATGATTCAATTCCAGGACATTAATTAAATAATATATTATTTTCCCACTGTTGTAAGATACTACCTTTATGATTAACTAAATTGTTACACATTCTGGGACAAGATTTGGGCTTTCTATTCTGTGACAAGACTGATCTATGTGATATGTGCAAATATTATAATAAATTATAATACCATTATAGTATATTTTAAAATCTATGATTAGAAGTTTTTCTTGATTTTTCTGTTTTTTTAACTCATTTCTTCTTCCAAATTAACTTTGCAGTTAAGTTGAAAATGTTTTGAAAAAATGCCTTTTTTCAATTATATTGGTAAATATTATATATTCTCATGCAGAAACGTGTTATACCTCTCCTATTAAAATCATCTCTTTTGTTCCAGGATAAAATTTTCAACAGTTTTATATAGTTCAGTGTATTTCTTCTTAAAGTTCATTTCTTGGCATTTCATTTATTTATTAATTTCTCATTGTTTTATTTACTTAATTGATATTACATGTATTTCCTTTCCATTTTATTTTTAACAGATTAGTCCTCAAATAGTAGAAATATGTTGATTTTTTACATATGTTTTAATGAGCTGCACTCAAACATTTTAAGGTGTTTAGTGATTCTCTTGGGTTTTCTTGCTAGATAAGCATATTATCTGTTACTAATGATATCTTTCTGTGTTTCTTTTTTCCCAAATTTATGATTAAATTTGTTTTGGTCTTATTGCTTTACCCAAAATTTCTAGAACAATGTTAAAGAAGAATAGGGATAATAGGCAAATATGTCTTTTTTTATAAATTTCTTTAAAGACAGATGGGTGGATAGATTGATTGATTGATAGATATAAACAGGTATTATATTTGTGTGCTACAAAGTAATATCCCCTTCAATAAGAGGAATAACATATTTTAGTCATTCATGACATTGAAAACAGCACTATGTTTCTTTTTTTTTTTTTCAAAGCCCACACACTTGAAAAGCACTATGTTTCTTATATAGGAAATGTTCAAAAAATTTTTGTTAAATGAATGCAAAAGTACATAAGAGGTAAAGCAAAGATTTTAGAAACAAATATAATATGTGGCTCTTCATAACAAGTACTGGTTTCGTCTTAAGCTACATTTTCCTATCATGTCTTAAGTGTTCCCCAAGAGTGTTCTGGCTGTCTTCCTTATTCTTTATCAGATTCTTTCTCATGGTGCTGAGTTCTGCTCCCAAACACCATTCTCATAGCTGGAAACATGGAACTCTTCCAGGCTTCCTTCGCATTGATTGCCCACCTGGTCAATGTATCCAGGCCTATCTATAGCAAATACATTAGATGGTATCTGCCTAAAATAAAATGACCTCCTTTTTCTGAGGACTATCACATCTGTACTCTGTGACCCTTAAAAACCTGCCTGTGTGAAGCTGACCAGAAGAGAATACCAGACCAAAGCCAAACAACAGAGATGAGATTCTGCCCAAGAATTTGAAAGTGGGGCTGAGAAATGGAATCCTAAATGAAGAAGACATAAACTTGAAAGCTGCATAAAGGCTATATTCTAATTGCCTTGCTTCATGTAGTAATAATTTGAGAAACTATTAATGGCTTTAGAGAAAATGAAGGAAAAAGAAAGGAGAGATAGAGAAGTTTACCAAGTTGTAGTACAGTTCAAAGTCTAAAATGAAAAACAAAAGAAAAAGAGAAATTTACCAAGGTGTCTGGTTTATTTTTATATTTTAATATTAACATCTTATCCTTTCACATTCTATCATCTTTCCTTTCAATTTTTGTAAAATGTCTTTTCATTTTAATGTAAAATCCCTATTTTATTAGCTAGCTTTTGCTAACTTCTATGACTTCCAAAGTATCTTAACTATAACATGATCAGTATATCTGCCCCACTTTTGAGAAAATTTTCTCTTTAAGACACTTAGATCTTTCTGTCTTTAAGACAGAAAGATCTTAATCTTTCTGTTTATTGATTCAGCAATTGCAATTGGGTACAACATCTGGAGCCAGCCTTCCTAGGTTTGAATACTTTCTATACCACTCACTAGTCCTGAAATGTTGGTCAAATTACCTAATTTTACTATGTCTTGTTTTCTCAATCAATAAAATGCTAATGATAATAGTACCTACTTCATAGATAACGAGAATTCGAGCAAAGAATGTTTGTAAAGAACTTAGAACGGGGCCTCATACATATTTTGATAAAACATAAGTGCTTCATAAATAAGACATGTATTTTAAAAGCTAACTCACTGAGCTGTGACCAGTAATTGCACTTATTGGATGCACTATTTTTCTGCTAGAATAAGATCTCTCTCAACACGTGATCAGTTCAAACCTGGTTCTATTTACTGTTCCTTTTAAAGATGATTACATTCTCTAGGAAAGATAAGCTAAAATAGACCCAAGTAAGGAGAGAGAAACAGTAGATGAAGCACAAAGGAAATATATAATTCTCTGCCATAAAGTTTTCTGTGACCACGTTCCAAAGAAGAAGGTAGCATAAAGGCCAAGGATTTGAGAAATTGTCTTCTAAAAGCCATGTCAACACAGAAGAAACTTTCAGAAAGTGTATCAATGGCCTAGTTTCCTTTGAGTTTTCTTATTCTGTCCTAGACTTCACCTTTCCTCTTTCCTTCTTTTGATTCTGAATGACTGTGTGTGTGTGTGTGTGTGTGTGTGTGTGTTAACTACATAGAACAGCATCTCATTATTATTTTATATCTTGTTGCTATTATGAGTGTCTTTTTTATTTTTAAGTATATGATCTATTTTTGTTCTTTAGGTTTCTTCCTTTTATTTCTAATTTTCTCCCATATTAAATATTTATTTATATTCTTTTATCAGTCAGACTCCTGGCAGGAAATAGATGGCAGGCACACTCAAAAAAAGATCTGACAAATTGAACGGAGTGATTTAAGAGAGCTCAATGAAGAGACTATTTGCAGAGGTTTGGGTTAAGGAAGCAAAAAAGAATGGCAGCACAGTCAGGAACTAATATCACCTGGAAGTCAATGTCACTCATGAGATTAAAGAGCAAAGAAAGAGTTGTCACTGGAACCAAGTGGTTAGAAGACTCTCTTAAGGGCATGCAGGAGATGCCTGACAAGATATGAAGGAGTAGAATAATTAACTCACACCCTCCCTCCCTCATCCCGCTCCCAAACCTCTGCTCATGTTCCCTATTGGCCAATCTCAAAAGAGCTCAGAGTGTAAGCTTGGTGCTGTGGTCTTGTAAGCCTCTTCCCTAGGTATAGGAAAGAGAAAAATAGGATATATATATATATATATATATATATATAATATATATAATATATATATTTGCTGGCTTTGAATGTAATTTCCCAATTTTATGTCATTGCTTCTAACTTTTGATTGCTATAATTTAAAATGATTTTATCTGATTTCTTTTTAAAATATTAAATGTATTGATCTAAAAATATATTATTAAAATGTAAATTCACTTTTCCATATTTATTTTTATTTAATTATGTGTTACTTTATTCTTAAATTTTGAGTCTTCTCTTCAACATTTGACTTTATCTTATAATTTATTTATTTATTTTTATAAAATTTATTTTCTTTTTTTTTGTATTTTTTATTTGTCCATCACCCAGATGTATAATTTATTTTCATTTCTTCCTTTCACTGTCTTCACTTTTACTTCAACTGTGAGTAGTTTATGCAGTCATAGCCCTGTATACAGTGGCAGAAAACAAAAGCACAAACAGGAGAAATTTCAGACCCTGCTGTACCATCTTTACTGATTGCAGCATGCGACATGTATGAGAATTATCTGTGAGTTAGTTTTTAAAATGCTAATTTCTATGCTCACCCCATAGTGTCCTGGATTGGTGCCTAGGGATGGCCTATGTAACATGATCCATTGGATAATCAGTAACAGTTAAGATTGAGAGCCACAGCTTTAAAGGATGGGTCTCTAGAACACATCATCCAAGGAGATTGATATGGGTTGAACTGTGTACCCTCCAAATTCATACACTGAAGTCCTAACCCCAGTACCTCAGAATGTGACCTTACAGATATGCAACACAGGGAGAATCTCATGTCAAGATGAAGACAGAGGTCAGGGTGATGAAGTAAAGACCAAGGAACATCAAAGATTAAACACCAATCATTTGAAGCTGGGAGAGAGATACACAATTGAGTTTCTTTCACAAGTGCTTAGAAGGAAATAACTCTCTCCACTATCCTCCACTATTCCTATAATTTTGCTTTTTTACAGAATGTCATATAAATAGAATCATACAGTAGTAACCTTTAAGTACAACTTCTTTCACTGTGTGTAATGCTTTCGAAATTCATCCATTTTATTGCATTCATTAGTTGATTTCTTTTTATTGAAAAGTAGTTTTACATCCTATCAATGACCTCCATTTTATTTACACACTAGTTGATTGCCATATGAGGTACTCTAGTTCGGGGCCATTATAATGAAGCTGCTCTAGACCTCACACACAGGTTTTGGGGGGACATGTGTCGGCATTTCCCTCAGGTGAATACTCAGGAGGAGCTTGTGTATGTTTAACAAGAAATTGCCAAACTGTTTTTCAAGGTTTTTGTATATTTTACATTTCCTCCTGGAATTTAATAGAGTTCAAGTTCTTCAAGATTCTTTCTATCATGTAGGGATATTCATTTATTTTGTTTTGTTTTTGTTCCTGTGTGTTTTTATCTTAGCCTTTCTAATGAGTGTGAAATACTATCACTATCTCAATGTGTGTTTTTTTAAATTAATTAATTAATTATTTTTAGAGACAGGGTCTCACTCTGTTGCCCAGTCTTGTCTCAAATTCCTGGCCTCAAGATATCCTCCTGCCTCTCCCAATGTGTGTTTAATTTGCATTTCCATAATGACTAATGATACTGTAGATATTTTCATTTACTTGTCATTCAATTAAATGTGTGTTTTTATACCATTACATCATAAACAATGTTATTTATGTTCCTTTTTTATGCTAGTTGGTACAAAAGTCAGAGCCAAATTTGTGGTCCACCTATAATCTATTAAGACTCTACAAAATAAATTTGGTAAACTTAATCTATTCCTAGCTTCATCTAACTTATTTTTATCCTCATTTTTCTTTGCCCTTGTTCTTTCACCTATTTTTAAGTTAAATTTTATCTCATTATATTGTTTGTATTAATATTTCTATAAGCTATGAAAAATATTTTAATGTATATGACAATTCTACAGAAATTTGAGATTTATTTTCAGTTTTATTGCTGTAATTATCTTCCAAAAAAGTAAGAGAATAAACTCATTTACCTACCTGAAGTTAGGCAAGTTTTGCTTTCCAGGATGCTTAAATAAGACACTTGATTTAAAACACTTGTGTGCAAAGGAACCAATCAAGCCTATTAACCAACAATAAATATTCTTCCTTTCATGTTGAAGTCAAGCTACAGAGGATAACTGGCAGCTTGTGGTGTCTTCTGGAGAGAGAGCAACATATGTGGATAAATCAATAGTTAGGGAGGGGATGAATAAAGAGTTTATTTCTGTTTTAAGTAATGAAATGAAAAAAAAATACAATAATGATGGATTTCCTGGAAATACTGGTTGTTTTTGTACTGAAGAACATAATAGACATCCAAGCCAAGTTGCATACAGTCCCTCAAAAGTGAGTGGGTCCTGATATATACAAATATCTAATACAGAAAAAAATATATAGGCATAGAATGCCTGTGTCTCCCTCTCAGAACTGCATCTGACAATCATGTCCCTCTTTCAAAGAGTTCAGTAATTCCCTAATGGCTTCAGCTTAAAATCCAAACTTCTTTAAATGTTTTTTCCCCTTAATCCTACTCTTTTGTACATTTCACACCTCAGTTCCTGCTATGCGCTGACTCAGATGCTATAATTTTGCAATTACGAATTACCTGACACTCACCAAATTTTTCTGGCTTTAAAAAAATATCTTCCTGCAATATCTTGTCCATGTTTTTTGTAGGAGTACTTCCTACTTTCACTTCTGAGGCTCAGGTCACGAATGATCTGCCCTGGAAACTCTTTACCCCCATTTCCCCCAGGCACATATGCACTGCTGGGTTCCTCACCCCTATGTTTCCTACAGAAGTGAAATGTCACAAGAGGATAAAGTTGTAAGACATTCGAGAAAGTTTTTGAAACTTGAACTTTATCTGAGGCATGTATTCCCAGAGAGTAACAGTGGTAGAGATATCTCCCTACCCTTTTCTGATTGCAAAAGACACCCTACCCTCACATATTCAAATAAGATTCATCTCTATCCTTCCTCTTGACTCACTTATCTTATTAGAAAATCCAGGCTTTCCCCATCTTTTTTAAGACATTCCTCATTGAATATTCTCTCTTTTGGAATAATCTGAATACAATCATCTCCTTAGTTGTCTTAGACAATTTTTCATTAAAAATGGGCAGCTCGGGGCACTTCATCAGAGCACTTACCATACTTTTACAATACATTTTTTACCGTAAACAAATTACTGTTAATTTGTTTGTCATCCCCATTGGACAGAGAGTTTCTTGAGAGTCAGGGAAGTGTCTTGTTTATATATTCCCTCCTGTACTCAGTGCAGTTCCTGGCACATAGCAGGTGACAAATAAACCTTTGATGATTACTAAGTGAGAGCTTGCCATATGTTTTCACTCTTTTCTTTTACTAGAGGAAGGAGAAAATTTCCAGACTGCTTTTTCTCCCCATCAGTGTCATTTTAGAAATTGAATTAGGCTCAGCCTACTAATCTGTACCTTTTCCTGAAATGACCACAGGAAATATCCTAAAAATGATAATTACAACTATTTACTAAAATTACTGTGGATCAGAAAAAATATATAGGCATAGAATGTGTGTGTATGTATATTTGCACATATAGTATATGGAATATAGAAAAGATTTGTGATTCTACATATTCTGAATGTTGTGGAGCAATTTAAACCAGTTATATGTGATCACACAAGTGGATGGGATTCTAAGGGCTCCTATTAACCTTCCTTGTTTTTAAATAATTCCATATCTAATCCATTTCAGGCAGTTGGGAATTCATCTATTGTTTAAGTTCTAACAAAGAAACATTCTAGTGTGCATATTATGGCATTAATATACTTCATATTTTTTCATTGACAAAAAACAATTTTAATTTAGCTTTACTATTTAAGGAATGGAAAATGTTGCATTTCTCTCTCTCTCTCTCTCTTCCCCCCGCCTCTGTCTCTCTCTCTCTCTCTTGAGTTGAAATTACTGAAACTGTTGGAGCAGGAGACTAGGAGATGGGGCTGAGACTAGAAGCAGGGGCTTGAAGATTGTGTGCAGGTGTTAATGTAAACAGCCATCAAGCAGAAGCTAACTAGCAGAGCTGATAACCACAGGCAAGAAGAGGCTTCAACTAGCTTGTTAGTCATCTCTGTCATCTTACATAAACTTTGACTAATTACAACATCATTCACATTGTGATTTCATAATTTTTCCATCCTTAAATCATCATGACAGTTCCAAGACAATCATATAAAGTATGAAAATAAGGGGGAAACCAAGTCTAATAATTATGACCCAAATTCATAGTAAAAGCCAACCTATTGGCCTTGAATATTCCTCCCCTCAATTAGTAAGACTTCAAAAGACCAAAAACCATTTCCTGCTGGTACAGCTGCTCTTTTTGAGCATGACTGCTCTCTTTCTCTTGAGAGTATACTTTTGCTTTCAATAAAAAAAACTGTTGCTTACTTGTCTTACATGATGCATTCTGAAATTCTCTTCTCCTGAGGATCAACCAAGAACCTGGGTAAAAAACCTCCAATCAAAGGCTGCTACAAAACCACTATTTTAAAAGTATTAGGATAACTAATCTGTAAGTGTTGTCCTAAAAATTGCATTTTTAAGATCAATACAAGTTCATAAAGACAAAATTTTGGGCAGGTATGTTTTTTCTCTTTTAGTGTTTAAACCATTGACAGTAAGTTCATAGATGTGTTGAACATTTACTAAGTTTTACATCCACAATGTCTATGAGAAATCCAGTCAGAGACATGGTTTACTACCAAATTTTATTGATTGCCCTACTTTTAAAGTTTACTTGAAATCCCTTTTCAAATTTAAATTAAGGTATCACTTAAAATTATACCATTGGCAAAAAAATTAATTTGGTATTTAAGCATTTTACAGTATGTATTCTTTTCTGATAACATGTAATGACTTAGTCCTACAATTTGCTGATCTACATCAATAAGCCATATGAATGAGTTAAAGCAAACTTTTCTAAAATGAATTTATTAAAACGTAGGGTTACTCCCTTTCATCATATTTCTAACATGTTATATGAAAAATGATGTCCTTGTTCAACTAAATTTTGGAAATATACTAAAGGGAAACATCAAAAATAATAATTATAATGTTTTATATCTGTGTAAAGAAAAATTCTTAAACTTATTTGACTTTGGAATTCCATTTATAAAATATATCTATGAATGGTCTCCAAAAGGTTTGGTCTGTGGAATACATTTTGAGAAATTCTGAGGACCACACACCTCCTAATAAGACTAATTTATAACTGAAATATAACAAACCAGAAGAATCTCACTTGTGACTTTATTTATTTGTTTATTGCATTTTAAATTGGCCTAGAGCTTAAGAATAAGCCTCTTAGTGCAACTGTAAAGCAATCACTCTATTTTATCCAAAACTATTCTTCCATCTTGGCCTAAGTGAGCCTTCCTTTTTAATCATAATTCATTTGTCAGGGAAAATGGCATCATATTTAATTTCACTTACAACTTGATAATTACAACCATTGCCTTCAAAATAAGATGCAAGTAATTAAATAGACTTGCCATAAGCCACCTGGTGACTTAATTAGCCGTGTATGCAATTTGAAGGTGAGATTAATTGCAAAAGTAAAAGTTACAATTCATAAAATGAAATCTAAAGCTGAAAATTTCACATCATATTCTTTTAATTTCCATTGGCTGATTCAAGCTTCAAACATCTGTATCCCTGGTTCTTCTAATGAGGAATATGCTGGTATTGCTGAACAGAGATATATTGTACTCTCACTGGAAAAATTGGAGCCAAATTAAATATGTGACTCAGCAATAATAATGTATGAAAAGTGATGTTGAGCAGCCAATAACAGTGGATAAAGAATTCGTCTAAGAAATGATTCTCTAAATGCCTAAAATATTACTATGTAAGCAATAAATAAATTTCACTTACATATTTATTATTCTTTGTTTACTTCCTAAAAAAAGTCATATGACATGACAAAATTAGATATATGATTAATAAAACATAGTGGCATAATTATCAGTCAAGTATGTTTCTTTGTATTTACAGATATTTTACCTTCTTACTCCATCTGAAGTTTGCATGTGCTTTTGGAAGAGAGACAGTGGGTGATTAGAAAAAAATATCTTATGAGAAATATAAAAAGAAAGATCACATTTTATTGCATTGTTTACTGTAATTGAAATGTATTGCAAATGGAAAGTTTTAATTTAAAAAAATGGTCTTCAAAGCCAACATTTATTGAGAAGGAATAAATAACATATTCTAATTCATTTAATTTCCACTTAACTTACCAAAAGGCAAGGTCTGAGGACTTGTATCACAGAACTTATCTCATAGAGAGTGTATCCATTTGGCTCATGATAGTTAAGTCATAAAGCTACCTACGCTCGGGTATAAGAACAACATTACCTAAAGGAAGTAATAACTACAACATATCCCTTTTCATTTGTGGAATTTAGGGAAGAGAATAAACTTATGAGAAGCAGAGATCAAATACCTGAATTTAATCTACCTTTGATAGGCCAAAGGCTCACAAAAAGATGTGTTTAAGACAAGGTAAAGGAAATTATGAGGATAGAATGCATTTGTTCCCAGTCGGGGAAATGGAATGAAATGGGTATCCCATTTGGGGCTGTGGGAGTATGCACCTAAACAAGATGGTCTCACTCCAAAATAAGGTAGCCTCTATCAAGTAATGAGATGAAAACTTCATTGATAGATAGAAGAAGGCCTCAGTTTTTACCTCCAAGTCTTCTTTAGATCTTTTGTGTCATAAAGGTACCCAGAATTTTTCATGCTCCTGGTGATACCAGGAGGATGGTAACACTAAATGTTTAAGATTGCCTGGGAGAACACCATGGAAAGACATGAGGTGAATCATTTAAGGCACAAATTGGTTAAAGGACTATGATATTGTGAGATGATAATAAAATATATGTATTTAGTCTTTGTCCCAAGTTCCTGGAACAAAGCTCCCAAAACCCTTGCAACTTCCTGAGTAACTGAAGCAATAGAAACACCTTTTCTTATAAGCCCCTAGTTTCTAAGATCCTTGGAATCTCCAAAGTGATGAGTATGCTTTTTGTATGCTAATGAGATGATTGGTGGGCTTGGGACCCCTAGATAGGTTCAGGATTGGGGAGGTCACAAGAAAGACCAAGGCATAATTATAGGGATACAATTTTCAGTTAAGACCACGGCATAATTATACAGTTGAAATTTTCAGCTCTACTCCGAACCGCTGGAGATGGAGGGGGACTTGAGATTGAGATAATCACCAAATGGCCAATGATTTAATCAACCGTGCCTACATAATGGAGTCTCCATATTGACAGAGTTCAGAGAGCTTTCAGGTTGATGAACACATGCAGGTACTGGTAGAATAGCACATAGAGAGGGCATGGAGTTTCTACCTTGCCCTATACATCCCTTCCATTTGACCATTCCTGATTTATATCCCTTATAATAAACCAGTGATATTAAATAAAGCATGTTGCTGAGTTCTGTGAGCCATTCTAGCAAATTACCAAACCTGAGGAGGAGATTGGGTCAACCCCCTGAATTTGTAGCTAGTCAGTCAGAAGTCCCCATGGTTCAGGACTTATGACTGCATCTGAAGTGGGGGCAGTCTTGTGAGACTGAGGCCTTCACTTAGGGGATCTGATGCTAAATCCAGGTAGTTATTTCCAGAAATGGATTGAATTGTAGGACACCTCTCTAGTGTCAGAGAGCTGATTGATGTGGGGGAAAAAAATCCCCACACATTTGTTTTTCAAAATGTTGTGAGTAAAAACAGCTCATAGTAGGGACAAAGGTAGAAATTCAGAAGGATCTAATGAGCCAGGAAGACTCAAGGCATTGGCAAAGACCAAAGGCCTAAAATATCATAAATAATTGTGAAACTGCCTATATTAAAATAAAGTAAGGCTGTAGGCAGGAATAGTGGTAAAAGTCTGATTTCTATAAGAAGCATAGGTATGGGTAAAAGTTAACGAGTCATTGTTCCCTAACTTCCCTAGTACTAAAACAGCCTACTGCTTAAGTGTCACGATCCTTGACAGGTGCAAGATTTGTGACTTCTCCAACTACTTCTATAGATAACATCACTATTGTGAAACCTAAGATGGATCTTTGAAGTATCTTCTAGACTTTGCATTTGGGAAGACTGACTGACATCAAATAGACAAGTATCCATGCATGGGAACTGATCCAACAAACCCTGCATCTTGCTACCCAGGAACTCCTGTTTACCAAGAAGACAATTTCTGCTTCCCAACCCTGCGAGTTTATCCCCAGCCAACTAGCAGACCCAATTGCATAGCCTTGGTTTGCCAAACCACCTTTAAAAATCTTAGCAGCTAATTTCTCTAGAATATGGATTTAAGAAATTTCTCCCATCTCCTCACCTGGCACCTTGCGATATTACGCTCTTTTGCCTCTGTTACTGCTGCTATCTCAGTCTATTGGCCCTTATCTAGACAATGGGCAAGGGACCTGATTGGGCAGTAAAAATTGCTACACACTGAGTTATATTATCTCAGAATCCATACTGAGGTCCTAAACTCCAGTACTTCAGAATGTGTATTTGGAGATAGGGCTTTTAAAGAAATAATTAACTTAAAATAAAATAATTATGTTGGGCCCTAATATGACTGTTGTCTTTATAAAAGAGGTAAAAACACAAGTACCCACAGAGGAAGAGCAGGTGAAGACTCAGTGAGAAAATGGCCATCTACAAGCCAAGGAGAGAGGCCTGGGAAGAAACCAACCCTTCCAACACATTAATCTCAGACTTCTAGCTTTCCAGTACTGTGAGAAAATAAATTTTCTGTTTTCTAAGCCTGTGGCCCCCAACCCCTGGGCCGCAGACCAGTACCAGTCTATGGCCTGTTAGGAACTGCGCAGAAGAGCACAAGGTGAGTGGCAGGCCAGCCGGCTAAGCTTCGCCAGTATTTTCATTGTATCATCATCTGGGCTCCACCTCCCCTACATGCCCCAGCAACCTTCCAGTCCATGGAAAACATGTCTTCCAAGAAACCGGTCCCTGGTGCCAAAAAGGTTGGGGACTGCAGATTTAAGCCACCTGTGATACTTTGCTATGGCAACCCTAGCAAACAAGTCCTTTAATACAAGGTATCATAGTTAGTGAAAACAAAACAAAACTAATCAGATGAAGCGAACATTTCTCAGTGTATCCTGACCAATGTGCATCCCACAAAACAACACAGGATCAGGGGTGTTTCTCTTTACCCAAAATGCACAAGTTCTCTACCTTCATATAACTTGACGACAACTTTGTGAAGAAGTAGGGGTGGTAGGAAATGATTCTGAAGAATAAGGCTTTAACTAAAAAGACTATCCACATGGATAGACAGTCCATAATTGCAAATTATAAAATCTGGTTGTTCTCCTTTAGCCAGCAGAATAGAAGCTCGTGAAGAAAGTGACATAAGCTTTAGCAAATAAACTGAATATTTTTTGCACATCTGAATGTAGTGTAAGCAGATTGAAACCCTGCTTTAAACAAAAAACAACTAAAAATACACAAATGGACAAAGAGTCAATTAGTAAGTGTAGGAAAAGTGGAGATAAAGAACTGAGCTAGTTTTCAGAGGAAACTTTGGCTAAGAACATATAGCTGTCCTGAGCACAAAATACAATTCCAAACATACAGAGAATGAAAGCAGATCACAAGTTAATGTGGTTTATTTTAAAATAAAAAATAATTATAACAAATTCTAGGTTATTAAAACCAGACTTCGAAAGACCAAGAGCAGCTTAAGTACAGAAACCTGATACTTTTTATTTGAAAACAAGCAGTTCGAAGGAAGTAGAGAATTCCATGGCATAAGAACAGTGTTAATTCACAGTTCATTTGTACTGAGAATTTTTGGCCACAAAGAGACAATTGGCTTCTTCCAAAAAGGAGCCCAACCCTTTGAATAAGGATAATTTTTGGTCCTGGAAGTTATTTTTCTCCTTGAAATCCTTATGGAAAATTTTTCTCAACTTTAAACAGCCCTTCAATTGGTAAAGTTTATTTACTGTTCTGCTCATCTTCCTTTTTTTCAAAGTAAAAGCTGGAGTGGGCTCCAAGTAGTTTGTAATACTTTGACGTTTTCACTGACTATATAAAAAAGTTAGCTTAAAAATTTTATGATTCCATAGAAAAATGGGAGTGTATGTAGATATTCTATATAAATCAGGTGCTGAAAAATAAAAGATATAATTTATATGAATATAAAGTCACATTTTTGAAATAGAAAATTCTATTTTTAGTACTCAATAATTATTATAAATACACAAATGTTACCTTGAACTATTATGAATAAAATCAAGAATAAAATGTGGGGCAATATAAGAAAGTAAATCCACTTGGTTTAAGTCTTAGAAGCATAATGTAAGTTATAACTAAGTCTACATCAAGGATATTTATTTTTTCTTTGAATTCATTGTAATAGACTCTTACTTTGCTTTCAAATCTGCAGAGCTTATGTTTTTTTAAAATATGTACTTACAATATCATTTAATACTTAGAAAGACATTTAACAGAATATATTCACAGCCTCTACACCAAAAATTTCAAAACTTTATTACTGAGAGAAATAAAGAAGGCCTAAATAAACATTTAAATGTAACATGTACAACTGAAAGACCTGTTAAAATGTTTATTCTTCCAAAAATGATGAATAGATTTAATACAATCCCATTCAAAATCACAATGGAAATTTTTATATAGTTGGCACATATATTGTTAAATTTATCTGGAAATATAGAAGACCTAGAAGAGCAAAATGGGTCTTGAAAAAGATAAACAATGTTGCAGACACAACAGCATGTGATTGCAAGAGTAATGCAAAGCTACAGTAATCAAGAGAATTTGATGTTAGTGTAAGGATAAACAGATCACTTAAACTGAATAAAAGGTCCAGATAATGAGTACCTATTATATGTTAAAAATTAAGTCATGCTAAAATAACTGGTAAATGTATAGAGGAAAATGGATCGTCATCCCTACTCATTCTACATATAAAAATTAATTTGAGATAGCTCATAGTCAGAAATATAAAACTTCAAATCCTTTCAAATAGCAGTTGGAAAACTTTCTTAATGGGACATATATTAAATATTCTAAGCTTCAAGCCCATACTCACTCTATTGCAATCACTACCCAATTATGCCATTGGTGCACAAAAATAGCCACAGACAATCTGAAAGTGAATGACCTGGCTGTGTTTCAATAAAATTTTATTTTAAAAAAACAGGTAGCTGAACCAAAGGCTATAGTTGCCTACTCTTATAGGATAATATTTTATGAACTTCAGGTAGGCTAAATATTTCACATAAAAGACACAAAAAGCCCTAACCACAAAGGAAAAAACTTGATAAATTGAACATAATTTAAAAAATAATTAGTGTGTCCATCAAAGACAATATTAGTAATAAAAATGCAAGCCAGGCCGGGCGCTGTGGCTCACGCCTGTAATCCTAGCTCTTGGGAGGCCGAGGCGGGCGGATTGCTCAAGGTCAGGAGTTCGAAACCAGCCTGAGCAAGAGCGAGACCCCGTCTCTACTATAAATAGAAAGAAATTAATTGGCCAACTGATATATATATAAAAAAAATTAGCCGGGCATGGTGGCGCATGCCTGTAGTCCCAGCTACCCGGGAGGCTGAGGCAGAAGGATCACTCGAGCCCAGGAGTTTGAGGTTGCTGTGAGCTAGGCTGACGCCACGGCACTCACTCTAGCCTGGGCAACAAAGCGAGACTCTGTCTCAAAAAAAAAAAAAAAAAAAAAAAAAAAAAAAAAAAAAAAAAAAAAAAAAAAATGCAAGCCATAGACTAGTTGAAATTGTTTGAATTAAATATATATGACCAAGGACTTATGTGCAAAACATATAAAGAATCCTTAGAAATCAACAATAATAGTGAGACAATTGAAAAATAGGAGAAAGGCCTGAACACCTGACAGAAGATAATATATGAATGGCTTGTAAGTATATAAAATGGTGTTCAATATCATTAGTCATACTGGAAATAAAATTTAAACCACTAGAATGGCTAAAATTAGAAACCTCAACAATATCAAATATTGGCAAGGATATAAAGCAATAGGAAATCCTATTGTTTGGGGAGGAAGAAATTTTGTAACTCTTTGGGAAACTGTTTTATGGGTTCATGTTAAATCTTCCTACTTTATGATCTAGAAATTTAGCCTGATATCTAGCCAAGAGAAATGAAAACACACATCCACAAAAAGATTTACATAGAAATATTTATTGAAGCTTTATTTATAATAGAGAAAAATTGAAACAACCCATGATCCACCAAAAGGAGAATGAATATACTGCAGTATTTTTAATATAATATAATACTACTTTAGAAATAAAAGGAATAAATTGTACACAAAAGTATAAGTGAATCTTACAAGCTTGATGATGAACAAAATAAGGTAGCAAAGAGAGAGGGAGGAAGAGAGAGGAAAAGAGAGAGAGCAAAAGAGGGGAGAGAGAGAGAGCGAGAGAGAGAGAGAGAGAAACTTACTGTATCATTCCACTGATAAGAAATTCTGTAACCAGCAAAGTTAATCTATAATAAGAGAAACCAGGACAATGGCTACCTATGATGGTTGGATTTCTGGGATGATGGAAGTATTCTGCATCTTGGGAGTGGAGATGCACCACTGGAGAGCATCACCCAGATGCTCTTCCAAAGAATCTACTGCAGGTAACATAAATAACTGACAGCCCCCGCTGCCACTTCTGTTCAATGTGAGAATCCTCCAGTGAGATATCTTTGCTCAGGAACTCTCCATCAGAAACGGTCTCAAATTCTTGCATGGTTTGAAACATCTACTCAATCCTTTCTTCTCTCTTGTCATCAATGTCAGGTTATTCCTGCCTACTCCTACCATCTTTCCTTTTATCCTTTACAGACATTTCCCCAATAAATCTTTTGCACACATAATCACTCTGACATCTGCTTCTCAAATGATTCATGAGGTTTTAGGTTACATTGTTATGTATTTGTCAAAACTCATAGACCTATATGAGTTTGAGATCTGTGCATTTCACAGTATGATAATTTTGCATTTAAAAATTAAAACCTCTGTGGCCTTTCTATCTTGAAATCTGCAAGTACTCTCAGGTAACATGTCATTACAAGAAAAAATGCTTGACACTCTCTCAAAGACAGTATTTCAATAACAGACACCAGCACCGAAACGTAGATACACAAGTTCACCGTATTTTTGTCACAGAGTGGTGCAGGTTGAAATTCTATATGGTATACTAGTTTCACTCATTGATGGGTGAGCCTCCTGGAAAGAAACCTGCCATTATTCAGTTAATACTGTGTATGGCTAATAAATTACAAGTTATTACTAATCTTGAAACTTCAGAGTTATTTACAAACTGTCACAGTGAAAAGTATACTTATCAAGCTCATGAAATATTCTACTGTGTCAGCCAACTACATTCCTCATTTTTAACTAGTCTTGACTTTCTTCATAGATATGGAAAACAATGATGATCTCCCATACATAGCCATTTTTCTCCAACCCTAAGTTGTTTCCTACATTTAAGGGTTACATTTGCTTCTATATTACCTCTCTTTCCTGAAGTTTGATATTCCATTCTTTTATATAATTGTCTAGAAATTAGACTTCTGGGAAGATCCCTATTTCACTCTTTCTCAAACTCATTGCACATTCATTTTCTTTGATGTCTTATTCCCCTATCACTAGCCCTTATTTTATTCATCTCTCAATACAATGTGATTCTGACATATAATGAATGATATGTCTAAGGGTTATTTCTTATATAATGGTTAGCTATAAACCATAGCAATTTTAGTAAATAGTTGTAATTATCATTTTTAGGATACAGAATAAGTGAGATTTTCTGTGGTCACTTCAGGAGAAGGCACAGATTAGTAGGCTGAGCCTAATTCAATTTCTAAAATGACACTGATGGGGAGAAAAAGCAGTCTGGAAATTTTCTCCTTCCTCTAGTAAAAGAAAAGAGTGAAAACATATGGCAAGCTCTCACTTAGTAATCATCAAAGGTTTATTTGTCACCTGCTATGTGCCAGGAACTGCACTGAGTACAGGAGGGAATATATAAACAAGACACTTCCCTGACTCTCAAGAAACTCTCTGTCCAATGGGGATGACAAACAAATTAACAGTAATTTGTTTACGGTAAAAAATGTATTGTAAAAGTATGGTAAGTGCTCTGATGAAGTGCCCCGAGCTGCCCATTTTTAATGAAAAATTGTCTAAGACAACTAAGGAGATGATTGTATTCAGATTATTCCAAAAGAGAGAATATTCAATGAGGAATGTCTTAAAAAAGATGGGGAAAGCCTGGGTTTTCTAATAAGATAAGTGAGTCAAGAGGAAGGATAGAGATGAATCTTATTTGAATATGTGAGAGTAGGGTGTCTTTTGCAATCAGAAAAGGGTAGGGAGATATCTCTACCACTGTTACTCTCTGGGAATACATGCCTCAGATAAAGTTCAAGTTTCAAAAACTTTCTCGAATGTCTTACAACTTTATCCTCTTGTGACATTTCACTTCTGTAGGAAACATAGGGGTGAGGAACCCAGCAGTGCATATGTGCCTGGGGGAAATGGGGGTAAAGAGTTTCCAGGGCAGATCATTCGTGACCTGAGCCTCAGAAGTGAAAGTAGGAAGTACTCCTACAAAAAACATGGACAAGATATTGCAGGAAGATATTTTTTTAAAGCCAGAAAAATTTGGTGAGTGTCAGGTAATTCGTAATTGCAAAATTATAGCATCTGAGTCAGCGCATAGCAGGAACTGAGGTGTGAAATGTACAAAAGAGTAGGATTAAGGGGAAAAAACATTTAAAGAAGTTTGGATTTTAAGCTGAAGCCATTAGGGAATCATTGAACTCTTAAAGAGGGACATGATTGTTAGGTGCAGAACTGAGAGGGGGACACATGAAACCTCAGGTGTGGCGAAATGCTGTTTATTTGACCATCTGGGTGTAGAGGGTTTGAGGCCAAAAAGATCGTCCACCAGGAAGGGGAGAGTCAGATTTACAACTTCCGGACTCTCCAGACTCCTGCGGCTATTGTTCACAAGCCTTATGATCACTATCTAAGTTTTCCATTAACTGAATTTCATCCTTTACATACTTTTCGGGTTCCCACCAAAGCAAACCTAACAATAATATGATCAGATTTAAATATAGAAAAATTAATTTGAAAACATATAGATAGAAAGTGGAATAGATAATGGGAAGTTGTACCTAAAGATGGGGAAAATAGAAAAGAAATTAGCTTAATAATATGTAGGATTAATCTTGGAAGTCTGTGCAAAGATTGTAATAGTGAGCACTTATAAGAGATCATTAAATCTTCATAACAGAATCTTACTATTTGTTGATAGTAGCTGGGCTGTACACATATATTATGAATTCCCTATTTACCTATTTATCCA
Source organism: Microcebus murinus (assembly GCF_040939455.1). Classification (NCBI taxonomy): domain Eukaryota; kingdom Metazoa; phylum Chordata; class Mammalia; order Primates; family Cheirogaleidae; genus Microcebus; species Microcebus murinus. The sequence goes on along the minus strand of NC_134104.1, from coordinate 111,989,035 downwards.
GAAGAACTCACTACTTGACTAATACTCTAAAACACCAGATGTTAAAAGTCATCATGGTATGGATTTCCTTGAAAACTTTAAGCTATTTGATGCAATATTTAGTGCATATTTATTCTTTCCTCTGCTCTTTGTTTTTTCACTCTTTGGTTTTAGTTATATAAATATCTGAAGCATAAGTTATACACACACACACACACACACACACACATATGTGTGTGTGTGTCAGTATGTCCCTCCACTTTCACAAACTCTAGTTGCCAGCAGGAGAGACCATCCTGCTGATTATTGTATCCACCTAGGTCAGCACTTTTACCTTTTGTGTACTCAGTAAATTAAAAAGCACATGCATATATCATAATGATTGGTAGCTTTTGGTCAAGAAATCAGTGTATTTTAATAACTGACATTCAGAATCTAACATGCAAATTATCTCAATTTACATTTAAATGTAAGTATGTGTCACATATTTAAATATATTTACATAATGCATATCTAATATATTTACATTGAAATTCAGCTAGGAGTGAAATCTGAACGCCTAAGCTGCTGACATTTTTATTTTCCTGGTCTCCGTGTCTTTTGAGAAAGCTCCATGTCAGTGAAAGACATTGAATTGTAAAAAAAAAAAAAATGCCATCTCTGCAGAAGCTGCAGCATGCTGACCTGGAAAATATTCTTATTAGGATCATAGCTATAACTTCCTATTATTACAAATGTGCACATATTTTAGTAAAGGATAAAAAAATTACAATATCAATCATCATATAAGTCAGTCTGGATGCAAGAGACTCAGAAACTGTTACCTGTAACCTCTGGGGACATATTCCATCATTACATTAACAATCACTGAGGCAACCATACATCATTAAAACATGTGTGCTGCACCAGTGATGCAGGAATAATAAGCAGAACAACTTGTGGTGTCACTTCATATAGGAAAACTGTGGGCATCTTGTTGATGTGAAAATCTTGTTTACTTTAGCTAAAATATAATCACCACCTCTAGAGATAAGATAAAATAAAGGATGAACCAAAGCTATATCCAAGGGATATGTCTTCATTTATCTGGTTTGTCTGTGCTGAAGACACAGAATGAAAACTGAATGCATTGAAGTTAGTGACTAGACTCTGCATAGGCTGTGTTGCAGAGCTGACTTTTCACTTATTTAATCTAAACCATATGCTGTTATCAGCCTTAAAGAGAGCTTGTTTATAAACCTGATTTTCTTGGCAGAAAGAAATAGACTGGACTAAATAATTTGGATTATGTGAAATATCTATTTTCCTTCCCTTTATTACATTTCCATTTCTAAATGGGGATGGCAAAACAGATAATGGCATGCTCCCCCATGTAAATTCACTAAGTTATCATTATCATTATAATTCTCTCCAAATTGTTTTGAAAACAATATGCATTGATAAAGACCTAAAGGCCACTCATTGGATCTGCACTGTAGAAAATTAAGATGTACATAATCAGGGAAGCAGCACACTTCTGAGGTAATTGGAATTGTTCTCCTCGTAGGTCTTTGAAACAACTAACCAAATCACCTAGCCATTCAGAACACGGTTAAGTTCTGTGAGCATCAAATTATAAAACTGTCTGGGTCATCTTAAAAAAGGAAAACATATAAGTTTCAGTGCTCTACTGCAAAGTGATACATAACAATAGCTAATAAATAGATGAAGATGGTTGGCTATCAGAAAAATCTTTAAGTCAAAATCTGCTATTCATAACATACACCTGAGCAAATGATTTAACCTTTCTGTGCCTCAATTTCCTTGTATTAAATATGATAAGAATATTTACCAAATGGATGAGATTAAGTTTGATAAATTTAATTTTAAACATTATTGTATCATGTCATAAAGATTATTGCATTATAAAGATTAAATGTATGTAAATTGTTTAGCACAAAATAAGTGTTCTGGACTTGATTCAATAACCTTATGGAAGTTGTGTCTGTTTTTAGGATGCTGGTAAATATGTTGAATGATAGTAATTATATTATTCAATAAAAATTAGAGAAATAAGGGACAGCATAAAAAGCTAAAAACCAAACTTCATTAGGTTGCTGTTAGTGACTTTCCAAGGTTTCTGTAAAGCATCTTGATGTTTCTTTCAAAGTCAGTGGCTTAGATTGTTAGCTCTTAAGCCAAAAATTCAAATAAAAAACCCCAATAGAAATCTAATGAATTAGGCCCAACCTTAATTCCAATCCTTTCCTAATCCATTTCATTTTATTCACATCAGTTTAAACTGGAAAAAAAATTGGACACGTTTTTAATAATAATCAAATTAATTCAAGATTTTTGTTCAAGTGAAGTACAAAAGACCAAAGAAATTTACATTAAGTGCAATTTAAACGAAGCAAAGTAGATTTATTTTCAATCTATATTCCAATTTTTCATATTTTAATTAATATTTTGGCTATTCATTTTAGTAACTATTATCTGACTTTGCCAAATGATCATAATTACATTTACATTTTGATGGAGAATTCTGAGTGCTTATTGCTCCATAATTAATGCACTCATTAAATGTATTTTAGTTATAAACACATTTAGGTGCTGTCAAATTCAATTTTATAATAAAAAATAAATCTCACTCATAACACTTAAACATTCAAATTACAATTCTAACTTGGCAAATTAAAGCACACTGAAACTCCATATTCAAAGTGATTTAAAATATATAGGAGGATATACATAAGTTATATGCAAAAACTGTACCATTTTTATATTAGAGACTTGAACATCCACAAATTTTGATATCTGATATTCTCACAGTACCTGATACCAAATAAATGTTAACTGTTATCATGTTTATTACGTCAACACCACAGCCTTGTCCAGTCTGGCCCCAGCCTCTCCCTCCTGCCATCATTTGTGTTTGCTCACTAGGCTCAGAACCTATGGGTTTTCTTCTAAACTTCCAACCCACCAAACACTCTCCAGCATCAGGAGGTGTTTCTTCCACCTGAAATCCTCTCCCGTATACTCTTCACCTGACTAAGTCCTCTTCTCCTTCAAGTCCCAGCTGAAACATCACTTCCTGAGAGAGGCCTTCCTTAACCATTCTAGGTTTACGACAAACTTATTAATAAACAAATATATCCACAAATAAAGAATAAATTAATAAAAGGTATATGTATTCTTTTATATTTTCCTATTCATTGTGAATAGTTGGTTCTCACGACCAATTATAATTTCTTGCATACATATCTTTTCCATTTTTGTATCTCTAATCCTGACGGATATAATAGGCGCTTAATAAATATTGATAAATGGGAAATAAGAAAGGAAAATGGGGAGAAATTGAGAAATGAGGGAAAAATACAGAGTAATGAGGAAAAAAGGAAGGAAAATTTATCTAATTGAAATAGTTAAATTTACATATTTGACATTAGCTTTCAGATTCTCTGCATTATAATAGTAATTCCCATTTTTATTTCCTACTTCAGAACAAAATAAGAAGGTTCCAAATAGAAAAATAACATATCTATGGTAGATAATCATCTAGAGTTTAGAAGTTATGGAACTTTAAATATCTTGGCTTTTAAACAGATATAGTTAAATTCAAAATTCATTCATCACATATATTTATTATTTGATTATATTAATGTCAAACAAAAACAAAAACATAAAGACAGTAGAAAGAAACTACATCATTAAAATGCCCTTCTCAATATTTGATAAATTGTATTTTAAAACACCAAAATATACAAGTGAAAAATATGTTCATTGCATCCAAACAAGGAAAAGAGATAGCTAAGAGAAGTAAAGAAGACTCTATAATGGTGTAGCTGAGGGGTGGGAGACTTGTGACCTCAAGGTCACATGTGGCCCTCCAGATCCCCAAGTGCCATGCCTCAACAAATCCAAGGTTCACAGAACAAATTCCTGCAGCTTCTAAGTTCCATTTCAACCCAACCCAACAAAGGACATAAATGAAAGAATGTAAGAGAGAGAAGAATGTGAGAGAGAAGCTCATGGAGGATGCAGTAGGCAGCACCAAGAAAAAAAATGTGGTGAGTGAGTGGAAAGTGGGGGAGTGAGAGGAGCCGGGAGAATGGATACGGGAGAGTGGAATGCTTATCCCGACCCTTCAAGTCAATTCTCAATGAGGTAATTAGAGACAAAACATTAATGCTCAATATGTTGTTTATCTTAATTGTGCAGAAAGGCAAAAAGGAAGACAAAATAATCATAGTATCAGAGTTATCACTTCTAGCACTAGTGATGGATTTAGCAAACATAAAGACAAAAGAAAAAAATACATAAGATCCTCTGAATGAGCAGAAATCCCAGGGAAAAGTCTCCAGGCAAATCCCATTTGAAATTTCCTCTATGCTAGTATACCATCTTGCCCATGGAACCAATTAACCTCATAATTCATGCATTATTTATCAAGTTCTCCTTTTTCCTGCTGATTCCCAGAAGAGAAGGGTGGAACTGATAAATGCATAGCCTGGTCTGGCTCTTTCATCTTAGCAAGGCTTGGACTTGCATGTTGAATTGGAGCAAGGATCTGCTGCTCCAGGATATATTACCTTAGAAGAGAAGATGCAGTCCTCAAAGTAAGTTTAGTAAGTCCTGGTACAGGATGTTTAACAAAAGCATCAGCAACAAACAGGACCTCCTACAGGGCTAAGGAGGACATCATCAGGTTAACAAAAATAAAATAGGAGGAAACTGTTACATCTCACACTGTAGCTTTAAAATAAAGTGTGTGGGAAGAAACACTTCACATATAGCTACAGATTTAATGTGTTCCCTCAAAACTTGTGTTGGAAATTCAATCACCAATGCAACAGGCTTGAGTGATTGGGCCTTTTGAGAGGTATTTAAATCATGAGGGGTCTACCCTCATGAATGAATTAATACTGCGATAAAAAAGGCTTCCCGGAGTGAGTTTTCTCTCTCTTCTGCTCTTCTACTATCTGAGGATATACAGTTTTTGAGGCATCATTTTGGAGTCAGAAATTGGATAATCATCAGAAAACGGAGCCTGCCAGAGACTTGATCCTGAGCTTCCCCATATTTAGAACAGTGAGAAAACAAATTCCTGGTGTTTCATAAATTACCCAGTCTGTGGTATTTTGTGATAGTAGCACAAATGGACTAAGACACAGGTCCAATATCAGAATAGATTAGGAGTTTGGCTCTACAAGTCCTTTTGTATTAGCTTTTATTAAAGAAACAAACAATCTCCATCTCTCAGTTAGTTACAATATTTTTTTTTTTTTGCTCATTTTACAGAAGACTTTTTAGGCTGGACTCCACTGGGCTTATCTCTGTACGTTGTGTCTTGTTATTATGGGATCCAGACTAAAGCAACACCACTACCTAAGGTGGGGACTTGGGGGTCAAAGGGGGCAAAGCACAGAAGTCATTTAAAATATCTACCCTAAGGTGGCAAATGTCCCACTTGCTCATATGCCATTGGCCAAATCAAGTCACATGCTCCATCTCAAGATTAACATGATGGAAAAATATAATCTACCTATAGAGAAGACACAGTAAAATCAAATGACAGAAGGCATGTGATCCCCACATAGGAAGGAAGCAAATAGGAAAAATAATCCCATCTTGCATGTCATGTTAACTATGAGAAAAACAAGAAGTGTCTACAATTATGCAAATGAGAAAGAAAGAAAAGAAAGAAAGAAGGAAAGAAGAAAGAAAGAAAGAAAGAAAGAAAGAAAGAAAGAAAGAAAGAAAGAAAAGAAAAGAAAAGAAAAGAAAAGAAAAGAAAAGAAAAGAAAAGAAAAGAAAAGAAAAGAAAAGAAAAGAAAAGAAAATATACATTACCAAAAGGGTGATAATTTCAAAAGAAAATATAATTTAAATTAGAAAATACTGCAAATGTTTTATATTTTAAAATAAATTAATAGGAACAGTAACACAACAAACTTAAATAGTAAAACAAATCAATAAGCAACAAATAAAAAGGAATATTGGAAAGGTAAAAACATTGATAAAGGAATAAATAACATTATCGCATAAATAATAGCAGATGACATCAAAGATAGAAAATTTTCCTCAAATGAAGAAAGCGTTAAGCATGAGATTCTAAAAGTCATAACTTTTCTATGGCAGCTAGAACAGGATTATCATTAAAATTTATAGTATTTAAATTTATTCCTCAATTTATTAATTTAGCCATTCAACAAATATTTGTCAATTGCCAGCTATTTGCTAGTGATCGCTCTAGGTGCTAGGAGATACAACATCGCCAAACAAAGCAAAGAATTCCCTGAATTCTAATCAAAGAAAACATTAAAACTCAAGGATAAAAAAGGAATTGTTTTAATGTTTGTAAGAAAAAGCAAGTAATTTTACGTAAGGGAAAGAATCAGGCTAGATTCTAATTTCATTAAAAGTAGCATTCAATGCCCAAAAAGAGTAGAAAATGTGTATAAAATCCTGAGTGAATTGTAAAGGAAATTATTCTTATGTATGATAACATCACAATTTTTCTCTAATATTGTTTTCAAATAATTGGTCTAATTTTCATCCTAGAGGTTCTACCCTTAAATTGTTATTAAGACTTATAAGGCATATATTAGTCAACACTTCTTTTAAAAAATTCTTACACTTGAAATCCTTATACATATCTTCAATTCATTATATCCTCCCCTGCCCCAAGCTGACTTCATCTCTTTTTATTTTAATCTTTTAGATTATTCTTCAACATGGCATTAACTTCTCTTATGAAAAGATTTACCATTAATTCAGTGAAAGTCAACTGCCAAGATAGCAAATACTATTACAGCACTTTTTAAAGTTATAAATCATGCTTTTATATTTTATATAATTACATATAATTTATGACTAATTCATATAGACCGTATTTGTACTTTAAGATTTAGATGACCTTATTCTTAAGGGCGAAATCATTATTTCATTGCCATATTATGTAGTAAAAATAGTCTATAGTCAAATTTCCTTAAAAATTAGATAATATACAAATGTATAATAAATTTATAATATGTTATAAAATTATAAGTAATATTTTAAAAATCAGGTTAAAAGGAACAGGGATGACAGTGAGGTAGATCTATAAATGTCACTGGGGTGAGGATGGAGGAATTGGAGCTACAGGGTGTGATTGTAATGATGAAACAAGATTAGAAGAGAAAAGCAGTTCCTGAAATCTGGAAGCTAGCCTGTCACTGTCAGCTAAGTTGTGGTGTTTACCTTTTCAACATAAGCAATTTCACAGAACACTAACATCAGACAACACTACTTTGACTATGATGGATCAAGAAGAAAAATAGATTATTTTGTAATTGTGTCTAAATACAGACAAAACATGAACATTGTTCAAACTTCAGAAATATCCTATGTCTTCCTGTCTTGCCTAATATAATAGCTACTATAGCTTTAGCCTGGATTAATTCTTCCTATCTTTTAAATAAGATTTATAAAGATGCCCAATCATAGAATCCCTACACTATCCAACAGCACCCAAGTGAATAATAAAGTCCTGCTTCTTAAGCTCTTTCTAAATTTACCCAATGTAAACCCATATCTTAATAATTATCCTTATGTGATACTCTCTTACTTGGATGTCCTGTGGTTCTTTATGGTGGGTATTGCTCCTGCTTGAATGAGCACTACACTCAATTTGTTCAATGAGAGGTTTATCATTGTTGATTTCTGATGGTGGTAGTGGTTTTAAATGTGAGAATCTCATTTTGTAGGAAAAATAATAAATTTTGCATCAAATTATTTGGTTTAAAAATTGTCTATATTTATAACAAGCGCAGTCATCTTTTAGAAACAAAATATGAATAATTTTTATTTAATATTTCAGTGTTTTTCAGCACCATGTCATGTTTTGCAAGTAACTATGGCTTTGAAATGTAAAACACCTTTATTTCACACTCTTACTTATACTCCATGAGTCACTGAATAATATGTTTAATATATCTCTGTTTACTCATCTTAAAATAGGAACAGCCTACCTCTAGAATTGCTTTAACTGTTGAATAAAGCACAGTGCCTGTCATATAATAAATTTTCAATTCCTATTATATACATCCCTCATTTTTATAGATTAATGTGTATTTAATTACAGAACATCAGAATATCACACATAGGTGTGTCAAGTATGGCATAGATGATATATTGGAAAATAAGCTGTCATTGAAAAGAATAAGCCTTTCCCAACACCTTCCCCCAATAAAATAGGACAGTTCTCATGTTGGCCTTGGACCAAATCACTTTTCACTTGTAGTTCTCAAGAATGACTACAGAATGTTCTGGGAATGCAACATCTTGAGCCAAGGAAGAGCTAGCCAGAATAGCTAGGCTCTTGCTCCCGTCTGCCCCTAAAAACAGGACTTCCTTCAACAATTTATTCCAGCACATCCTTCTGCCCCAAAGTATAAAACCCAGAGCAGGCTGCTTTCTATGTCCTTCATCTGGGTTGCAAGGAGAGAGGGACATATGCAAACAAGACTTCATCCACCCAGGGCAGCTTCCCTGGGCCTTGGGTGACTAGCTCACAATGACTCTTAGGCTTCTGTTGTCCCTTGCTATCTGTCTACAAGTCATAAACTCACTGCAGATAACGTGTGTGCATATGCATCCTGTCTCACCAGACTCAGACATGTTATTATAATAACTAGTGCTAAGTGAACCTACTTCACAAAATTGGCACAGTGATTAGACAGCGTCCAGTCTAACAGAAACATGGCTTATTGCTAAAGTGAGAGGTGACGTTCCTCTCCCACTCCCTGTTCCTGGCCCAGGTTAGAAATGTCATCCTGGGAGTACAGGGGCTGGACATATAGCTGGATGATTTGTGGAGATGTGATGGGTGTTATCTGAGACATATGTCACCCCACACACACAGATGTAAATGAGCTGGCTGCATGAATTGAGGCAGAAAGAAGGGAACATGGAGACAAGGGAGCATGATGCATGATCCCTTGGTTCCTGTGCACTTAGAGTGATAGCTCATTCCTGGAGCTGGGGAACTCAGAAAGTAGGTACTGAAGTGGACCCTGAGACACCTGAGAGGGAACAGCAAAGAGGTACTCAGATGGTCTCTGAGGTATCTAAAAGGGAAGGGACTCATGCTATACAGGCCTTCAAGGAAAGGAGGACTCAGTATATAAAGGACAAATATGGATAAAGGCCAAGGATAGTCTTATGCAGCCTGGTTGGTGTGTTGTTTGATAAAGGGACATGGAAGACTCAAATGTCTTAGAATAAACTGCCCAATTAGGAATGAGGCCAGAGTCTCTGGATCCCCATGTGATGCCAATGGACCTATACTACTATCAAGATGAAAGAGGGAAAATTTGGTCTTGAAACAAATGCAGTGACTCCTGGTGCTTACTTCCTAATGGTTATTATCTGCTTGTGGGTGGGGCCCTTTGGATCCAGGTGAGTGTGGTTGCCCCCATTGAGTGCATTATAGACATTGACATTTTGAGTGCTTGTGGGACAGAATATTACTACCCCCTGGGTGAATATTCACCCTCACAGTTAAGAATTTGAGCCATAACATTGGGGCATATGCAATTCCTGCTTGCCAACTAAATTCTCCAATGGGTTATTCAACAAAATCAGTACTGCATATTAACCGGAGAATAGGACATTACTTTGTTAATTCAGAAGTTACTATAGATAAAAGTGTCACAATCTGCCCTGTCCAAATGTAACAACCTAGATTGGTTGATCAAAAATGGCATACAGGGCATCGAAAGTAACAATAGACCATCAAAGGCAGAATGCCAAGGACACTTGGGCCTGAAGTCAAAAAAGTATCCCAAATACAGTCAAGCACAAAATGTTGGCCCTGGTAGCCCTGCAGGACACATGCCATGCAGGCCTTCACAGAAACGAGGACCCACTATCTAAAGGACAGATAGAGATAAAGGCCAGGGAAGTCTTATGCAGCCTGGTTGGTGCATTGTTTGATCATGAGACATGGAAGACCCACTAATAAAAAAAGAAGCCAAACATCTGTTAGGACATTATGGGTACTAGAGACATGTACACCACCTAGGTGTTCTTTTGTAACCCTTAGTCAGAGTGAGGACCAAAATCACAGTATTTGAGTGCGGCCTTTGCAGCAGCAGATCTTAGAAGCCTTTCAACAAGACATGGCCCTGGCACTTCTGAAACCTTTACAGTCTGAGAGCCCAGTGGAATTGCAGGTGTTTGCAACCTGCATGCATGCTGATTAGAGTGTGTGGAAGCACAAAATTGTCACTGGGGTGCCCCAGTTTCTCAAATTTTGAACAAATTATTTGCTGTGGTGTGGGGAAGCATCAGATATGCCATTTTGTGGATGGCAACTCCTTGCTGGCTATTGGGCACTGCTGAAGAGTGGGCATCTCATGATCGATGTGTCACATGTGACACTGCAGCCTGAACTGCTCGTTCTTACTGAGGTCTTACAATCTTCACCAATAACATTGGACAGGCTCAACAGAGATCAATTATCAAATTAAAATGGTACATTCAAGATTGAGCCCACCCTGGGATGCCAAGGGACCGGTAGGATCCATGAACAAATTGCCAGCTTACAAATTGCCAGGTACCCATAGGAGGATCCATGCTAGATCCTCCCATGGGTACCTGGGCCCCAAGACTCAGAGACATGCCCACCAACCTAAGGCTTGGTTTACTGATGACTCTGTGAAACGATAGGCAGAGAGGATCCCCTGGGCTGCAGCAGCCATTCAGCCAGTGGATGGCCATCTTTTAACCAAGACTGAACATGGGCATTCTGCTCAATGGGCGAAACTACATGCAATGGGGACGGCTATGCAGGCCACCCCTACCACCACATCTTGCTACATTTTTATCAACTCGTGGGCCATTACCAACAGCCTAGCCATCTGGTCTAGAAAGCAGCAACAGAATGACTGCACTGTTTAAGGATCCCATGTGTGGAGACAAGGACTATGGTAATAGCTTGCTGACTCGAAGGAACAAATATATTACTCATGTGGATACAGGGACTATCACAGCCACCCTTGAGAGGAACTTATGTCATGCTTTTGGATATTCCATGGGACTTCACTTGGAGCAAGGAATATCATTCACTACCCAAGCCCTGGCAATGGAAAGACTTTCATGGAATACAATGAACTTTTAGTGTGCCCTGTCATTTCAAGCCAATGAAGCTATTGAACCACAGAACAGGTGACTTACACAACAACTAAAGAAAGGTGGTCTGCTAGTGGGGTGGTACCCCATCTGCTTAGGGCAGTATCAACACTAAACGCTGCCCTCCAATGCAGGAAAACATGACACTGCAGTGCCTATTAAGAAACACTGAGTTTGGCAGTGGGCAGAAGTGGACTGGTCATCCACCTGATTAGGCTGCACCTAGGAAAGCTCAATCTCAGCATTTCTAGTCATAATATTTTTCTTTTTTCCCTTTAATGTACATTTTCTGGTTTATTTGTGGTTCAGTTAACGCTATTACCTCAGACAGGGTACCCTGACTCTAAGCTGGAGGCAATGCTTCTTCTGGGCGCCCCCACCCCACCCCACCCCACATGGGCTTTCACTGGAGCTGGGGAGCGGGTTGCAGAAACAAGGTATACTAGGGTGCTAGCGTCCCATTAGTCATGCCAAGGACATCTGATCCCTCCAGTCAGGTGGACAACATTATAGGAAGTGTAAAGTTTGTACAGGATGTGACCTCTTCCTGACTGAATGACTGAGGTGGAAAGGTCTGGCTAAACAGCATCTCAATTATTCCAATTCCTTAGGCCCCAAATCTTACACGTATTGTTTACTTGTTTCTCACACTCCACAGCTAATGCTGTCGACAAAACCTGTTCATTAAAACCTTCAAAATATATCTAGAATGTACTCTCCCTTTCAATTGCTACTGTGTTATCCATAGGAACCATCATGTTTTGCTCAGTTTATTATAATAGATTTTTGCACTGAACATTTTCTATTTGCCCTCCAGATCCACTCTCCCCCATCACCCACACCTCTCTGGCATCAGGATGTTGGCCTATATATACTGCAGCAGATTCTTGCCCTCTGGCCTAGGAGAACAGTCAGCAGGGCATCCTAGGTTGAAAAGAAAATGAGGTTACTGAATTTATTTCCCTACCCCTTCCTTGGAGAAAGAGGAGGAGTGTTCTGTAAGCTAGTTATGTCCCTCTACTACAAACCACAATTTATTTAGGGATATTCATTTTGTTTAAAGTGAAAACCTCCATAGAGTACAAGCAACATAAAAGGAACATTCTCTTACCAACAACCACCACTGTCCACTTAGCCCCAATTTGTGGAGGTAATTAATTCTTGCTTTTGTTCTTTAATAAAATCTTCTACAGGGCCTATTACTTTATGAGTCCCTCTCAGATAATGCAAAGCTATCTAGTTACTTTGGAAAAAAAAATATGACATCATTTCAATAATTAAAAGTCTCAATTGTGTAGTAAGCCTAATTTCTAAAATGGCTCCCTAGAGATTTCCCACACTAATCCAGGGGCTATTCAAACATGATGAGATATCACTCCTGTGATTGTGTTGTGTGATATGGCAGAGTTGATTTTAAGACAGGGAGATTATCTGGTTAGGCCTGATCTCATCACATAAATCCTTAACAAAGAGTTTGCCAGGCTAAGGCAGAAGAGGGAGTCAGAGAGATTCAAAGCCTAAGAAGCACTCATGCCCTTGCTAGCTTTAAACATGGAGGAAGCCATATGAAAACAAATTGGTTGTTTTTAAGGAGGTGAGAGGGATGAGGGATTGCTGGCTGACAGTGCAAGAAAATGGGGACCTCAATTCTGCAACAACAAGGAACTGTACTCTGCCAATAACAGACACAAGCTTGGAAGAGGGTTCCACGCTCCAGATGAAAATGTAGCCATGGCTGGCACTTTGATTTTGGCCTCATGAGACCCTAAGCAGAGAATCCAATGCCATAAACCCTTACCAGGCACAATAGTGGGAACATGTCTGTTCCCATGGCTGCCCTGGCTCCTCCCCAGCTTGTCAAGCTCTCAAATGGTCTTTTTGAAGGAGGAGTGAGGGAGAAGAGGAGCAACCTCTTTCCATGAGAAATGGTGGTGGGATTCACAGCATGCAGATGACCATCTTCAAAGAAATTCTGACATCCTTTTAGCTCTAGACTGAATGTGTGTATCCTCCCCAAATTCTTGTTATTAAAACCAATCCTCAAAGTAATGGTGTTTGAATGTGGGAACTTTAGGAGGTGATTAAGTCAGGAGGTTGGAGCCCTCATAAATGGGATTACTGCCCTTATGAAAGAGGCCCCAGAGAGCTCCTTTGCCTTTTGTGCCATGTGCAGACAGTGAGAAGATGCTTATCATCTTAGAGACAGAGTATGTTTTGAAAAATAAAAATAGCTACTGTTTGGACCTTCATCATCTTCTAAATGTGAGGCACTGTGATGAGGTAGAGTGTCTCGCAGAAGATATCACGCAGAAGATATCATTATTCCTATTCAACAGATGAAAACTGAGGAGCAGTAAAGTTAAGTAAATGCACAAGATTACACAGATAAAAAAAGTTACAGCATCTGAGTTTGTATCTGTCTTAATACTACAATCTATTTGTTTTCTGTTAGGATGATGGCCTTACTAAAAAAACAACACTTAGGATTTAAAGATCTATCTTCCAAATGTTTTAAATATTTTAGTTGCAACATTCTGTACTGTTGTAGTATTCTATTTTATTCCCATAGTACTTTCACATTCATTACACACAATCTCAATCACACCCATGTAAATGTACAGTACCTGAAAAATACATCTGCATTTTCTTCTACAACTGAGAACATAACAGCAGTGCTACTTTTTTCATTACCCTACAACCCCCTCTCCCACTTTATTGTCCCTCTCTAGCTGTCTGTTGTAGACTTCTCAGATGTCAAAGATACCCACAAAACCTATGGCAGAAATTTCTCTAATAGTTTGTACATTGAAGAGAATGATTACCTCTAGAACTACCTCCTGACATCTGCAAACACATCTTTTAGGAGAACTATCTTTCTCTCTCTTTCTCACACACACACACATCCTCCTCTCTTGTCAATTTCTTCTTATAAGTCTGAAGAGAAATCTCTGAATGTCTTACTTCAAAATCAGAGATCGAAATGCACAAATGCTATTAAGAAACAAATAGAAAAACAAATGAAAGCGAGAAAAATATGTCTGTCCTTACTCTGACTGCAGCTGCCAGGTAGTTTTGTCAGTGACTAGCAAATCTTTTTGAAGTGGTGAGAGATATTTTAAAGGATTGATCCTACTTTGTATCAATACATTTGGCTTTCCTTCTCTCTTTCTCAAAGTCTAAGTTGAAAATAAACTTGCATGAATGTTAAAGGCTCTAGCTATGATTTCAGGCAGTCATTTAAATTCCAGCAAGTACACTTATGAGTTGCATGATTTGGGACAGATTACTTGACTGCTCCAATTCTCAGGGTCTTTTTTTTCTCTATACTAATGAAGAACTTAAATTTTAAAAATCTCTTAAATCTTTTATGATTATAAAGAGATTTAAGGAGATAATATAAGAAAATAAGAAAAAGTACACAATGTACTCCTAATACTAACGATTTGAAAAACTATAACTGTTATCATCATCATACTTATATTAAAGAAATAGGATGTAGAGTGAACATAGACTTTGGAATCAGAGATAAAATGAGTTGGAATCCTGGCCCCAACAAACTCTGACTTTGAACATGTTCCTTAATATTTACAATCTTTAATATCTGCATCATAAAATTATTTTGATGACAATATTTACATTACAAGATTGTCTACTTTATATACCCAGTGTGGGCACTTTGTAAAATCTAACATATTACTCTTCTTAGTTCTGTAAAGGCTCATTTCATATTAGGGCACACAAATGCATAAATGTGCCACTCAGAAATTTAATAAAAGATTATTATCAGTGGCACAGTGGCTAATGCCTGTAGTCCCAGCACTTTGGGAGGTAGAGGCAGGAGGATCATGTGAGGCCAGGAGTTTGAGGCTATACAGTCAGCTATGATCATGCCACTACACTCCAGCCCAGGCAGTAGAGCAAGACATTGTCTTAAAATATATATATATATATTTATATATATATTTATTTATATATATATTTATATATATTTATTTATATATATACATATATACATATATATGTATATATATATAATGTTTGCAGTCAAGCAATTCATGACACTTTGAACACTGATAAATAATATTATTGATTATTACTTGGATGTTTTAGGTTTGTTGCTTCAATACTACTTCTAAGAGAACAACCAAACAAAATTTTACAATATATTTTCTCCTTAACATTGCCATTAATGACTATGACGTGACTAAATTGTTGTTATGTGCCAATGTGACTAGAGGGCTACTCAATAATTCTCAGTAGTTTTTCTATTGTATTAGACATGTTTAATAACCATTGTAATTCTTTAAAGAAGCCAAAGCTACAAATCCAAGCAATTAAATTTGAAAATATTTACAAATTAAAACAATTTTCTGTTTTTATTAACCTTTATAAATCTTTAATTCACTCTTTTTGCTTGCTTTTAACTTTAAAGTCACACAATGTCTTACAGAAAGTCTGGCATCCAGTTCCCTATTGTAACATAAGTAAGGGTCTGAAAAAAGGCAAAATGTTTTATGAATTATCCCTTTAAAACAAACACCTTACCCATTTTTGAGGCATCAAAACCTGCGTTCATGCCCAAGGCCAGTAATCAATGGAGCAGAGGAGTGTTCTTTGTTCTTCATTTTCTAGTATCTTAAACCACAGGAGAGGGCTCAACAGAATTATCCAGACAGAGGTCATGAGATCATCTTCATCTGAGATGCTACAGTTAACTAGCAATATTCCGAAGCTGAAAACCACCTTTAAAAACCCTGTTTTTCTTCTTAAAGGGTGATAGTTCTTTAAAGCGAGAGTCTGCCATCCTCCTTATTTGCCAGCAAATTAATAAACTTCTCTTTCCTTTTCCTCAAACTACTTGTTCTCTTTCATTCAGCTTCAGGGACAAGTATAAACTTTTGGTAACAGAATTCGGCATTCCTTGGTGGGTTCATAGGCACCGCAGTGAAACAGCACCCTATGACTACTGGAAGAGGTGGGGAGCAGCCATGGGTCAAGCTGTGGATCTTCTCCAGTTGGAGCATTGGTCTTTTGGGAGTAAGAGAGTGAAGGACCACCCCGGCAGCAGCCAGAGCCTATTTAGATCTGGGAACACCCATATCTCCCTCCCCTAATTAAAAATGACTTCTCACAACCTAAATCTTGTTGAGGAAAAGGAAATGAATTTGGGAAAGAGTCTTGATGCCCTGGCCCTTTTGATAAGTTCTCTGGTGTGCACACAGAGACACTTGATTCCACCCATTTTGGGGAGGTTGTGAACTTTTCAACCCTGTTGTAGGGCATTTGCAGGTGCCATGGGAGTGGAAGTCACGGTTGAGTGGAACTAGGGAACCGGAAGAATTCATTCCCTTTTGGAGTAGGAGAAGTCAGTTCTCATTTGTGCATTTCCCATTTGTTTGGTAGGGAAACTGGGGGATTCATTCCCATTGGATTAGTAAAATTTGGTTCTCATTTGTATGGTTCCAATTATTTGGTAAGGGCTTGGCATTTGCAATTGTTTGTGTTGGGAACTCCCTGTATTGTCCACTTGTCAACTTGAGTTTGTTGTTGTTTGTGAGTTTTGCTTTATGGGAGGCTCTGTTTCTAGTCTATCTTAAAGTCCTTTGGGGAGAATCTTGCTTGAATGGTCAACTTATAGCTACAAGTCTATGAATAAAAAAAAATAATAGGATTTTATTGTAATACTGCTTGGGCAAAAGAGAATGCTGTTTTATTGTAACACTGCTTGGCCAATCAATGTATGTGCTGGAGTGTGAGGAAAAGAGGCCATTGAATGAAACCTTAAATTGTTATGCTGTCTTACAATTGAGCTTGTTTTGTCAAAGGTTAGGTAAATGGAATGAGATACTATATGTACAATCTTTCATGTGATTGCATACTAAAGAGACTGAAAGGCCTCGGACAAAATTAATGGGACAAAGGAAACTTCCACCACTAGTGTGTCAGGATAGTCAGAACCCAGATGACAAAACAGGCAAGGAATTAACCAGGTTGGATCCCCCATCTCCAGCTCCCCACCCACCAGAGAAGGCACCCTAGGCTTGGCTGCACTCAAGCTTGTGCTTCTGGGGCTCTGTTGCCCCATCTACCCCAGCCCTCAGCCCAGCCAGAGTCCCATGACCAGCCTGGCAAGTGGACCCATGCACAGCCTGGCCCAGGGTAACTGCTGCCACTCGCCACCACCATCTTGGCACCCTAAGGTGAACAGGGAGGGTGCCACTAGAACTAATTCTTTAGTCCCATGCCCATTGGGTAAAGACTCAGGAGTGGGACCCATCAGGGAACTCAATTTGTCAAAAGGGGACCCATAGCCCAGATAGGGCAATTTCCATTATGATAATATCAGATAGGGAGCTCAAATGTGCAAGGACAGCTGGCAGGGTATTATTGGACTAACACAAATTGAGATCCTAATGAAGAAGCAGACGGTGTGAAAATAAATCATTACCAAAAGTGTATTCTGGCAGGCCTCCAAAGGGGAGTGCCTAGGCACAAGAGATTAAATAAGGTTTAAGAATTACAATGAAGAGCTGATGAAGATACTTTTGAATTTTTGGAACACATCTATCAGTCATATTAGAAATATACAGATGTGGAACCAGAGACCCCTGAGAATATGCACATGGTTAATATAACTTTTATAGAGGATAGTGCTTCAGATATATTCAGGACACTACAGCATGTGGAAAAGGCAATTGGCATGAATCCCTTGCAGCTTTGTTGATATTGCCTTTAAAGTATATAATGCTAGAGAAGAACAGAGAGTCTAGGACTCACATGACAAAAGAGGGGGCCTGGGGCTCCATGCCTCACTAATGGCTCCAATCCAAATATCTCCACAGGAGCCTTGGGCACAATAGACAGTGGAAACTTGATTACTGGACTTTTTAATTAACACAGGCATGCTGCCACTGCCAAGCTACATGCACAAAAGTGGCCTGGGGCCCCATGGCCACTGCCATGGTCCTCTTGCACCTGTGAGTCATGCATGGTGCTCTGCAAACCAGGCAAGGGGTGGGAGCCAGGTAGGAGCAAGGCAGCTGTTGGCAAAGCAGTGTCTCTGAGGAACTCATTACTGTGGGTCCAGGAGGTGGACTCCAAGTAGCTGCTGCTGGAGATGACACTGCTTCACTGCTGCTGCCTCTGTCACTGACTCCAGTGAGACCAATGTCCTTGGTGGCCATGCTGGGGCTGTGCAAGCACCAGCAGCTATTCTGGAAGCAGCAGAAGCTCACCTTTGAGGGCACCACGAAGTTCCTGCTAGCTTTGAATACTAGGGCCTGGTGAAGCACATGGGAGGCTGCCACTGTGGAGCAATTTCATTTTGAAGTTTGAGCTTCAGTAGACTTGCACATCATGGATTGCAACTGCAGCATTTGGAAGAAGAAGCAAGTTCTATTCCTCCCAAAGTCTACCCCAAAGTGAATAAGGCCCTATGGGTCAAGAGTCCAGCCAGATGCGCAGGAATGTGCAGAAAGAATTTAAATTTCCCAAACCAATCAGTATAGATTCATGCAGGATCTATGTGCCATTAATGATATTATACAAGTGACTATGACTGGTACTCAATCATATTTGAATGGAAGGATCCTGAGACTAGGATGACCTCACAGCTTGACAGCCTGACTCCTTGACTGCTTGACTGTGTTGTCTCGGGGTTGAAAGAAAAAAAAAAACAAAACTCTCCTACCCTGTTTAATGAGAGCTTAGCAAGGGAGCCCACGGCCTAATGTACTAATAGCAATTCCCCTGTACAAGGCCCTTCAAAAGTCATATGTGGAGGCCCTGAGCTGGACCACAGGCTATCAAAATACCTTCGAAACACTAAAGCAGAGTCATGACTGCCCCTGCTTTGGTGTGGCCTGACTTGAAGAAAGAATTTAAGTTATAAGTTCATGAGAAGAATAAGGTTGAGCCTTGCAATTTTAGTACGTATTGTCAGTGGCATACTTGCAAAGCAACTGGACAATACTGTGAGGGTATGGACTCCTCACCCCTGGGCAGTAGTTACTCTCAATCCTTCCACCCTGTTACCAGCTGAAGAGAACGGGCATTTATAGAATGACTGTTTAGAGATTCTGAAGGCTATCTCTTCTAGCAGGATGGATCTGTGCCTACCATTTGGAAGGTAATGGGGCTCCTGATGGCAAAAAATAAGGATATTAAGTATGCCACTGAAATAATGGTCCTGATACAGGCTGTGGCTGATCCCAAGCAGATGGCCATCATGCACTGTCCTGGTCACCAGAAAAAGAAGGCACTTATATTTCAAAAAGAAATCAGGCCACTGACAGGGCTACTAAGGAAGACCCTAAAGGTTAACTGTTCCTTGATGCTGATGCCCTGGCTAGATTTAGAACAATATAAATCCCACTACACTCTTGAGCAGGCATCCTCAAACTACGGCTCATGGGCCACATGCGGGTGTTTTTGCCTGTTTGTTTTTTTTACTTCAAAATAAGATATGTGCAGTGTGCATAGGAATTTGTCCATAGTCTTTTAAACTATAGTCTGACCCTCCAATGGTCTGAGGAACAGTGAACTGCTCCCTCCCCCCCCCCATTTAAAAAGTTTGAGGACCTTTGCTCTTAAGAATAAAAAATATAAAGACTGGGGCTTTGACACTGAGTATGACACAACTAAGTGGAGACAGAACTTTCATGGACTCATTCTTCTACCTGAAACCTTCTTTTGGCTCCTGATGGAGTACCTACATGAATGCTCACATTATGGGCATGATGCCTTAATGGATCTGGTGGGACCTCATTTAAGAGGGCCCTGTTTGACAAATAACTTAGAGATGTCCTTTATGTACTCAAGACAATCCAAAAACAGAAAAGTGACCTGCTGCACAGGGAACCCAATATATGGGAACCCACCCTTTCAGTGATTGGCGAATTGATTTCACTCCCATGCCGAAAATGACTGGACACTTTAAATACTTGCTTGTATTAGTAAATACCTTATTAGTCTGGGTAGAGGTGTATCCTCCCCAAACGGGAAGAGCATCTGAACTTACCAGAATCCATCTGAATGAATCTGAGGTATAGGCTCCATCCCTCCATACAGAGTGACAGTGAGCCCTCCTTTAGATCAGAGGTATTAAATAACTGAGCAAGGAAGCAAAACTCTACATCTGGGATGGAAATCGCATGCATCTTGAAGACCTCAATCCATGGAAAAAATGGAGACTAATACTTCAAAGAAAGCTATAACACAATTAATACAGGAAATTTATCTAATTTGGGATAAGGTGTTGCCACTTGCCCACATCCAGATAAGAGTAGCCCCTAGAAGTGGTCTTAAGCCCCTATGAAATAATTTATGTACAACCCTTCCTATCACCCTGAAGTCAGTATGGTAATATAACCATACATGAAGAAAATAGAGTAAAGCCAGTAAACGTCAAACACATAAATCAAATTGTATCTACTATGCATGAATTTACCGCTTTCAGATACCCACCCATTTGTAAGCACCCCTAAACCAGAAGATGAGGTGTTGCTTAAAGCCTGGAAAGAACAAGGACCTGAACAACAATTGGCTGAGAAGTGGAAGGAACTCTAGGAAGTGCTTCTAACAACTCATACCACATAGAAATTGTCAGGAATAAAACCTTGGGTCCATTGTACCAGAGTAAAGAGGTGTCCCGTGGAAGAAGAGGACCCAAGCGCCCAGTGGATGGGCCATGCTTTAGGTGATCTTAAGTATCTGTTTTAGAAGGAAAAATGAAAATGTTGATATTTTTGATATCCTTTCTTTTGTTATTTGTTCTATCTATAAGATGGAGAGACAATACCTTAGGGAAGATTTCCCAAACTATCACCACTTCTGTTGGTATGTCTAGCTGCTGGATTTGTCATCCTAAACCTCATTTGGTGCCACTAATATACCTTCCTATGCTCTTAATTTGCATAATCTGATCTCCATACTCAGAGGTCCCATATTTCTATGTTGTCCAGTGCTGTATCAGACATCATTTACAAGGCAATAGTAAGGACCCACAATCCTACTGGTATCTTAGTTACCACGTGGGCTAAAAATCTCCTTTATCAGGTATTCTCCATTTCACCTTGTCAGTGTTCATAGTTGTAGTTGTTGCTTATGCCCTTTTTCACCTTGCAATCCGTTGTGTTCTTTATTTTTGTACAAATCAAAAAAAGCAGTGGCATAAATAAGTACAAACCTTCCATCTAAAACATGGCACCAGTTTAGCAGAAAGCAGCTCGATGACTATGTTGCTTCACCTCCCATAGATATGGAAGAGTAAAATTGAAAGTGGGGAATATGCAACAGAAGTAAGGGGCTGATAAAAGGCAAAATGTTTTATGAGTTGTCTCCTTAAAACCCCTCATCCTTTTTTGAGAAATTAAAACCTGCATTCATGCCCAAGGCCAGTAATCAATGGGGCAGAGGAGTGTTCTTTGTTCTTCATTTTCTAGTATCTTAAACCACAGGAGATGGCTCAACAGAATTGTCCAGACAAAGGTCATGAGATCATCTTCACTGGAAATATTATAGTTAAACAGCAATAGCTGGAAGCTGAAAACCCCCTTTAAAAACACTGTTTTCCTGGCTCACGCCTGTAATCCTAGCTCTCTGGGAGGCCGAGGCGGGTGGATTGCTCAAGGTCAGGAGTTCGACACCAGCCTGAGCAAGAGCGAGACCCCGTCTCTACTATAAATAGAAAGAAATTAATTGGCCAACTGATATATATATAAAAAATTAGCCGGGCATGGTGGCACATGCCTGCAGTCCCAGCTACCCGGGAGGCTGAGGATCACTCGAGCCCAGGAGTTTGAGGTTGCTGTGAGCTAGGCTGACGCCACGGCACTCTAGCCTGGGCAGCAAAGCGAGACTCTGTCTCAAAAAAAAAAAAAAAAAAAAAAAAAAACACTGTTTTCCTTCCTAAAAATGGAATCATAGCTCTTTAAGGTAACAGTCTGCTATCCTCCTCATTTGCCAGCAAATTAACAAACTTCTCTTTCCTTTTCCTCAAAACACTTGTCCTCCTTCTTCATTAAGTTCAGGGACAAGTACTGAACTTTTGGTAACATTACAAAAGAAAGTAAGCTATGCTCTGGGTTATTCTAAAGTTTGCAATCTCTGTTGTCCTATTAAAATATGAAAGGTTGCTTCATGATAATGTATATAGTGAGGATAATTAATTATAATTCTCATATATTCCTTATTTCCATCTTTATCTCCACTTTTTACTTTCTACATATTTAGTGCTGCTATTCATATTTTAGCTGGGAGGTCAGACATAGCTGAAGGATGTTACTACAAAAGGGAGATACAAAGAAAATAAGAAATACTTTTCCTCTGTTAGTCTATATATGATATTTTATAGTTACATAATGAATTTATATGCAAGTGAAAAAATAACTAGAAATACATTTCATTTATATTACACAAATTAAAATCTTTATGATTTTGTTTTGCTTTACACAAATCTTATGTGAGGTATTTTGTCAGATATGTGTTTTAAAAATCATAGGTAAAAAAATTAGGCCCCCAAATATTTGAAAACAATAAGATAATCTAAGCAACCTAAGTTAACACACTACAATGAAAATAAAGGTGAAGAATATGATCTGAGGGACCAACATAAATGCCTCCTTATCAACTAAGATGGACACTAAAGTCAGGGAAATAAAGTTATGTACAGGCCGAGGGCTTAGAACTGGGCTGGCATGGCAACACCCTAAATTTCTACAGCTGCAAGAAAATTTCTGTCTTGATGAACTGTCTTACAAAAAGAGCTATCAGACAAAATATCAGACCCTTCCTAACTCTGATTTATGACCTAGACCACTATAACTGTGATTGGACAGAGGACCCAGCTTTACAAACATTCTTTCCTGATAAACAGTGGCAGACCTCAAGCTAATTTCAGCCAGTTTACAGACACTGCACACAAACTGTCTTTGTGCCCTGTAGTTCACCTTTCGACATAAAGATCCAAATTCTAGGCCGGGTGCGGTGGCTCACGCCTGTAATCCTAGCACTCTGGGAGGCCCAGGAGGGTGGATTACTCAAGGTCAGGAGTTTGAAACCAGCCTGAGGGAGATCCCGTCTCTACTAAAAATAGAAATAAAATAATTGATTAACTAAAAATATATATACAAAAAATTAGCCGGGCATGGTGGCACATGCCTGTAGTCCCAGCTACTCGGGAGGCTGAGGCAGGAGGATCGCTTGAGCCCAGGAGTTTGAGGTTGCTGTGAGCTAGGCTGACGCCACGGCACTCACTCTAGCCTGAGCGACAAAGTGAGACTCTGGACTCTGTCTCAAAATAAATAAATAAATAAATCCAAATTCTACCTCATTTCAATGTTAAAACTCTGTACCAAAGTGAACAAGAGATGTATATTATAATACATTTATGTTTACCCATTGCCTATGTACTCAACTCCCCTCATAAATATGTATAGCTTCTCTCCCTAACCTGCTGAATATGTGTGACTGTTATTTAAAACAGACGTCATGAAACATAAAAAGCAACCTCTCCTTTCCCTCTTTGGAGAGGTAGCACCTTTGGTTTATACCTGAGACTGCCTCTTCCTTATTTGCAAACTGATATCAGCAATAAAACTCTCCTTTTTACCTTTTAGCCATCCTGGTGGCTTTTTGGACAACAAGAAAAAAAGTGAAGATAATATAAAATTAAATAAAATTTAAGAAAATTATTTAAAAAGCAAATCTTAAATTATTAGAACTTGAAGCTCTTTTGAGCATTTCTTAATTCTTAAACAATTTATAATGTCCATGCAAAAAATGTGGAATGCTTCATTTTAAGCAAGCATATTTTCCATAATGGCATAAGGGAACTAATGTCCCACTAATTGACTTTTAGTTGTGAAATAGCCTTTCCAATGAAGCATTATTACTATGTTCTTTTCTGCACATAATTTATCATGGGGGAATGAAAGAGATCTGTATCCTTAAGGTGTTTTGTTTTCCTGTATCCCCAAGTGAGGGCTTTGTGTTGCAGTGCCATTTCCTCACCATTATTAAATCTGAGTTTCTAGTTACATTTGAAATTACAGCCAAGTTTGCAAACAGATTCTTACATACTATTTTCAATAAAGTTTCATTTTCTGTCTTTCATAATTCAATAAGAAACACTGGATTTGCCAAGAATTTTCTTTACATTTGGAAAGAAACCAACATTGGAAAAGGTTTAGCAGCTGGCACTAATGAAATGAAATTGAATTAACTCAATGCAATTGAATATATTCAATGAAAATAGGGCCACACAATAGCATCTGTTAGTCTCTTTACTGAATTAATGTAATTCTGAAAATATGTTTCACTGTTTATTATGTTTTCTGATTTTCACAGGACTAAACTCCACTGAAAAACTGGCATTCTTACTTTTTCAGAGAAAATAAACTTTGAGATTACAGAATATAGTTCCTAGGTTCAGTAATACTTTAAGCTGTGGACTGGTTTATGCTTTCATCTCATGTCATTTTATTTAAATGCTCTTCAATATGTTTGATATTCAGTACCTGTGAGGCAGTAGGTGATAACTAATAGATAATATTATCAATATTTCAGACACCAATCAGGCAATTCCCTGGGTGATTGTGGTTAAGCTATCTTACAGCAGAAAGTCCATAACTGCAAGACTCTTTTGAGAAAATAGTTTAATATTTTCTCAAAATCTACAGACATTGAAAATATTAAGATATTTTTAAAATTTAAAAGGAGATTTGTTTCTTTTTTGCATTCATTCAGAACTTACTTTCAAAGTACCACATCTAAAGTAATGAGAGGTCATGTCCAGGGTCCTTGAAGAGGTAGAGATAAGTTAACCCTGATAGAAATCATTGCAGACAAATCTTGAGAAGACGATTTGTTCTACCAAAAAGTAGAACAAAATGAATGCCTCAAAGCTACAGAAATTTTATCTACAGCCTAATTTCTGTGGTTTTTTTTTTTATCATTTTGGATTAATCTCACATAATTTTCAGGTCTCAGGAAATATTCTGAAAGTCTCAAAATATATTGATTTCAAATTTTTTAAAAAGTCCTTTATTTTCCTCAGACCTATTACATTTGCGAAGGTTTGCGGGGACAGCTCTTCTCTGCTTCCATTCAGCATCCACTGATGTAGCTCAAGTAGGAACTAGAGAAATCTACCTGCCAATTGACTCACTCAAGGAGTAGATGCTATTTGTCAGGAGTAACTCAGCTGGGGCCAGTGGCCTCAGTTCTTTTCCACATGGACCTCTCCATGAGCTGCTTGGTTTTTCCTCATGGCATGATGGTTGTATTCCTAGAGCAAGTGTTACCAGGCAGAAGCAGTATAACATTTTATGTCTTAGCCTCAGAAGTTACAAAGTGCCACTATGACCACAGTAAACAGCTCATCCAAATCCAAAGATAAGGAACATGGAACAAAGACTTCAAATGAAGAAGTATCAAACTTGCACTGCATTAAGACCCTGTGGAGTGGAAGATGGTTTGCCAGCCATTTACAGAAA
This sequence comes from Microcebus murinus, assembly GCF_040939455.1. Taxonomy (NCBI): domain Eukaryota; kingdom Metazoa; phylum Chordata; class Mammalia; order Primates; family Cheirogaleidae; genus Microcebus; species Microcebus murinus. The sequence goes on along the minus strand of NC_134104.1, from coordinate 111,963,404 downwards.
AGGCAGTATCACAGTTTATTCCCTGAACACAAAAATTTAGATCCCTTCCACATGTAAACTATATTCTTTCTTTCTCTAAGGTATATCCTATTACATCAGATTGAAGCCAGAATCTGGCATCTACTAAAGTCCGGGTGAAAATGAAGCTTTTGGGTACTGCTACTCTGATACAGCTTCTTAAATACCATGTCTCTTGATCTGGAAGAATTGAGAACAAATAAGATAAATTATTTATTCACCACACACATACAGTACCAACACAGGGAAGAGGGATAGAATAACTGCTATGGACACTATCATTCAAAAAGGGGGAAATTTGAAGAACACAGCAGTTATCAGTCTATACAAAATCTGAAATAAATGTAGGCACATAGTGCCAATTCCTTGATTAGGGCTCAGTTTTACTGCCTGGAATTTGTTCTCTGTATCTCTTTTCCCCACCTTGTGGACTACTGATTTTGTTATCTGAGTGACTTTGCTTTTCTTTAAGAAACAATCTGTGTTTGCAGTTTTCTCGGCCTGCTTCCTGCCCGCTGTTGTTTGTGAGTCCAAGGCAACTTTTTATTTCATACTATCTCTGATATTTTCAGCCTAAGCTAGTATAATTTCTTAAAAAATGTTTGGCATTTTTGTCTATCAATTTATAATCCACTCTATTCGATAAAAATTACAGCCATACTTTAAAAGAAGACCTTCTCTACTTTTTCTCCACATTACATTTCTGTGGGCCATAGGCCTTAAGATTCCTAGAGGCCCTATTGTTTAGTAGAAAGAGTTTGTGAGACATGCTCTTACATCTCTCTGGAGACTCTTTGAAAGGCCCCTGATGCATCAGTGAAAATGTTTCTGAGGCTTTAAAGGATCTCACAAGTTTACTATAAATGGGATTTTTGCCTGGAAACCATTTCTTAATTTCAGATAGTTTGCCATGTGGAGAGTATGGGAATGAGAAACAGTTTTCTGCTTTCATTCCAAGCACATTAAGTCCTGGTTCATTTATATTCCCTTACAATTTTGCTTAAAAATTTAAACTTTTTACTTTTTCTATTTTTTCTTTCTTTTTTCTTCTTTATTTTTTAGCTCACATCTTTCTTCTTACATTTTCCTATGAACAGTTAGAATAAGCGGATCAGCATTCCAATACTCTCTCCCCAAATTTTCTTACCTATGTCTTTGGGCTTACTAAGTACATTTCCTATGTTCTACCCTATTGCAGGTGACAGAGTTGCAAACTTTTCACCACTCGATAACAAAGGCCCCTTTTCTTTCAGGCTCCGATAATCTTTTTCTTACTTTCTTTAAGCCCTCACTGCAGACATTCTCCTTAGGCTTTCATTAATATTTACAAGAAATTCTCTTGGGTATCACCTACTACAGTTACAAATCCAATGCCACTGTCTTAGGTTTGGGTCATGATAATATTTAACTCTCAGTATCAAAATCTGTTCCAGTTATTTTTACTGTGAAACAAACTTCCCTCAAATCTTAATGCCTTAAAACAACACTAATCCTTTGTTCTGTTTACAAATATGCAATGTGGGCAGGGCTTAGTGGGATGTCAGTGCTGGTAGACAGCTGGGAACTTAGGCAGGGCTGAGAGGCTTGGACCTACTTCTTTCCATGAAGATTTCTCCACAGATTGCTTAGGCTTCTTCACAGCCCAGTGGTTGGGTTCAAAGAATGAGTGTTTCAAGAGAATCAGGCAGAAAAACTAAATTTTATAGTCTAGTCTAAGGAAAAATTATTGAATGTAATGATCTAGCATGAAAAAATCAGACTGTGTCATTCCATTGTCACTAGCTCACTATTATTCTAGAGGAGGAAATATAAACTCAGCCTCTCAATGAGAAATGTAACAAATTCACTTGGTAAAAACGGCACATGCAATGGGAAGTATCCACTTTTGGAAAATATGATCTGCCAGATTGCATATAATTGTTTAATCTTATCAAATTGTACAGCAGTATGATCAATAAACTACAAATATAATAATACAATAAAAATCGTCAATGCTCTTTTGAGCAGAAAATATTTTTCTATGGATCTGTTTATTTTGGCCAACTTACTAGTCTGCATTTCTCTGTGTGCTTTTTCTTTCCCAGAAAAGTATGGCATATTTAACATATGTCAGTAGTTAGATAGAGGGAGTACTAATTTTTGCTTTTTTAGAAAATTTTCTTACTTGATTTTTTAAACTTCTCTAAGAAGGCCTAAAAGTCATATTACAAATTCATTCTACATGAGATGATAATTAGGATAGTTTTTGATATATGGTATGTGCAAAGGTCCCCCTTTCTTCTTTAAAATAAAGATAATTTTTAGCAATTTTCTTTCAAAAAAGTATTTAAACTTAGCATATTTTTTGGACTTTATTATTTTTTTTCTTTTTATAAACTTTAAAACCCATAATAAAAACATAATAAATTCCTATTAAATGTCTGGTTTACACCAAAATAAGATTTGATTTCTTAAAATTAGTTTCTCTACGCATAGTACATTTAATTTAAATAAAATCTTTAAATTGGTTTTAATTAAAGATATTTATCATATAAAGTTTTAATAGCAATTTTGAATACTAAAGTGATAGACACCAAAATATGAACATATACATATATATATATATATACACACACACCCACATAACACATATAGGTATTTGTGTATATATTTGATATATGTGCATATAATGTATATCCTATAAACACAGCTCTATGAAAGAGTAAAAGGTATTTTCCTTCTGAGAGAGAAAATTCCCAACATGAGCGTGGAAGTTAGAAAATTATTGTTCATGTGTTGGTTTCTTAATCTCTTTCACAGGCCTATATATGCAAAAGTATTATCTTGAACTAAAATTAAAGAATGGAATCTTCCTCTTTGATGTGAAAACTGAGCTTGTTTTATGTAGCATCAGCACTCAATTTAGTATTGAATTTGAGATAAACACTTAAGATATCATTCTCTTCTGAAAAGAGATGATTCTTTCCTTGTTCTTGAGGCTTGTTAAACATGGAAGCATGTATAAAGTTAAAACAGTAGCAAAATGTTCACTAAACAGAAACAGGATACTTTCATATAATCTTGAACTTATCTAAGGGAAGAATAGAATACATCTCATCTTGAATATATGATCAGACTACAGCTCTTAAAGTTCGACATTATTTTTCCAAAGCCAAAGTTTCAAATTTAACAGAAAATTCAGAGAAAGAAACACTTACACAATCATACACTTGTATGACAAAGGAGAACAAAAATATTAAATATAATTTAATTTTGATCTGCACTTACTTCCAGATTTTTAAGTCTTGATATTTTTCCCTCACTCTCAAGCCCAAGTATCACAAAAATATTTCAAGATTTCCTTTTGCAACAAAATGCAAAATGATTTCTTTTGCAAAAAGACTGAAAAGACATAGAGCATGTTGAAAAGACAGCTCACATTTTCTCCAGAGCCTTGCAACTGGTTCATGTGAGGAAAATGTTCAACAAGTAGGCTAGAATCTCCATCCATTCTTCATCTTCAAAGCACTCAGCAATAGTTACCCTTCTATTTTCTTGAAAGCAGCCCTGCAATTCACCTTTCAGCTCAAATTCCCAGTTGAGAGCTAATCCTCCGCAAAGCTGCCAAATTTCTGTACATAGCAAGATATTTATGTGTATCTTGTCCAAGTTTTTATACAGATTTTAAACATGTTTGAGTGAAGTGGACTATTACAAGTAATGGTAATTATTTTTATAACACTAACTAGAATATTTTTTTTTTCATCTTCAAGAATTTTTGACACTGGGAAGAAAGCCATTCATTGTGACAATGTCAGAATATTTTTTTTGTTGTTAGAAGGAAAGCAAAACCTTTTATAGAGCCAAATGTTGATGAAGCATCACTAGTATGGGTGCCAACACAGTTCCTCCAGGATAGGCCTTTTTGTTTCCAGACATGAAGACAAAACATTGTCTTTGCTTGTTTCAGGAAGCTTTTTGCAAAAGCTAAACTTTTCTTGAATTTCTCCATCATTTAAAAGTCTTACAAATGCTATTATATAACATGTATTCTATAACCTTAACACATCAACCTTGATAGAAACACTGTCTTTGACATGTCATCATTAGGTCAATTCATGGTCTTGTTTGAGAGTGAAATCTTAACAGTTTGTTGTATAGAAAAATTTTGAACCTTTTACTCATTATAATGTATTGATAACATGCTGGCTAATAGGTCCTTGCAAATTTTGTGACTTTTCTTTTTCTGGGTAATGAGTTATGCTGTAAAACTATTTGCTTCCTAAATCTTTTAAATGATTATAAGTTTTCAAACAAAAGTTCAACTCTATTTTGAGATTCTAATAGCTATTTAAAATAATCAGCATCGTTATTTGTAAAATTATGCGATTTTTATTATTAAGTGAATTTTCAATTTTTCAGTTTCATGGCTAGAACCATGGCTGAATTTTTAAATTGTTCTCTGGAGACAATTCACAATAGAATAGGACAATTGAGATTACCAGTCTCTTTGGTAAATTCCCTTCAGTGTGAAGACAGACTTTTACCATGTCCCTTGTAATACATTTAAATGAAATGACTAAAAAAAAAATGTAATTTTCTCTTCAGTAACCTTTGTCAGCAGTCATAGGCACAGAACCCTCTTCTTTCACCTCATATTTTTCCTTCAAAAATTGTCGCATTGAATTATCAGACATGTTTTTAAAACAACGTTAATAAACAGAAGGGCATAATACATAACTAAATGAGAAAATTGCAAAACATATAAAAACGTGATAACACAGGTCATCTCTAACCTACACAGTCCATACTTTGGAAAGTTTACATGAGCAAGGCATGCAGGAAGGAGCTGTGTCATTTTGATCAAAAATGTCTTCTTTAGAATGGAAATCCCCCTGTGCTTTTCTATTATTCTAGTACAGCTTGTTTACCCCCTAAGTCACTGGGCTACCTGTGGAGGTAAATCAGGAAAGAGAGGCTGATATCATCAGAAGCTGTGCTCTCTTCTGTGAACCAGCAGGCTCATCAATTGTCAGTGGCTTCTCTTATCTCACATCAAAAAATGAGAACTCAACCGAATTCACCCAATCCTGCTATTTATTGTTATATGGGGCTAAAGGATTTCTAATGAAATTGCTAATAAGACTGCTCATTCACTGACTACCATTGTGTGGAAGTGCTGGCATTGTGTGGAACATGCAATTTAAAAAACTGTTTATTTTTGTTTTGCTACTTTAGTCATGTACTCTCATGGTACTCATATCAATAAATCATGAACTCCAGGATTCTACATAATCCCTGTCAAGAAACCTGTTCTAGAGCAATTTTAAATATTTTCTAGAGAAGTTTAAATACTTTCTGGGTGTCTTACTCATATTTGCATATCTATCTGCTCTTTTAGAACTATGTATATGAGTTCTTCCTAAATAATTTTTTGGTGAGTAAAAATTAAGTGGATGACAAAAAGAAATAACAAAAGCCAGCCGTTGCTCTGAAAGAGACCACAATTTAACTGGGGAAAAGATGAATAAAATTTGAAAAATTAAAGAATTAAATGTAGCAATGAGAGGAGGCCATATGAAAGAAATGCTAGGAAGAACATTATGAAAATAAAGCAAGCAAACAAGCAAACACTATCTGAGTTTAAAATATTCTGACACCAACAATGTGACAACGCTGAAATTTACCAGAGTCCTGTGCTCCTGGAAAACAGTGAGGAGTAAGAAATCTTCCCCATCACCACCCTTTTATGTTCTGAGACATAGTCTAGAGCAAGGAACCATCTTTCCCATATGACTTAGGTAAGATGACCCTTTTGTTTACCTATGCTAAGGCCAGACACAGACCCTCCAAATTCCCATTTTGGGGTCTCACAAATGATTAGCCATGTAAGGGAGGAAAATACCTTTTCCTCACATTTGTCTTCATGGATGAAGCTTCTATAACAAAAGATAGATTAACAAGAGAAAAGCAAACACATTTATTTAATATAAGTTTTATGTGACAAGGAAGCCTTTGTAAGGAAATACAGAGCGAAAGAAATGGGCCAATCTAGGAATTATTATTATTACTATTTTTTGAGACAGAGCCTCACTCTGTTGCCTGAACTAGAGTGCCATGGCATCAGCCTAGCACACAGCAACCTCAAACTCCTGGGCTCAAACGATCCTCCTGCCTCAGCCTCCCAAGTAGCTGGGACCACAGGCATGTGCCACTATGCCCAGCTAATTTTATATATATATATATATATTTTTAGTTGTTTGGCTAATTTCTTTCTATTTATAGTAGAGACGGAGTCTTGCTCTTGCTCAGGCTGGTTTTGAACTTTTGACCTTGAGCGATCCTCCCACCTCAGCCTCCCAGAGTGCTAGGATTACAGACGTGAGCCACTGCCTCTGGCCAATCTGGGAATTTTTAATGCTAGTTTTTATGAAAGTGTAGATAGTCGTGTAGATAAAAAAAGTATGATATAATGGCAATAAACTGGAGTAAACATAGCTAATTCTGTGTGTTCTGCTTATTCTCTGTCACCCTACATCTTCAGAGATAAGGATATTCCTTTCCTCAGGGTATGTGGGGACATTTCTTACCTTAGAGGCTCACAAAATCTTTCCTAGGTTTTATGACCTGCTTCAGAGAAGGGAATGGAGGATCTATTGCTTCTGCTGTTTTCTCAAATGACAAGGTGCCATATTGTGGGATATTATGTCCTGAAACCCATCACACACATGTATTCTTACATAATGACATTCTACATATACATATATGTGTATATACAGTGGGCCTTTGAACAAAGCTTGTGCATTAAAAGTCCACACATAATTTTGACTCCCCTAAAACTAAACTACTAATAGCCTATTGTTCACTAGAAGACTTACAGATAACATAAAGAGTTGATTACCACATTTTGTATAATATATTTTATTATATATAGTATTCATACAAATAAAATAAGTCAGAGAAAAGAAAACATTGTTAAGAATATCATAAGAAAGAGAAACTATATGTATTATTCATTAAGTGGAAATGGATGACCACAAAGGACTTCATCTTCCTTGTCTTCAACTTGGGAAAGCTGAGAAGGAAGAGGAAGAGGAGAGGTCGGTCTTGCTTTCTTAGGGATGGCAGGAGGAATATGTACCTATAAGTGGAGCATGCAGTTCAAGTCAGCGATGTTTAAGGGTGAACTGTAAAAAATATACATATAACTTGTATGCATTATGGTCACTTTTAAAATAATATTCAAATAAAGATATTATAATAATTTTTGTCTTTGGGACTAAGAGTAAGGATCTGGTCTTAGGGAAATATATTTTTAATTCTATAATTTTTGTACTTTTAGGATATTTTACTGTATACATGTAGTATTCCATTTCTTTTTTATAAAATGCCAGTTAAAATAAATATACTGTAACAGGACAATTTGTAATAATAAAAATAATAATTCTATCTAACTCCAAAGCCCTCATTATTTCCATTATTCACAGTGTGAACTGGAAACTGAAAACTTTAATGCTTCTTATGATCCCTCAGAAATATTAGAAAAAAATATGAGAGTTGTGGGGAAGCTGCGTATTTCTTTTTTGGTCCACCTCATAGTTTTCTGTATACCTAGTAGGTATCCAAGAATAATTTGATAATACAATGAAACACTACACTAACAGAAAGTGAGATAAATACCGAATTTTAGAATGTTTCCATTTGTATGGTTGAAATACTTTTGTTTAAAGAAATTATTATTTTTTGCCTGAAAACTAAAGCTTTCTTGAAAATCAATTGCTTTGCTGTATGGCAGTAATGTAAATATTTTTCTAATAGCTCCAAATTACCTTTGCTTTTGCAGTTCTATGGACTAAATATAGTTTGACTTTTCTGTGTGTGTGCGTGACATTTTGTGGGCTAGCTAAACTCCCTGGAGGGACATTGTCTCTTTCCAGAGATTGATGTGGTCTGAATGGTAGGGATGATAAGCGCTCGCTGTTCAACAGTGTAGTTAATACTCAGCCTCAGGATAAGAAAGCAGTGAAGCATCCCTTACTCTGGAGGTACAGTGGTTCTGCAGCAATCAACAGCACTGTTTCTTTTTCTGAGGAAATTTGCATCAAAATGTTTAGTCCATAGGGAGCTCAACATTCACTCACTGCTCACTGCCCAAGGAAAACAGCTATTATGGTCATTTCCCAGTCTTTCAAGGCAGAACAAAAAGAAAAGGAAAGAAAAGAAAAAGAAAAACTATTGTAACAAAAATGGCAAGAGAAATAGAGCTGTCTTAATAGGAACATAATTCTGTCTTAAGGTACACCTTGCTTATCTACCAATTATTATGAATTATTATTTTACTCATAGCGCACTATATTTGTGCTAATGCTAGATAGAAATGGGAAGAAGGAGAGAAACTTATCTTTCTTCTTACATTTTAAAGTAATTTTTCTTTTTTTTGGTCATATTTTTTTCACTTATTAAATAAAGGGAATTTGAAGAGTTTCAGGATTTGTTATGAGAAAAGAAATGAATGAATAAATGAAAGGGAGGGAAGGAGAAATCAGCAAAAAATGACTGGGACTTTTCTTTCAAATGCATTTAGTTAGTGCTGAAGATGGTGCTGTCCTATTTGTGTTTAAAGATCACAGGAGTAACTTTTTTGTGTGTGCTACTGACAAAGGATCTTTCCTTGACCAAATTTAGTCAGGCACCTTTGTATCCTCTTCGCCATTATACCTTAGACTTTTAAAAGTCCACATCTGTCTGTGCTTCACCCAATTTTAGCAAGAATCCTGCGAAGTTGGTTTAGCCAGAATAACCCACATTTGATCACCCTGTACATCTGACAGAGTCCTCAACCTCCATTTCCCAGGTAACGGCTGATCACTCTGACTTCAGCAGGGATCCTGTTAGGATGGTTTAGCCAGAATCTCCTTTTACCACTCATGTTTCCTCTTTGTAATTTTCCATTCACTGCCCTCCATCCTGCTCTTTGGCTATACATTTACACTCTTCTTTGTTATATTTGGAGTTAAGCATAATCTTTCTCCCTTACTGTAAAATTCCAATGATAGCCTTAAATGATAAAATGATAGCCTTCCTGAATAAAGTCTGTCTTACAGACTGTTCTAACAAGTGTCATAAATAATGTTTTCTTTGACCCTGCAATGAGATTTCCTCTATAAAACAAACACATCAAGGATGATTAAGATAAAAAGAAAAAAATAATATGCTTGATTCAACATGTTAGAACTGTTAGAAACAGTTTTAACACAATGCCATAACCCATGTAAAATGGCTCTTACTAATAGCAAAGATGGGATCAGAGGGAATAATTTTGTCTGTAGGGGATGCTGCAGATTTTAATTAATAAGCCTAGTTCCCAAGTAGGTTGTATGTCCAGAAGACCCAAAAAAGCATGCTGCTTCATGCTGCTGACTACAAGGGGAATGTAATGGAACCAGGAAACTTTTACACATTAAACTTTTACACATTAAACATTACACTTTTATACCTTAAATACATCAGGTGTAAAAAAGTAAAATTTTCTTCTTGGAGAATCAAAGAGAAAATGTGGGCAAAACAGAAGCTTTGTAACAGATTAAAGATGGCTTAAGAGTCTGCTTAGTTTGTAAATATGAAACAATCCTGCTAGTTGGGCATGACTTCTTACCAACCTGGAGCACAAACATACAAAAGTGGAGTATGGATGAGAATGCGTTTGTTGACAAACTAGAACCGAAAGGAGCTCAGGAAATTTCACTCTGAAACATGACTCCTTGGTATAAAGAGTATATTGAATTAAAAGCCCTAAGAGATCAACAGGCCCTTGGAAGGTGATTTCCCCCTATCTGCATAAACTAACAGACCCACCAAAAGGAACAATTGAATTCCTTTCCCTTCCCAGTTATCTTAATATATTATAGGAAAGAAGAGCAGGACTGCATCCAGACCTGGCCCAAATCATTTTAACTGTAATACCTGTCTCTCAGGTTAATTTACAAGTCAATCTGTTTCCTGCCATTCATTCATTCTCCCAAGTATCTATTCATCCTCCCTAGAAACCATTTATTGTCACTAAATAGAATTATCTATATTCCTCAGCTCCTCCACCCCAAAGGAGAGTATATAAATTTCTGGACCCCATTGGGATATTGGGTAATCACTCTGTGATTCTTCCCATGTGCATGGTAAGTAAATCGTTCCCTTATTAAACTGTCTTAATTGTGAATCAATCTTTCAGCGAAACTTCTGTGACAACGGGGTAGTTTCCCCTCACCCCCACAAACCCAAGTCCCTGCTAACCAGGCTTTGGTACATACATTTCTTCTCTCATACTTTCAGTGGATTATTGTACTATTTAATTATGAGTTCTAAACTAAAGGGAATCAGCATGAGATCTGTATTCAGATGGAAGAAGGAAAGAGAGGCAAGTACATGGACTATAAGAAGAAACATCACAAAAATCTAAGACACAAAAAGATTTAAATATATGGCACTATTCAATTACATCACAGTATTTAAAAACTATATATTCTCTCTAAAATATCTCAAAGAAAAGAGAAAAGGGCTCCAAATGAAGCTGAAATGCAATGGGCTACAACATACGGGTTTTTAAATTGGAAAACAGTAAGTTTCTTTCAGTTTATATCCAGAAAAAAAAGGACTGAAAGTCAAGTATTATTTGAAAGAGAAAGTATTGTGTTTTTTTTTTATTTTTATTTATTTATTTTTTGAGACAGAGTCTCGTTTTGTTGTCCAGGCTAGAGTGAGTGCCATGGCGTCAGCCTAGCTCACAGCAACCTCAAACTCCTGGGCTCCACCAATCCTCCTGCCTCAGCCTCCCAAGTAACTGGGATTATAGGCATGCACCACCATGCCTGGCTAATTTTTTCTATATATATTAGTTGGCCAATTAATTTCTTTCTATTTATAGTAGAGACAGTGGTCTTGCTCTTGCTCAGGCTGGTTTCGAAATTCTGACCTCTAGCAATCTGCCCGCTTCGGCCTACCAGAGTGCTAGGATTACAGGCATGAGCCACTGCACCCGGCCAGAAAGTATTGTTTTAAATTCCTCAAATGCCATTTAAAGAAGCCACGAGTTCACATAAATGATGCTACTTGATGTGGATATGTAATAGAAACATAGATATAATTTGAAGAATCTAAAACTGCTGTAGATTATGGCATACTTTATAGACTAGTAAAGGTTCCAAGCCCATCATTCAGCCATGTTGAGAAAAAATAATGCAATATGTTTTGGAAAGACCTATCTATTCAGGATTCCCCATGGCCAACATGGAACTTGCAGTATATCAAGAATGCCCAATGTATCTCAACTGGGACAGCACTGCACATAGAAGTGCTGAGAATCAGAAGACAAATCAAGCTCAGGAACCCTGATAACAAGGGCTTAATATTCAAGGACTTCACAGTGGCCAGTGGCTGTGAAGACAAGCATGATGCCATGAAGAACCTGACAAGCTGCACTGATCATCCATGGTCCAGTGCAAGGGTCTCAGCTTTCAAATCCTATTATTCTTTAATACTTAAAATCACCAAGGACACATAAGAAAACACATAAATCTACAAACAGAGCCAAGGCACAATTTCTCATTGACATTAATTGACATAAACCTTCCACCACACCCAGAAAAAGAGTAAAGAAAAATTTTGAAAGCTGAAATCAGAAGATTTTAAAGAGATTGGAAGACTGAGATTTAGATATCATTAATTTTAAGGATATTTTACCCAGAGATTCAATGTGGTGTGTTTCAACTGCACATTTCCAAAGGGTGAAATTATGGTATTTAAACTGTACCTCAACAAAACTGTTAATGCCAAAAAGACATGAGAAGATTGAGTAACAAATTAAATATTATCAGACATTATTCATTTCTTATTACCCTAAAAAAGTAATAGTATGGATAATTATATGTAAATTATAGAAAATTAATTATAGAAACTAAAATGTAAATTATTTTTATACTATATAAATGATGATATAATGTTTTCCCATGCTACATACAGATATCCTTTCTTTGCTACATTTACCTATGTCTCCTGTGGTCATCATCAATATTTTTGTGAAGAAGGATATTGGATAGGGAAAAAAATAAATTCACTATGAATATAAAAAACTTGACTTGGCTAGTCCTCAGAATTCTGCTACTGGGGAAAGGACTATTGAGGACACTTTTGCATTCCTTCTTTATTGTCACTCTGCTTCTTACTTTTCACTGTCTTTTCTTCTTTCCTTATATAAAATTTTCATTAGTAAATGTTGAATAAGTAAGATTGAGGGTTATGTATTCCCGTGCTAAGAGATACTTCTGAAATGGGGAATTAAGAGTAATTAGAGTCAGAAAGGAAGCCAGGTGATAACTGCTTTAGAAGAAATATCTAAAGTGTTTTCTAAGAAGTTCTACCTATTTCAAGATTAAAGTATAGCCTAGGGTTCAGAATTGAATGAGTCAAACATAAAGAGCATACATTTTTCTGTATTGTTTCACGAACTTCTTGGAAGTGCTAATCCAAATATTTCTTCTACCTTCTCTTTTCCTATGGCCCCCAAAATATGGCCAAGTGTATGTTGTACCAAAAATTTCAGCTTACCTAGAAATTTTCTAGGTAACTAACTACCCTTGTTTTGTTTTGTTTTTTTATTCTTACTTTTCCTCCAAACTTCATGAAGGAATCTTTATTTCTATCTTCAATACCCAAGTTCAATCTGCTAATTTATTTTACTGAATCATTGAGATTACCTGTTATTAATTCAGTTTATCAGTTTGCATTCATTATTACACTCCTCTAATCTATTTACCACACTGAAGAACTTTTATAAAGCAATTTTAACCATGTAGCCATGTTTTTTTCTCTATTTATCATTGCCTTAAAGCCCTAAATTCTTAACATAGCTTATGCAGCCCCTACTTATCTTAATATCCTCAATACTATGGATTAAATGTATGTGTCCCTCCCAGATTCATATGTTGGAACTTAATCCCACAGGTGATGGCCTTAAGAGGTGGGGCCCATGCAAGGACATAAGAGTGGAGTCCTCATGAACTATTTGCCCTTATAAAAGAGGCTTCATACAGCTGCCTCCCCTCTTTCATCCCTCCCATCATTGAGGACACATTTGTCCCTTCTGGAGGACAAAACAACAAGACACAATCCTGGAAGCAGATATCAGGCCCTCACTAAACACCAGAACTGCCAACACCTGAATCTTGGACTTCCCAGACTTCAAAACTGTCCAAAATAAATTTCTGTTGTTTATAAATTACTCAGTCTTGGGTATTTTGTTATTGCAGAACAAATGGACTAAGACAGAAATTGGTGCCGAGAAGTGGGCTGCTGCTATAACAAATACTAAAAACATGGATATGGCTTTGGAACTGAGCAATAGGCAGAGACTACATGAGTTTGAAGGAGCAGGCTAGAAAAGCCTATATTACCATTAAGGATTATTCTTTGAGGGCTCAGAAGGAAAGAACTGTAGAAAAAGCCTTAATCTTAGAGAATACTAAGGCAGTCATGATCAGAATGTTGGTAGAAGTATGGATGGTGAGGGCTATTCAGATCAGGTCTCAGAGAGAATTTAGAACAAAGTATTGGAAACTATAGGAAAGGACACCCTTGTTGTAAAGTGACAAAGAATTCAGCTAAATTGTGTCCATGTCCTGTTTTATGGAAGGTAGAAATCATGAACAATGAACTAGGATATTTGAGACAAGTAATATTTAAGTAAAGTGTTGAGAATGATGCATAGTTTCTCTTGACTGCTTACAGTAAAATGCAATAAGATACAATGAAGCAAATATGTAATTTATATAATAATTAAAAGGGAAGCAGAACTTAAAGATTTGTAAAATTCTTAGCCTGGTAAAGATATAAAAGAACGTTTGCGAGGAAATACCATGGGTGTTGACATGCAACTATTTGATAAGGGCATTAATATGGAGAGAAAGAAGCCAAATGCTATTCATTAAGACAATGGAAGAATGATTCTGAAAACATTTTGGAGATCTTTGAGGTTACCACTACCATTACAGTCCCATACTACCAGGACCTCAAGGGCAGAAAAGTTTCAAAGAATGGGCCCAGGGACTTGCCTCCCAGGGCCACCTCAAGTTTCTGCTTCAAGAATTCTGGTACATGGTTCCTTGGCCACTCAAGTGTAGCTACAGTGGGCCCAGGTGCAGTGTGCTCTACAATGCCTGCTCCCCCGCCCCCCACAAAAGGTATAGGCTGTAAACCTTGACAGCATCAATGAGGTGTTAACTCTACGGGAACACAGAGCACACAAGCTGTGGAGGCATGGCTACCTCCACCTAGATTTCAAAGTGTACCTCAGAAAGTCTAAGGGCTCAGGCAGAGAACTGCCACAGAACAAGGCCTTTGTAGAAAGCCTCAAGTTTGGCAATTCCCAAGTGAGCCAGGGAATTGGGGTTATCACAGAGAGCCCCCACTAGGGCAAAGCTTAATGGAGCCATGGAGGCAGGGCTTCTCCTTAGCCGATAGACCTGTAGAGCCACCAGGGTGTGACACCAGCCTGGGAGAGCTACAGGCATCTGATTCTCATCCCTGAGAACTGCTCTGTGGGCTGTTCCTGGGGAAGCCATGGAAGCAGGGCTGCCCGTAGCCTCAGGAGCTCAATCCCTTTTCAATATGTCCCCAAGGTGGAACACAGTGTCAAAAAGATTATTTCCTTCATATCTAATTTTTGCCCTGTTGGGTTTTGGATTTGGTTGGGATGTGTTATTCCATTCTTTTCCCCTATTTCTCTCTGTTGGAATGGGAATGTCTATGCCTATCCTACCATTGTATTTTGGAAAAACATAATTTATTTGATTTCACAGGCTCATACCTGGAAGAAATTTGCCTCAGGATAAATTTTGCCTTGAGTCTCACCTATATTTGATTTAGATAATATTTAGATGAGAATTTGGAGTTAGACTTAAAAGTTGATGCTAGAATGAGTTTATATTTATTTCATACCAATAGCCCCCAAAATATTGTTTGTATTTGAGAAGGATATGAATTTGGAAGGGCAGAGGCAGAATGCTATGGTTTGAATGTATGTCTTCTTCCAAAATTCATATCTTAGAACTTGGTCCCCAAGATGATGGTATTAAGAAATTCTCGCCACCTTTGGGTCATGAAACCTCCACTCTTCCAGATGGGATTAATGTCCTTATAAAAGAATCTTCAGAGAGCTGCATCCCTTCTGTGCCTTCTGCCAAGTGAGGAGGGAGCATCCTTCCTCTCTAGAGGATGCAGCAACTAGGTGCCATCTTGGAAGCAGAGAAGAGCCCTCACGAAACACCAAACCTGCCCAGTGCCTTGATCTTGGAGTCTCTAGTCTCCAGAACTGTGAGAAAATAAATTTCTATTGCTTATAAATTACTATTATTCTGTTCCAGGTGTTTTTGTTATAGCAGCACAAATGGACTAAGATACCCAACATATACCATAGCCCACTCATATCCTGCCTTTTTTGTTCTTCCAAGAGCTATGATGTTTCCCAACTAAAAATCTTGACACATAATCTTCTATTTGCCTGGATTCTTCTCTCCTCCCTCTATACCTAGTTAATTCTTGATCTTTGCTAAGAGGTCTGCTTATTTGTCATTTCTTCCTGTCAGTGTCCTCTCCTAACCCCTGACAAGGAGCTGCCTCTTTATGCATTCTCATGGGTAGATCCCTTTTCCTTGATGGTGCTTATCACAACTGCAATTAAAGATTAACTCTATATTTCATTAGTTAAGAACTTTTTCCACCCTAAAATGTGTTTTAAAAACTTTGTTTTGCTTGTTCATCACAGTGTCTCTTATGCCTCTACATGATATTTTATAATAAGTAGATGCTGAAGGGATATTTTTGAATTAATGAATAAAACAAGTTAATACTTGCCATATATCCCCTGTCTTCTTCAGTATTCAATACACTTCAATATTCTATTTCTAATCATTTTCCAAATCTGATCTTACTAACATCACTGTTATCTACTTGTGGCTGAATATATTAGATTTTGTAGCCCACATATTACTAAACCACTCTGAGGTACATTCTGGAGACCAACTCCTCTTGAAAACCTAATGTGGATGCATAAGGAAAACTAGCCAAATGAAACTACCACATGACTACTTGTTAGACAAAAAAATAAAAAAAATACAATCTAGGTCTCACTGGTAAAAACTATATTTGAAAACATGACTTACACTTAGGAATCTAAACAAGTCTACCTAAATTTATAATGTTTTAATCTGCACAAAAGGCTGATAAATTTTATCTACCAAGTGATGGTATGCCATTTCCTAGATTAAGTTACAAAAGACTATATCTTCCTTCTTGCTGGAACCCTCTCTCTCTCTCTGTCTCTCTGTCTCTGTCTCTGTCTCTGTCTCTGTCTCTCTCTCTCTCTCCAGCCACCCTGTGGTAAGCTGCACTTTGGAGAGATCCACATGGCAAGCAACTGAGGTGGCCTTCAGCCAACAGCCAGTGATGTACTGAGGCTTTCAGTTTAATTGCCTGTGAGGAACTGAATCTTGCCAACAACCACTGAATGAGTTTGGAAATATATCTTTTCTTAGGCAAATCTTGAGTAGACTGCAGTGACAGCTGACATTTCGATTAAGGACTCCTGAGAGAACCTTAGCTAAGCCAACTTCAGTTTATGACCCACAAAAATCGTGAGATGCTAAATATGTGTTGTTTCAAGCAGCTAAGATTTGAGGATAATTTGTTACACAGCAATAGGTAACAACAAGCACCCCAACAGAAGCAGGCCCTACTATATAAGACACAGAAGCCAGAAATGGGAAAAATGGACATCATACATTGATAATGTTTAAGGCACAGCACATCATTTCTTTTATAGTCATTCTTTTTATATATTGAGCCCACTGAATACCCTACTATAAACAGTCAGTAACCTCTATATTGTCCAGCATAATTCACAGACATTTTATAATCTAGACCTACTAAGAAGATAACAAATGCCCAAAATTTCAATTAAAACCATCTCTCATTATTAAATTCTCCAAAAGACAATAAAAACTGCTAGTAAAGTCACATTTATTTATAGAATTTAATGACAAGTAAGTTAATATACAGCAGGGGGTTTTTCCCTAAAGTTTTATATTTTGCTCAGTTTAAACCAAAATGAGCAATATTCTCATGTCTGGGTAGAGGTGTGATTATTTACTCAAATATGAAACCCAAGAAATCTTTTGCTAAAATATGTATAAATGTTTTAGCCTCTCCAAAGTTAAACCTATCCTGATATGTCTCTATGTGCTTTTATTAGTTTGCATGGGCTTCCATTAAAAAATACCATAGGACTGGGTAGCTTAAACAACAGAAACTTATTTTTTCATATATCTGGGGGCTAGAAACCTGAGACCAAGGTGTCAGTAGGTTGTTTTTCCCTCCAAGACCTCTCTCATTAGTTTGCAGATGGTTGTTTTCTGTCTGTGTTTTCACATGGTCTTTCTTCTGTGTATATTTGTATCTTACTCTTCTCTTCATATTGGGTCATTGAGTCATTGCCTGTCATATTGGGTTAGGGCCCAGCCATATGAACTTATTTTACTTTATTTACCTTATTAAATGACCTGTTTTCATATATATTTACATTCTGAGGTACTGGAAGTTAGGACTTCAACATATGAATTTTTTTGCAGGGGACACAGTTTAACCCATAACAATACTTAATTTTTCCTCACTTCCAACTGTGTAATAGAACAAGTGAATATATCACAGCACCAGATCCAATCACTATAACATCTAAAACCAAACAGCAATAACATTTTCCAATCAAAAGCATTTTGATTATTTGTAGCCATGGGCCATAGAAGAGATTTGGGACTAGCTGGACTAAAGAGGATCTAGACTAGACAGAGGAAATTAGAATAAAAAGAAAATTCTACATCTTGATTAAAATCTTACTAAGATGTCTACCTTTTGTTACCAATCTTCTTTTCCATGAGTTATAAATTAAGGCTCAACCAGAAGAAATTTCTTACCATGACACCAATGTTGTCTATTTTACACAGTCTTGCAGTAAGTCAAAGGCTTTACTTTCCCTATGATTCTATTGTTGACTCTCTCTCTGATTGTATTCCCTTAGTGACCTAATAAAAAAACCATAACCATTACAATGTGCTTTATCCAATTCTCATATTTCCCTATTTAAATAATTAAGAATTGGCTTAGATTTACTAATATATATGTATATATATATTCATCTGTTATTAATATACATATTTCTTTCCATAATCTATTTCCTTAGAACAGAAAGACTTGACTTTTCCTAAAGAAGCAAAACAGACCACAGCAACAGGTATGAAAACAGTATCTGAAGAGGTTAATTTTTAAAAATTCTGTGAAAGTTCCTTTTGAAAAGTAACCTTTCACTGATCAAACAAAAGCTCTCCCTCTCCACACTGAAATATGAACTTCCAGAGAATCAAAACTGTCTCTGCAATCAAAGCTTCCTGAAGAAGCTCTCCTTTCTCTAGAAATAAACCTTTAGTCTCAACTAAGACTGGATGCTTGCTGAGTATGAGGTCTGGAACCCGAAATATGCTATCATTATTGATTGCCATAGTTGATCCTAAATATACCTGTTTGCACTGGCTGCTTAAACCAAGAGATTAAATTAAATTATGTGGAATTTTACTCCACAAGGTAAGTTCTTCCTCTCCCATGAGAAAAAATGGCAGATTCTGTATATTTGACTGTGGTCACAAGATGTTAGTGAGCAGAAAGAGAGAAAACAGGCAGGTTGTGTAGGCCATCTAGGACACATAGGTGTGCCACTCATCGCTTTTAAAATTTAAGAAATACCGATCCAACACAAAAGGAAAGTGGAAGCCAATGATTATGTTGGGCTGTGTCTTGATTAGCTTCTTTGCTTCCCTTGGATCCGTGTAATGAAGATTGATAAAAAAAAGTAGACAGTGTTATAGATAGCCCCATGTTATACAGTGTTATAGATAGCCCCATGGAGTAGGTGCTAAAGCTTGGGGAGAGGAGATGGAAACGACCCTGCTCCTTCCTACTTGTGCAAACGTAAGAGCACAGGAAAAGTGCAGATGAATTCCCTAGGCCACTGCTGTGCAAAGTGTGTTCCACACACAGTGCCTGTTCTCCCAATGTTACCAATCAATGAAAAGCATTCAGGAACAGAGAGGTAGCCATTTAGACTTTTATAGGAATCTGAAAGAGTAGTCTTTTGTCTGCTGCATCTAATAAAAAATATGGACTGGCGTTTTCTATGTCTGTTTTTTACCTCATTTTTGAAGTATTTCATTTTTATTGTAATTTGCTAAAGCAGTGATCTATGACAAGTTATACACACAATGATCTTGTGCTTTACTGCAGAGAGCAGTCCTCTGCCCTCTTAAACAGTCATACTTCCAAGCACTGGACATGGGCATCTTCTTACTTTACAGGAAGTTCCAGGAAACATGTTATCTTTAGCAAACCTTTAAGAGCAGAATTTAAGAAATGTTTATTCTCTCTAGTGATTTGCTACTGTCTACTCCGTGAATCTATTTTTTTGTTCTCTGAGGCAGTTGACAAATTTACTATCTTTTCTATTTAACTTTTTTCTATCTCGTGGCTTTGGCTTCCTTCGCTTCACTTCACTTGTGGACCATTATACTCATGGTCATGTTTCTTGAATCCTTCCATCTACATTCCTGACAACTGACTAATTTTATTAATATGTTGCCTAGATCAAATCCAAGACAGATTCTCTAATTGGACTTGGTAAAGCCCATACTTCTTTGTGTGGAGATTTTACACTGGGCCATATCCTAATGAAAGATTAGCTGATATGCTAACTATTCTTGAAACACGTGCTACCCAATCTTAGCAACTATGGTAGGGAGAGGGCTATAATGTCACAAAGTACAGAGCAAGCCTACCACTATGTAAGGAAGAATTGAGATGTGGCGATGGCAGGCATTTTAAGAAAGTTATTCAATAATATGATATTGTGAGAAAACAATTTTGAATACAAATATAACTTGTATACATATACACAAATATTGCAACCTTCTTCATCTATGAATACAAAACCAAAAAATTATTTTTGAATAAGAAAAGATAAATGAAAAGATAAATAAAATAACCCCAGTCAGCTGCTTAAGCAGCTGCTCCAGTCAGTCAGCTCCAGTCAGGGCCTTAAGATTTTATTTTAGTTTACAACAGCATACTACATAGAGTACAATTTGACTTATGTAAAGTTTGTAAAGCATACAAATTAACAGTGTAGTGTTAGGTGTGCATTGATACATAGTAAGAAAGAATATGAGAGATATTTCACTAAGAAGAATGTCCTCTAGTTGTATCCAGGTTGTTACAGAATATAATAGATGACTTTTTATGGCTGAGTAGTGCTCCACTGTATACATATACCATATTTTATTAAATCACTCATGTATTGATGTGCTCTTGGGTTGATTCGATACTTTTCAATTGTAAATTGTGATGCAATAAACATTCTAGTGTAAGGGTCTTTTTTATAAAATGTCTTTTTTTCCTTCAGATAAATACCTACTAGTGGGATTGCTGGATCAAATTGTAGTGTGTAACTGTACATTTCTCTCCACATCCTTGCCAGCATCTGTTGTTTGGGGACTTTTTGATAAAGCCATTCTCACTGGAGTTATGTGATATCTCATTGTGATATTTATTTGCATTTCCTTGATGAATAGAAACATTGAGCATTTTTTCATGAGTTTGTTGGCTATTAGTCTATTTTCTTTTGAAAAGTTTCTGTTCATGTCTTTTGCGCACTTTTTTATGGGGTTGTTTGATTTTTCTCTTGCTGATTTGCCTGAGTTCTTTGTAGACTCTTGTTATTAGCCCTTTATGAGATATATAGCAGGCAAGTATATTTTTTCATTTTGTTGGCTGTCTATTTGCTCTATTGATTGTGTCCTTGGCTATGCACACTGAGTGAAGGGCACATTTATAACTTTGACTCAAACTTTACAAAAGTAAATTATGTAACCAAAACATGTGATCCTCTTGAAATTCTAACATAAAAACAAATATATAAATAAAAGAATATAAGTGAAAGCAAAAGAATGATTATTGAAAGATTTAGGAATTGTAGGAAGTAGGAATACATACAGAATTTGAAAGAGGCAAACAGAAGACTTTAAGGATATACATAATACTTTTTTTAAGTTGGGCAGTGGGTTTGAAAATTTATTAATCTAAAACATACACATACACTATTTCTATTTTTGCATGTATGGTCTTATTTTAAAAAATTTAAAACTATCAAATATACACATGTTTAAAGAAACTGATATATATATATATAACTATTTATTTGTAATGTGAACATAACCTCAAGTTCTGCCTTGAAAACACCTTATCTTTGCAATACAGCATCAAGGAAATAACTTGTTAAACTAT
Source organism: Microcebus murinus (assembly GCF_040939455.1). Lineage (NCBI taxonomy): Eukaryota > Metazoa > Chordata > Mammalia > Primates > Cheirogaleidae > Microcebus > Microcebus murinus. The sequence goes on along the minus strand of NC_134104.1, from coordinate 111,941,981 downwards.
GTTGTATAATTAAAATCTCTGCATTGGAGTATAATGAAAATGTTTGAAGAGTTTTGGAATTAAATAAATTAAACTATTCACATTTGCATATAAATCTACAAAGCAGCTTCTTAGAAGTTACTAATTTTTCATTTTGATAATATCTAAGTTGGTGATAATTCTATACTTAGCCAACTTTCAGACAGCTTTTGTTAATCACCTTTCCATGGATTTGAATACTCTATTGGATGAGAAGAGCAAAGAAGCAGATGGCATTAAATAGAACAAAAAGTAGATAAATGAATAGAAGCTCATTTGAATAAGAAAAATAATTGAAAACATACTCTAGAAAATGAAATTTGCTAAACAATAATACTAGATTCTTCCACTGGAAATATTTTATTATATGATGATAACTTTCTTAAATGTTTCCAGCTGGAATTTTGCTTTTGTGCTTTTTAATATTTGTTTTAATTTTTGACACTGTGGAAAGAAGATAATTTATTTCAATACATTTTATTTTTCTCTGTTTTATGAATGGACATATCTCTATGAGATCCTTAGAGAAGATAGAATATCAATGTAAGAAGTATCTTGCATCTACATATATACATATAAAATATTTTCATAGGATACCTATATGATCAAGAATTATGCTATTATTCTATTCTATTCTAAAGGAATAAGTTAAAGTGGGTTATGATATTAAAGCATTATAGAAATAAGAATATTGGGGAATGATTAGAGACTTTAGCAGCACAGTTAATAATAGAGTTTTGGGGTTTTTTTTCCTTGTCTTAGAATACATACCAACTTGTAGACTGCTGATGTAATTATAAGATTTATAAATTTTATCTCTCAATATCTGAAAAATGTGCTCAAGATGAATTTTCTTCATCTTCTGAGATAAATTACAAAAATTAAGAAAATTCCAAATTTATCATTTTGGAAGATGTTACTCAAATTAAATTCTCTCATTTCAAATCACAAGCATCTAAAACCCAAAGAAGTTAACTGAAATTTCTAATGCTATGACTAGGTTTAGTTTTAAGTGCTCTGCTGTTAGTTCACATTTCTTTGGTCAATATCACATTCCTTCCCTACTTAGCCATGAGTTTTTCAATCATGTGATTCTTTATACCTTACAATGCTCATATTGCTATAATCAGCAGCAGTAACAATTTTGTAGTAAAAGGTTTTCCATATATTTCTAACAGGAGTTTTATTACTTCTAGAAATAAATGTGTATGTATATTGTAAAGGTGAGTCCAAGAGAAATCATCACTTATATTAAATTTAAAATAAAAAAATTAAACAAGGCAAAAAATACCATGGGCGAGATTTAGTGAATGAAAAACTGTGCTATAGCAAATAAGTATCACTATATAACTCAAAATTTCAAGAGCACCATATTAGATATACATAACATTGTCTTATGAAATGTATATAAATTTAAAGGATATAAACATGCACATGGTTATATCTTTTTCTGTATCCTCCCAGTTACTAAAAATCAAGCCAATATTTATGAAAAATTACTATGTATAGTCTGTCACTTATTTATTTATTCTGATCTAATACAGATTCACTTACATTTACATTTAATTTTAAGTAGTGAAATAATGCCATAATAAAATAAGCCAGTGTTTTATTTCTTTAGTTATTAACCATAAACCTGAAACAGTTGTTCAATATGGCTAAATAATAGGTAAGTAATGATTCAAAGTCATTACATTCTTAAATAAGAAGTACTATGTATTTTTAGGACTGGAAGAAACCTTAACATAATTGAGTAGTTTTAGCAAAGCATTGAATGTGTTTGCTGAGGAAAACAAAATGCTCCCTAGTGGGTATTAATTAGTCACATTCTATCATTAGCGTAGATTGTTGAATCAAGTCTGTTACAGCTCAAACTGATATCATGTATTAACAGATCCAAAGAAGAAACAAGCCATCAGAACTACTTATAAGCTGTGGAATCGGGGGTGGAGTGGGGAAGGGGAGACATTAATTGCAATGCCTATTCAAGAGCTATCTGGGGAGAATAACCAGTGGTACCTTTGCGGAGAATTGTGGTTAAGTGTCATTGAGGATTCTGGTCCCATTAAGAAGATCATCCAAAGGAGCTCCGGCTCTTGTCAAACCACCTGGACTTGAAACCTGTCCTTTGCCTACTGTAAGGCCTTGCACAGTGTATTTCACTTCCTTGTTCTCATTTCCTGATGCTATAAGTAATTCCCTCTAGGGTGACTATGATAAGGCAATGGAGTAATACAAAAAAAGAAGTTATAAAAATGCATGCATCCATTAGGAATTTAATGTTTTTCCCTGTTTGTTTATTTATTTTTGAGTTGGATATATCATGATCAGAGCAGCAGCACAATGTGGATTTTACTCTGGGTCCAGGCTGCCTGATTTCAAATCTTAATTCTACCTCTTACTGTGTGACCTTGGGCAAGTAACTTAACCTCCTTGTGTCTTAATTTTCTTATCTCCAAAACATTGATAATAATAGCACTGTGTCAAAGGATTATTATGAAGATTAAATAAACTAATAGTGGAAAAGCACTGAGAACAGTAATTATGTTCTCAGAAGTATTAAATTACTTTAAAATGAGGTTAACGCATAGTCAATTTGTTCAAATTATCTTATCCTTATTCCATGTTTGCAAAATGGCCTTCTGATACGTTTTCACTATTCACTTTTGTTTTCCTGTAAAAAAAAAGCATGCAATCTTTACACAGACTGAATATTATGTCACTTTGACTTAGTTCCTATTGTAAATAAAGAAATTGCTGTATATGGATCCAAATATTCTATAGCTAGAAGCTAGGAGATGGCCATTTCTAAACCAAAGCAACACCATAATAGCAGCTCATATGGGATAAGTGTGAAAATATGGCCATAAAGTGCTTTAGCTCTTCAGCCAAGGATAGATTCTAGACACAATTTTGAAACAGTGTCCTTGGAATAAAAGACAATAATATTTATTCAAGAGTTACCCATATTTTATTATTTTATTATTATTATTTTAACAAATTCCATGCAAATATATGAGACAAGAGTAGTTCACATGCAAACAACAGCTCTTAACTTTGATTAAAATGTGTTTAGTACTTATTCTATGCTTACTATAATTTGATATTGATTAGAAAATCTATCCTACACAAATACAGTATTTTAGTTGCACTATTTTTGTTAAAAAATGTAATGATTTGATATAAATTCAATAGTTCAAAAATAATAGTCTAGGAGTTTGGGTATATTTCTTTTCTCACTGGTAAATTACACTTTATTTGGTTGTTAAATGTTGAAAAATATATTACTTATATTGCATACATCAATAAAGCAATAACTTTTTGGTAAGTTTAATTTTACTGTCCTATTAGAAGAAAGTATCACTTGCAATTACATTGAAGTTTTGATTACGCAGAAATTTTGCAATTTCGGTGTTATATTTATAGAACATATTTATGAACGAAGAGGGAAAAGACCTGGAACACAGTGATGGGACCCATGTGATGTCCCCGATCTTTCTTTATATCAAAGACATAATTGGAAGGAACTTTATATGTGAAGTCTCAAATCATTCTATGTCAATATAAAAACTGAAATAAAACATGCAGTAGGTAACTTGAACTGCATATAGTATTTTCATTGAGACATATGGAGATTATGGAAAAAATGGCATAGTGTGTTTAATTTAAAAAGTGATTAAACAACTGAGCTGTATGTTAAAGCATATTATAAACTACTTAGTTCTATAAAACAGAAATAACACCATTTAATAGATGTTTACACATTAAGATTATTACACAATATGTTAATATAGTTTCTTTAGTACTAATTAATGTATTTCCATATGGAAACTATCTCTGCACAAGTGTAGAGATGATTAGGAAATAGATATATTTGTTTTTAACAGGATCAAATTATAATCACTTTTCAAGTAAAACTATGTGGGTTATTTTGGTTTCAAGGTACTTTGAAGTCTCCATTTTGCCATCCAGGTTCAATTCTCTTTAAGTGAGATTCACCTACTGAAAGCTTATTGGCGATTCACAAATAATACTAATTTCACTCAACCTGCAATATTATTATAGTGATTTATAGGAACTTTTTTTAAAGAAACAAATAAACATTTCCTTACCCATCCCCAAAGTTAATCTTTAATAAATAATTTTTATTTTAAATTCTTAAATTTAAAATAAATTTACCAATTTTTAAATTAGAAACAGTCCCCTTTTCCCCCATGAATAATGGGAAAATATGCCAGTCCAAAATATGCCTCTTTGGCATAAAGATTATTTGAGCTACAGATACTTGAAAAGTAGTATTTTAGCAGGGATGCTCTGACCTCCTTTTTTTTTCTCCTGAAAGTAGGAGATAAAACTCCTGTGTGAAAGATGCCATCCTATAGCAGGAAGAAAGAAACATTCTTATTATCAAAGACAGGGTGTCGAGGCTGATAGAATTCTGTACAATCAGATTTTTAAATTAACTATTATCTTCCTTTCTTCTCCCCACTATGTTAGTAACTTTTCCACAAGTGCTTCTCTTTGTTCAACCCAATATATAAGGTGTTGCAACGTCTTTGGTTCTTCATCTTCCTGAAGAATTTCCATATACATATAAAATATCTACCTGCCTTTCTCCTGTTCCAGAGACCCCAAGAGAGTAGAGGTAAGGTTTTGTCTTTCCTACACTTGTATGTTAGATATGTATAGTTTTTAAAAAATATATGTGTTATTGAAATAAGCAAAAATGTGTATATAAATTTTAATAAATGACCTGTTACCTTCTAAGTATTATTGCCTAATGGTGTGACAGTCAACGTAGAAATAATACAAAGAGTGACTCTAGTCAATTTTATTATTGTTTCAAAATATATGCTCTCTCTTCCAGTTAGAGGGTTATATAACCCTACCAATTATGATGTGATACCCCAGGGCTCCTCTGGAATTACAAGGCCTCTCCCCCACTGCTTTGATCCATATTGTTGGAGTGGATGTGACTCATATCACCTCTGAGTAGAACCTTAAGAACCATAGTGCAGTTCTGCATATTCTCTTGCTGTTTCTTGTTGCCAAGAAAGCAAGCATGTCCCAGAAATCGGCAGTTTTCTAGCCTGGATTCTATAATAAGATGAATGAGGAATAGAGTCACAACCTATTCACAGCAACAACTGATTCCTAATATGAAAAATAAACTATTGTTTTGTAGGCTGCTGACATTCAGGGGATTCGTGTTAGAGTTGGCTCATCCATCAGAAGCCGACAACTATAGCTATATACAGATTTCTCTCTTACAATATATCTGGTATACACACAAAAATAACTAAGCGAAGTTTTCTGCATCTCTAGAATCCAAAAGAACAATCTGGTTAGTAATTAATAGGAATGTTTTGTTAAAAAGTGATCTAGGCTAATAAAAATAATCTGAGTAATAAATTCCAAAGGAAAGAGCAGCTTCTACATTTTAAAATCTTATGACTATTTTGGCATAAATACTATGATCTAAAAAGTATGAAATCATGAGAAGTCATATTTCAAAATGCCTCAGATGCTAAAAATAAAATATCAACAAATTCAAAAGGAAGTGCTAGAAAAGGAAGAGGCATAGAGAACAATCTCCTTCATGGTGTCTAACAGGGCTTGGTTTAAAGGCAACAACAGTCAATCTGGGTTAAGAATAGGGTTTACTGAGGCCTGTTCTCTTGCAGGGAGAAGTGGTCATCATTCCCAGCTGATTCATTGTCCAGAAAACTTAGAATTCATTCCCCAAGTCACTGTTGGGTAAGTCTACAGATTGTTTCAGAGGAGGCTAGAAAGATCATTAGGGACAAATAAAAAAAAAAAATTGCATTGTATCTTGAAGGAAATGGAAATCAGTAAAGGATTTTAAGCATATGAGTAATATAATCTGATTTGCATTTTAGAAAGCTCACTATTGGGAAAGTAGAGGATGGTTTGAGTCAGGAAGAAACTGTAGTGAGATTAATTAAGAGGCCAATTTCACAACTCAGAAGAAATGTTGAATACCTGAAATAAAACACTGATTTATTCAAAAGTAACAGAAAACCATAGTATGCTTAAAATATATACCCTTTCTTCTAAATAATTTCCCTGCTCAAAAACAGTTTCAATCTCTTCTTGGTTCCTGTGACAGTATTTCTATAATGTAAATTGCACATGAACTCATCATGTAAATTTGTGTTGTTGCCTTTCTGTAATTGCAGATTGAAAGTATCTTCAGGAGAATGTCTATACTAACACTTATCTGTGTCCTCTATCTTGCATAAATCATTTTAAATGGGAGTTACTTCTTCTGACTTTATTAATTAAAGGGATTTAAAACATAATGAGTAGAGCATATTTGTAGATGTCGACCCTCCAGCCACATCAAAGGCTTATGAAATTGGTGTACTGTGCAAACGCATCCAGCACGGGGATTAGAAGGAGAGAGATGAAACCAGTCTGAATGCCAAGTCATGCAACCAAGAGAAAGAAATGACTTTATATAAGTCACATGTAAGCAATTAATGACTAGGGACAGCTCTGGATTAGGTTAAAAAAAATTAAACTTTGAAAAAAATTAAAATTTAATTAAAAATTAAAATTAAGGATTTGAACAAATAGAACTAAATGAATATAATTATTTTCCCCAAAGCAAGATAATGAAGGAGTGGGAGTTAGGGGAAATATGGAGAGGTGGGAAATTTTCAGAATTTTTCCCCTAGATAGGGTCAAATCATTTTTGTAATGATAAGAAATACAATCATAAAATTAACATTTATTGAAAATTGGCCAATCTCATTGTCATGCACATTGCTTGGATTATCTCACTTAATCATTACTAAATCATTGATGTAGGTGCTTTTAACATCTTTATATTGTATATGGAAAATCTGAATTTTAGAAAGGTTAAATAAATTTCACAAGATCACATGGGTAGCACATGACATAGCTAGGATTCAAAATAAGGTCTGTTAGAATTCCAAAGTGAGATATAACTATTAGCCTGTAAAGTCATTTGTTTTCAGAAGGAGTAGAACAAATATTTGGTAATTACAGCTCACTCACAAAGTGGAAAATATTGCTAAATTTCTAAAAGAATATGAATATTAATTTAATTATGCAGGACAGTTTGTGTTTGTTGATATCATAACAACTCTGAACACAATTTATTTTACTCATTTTAATTTCAGACAACAGTATTCTGAATTTAGAAATAATATTCTGAATTCAGAAAATAATATCCCTCAATTTCTAAAAGTGTAAAATCATGGTAGAACATACATTAAACTCACTAAGTATTGGTTGATCATACAATATTTTCATAGGTTCTTCATAAAACATTTTATAGGACAGAAATATACATGGACTTTTAAGACATTAATAGGTTTAGGGCAACCTTAAGGGCACTTTAGAGAAGCACTAGAATGAATGTGTACACCAAATTTATCTTAGATGCTAAGATAGAAGGAAAACAATAAATGCAAAGAGTATACTTGGAGACATTTTCCCAAAATAATTTCTAATCTAATTTCTAAACCAATTGTAGTACAGTGTGATCAATAGTTACTCAATGCTCAAATTGGCTTCAAGCTTTTCACCCAAAAATCTTTCTAAAATTTTTCAGGAATGATAATTTATCTTTATAGCCAATACATCAATTCTTCATCAAATTTTCAGATCAAAATTTCATAAACGAGTTTATTTTTGCCTCTTACCTTGTTTTGAATTGCAAAACTGTATTGGATTAGAAAATGGTATCTTCTCACTGTTTGGAAGAATTGTTATTTGTGAATGGCAGGAATATCATTAATGATACTTTACTTCCAGGAATACACACACACACATACGCACTTATTAATAACAATTATCAGAAAATAACTAGGCATCTATGAACTGATTGGCTGTCAGAAAATTCCAAAGGCATCCTCTTCATTTGATTAAAGAAAATAAATGTAGTGAAAATAATGGACTGTTGCAATCAGACAGACCTGACATCTGTTACAGATCCTTTTCCCTTATTTCCTGTGGGGAATTTGGTCAGGTGATGCCTTAAGTTTCTTAAGATGTCTAAAATTGCTTATTTTATGTTAAATGAGTATAATAGTTCCCTCAGAGTAATTGTGAAGATTGGCATGAAATACTTAAAAGACAATCTTTGGCATACAGTGAACTCTCAGAGAATTACACCTCTTCCAAATATTACATAGAAAATTATGAATATTATTTTCCTCCCTCTTCTGATTCTGTCTCCTTTGATTTTTAATGCTATTTAACCACAAAAAAGTATGTGTAATTAAAAATTAGTATTCAAAAGAAATATAATGAAACCTACCCCTTATGGAATACTCCCTTTGTACTGGTTGTTCAGTGTGATACGAATTAATATTCTTTCAACCATTTACTCTTCATAGCAATGGAATAATATAGGTGCTAATGTTCTTATTTCTGGATAAGAAACATGCCTCAAAGGATCCAATTCTCTAGGATCAAACTATTGTTTAATGAAAAATCCATAATCCAAATTCCATTGTTGCTGAATCCAAATTCTTAACATACATATCTTACAATCTGATCAGATTATAATTATTGTTTTGATTATACATTGTCACAAGAAAATTATCTCACAATATGGAACCTAGAAACATGGCTATAAACAACAACAAAAAAAACATTCAAAAAGTATGAAAGAACCGAGACGTAGACCAATAGAATAGAACTGAGAACCGAGATAAAAAAACATCCTAATATTGCCATCTAATCTTTGACAAAGCCAACAAAAAAAGACACTGGAAAAAAGATTCCTTATTCAATAAATGGTGCTGGGAAAATTGGATAGTCACATGTAAAAGACTGAAACAAGATCCACATCTCTCTCACAAAAATTAACTTGCAATGAATAACAGACTTAAACCTAAGGCATGAAACCATAAGAATTCTAGAAGAAAATGTTGAAAAAACTCTTATAAACATTGGCCTAGGCAAAGAAATTATGAGGAAGATCCCAAGGCAATCACAGAAACAACAAAAAATAAGTGGGACCTGATCAAATTAAAAGCCAAGAAAACTATCACAAGAGCAAATAGACAACCCACAGAATAGGAGAAAATATTCACATGCTACACATCCAATAAAGGGCTGATAACTAGAATCTATCTAGAACTTAGGAAAATCAATAAGAAAAAAATAAATAAAACCATTAAAAAGTCAACAAAAGACATGAACAGAAACCTTTCAAAAGAAGACAGACTAATGGCCAAGACACATGAAAAAGTGCTCAACATCTCTAATCATCAGGGAAATGCAAATCAAAACCACAGTGAGATATCATTTAACTCCAGTGAGAATGACTATTATCAAAAAGCCCCAAAATAACAAATGTTGGCATGGATGTAGAGAGATAGAAACACTCATACACTGCTGGTGGGACTGCAAACTAGTACAACCTCCGCGGAAAGTAATATGGAGACACCCCAGAGAGCTAAAAGTAGAACTGCCATTTGACCCAGCAATCCTATTATTGGGCGTATACCCAAAGGGAAAAAAGACATTCTATAAGAAAGACATCTGCACTTGGATTTTTATAGCAGCACAATTCACAATTGCAAAGATATGGCAACACAATCTAAACCGTGAATTTGAAAGTCTGAGGATGAACCTTCAAAATAAAAATAAAACAGTAAGTGTTACAGTGAAATGTCAGATATATCAACTGTCAAACTTAGTAAGTACTTAAGGAAATTGGACATTTCATACTTAATAACCTAATATTTCTTTTTTTTTTATTTATTATTATTTTTTGAGACAGAGTCTCGCTTTGTTGCACAGGCTAGCGTGAGTGTCGTGGCATCAGCCTAGCTCACAGCCACCTCAAACTCCTGGGCTAAAGTAATCCTGCTGCCTCAGCCTCCCAAGTAGCTGGGACTACAGGCATGCGCCACCATACCCGGCTAATTTTTTCTACATATATTAATTGGCCAATTAATTTGTTTCTGTTTATAGTAGAGATGGGGTCTCGCTTTTGCTCAGGCTGTTTTCGAACTCCTAATATTTCTTTAATGTCTATATGTAGTTTTCCAAAGAAGTCTGATGAAAATCTTGTATTTGATCTCTGTGGCTAATCATCTTTTCACTGTAAGAGCTTCCAACTCTACCTTTAACACTGAAATCTGAAAATTTATGTCTAATGGCTTCTTTTCCTTAAGATAATTTTAGATAAAATATACTTTATAAATTTTCTAAATGAAACATTTGTTGTTAGATTTTTTTTATTTCATCATATTATGGAGGTACAAAAATTGTTAGGGTTACAAATATTGCCCCCCCCATGTGTCAAAAAAAAACCCAAAAAAAAACATTTGTTGTTATTTTTAAGGGAAACTATCTTCTATGGTTCTTTTATTATTGTTTTTGTTTATCTCTTCTGTTCTATCTTTCTGGAATTTCTTTAACAACATTGGTGGGAATTCTTACTCTGCTTGCCATGCTTCTCAAATATTCTTCATCACTTTTTTTCTGAATTCTTGGATATTTTCCTGGTTTCTCTGCACATAACATGCAATTTTCTGAAATATCCAAGTGACAAATATTGCCTTTATTAACTATTAAATTGACCACTACAATTTTTCTTTCTCTGTTTTTATTTGTTTTTGCTGATTACTCACGGCTACTAACTTAGTCGATCTTGTGATTCATAAATGCAAATTCTTTAATTTGGTGGAGTAAATCACAAAAATTCTAAAATATTTTTTTCTGTCCATTTCAAAAATATTACTTTTGTAAATTTCTTCAGTTAATCTTTTTCAAGGAAAAAAATTAATCTGGTCCCTCCTCTTTTAAAATTATGGTATCTTTTAAATGTCTAGCAATAGGGGCTGTTTGTTTTCTTATTTTCTCATTCTTGGAGGATAGCAGCTATTTTTGAAATTCTGGCTTATGATCAAAAGTTCTATTAAGAAGTTGGATTCCTATCCAAATTTTTCAGCTATCTTAGAAAGAATCGAATATTTTATACTTACTGTAAATTTGCACTATTTGTTCAGATATCTAGCAGCCAGGAAGAAAGAGGAGGGTGGGGAGGAAAAGGTTTCACTAACCCAACAGAAAGTTTCATTCTCCCACTACACAACATAATATCAAATCAGAAAAATTAGTGCACTTTTAAGTACGATGGCACTCACTGTTAGTGTGCAATATTGAAGTTTTTCCTTTTTTTGACACTGGTGCAGTCAGGTGAGATAACCATATACTTTTTTTTAAAGTGCACTTTCATGAAGCCCCTAATTTCATTTTACTGCCTCACTTCATCCCTGATCCATATTCTCTTTTTTCTCTACACAGCATTTCTTTTAATGTGTTTAACCCATCCCCTTAGATATGCACTGTTTTTGTTACTATATAGGGCTATTTTATATGCATGTATTTTTAATTTGCATAAATGGTATTGGACCACAATTTTCATTCTGTTTCTCACTTTTGAGAGATAAGAAAATGAAGGTTGAAAGAAGCCAAGTACGTTTCCCAAGGTTACATAGCCTGCATATTTATACCTGAGATCCAAACCACAGTGTGTTTAATTCAGAAAGCCCTTGCTATTTGCAATACACCACACTATTTCCATTGATTCATAGTATAAACAAACCCATGGCATATGGAAAAGTTATTTTACAGGATTTTTAATGTATTTAACTCTTTGTGGATATTGATGAAAAAATTCAACTTTTTGAGATTTTAGCAAGGAAAACTGTGTCTTTTGTTCACTCTCCATTTTTACTCAAATATTGTTACTCAATATATTTTTTACTCACAAATTGTTACTCAATATAACTTTAAAATAATGGCAATATCTGTAGAATCTATATTGCATCAATTTCTATTAAAAGTAGTTAACCTAAGTGTATAAAATTTGTAAATTACATCTTGTGGAAGGGGAACTAGACAAAACACATGTCTGAATGATGAAGTATATTATAAAACTAAGTCTGTTACTTCACTTTTAGGAAACATCAGGCTGGTAAATTGTTTATAGTTTGCAACAACAGCTCTTCTTAAGCTATTTTCTTATATTCTTTTTGAAAAAAAAAGATTTTTCCATATGATCACAATTTGCAGCCTTTTCTTTTTCCTTTTATTTTCTTGAAATAAGTAAGTAGCTTATAAAGTTAAGCTTGAAATATTTCATGAGCCAAGTGCCTTTTAAACCTTGGTGACTAAAGAAACCATTTTTCAAAGAATAAGAAGAAAACGGTTGTAGTCAAGACAAGGAAAACATCAACAGCAACTTTTGCTAATCTTGTACATAGCAGATGTGCTGAGCACTCTGTGAGCCTCCTGATGCTTCTTCAGATGCAGTTGCCTGGTTTCCCTCACAGCAATGTTTCCCCAAGGTGCCAGGCTAGTTACTTCAATCTGAAGGTGCAGGTGACGGCATGCCGTAGGCTATGCGGCTGGCTCTTGCCTGCTGCTGAAAGCAAAGGCCTTGGAGCTATGGGGCTCTGTGACAGTTAGTGAGGTTAAGGTGCAGCTTGTATAAAATGAGCATGGGAGCTCTAGATAACGGGGTGTGGGAGGGTGTCAGAAGACAGGGCTTATGAAGGATAGGGATCCATGTCAATCTCTGGCAAGGTTTAGCATTTAGTGGAGAAAAAGAAAACAGGTATTCTTAGACCTAGGTTTTTTTTTTGTTCTCTGAGAATATTCTGAGCATACTTGATGTCTAGGTGAAAAGGAGCACCCATATGTATTCCTGTTATGTGCTATAAGAGTGTGACTATGACACAGTGATATTTTATGGGAAAAGTAACTTAGTTAATTTATCCATATGGAAGTCAAAATGTGTCAAATTTTCAAGCTATATTTCAAATACAGGTACTTCTTTTATTTATATTTGATTTTTCACTTTTTTTGCATCTCTTGTTTCAGCCCGTTATCAATAGTCAACTATAAATTTTAAGACTTTTCCTAAAAAGGAGAAATTTTTCCATCTTAAATGTGTCCTTCAAGTGTAAGCTATGCAAGATATGTTTAATATAATAATATGCAGACTTCCTTGGCCACTGGTTAGGAGAATTTACCAAAATAGCATTCCTTTTGGCATGACTGATCACATCAACATGAAATAACCTTGAGCCTTTATTAAATTTTCCAGGGCAGGCAAATTCCATTAGCATCTGTCAGAGTTCACTGGTTACTACAGATAGAAAGGTCAAGGAATGTTTGATGTTATAATTCATTCTTTTTTTATATGATATACATCAAACACCATATTCCCAATTGTGTAATGCAGAGTCACATACTGACAGCAGTAGGTGGAAATATATTGTTAAAAGATCAAAGTTGAGAAGACAGCACATATAAGGAAAAAAAAAAGCAATGATTATGGAGTACTTTTTTGAAGCAGGTGCTATGCTAAGTGATTCACATATGCTTTCCAGGTAAATTTCCCTAAAAAATTTATGACATAATTATTTCCATTTACTGAAATAGAAAATGCAAGGACACTTATTGTAGCATAATAGCATCAAAAAGTTTAAAAGCAATTATTCCCATACAACTTTCAAAGGCATTAAAAATTTACAATTCCTATTTTAAAAATCTTACTGAGATTTCATTTTCCTTATATTGATACATACATTTTGTATGTAGAACAAAAGCAGTATGATGAGTGAATATTGAATGGAAACACTTTTATGGAATTCTAGAGTTATTTTACAATGAAAGAATCATTAGAGAAAAGAAATCTGTATGTAAAATTTCAATAGGTTACATAAATTCAATAGCAAAATCACAGTAATTAAATAGGTACAGAAGAAACCCAAACCAAGCATGGTATATTTTTAAGAGTAGATTGTGGCACAAATGTTTATAATCTATGTATGAGACAAAAATGGCAATTATTTCTTTGACAGTAAAATAAATAATGAAAACATTAGGTTAATAAGCTATTTCATAAAGCAGAAAGTAAGTTCATACTTTCAAAATGAAATTTACTATTTTGTTTCAGAAAATTCTATGGAAGTCAAGTAAGGTAATAATAAAAACCAAAAAACTTAATATGTTGGCCTGAGAATTGTGTATTTTGAAAATAACATGGAATTTATTTTTTAAATTATCCATAAAATAGAGATGATTATATTTGCATTATGCATGATATTACATGTGCTCTGAAGACATTGTAGGCTCATAATCCATAGAAAAGCTTCCAAAATTTTCCTTAATAGTGGCAGTAAATAAGTCAATTGGAACAAGAAATATCAGGAGACAAAAATCATAGCTAAAGAAATTATGATTATTGAAAAGGATGGAAAAATCCTTCCTATTAATAAGAATCAGTACCAAATATATTAAAATAGTATGCTTTATTGGAAAAAAATGAAAAAATACTAGAAAAGCATTAGGAATCTTTCCTTATTTAATTTTTTCTAATAACATATTCAAGGTTCTTGCTTTTAGGGAGTTCAGTTTGGGTATTTTGAATTTTCCTACAAAGTTGTCCATTTCTTACAGATTTTTTATATTTACAATACTATATTTAATATTGTGCTCTTATAATTTTAGTCTTACCATATTTATGGCTATGTCTTCTAACTTATTCTTAAGCTTGTATTTGTGGTTTTCATTTTCTATTTACATATTTTCTTGATACATTTGCAAAGGGATTATATATTTTATGGGGCTTTATTGAAACATATGATTTTCTTTAGGTTTTTTATATCTACTGCATCTTTGATATTTATTAGTGTCTTCCTCTTATTTTCAAGTTTATTTTGTAACTATTTTTCTAGATTTTAAATGGAATTTGAACACAATCGATTTCAAAAGTAGGTTATAAGGACTGCAACCATGGACTCCATGTAAACCATGATCCTCTAACTTCTTTGCTGTGAATTGAATAGATATTTCAAGAAACCTCAGTCAGAAAGAAAAGAAGGCTCAAGAAAGTTAACAAAATTATTTTTAAAGTATAAACTATTTGCAATTTTTATACCAAAATGAAACATGAGTAGAAAGACCTAAGGCAAAGATACAAATATCTCACAAGGAGACTCCAGTTTATTCAACAGCTAATGGATGCCAATGACCTCTTGAAAAGTTAATTTGTGAGCCTAGAACATTTTATAACAGATGTATATATCTTTTAATGATGCCTTGCCTTTTTTGAAATTCTTTCTAGTTTGCAAAGTATCTTTGAATACATGGTCTCAATTGACATTCAAAAACTGAAAGAACACAAGAAGGACATTATGATGGTCAGTTGTATATGTCAACTTCACTAGGCCAAGGGGTGTCCAGAGAACTGCTCGAACATTATTTCTGGGTATGGCTGTGACAGTGATTCCAGAGGGCATTAGTATTTGAATCAGTAAAACTCAGTAAAGAGAAAAACCCTCACTGATGGAGCATGCATCATTCAGTCTTTTGAGAGCCTGTATAGAACTAAATGGTGGAGGAAGGGCAAATTTCCTCTCTGCTTGAGCTGGGACATCAATTTTTTTCTGTCCTTAGATATCAGTGCTCGCAGATCTCAGGCCTTTGAGTTTGCACTGGAACTACACAACTGACTTTCCTGGGCCTCCAGCTTCAGGACTGCAGATTTTGGGAATTCTTGGTTGAAATAATCGTACGAACCAATCCCTCATAATAAATTTCTTTCTATGTATCTCATTGACTCTGTTTCTCTGGAGAATAATTTTCTTTCTCTTTCTTTCTGTCCTCTTCTCTTTTTCGTTAATTTTATAATACTAAGTTTCCAAGAGATATTATTTCAAGGCCATTTGACCAAAGAGGAAATGTGTTTTCTGAGGTTTAGACCATTCTTTTTGTTCTGTATACTAATGCGTAGATCAAAAACATCATGGAAGAGAAACATAACTGAAGTCAAATTATTCCATTTCACTACTTCAATATAATGCATTAAGAAAATCCACTAGAGGCCGGGCGCTGTGGCTCACGCCTGTAATCCTAGCTCTTGGGAGGCCGAGGCGGGCGGATTGCTCAAGGTCAGGAGTTCCAAACGAGCCTGAGCAAGAGCGAGACCCCGTCTCTACTATAAATAGAAAGAAATTAATTGGCCAACTGATATATATATAAAAAATTAGCCGGGCATGGTGGCGCATGCCTGTAGTCCCAGCTACCCGGGAGGCTGAGGCAGAAGGATCACTCGAGCCCAGGAGTTTGAGGTTGCTGTGAGCTAGGCTGACGCCACGGCACTCACTCTAGCCTGGGCAACAAAGCGAGACTCTGTCTCAAAAAAAAAAAAAAAAAAAAAAAGAAAATCCACTAGAATTATAAAGAGCAAAGAAAACACAAAATTTCAGCATTATTTCCTTAATATCATTTATATTAGAAATGATATTTGATCACTTTATTAATACAACTAAAAGAAATGTTAAGATAAACATTTAAAAAGCACCTCAAAGAAATTGAAACAAAATTATAAATGTCATCAAAATAAGAAACTCATAAAAATTATATAACATATCTCAATAGCTACACAAATATTTAAAAAAATAATTACTCTTAGTTTTATTTAAATATGTTGTAACTTTAACAGTCCCAAGTTAAGTAATGAAATACATTATAATCAGGAATGTACAAAGAATATAAAAATAAGGCAGTATTCTATAATTTGCAACTATGTTATATCTATTTTTAAGATTGCTAAGTATAATTCCTGACTTCATTTTACTGGGAAAGGTTTTGTCAAACTAAAACTAAATTTAATTAGCATTATAAGTTCAGATTAAAAACAAAGATTCTAAGAGTCCTTATATATAAAAAGAAATTTCTTCTTTTTCATGAGAATCTACTATATTATCACTTTCATTTCCTATTAAAAGTTATTTATCTGAATAAAATGAACTTTCTATGTCTACCCCAAAACTGAATTTTTAAATCTTTTATAATTTATTTGTTGTTTTGTTTTTTATTCCTTCCATTAAATATTTATGGCAGTAAATATTCTACATTCTAATATGTATTAAGTAAAAATTTAAGGCAATTCTAAGCCCATGGCTATAAAGCAATAAAATGGATCCCTCTAGAGGACATTCTTATAATCATTCTTGTTTGAAAAAATAATTTTTTACATCAACTGTCTGGTATAAAAATAACATATTTTAAAATAAAAAACACCTAGAGTGGCAGATTTGAATGTATTATTTCTTTGCTGATTTACAAAAGATATCTAATATGTAAAATTACTCAGGAAAGTTCCATATAGCCTTAAAAAACAAAAGCTAACATCATGGAAGCAAAACAGAAAAAGAAACCACAATGGTTATCATAATCAATTCAATAATAATAATAATTTGATTATAAGTTTGGCCTATCAACCTCATTGTTTTATGCATCAAAAATCTGATGCCCAAGTAATTAAAGTAACATAGTCACTGCTATTAAGAAATGGTGCTGGTATTCAAAGGAGGGCCTTCTCCAATGCTGGTAGTTTTACCAATTTGCCAAATGCCTTCACAAGAAAACAGTGAATCCTTTACGTTGTATAAGTCACAGTAAAAGTAAACCCTAAATTCCAAGAATGATTAGATGATCCTTAAATTTTAAATAACGATGAATCATGATTGATTTCACATCTTATAAATTTGGACATGAAAGACAGAAAAATAAAGTGCTTTACACACACATGCACAAACACACACACACAAATTACATTGATGTTAAATGCCCACTTATCTTCTTCCACTATGACAGAGCTGTTTAACTTTTAAGACATTCTAGTTACTTGTATTTTCCCCAGCACAGTGCATTTGGGGTTTGGTACATATGCCTTATTTTATTCCATTATAACACTAGACTGAAGGGGTAAATATTCTAAGAACAAATTTATGCATAAATCACTTCAGATTGGGTATAAATCTTACTGTACAATTACATTAAGGGTGAGATTAGCTAGTAAACACCTGGAGCTGTGAAGGCCTCAGTAATGTCAACCCTTTTAAATATTAAAAAAAATAATGACTTCTATTCTTACTTCTTTAAGTAGATTTAGAGGCTAAGATCTCATAAAAGATCTCTAGGAGTTATATGGTCTAGACTTCTACATGTTGATCAAATGTTGAAAAAAAAAACATTTCATGTCCATATCAAGTCCATTTTTAAAGATTTTTATGAAGGTATTTAATGCACTAAACACAATTTTAGTAGCCAGTTAAACAAATTTCCAGAACAAAAGATAGAATCAGAAAAATCAGTTTTCTCCACATAATAAAACAGCCTATCCATGAGTACTTAATAATACATACGTTCCATTCCCTCTTACATATATTCCCTCTATTTGCTTTCTCCAAAACTGTAACCTGTTTTTAAATTTCCTAATTTTTATTACTTGAAAGCTATCAAATGAAGGCTTTGAGGTCTAAAAGGACCTCAAGATATTATTTCAATTGAAGATAGTATAATTTCATATTATAAATGAGTCTACAAAGAAACAGAGAAGCTAAATGACATGTGGAAGGTCACACAGATTAAGTGACCCAAGAGAGGCCAAAGGATAGAACCTTGCACTTTCTTGGTCTATTTTTGTTCTTTTTATTACACAGCACATCTATGAAAATCCTCAAAATAGCCTGACATCAAAAATTCCCCAAATAACAAAATGCCCCGCAAGCACTCCATAATCAGTTACCTGAGTAACTAATTAACCTATTGACTTCTTTAAACTTTTCAGAGTTAAATTTCCCAGAAATAAATTATGAAATTATTTTGGAAAATAAAATTTGGTTTTAAAGTACAAAAAGATATTCACTGACATATGCAGACATATGTATATGTCTCTCTTTTATGTATACTCCTATCTATGAAGTAAAGATATGTATTTCTCTCAGTTTAAATCAAAATGGATACAGAGAATTTATATGAGCATATTTAGCTCTGGGAAAAGTAGAAAGTGTGCATACAATAGGAAGGACTGATCTAATCCAGAAAGAGGGTCAAACTGTGTCTTGTAAAATATTAGTCAGCCAAAAGCTTCAAGAGGAAAACTGCCTGCCTGCACTGATTTATTTTCCATAACCTAGGAGATTAGCCTCTAGGTGAACTACCAATTAAAATAAGATGGTAATGAAGCCAAATAGAGAAAGTGAGACTAGGTTGAAACATCATTCTTACAGGATACAATAGATTTGGGAGTAAAGAAGTATGGAGAAGGAGGAACAGAATAGAACTGGGTAAAGGCTGAAAAGACTGTGTCTCAATATTGTGTGTAAACTAGACATTCTCCCTATAAGAAAGAGTATTGGCTTGCTCTTCCCTGATTACATACTGACAAACAAGTCAAATCTGTCATGTTTTCTTAAACCTTTATATAGCTTTCTGCATAAAAAAAATTAAGTAACCCTTTCAAATATTTAATGGGTTCTATAAATAAGACTAAATTTATTTGTAAAGTTTACAAAATATTTTTCATAAAATAAACCACACTTGACCACATCTGCCTTGTAACTTTACACTTAGCACAATATCTACCCCATAATAGGTTTTAAAAAATATTTATGGAATTAATGAAATTAGTCATAATAATATTTCAATACAGCAAGAGGAATTTGAGTTTATTTACAACACTAAGACTTTAGCAGCAGAAGAAGATAGAGTATTTAATGCAAAAGATGATAAATTGTAAGACAAAAGATGAGGCCATTGTAAAACCCCATTTGAAGAACTGGCAGGAGGGATTGTTAGGAATTATATGTTGGGAGGCCAAAATGGCTGACTAGAAACAACACCCACATACTGTTCTCAAGGAAAGGACCAAAAACTGTAAGTGGATGCCCACCTACAGATGGACGCATTTGAGAGGGCATTGTAGATCATCAGAGAACTGAGGGGAGACACCCAGAGTGAAGGGGATGGGGAGATCCATTCACCAAGATTGGAAGGTACGTAGGGTCAGGGGGAGAGGTATCGTTCTTTTTTACCGCTAAACCTATTGCATCCTGCATGATTGATGTTTCAACTTAGTCTTAATATTTTCTCCATTTGGCTTCATTACCATCTGATTTTAATTGGTAGTTCACCTAGAGGCCACATCTCCCAGGTTATGGAAAAATAAATCAATGCAGGTAATTGTTGTCCATCCACACATGGAAAACTGATAAAAGAGAGAGCCTCAGGAAACCACTTGCCACGTGGACACTGTGACTCAAGGTGTGTGAGGGGGGCACCATCACCGCAGGCCTCCATGCTGATTAAGGAACTGCTTGAAGACTGTATAATAAAGTTACACTGAAGAGCAGGCACAGCAGGGGCCCACTGGCCTCAGTTCCCAGGTTGCCACAGCTGACAGCATTCTGAAATCTTGAGTCTGAAGCACCCAGTCTACATAGTGATTACTTTTGCTGCAATTGCATCCACTCATCCCTTATGAGCCAGGGAGGGAAAAGGGAGAACAGATGCTTTTGTATATCTGTTACTGGGAGCCAGGCACCTCTCTCCACCAGGAAATTTGAATGGGGCAGGTGCCAGCACCACTCAAGAGGTCCCATGGTAGCAGCAACAAGGGCACCTGTGTAAGGAAAAAGCCCCAGCCATCCACCAACCCAGCCCCCATGGCCCTGGGTGCCCTCCAGAGGAACAAGACCCATGTTTAACATTATGTGCAGAATAGTACCCCACATATCAATACTAACACTGAACATGATTGGTCTTAATGCTCCATCCAATTAAAAGACATAGAGTGGCTGAATGGATGAAAAATCATTGCCAAAGTATATACTATTTCCAAGAAACACCTCTAACTATCACACGACTTCCCAGATTCATAAAGCAAATTCTACTATATTTAAGCAAATAAATAAATAGTAGTATCATAATTGCTGGAGATTTCAACACCACACTAACAAAACTGAACATATCATCAAAGCAGAAAATAAAAAAAAGAAATACTGGACTTAAATGGAATTCTAGAACAAATGGGCCTAACACATTTATAAAACATTGTACCTGAAACCTACAGAATATACATTCTTCTCATTAGCACATGGGACATTTTTTAAGATTGATCATATAGTAGGCCACAAAGAAATTATCTGGAAATTCATAAAAATTAAAATCATACCATGTATCTTCTCAGACCATAATGGAATAAAACTGGAAACCAATTCCATCAGAACTCTCAAATCCATATGAAGCAATGGAAATTAAACAACCTGCTGCTGAATGATCTTTGAGTCAATAATGAAATTAAGATGGAAATCAAAAGATTCTTCCAACTGAATGACAAAGGAGACACAAGATTTCAAAATCTATAGGATACAGAGAAAGCGGTGCTAAGGGAAAAATTCATAGCCTTAACTGTTTACATCAAAAAGACAGAAAGTTCACAAATTATCAACTTGATGACCACAAAGAAAAAAAAAAAAACAGAAATATAAACCAAACTGAAAACCAACAGAAGAAAAGAAATAACAAAGCTCAGAGCAGAACTAAATCAAATGGAAACCAAAAAAAAAAAAAAAAAATCAATGAAACAAAAATTATTTATTTGAAAAGATAAATAAAATCAATGTATCACTAGTCAGATTAACCAGAAATAGAAGAGAAAGGACTCAATCTCAACCAGAAATAAAAAAGGAGATATTACAACTGATACCACAGAAATACAAAATATCATCCATGAATACTACAAAAAAGTCTACACACACAAACCAGAAAAACCTAGAAGAAATACATAAATTCTTGGAAACACACAAACTTACAAGCCTGAATCAGGAATAGAAATCCTGAACAGATGAATAACCAACAGCAAGATTGAAGCAGTATAAAAAAATCTCCCAACAGCAACAACAGAAAAGGCCTTGGACCAGATGGATTCACAGTCAAATTCTACCAGACCTGCAAAGAAGAACTGGCATCTATCCTATAAAAATTATTCCATAACATCTAGAAGGTAGGTAATGCTGCCTAATTTATTCTATGAAGCAAATATTACCTTGATACCAAAGTTAGGCAGGACACAACAAAAAAGAAAGCTACAGACCAATATCCCTTATGAACATTGATGCAAAAATCCTCAACAAGATACTAGCAAACCAAATTCAGCAGCACATCAAACATAATTTACCATGATCAAGTGGGTTTCATCCAGGGATGCAAAGATAATTTAAAATAATGCAAGTCAATAAATGTTATTCACCACATAAACAGAAGCAAAAACAAAGATCATATGATTATCTCAATAGACTCAGAAAAAAAAAAAATGATAAAATCCAGCACACTTTTATGTTGAAAACCCTCAACAAACTAGGCATAGACAAAACCTACCTCAAAGTTGTAGAAGTTATATATGACAACCCACAGCCAACATCACACTGAATGGGTAAAAGTTGAAAGCATTCCCCCTAAAAACTGGAACAAGACAAGGGTACCCACTGTCACCACTTCTATTTAATATAGTATAGGTAGTCCTATAGCAATCAGGCAAGAGAAAAAAAATAAAGGGCATCCTAATTGAGAAAGAGATCAAACTATCCCTGTTTGCCAATGATAAGCTCCTATATATCTAGAAAACCCCAAAAACTTCACCAAAAGATTGCTGGAATTGATAAATATATTCAGCAAAGTCTCAGGTTACAAAATCAATGTACACAAATCAGCAGCATTTCTATATACCAACAGCAGTCAAACTAGCAGTCAAACCAAGTATTCAACATCATTTCTAATAAAATAAATTAGAAAATAAAATAAAATACTTAGAAATATATTTAACCAGGGAGGTGAAAGATCTCTACAAAGAGAACTATGAAACACTGATGAAAGAAATACTTTGTGATAACAAAAGCAAATTGGAAAAACTCTCATGTTCATTGATTGGTAGAATCAGCATCATTAAGATGTCCATTTTGCCCTAAGTGATTTACAGATTCAACCCAATTCTTATCAAAATCACATTACCTGACTTGAAATTTTACTACAAAGCTATAGTAACCAAAACAGCATTGGACTGGTATAAAAATAGATGCATAGACCAATGGAACAGAATAAGGAACCCAGAAATAAAACCATATTACTATGACCAGCTGGTCTTCAATAAAGCAGACAAAAACATACATGGGGAAAAGATACCCTATTCACTAAATAGTGCTGGGAAGATTGGGTAGCTAGCCACATGCAGAAGAATGAAACATGACCCACATATCACACCACACACAAAAATTAATTTAAGATGCATTAAAGGCTTAAATATAATGCATGAAACCATAATAATTCTAGAAGAAAACATAGAAAAAACTCTTTTAAGCAAAGGCAAAGAATTTATGACTAAGACTCCAGAAGACCTCAGAATCTACAAAGTCAAACAAAACAGCAAGAAAAAAACAAACAACCCAGGGAGCAAGATGGCGGACGAATAACACTGCCAGACAGAGGGTCTCTGCTGAAAAGACAGATTCTAGCAGAAACTAGAGGAAAGAAGCAAGAAGACGAGCATACAGCGGACAAGGGCCGGAAGGAGGGGTACCTGAGACCCCGGGAGACTCCACGGGAGGAGGCTGCGGAGGAGAACTGGAGGCTGAGACCACCGGAGCAGCCCGGAGACCAGCGGCAAGGGTAGGTGGATTCGCTGTTTCCCCTCCCCTGCATTCGGGACTGCTGGTGGGCTCCCCAGCGGGTGGAGAGACCTGCGGACACCAGCCCAGAGACTGCCGCCGCCTGCCAACGGTGAGCCTGTAGCAGACGTGGCACCAGGTTCCCAACTTCCTCCGGGCACCTCCGTGTGCACAGACCCAAGCCGCGCGGCAGGCGCCATATTGCCTCCTCCTCCCTCCGCCGACCCTACCCGCGGCTGCCCAGAGAGACAATACAGCCACCAGCCGGAGGCACCTCCAGGGAATGGGACCTTCCCGTTTGGGACCCCGCCCGCCCTCCCAGGTGCTGCTGGCACCGTGTTCCCAGGAAAACGGTGCCGACTCAGAGGCTGAGAGACATAGACCCAGCTTGGGCTCCCTGTGGGTGAATTAGGACCGGAAATCCTCTCCCTGGTGGGAATACAGTTTGAACTCTGGGACCCAGAGGTCGGACCTGCAGACCAGATCCCCTGCTAGCATTGCCCAGGGCACAGAAGGGTTATATGTGAACAGCCTACTGAGGTCTGTGTGCCTCCAGGGGCGGATCGGCGTCCTAGAGGGCAACCCTCCTCCCAGGAGGAGGCTGTGCCCCCAACCCAGGTGGCGTTCCTGTGCAGGGAACCTCCCCGTCGGCATCATAGTCCGGGGAGGCCTGGTGGCTTGTGGTCTGGCCTGCTGGCAGAGGCCCAGGAGTAGCTGCGGAGTTGGGGAGGGTGGAAAGAAGCGAGACCTGCTGCAGACTGCAGGTCTCAGACAGCCCCACCCCCACACCCAGACGTTCTGGCTGAGCGGGACCATTCCAGCCCCGCCCTGACAGCTCTCCCTGGAAGCAGAGAACAGAACTTTGACCCCTGCTAACAGCCTGAGGGCAGGCTTACCCAACCCAGCTCCGCCCAGAACTAGAGCTGATAACAGGACTCAAAATCAACACCATAACCTGTTTCTCCAAGCAAACGCCACCTACTGACAGGGTCGGCATCTTGCACAGCCTTTCCACTGCACCCACTGACTCAATATACAGGGAGTGGTCCAATTTCACCCACAGGCACCACCTAACGCCTCAGAAACTAAACAAGGTGTGTGAATACCCAAACAATAACCTAAGGAAAGAAACAACAACTGATCGACATGGGAAGAAATCAGCGAAAGAACTCAGGAAATATGAAGAACCAAACGGAAAACACACCCCCAAAGAGGAGCACCAGCCCCCTAGAAACAGACACCGACCAAAATCAGGCAACCAATATGACAGAAGAGGAATTTCCTATGTGGAACATAAGAACACTCACCCAGCTGCAACAACAACTCAACAACCAGCACCAAGAAACCACAAAAAGTCTCCAGGATATGAGAAAAGAAATAGACACATTGAAGAAAAGTGTAACCGAACTCCTGGAAATGAAGAATCAATTCAAGGAACTACAAAATACAGTGAAAAGTCTCAAGAACAGGGTAGATGAAGCAGAAGAAAGAATCTCAGAGCTTGAAGATAACACCCTCCAATTAAATAAATCAGTCACAGAAATAGAGCAGAGAAACAAGAGAAAAGAGCAAAGCCTACAAGAGCTATGGGATTATGTGAAGAAACCTAATGTGAGGGTCATAGGGTTACAGGAAGGGGAAGAAGACAACACTCAAGGGTTGGACAAGCTGTTTGAAGATATAATAGAGGAAAATTTCCCAGGCCTTGCTCAAAATCTTGATATACAAGTTCAAGAAGCTCAGAGGACCCCTGGGAGATTCAACGCAAACAGGAAGACGTCACGACATGCAGTCATCAGACTAACCAAAGTATCAACTAAAGAGGCCCTTCTAAGAGCTGTAAGACAAAAGAAGCAAGTAACATACAAGGGAAAGCCAATTCGAATAACATCAGACTTCTCTAATGAGACTTTACAAGCAAGGAGAGACTGGGGCCCCATTCTCACTCTTTTGAAACAAAACAATGCCCAGCCTAGAATATTATTCCCTGCAAAACTAAGCTTCGTATATGAAGGAGAAATAAAAACATTCTCAGACAAGCAAAGGCTCAGAGAATTCACCAAGACAAGACCAGCCCTACAAGAAGTACTTAAAACAGCGTTATGCACGGAACATCATAAAAATAACCCACGAATATAAAAACAACCAAAACCCAAAGATATTAAAGGCCAGATATTACAATGGCTCAAGACAGAAATCATAGCAACAACATCCAACCCAACAGAATGATCAGTAATCTACCCTACCTATCAGTTCTCTCAATAAATGTGAATGGCTTAAACTCTCCACTCAAGAGACATAGGCTGGCTGAATGGATAAGAAAATACAGGCCAAGTATATGCTGTCTTCAGGAAACACATCTAACCTGCAAGGATGCATATAGACTAAAAATAAAAGGGTGGAGATCAATATTCCAAGCAAATAGAAGCCAAAAGAAGGCTGGTGTGTGGCAGTTCTAATTTCAGACGATTTAGTTTTTAAACCAACAAAAGTAGTAAAAGACAAAGAGGGTCATTATATAATGGTGAAGGGCACAGTCCAACAAGAAGAGATAACAATTTTAAATATATATGCATCCAACTTAGGTGCACCCAGATTCATAAAGCAAACCTTACTGGAGCTAAGCAAATGGATTAATAGCAACTCCATAATCGCCGGAGATTTCAACACCCCACTGACGGCACGAGACAGATCCTCCAAACAGAAAATTAATAAAGAAATAATGGACTTAAACAAAACTCTAGAACAATTGGGTCTGACAGACATCTACAGAACATTCTACCCAAAATCCACTGAATATACGTTCTTCTCATCAGCTCATGGGACATTCTCTAAGATTGACCATATCCTAGGACACAAAGAAAATCTCAAGAAATTTAAAAAAATAGAAATCATACCATGTACCTTCTCAGATCACAGTGGAATAAAACTAGAAATCAACCCTAACAGAAACTCACATTTCTACACAAAAACGTGGAAATTAAACAACCTCCTACTAAATGATTACTTCGTAAATGAAGAAATCAAGACAGAAATAAAAAACTTCTATGAAGAAAACGACAATGGAGAGACAAGTTATCAACTCCTCTGGGACACAGCTAAAGCAGTTCTGAGAGGAAAGTTTATCTCCATAAATGCCTATAACCAAAAGACAAGAAGATCACAAATAGACAATCTAATGAAACGACTCAAAGAGCTGGAAAAAGAAGAACAGACCAACCCCAAACCCAGCAGAAGAAGTGAAATCAACAAGATCAAATCAGAACTAAACGAAATTGAAAACAGGAAAGCTATTCAGGAGATTAATAAAACAAAAAGTTGGTTCTTTGAAAAAATAAACAAAATTGACACACCATTGGCTAAGCTAACGAAAAGTAGAAAAGAGAAATCTCTAATAAGCTCCATCAGGAATAAAAAAGGAGATATCACAACTGATCCCAAAGAGATACAAGATACAATTTATGAATACTACAAAAATCTTTATGCACACAAACTGGAAAATGTGGAGGAAATGGACAAATTTCTAGAAACACACAGCCTCCCTAGGCTCAACCAGGAAGAAATAGATTCCCTGAACAGACCAATCTCAACAGCTGAAATAGAAACAGCAATTAAAAATCTCCCTAAAAAGAAAAGTCCCGGTCCAGATGGCTTCACACCTGAATTTTACCATACTTACAAAGAAGAACTAGTACCTATCTTGCAGAAACTATTCCACAACATCGAGAAGAATGGAAACCTCCCCAACACCTTTTATGAAGCGAATATTACTCTGATACCAAAACCAGGAAAGGATGCAACAAAAAAAGAAAACTACAGACCAATATCCCTAATGAATATAGATGCAAAAATTTTCAACAAAATCTTAGCTAACCGAATCCAGACACTTATCAAAAAAATAATCCACCACGACCAAGTGGGCTTCATCCCAGGGATGCAGGGATGGTTCAACATACGTAAATCTATAAATGCAATTCACCACATAAACAGAAGCAAAAACAAAGACCACATGATTCTTTCAATAGATGCAGAAAAAGCTTTTGACAAAATTCAACACCCTTTCATGATACGAACACTTAAGAAAATAGGCATAGAAGGGACATACCTAAAAATGATACAAGCCATATATGACAGACCCATAGCCAACATCATACTGAATGGGGAAAGATTGAAATCATTCCCACTTAGAACTGGAACCAGACAAGGCTGCCCACTATCTCCACTTCTGTTCAACATAGTGCTGGAAGTCTTGGCTACAGCAATCAGACAGGAAAATGGAATCAAAGGTATCCAAATAGGGGCAGAAGAGATCAAACTTTCACTCTTTGCTGATGATATGATATTGTATCTAGAAAACCCCAAGGATTCAACCAAGAAACTCCTGGAACTGATCAATGAATTTAGTAAAGTCTCAGGATACAAAATCAATACACAGAAATCAGAGGCATTCATATACGCCAACAACAATCTAATTGAGAACCAAATCAAAGACTCAATTCCCTTCACAATAGCAACAAAGAAATTAAAGTACCTAGGAATATATTTAACCAAAGAGGTAAAAGACCTCTACAGGGAGAACTATGAAACACTGAGGAAGGAAATAGCAGAGGATGTAAACAGATGGAAATCTATACCATGCTCGTGGATCGGCAGACTCAATATCATCAAAATGTCTATACTACCCAAACTGATCTACAGATTCAATGCAATACCTATTAAAATCCCATCAGCATTCTTCACAGATATAGAAAAAATAATTTTACGCTTCGTATGGAACCAAAGAAGACCCCGAATATCGAGAGCAATTCTAGGCAACAAAAACAAAATGGGAGGCATTAATATGCCAGATATCAAACTATACTACAAAGCTGTAGTAATTAAAACAATATGGTATTGGCACAAAAACAGGAATATTGACCAGTGGAACAGATGTGAGAATCCTGATATAAAACCATCCTCATATAGCCATCTCATCTTTGACAAAGCAGACAAAAACATACGCTGGGGAAAAGAATCTCTCTTCAATAAATGGTGCTGGGAAAACTGGATAGCCACCTGTAGAAGGCTAAAACAGGACCCACACCTTTCACCTCTCACAAAAACCAACTCACGCTGGATAACAGACTTAAACCTAAGATATGAAACTATTAGAACTCTAGAGGAAAAAGTTGGAAACACTCTCCTAGACATCGGCCTGGGCAAACAGTTTATGAAGAAGTCCCCAAAGGCAATCACAGCAGCAACAAAAATAAATAAATGGGACATGATCAAACTACAAAGCTTCTGCACAGCCAAAGAAATAGTCATGAAAGTAAACAGACAACCTACAGAATGGGAGAAAATTTTTGCATCCTATGCATCCGATAAGGGACTGATAACTAGAATATACTTAGAACTCACGAAACTTAGGAAGAAAAAATCAAATAACCCCATTAAAAAGTGGGCAAAAGACTTGAACAGAAATTTTTCTAAAGAAGACAGAAGAATGGCCAACAAACATATGAAGAAATGCTCAACATCTCTAATCATCAGGGAAATGCAAATCAAAACCACAATGAGATATCACTTAACCCCATGAGAATGGCCTTTATCAAAAAATCTCCAAACAATAAATGCTGGCGTGGTTGCGGAGAGAGAGGAACACTCCTACACTGCTGGTGGGACTGCAAACTAGTTCAACCTCTGTGGAAAGCAATATGGAGATACCTTAAAGCGATACAAGTGAATCTACCATTTGATCCAGCAACCCCATTGCTGGGCATCTACCCAAATGATCCAGTGACACTCTACAAAAAAGACACCTGCACTCGAATGTTTATAGCAGCACAATTCATAATTGCAAGGCTGTGGAAACAGCCCAAGTGCCCATCAATCCAAGAATGGATTAATAAAATGTGGTATATGTATACCATGGAGTACTATTCAGCTCTAAGAAACAATGGTGATATAGCACATCTTATATTTTCCTGGTTAGAGCTGGAACCCATACTACTAAGTGAAGTATCCCAAGAATGGAAAAACAAGCACCAGATATATTCTCCAGAAAACTGGTATTAACTGAGTAGCACCTAAGTGGACACATAGGTACTACAGTAATAGGGTATTGGGCAGGTGGGTGGGGGGAGGGGGGAGGGGGTGGGTATATACATACATAATGAGTGAGATGTGCACCATCTGGGGGATGGTCATGATGGAGACTCAGACTTTTGGGGGGAGGGGGGGAAATGGGCATTTATTGAAACCTTAAAATCTGTACCCCCATAATATGTCAAAATAAAAAAAAAAAAAAACAAACAACCCCATCAAAAAGTAGGGAAAACACATGAACAGAGTTTTTTTCAAAAGAAGATAGACAAATGGCCAATAAATGTGAAAAAAGCTCAACATCACTAATCATCAGGGAAAAAATTAAAACCACAATCAGATACCACCTTACCCTTTCTAGAATTGCCATTATTAAAAAGTAAACAAATGAACAAACAAACAAATCCAGATACTGGCATGGATGCACAGAAAAAGATATGCTTATACACTGTTGGTGGGACTCTAAATTAGAACAACCTCTTTGGAAAACAGTATGCAGATTTGTCAAAGAACTAAAAGTAGACCTACCTTTCAATCCAGCAATCCACAGCTAAGTCTCTACCCAAAGGAAAATAAATTATTTTATCAAAAAGACATCTGCATTTAAATGTTTTGCAGCATAATTCACAATTGCAAAGATATGGGATTAACATACATGTCCACCATTACATGAGTTGATAAAGAAAATATGGTATTTATATACTATGGAGTACTACTCAGCCATAAACATAAATGAAATAATGTCCATCACAGAAACTTGGATAAAACTGGAGACCATTATCCTAAGTGAAGTATTTCAGGAATGGAAAACCAAACACCATATGTTCTTACTAACAAGCAAGAGCTAAATAATGGGTGCATATGGGCACAAAAATCATAAAGGACATTGGGAACTAAGAATGGAGTGGGATGGAAGAGGGATGAGGGATAAAACCATACTTATTGGGTACAATGTATACTGTCCTGGTGTGGGCACCCTGAAAGCCCTGACTTCAGCATCATAGAGTATGTCCATGTACCAAAAACTTTTGTGCCCTCTTAATATTTTGAATTAAAAATATAATTATGTCACTGGCACCTGTCTTTGTCTGAAATAATTTATGCTTAAATATTCTGTGCTATAGAACCATTGTATCATTTAGTTACAATTCCAAAACAGACACATATTTAACTGATAATGTTGCTTAACAACTTGGCATTTGGTGCCACATTGATATTAATATGAAAATATGACATATATCATATTTATTATATTTAAGTAATCCTACTATGTCTTTTCTGTCAACTCTATTCCCTTCAAGGAATTCTTCCATATCTCTGTCCATTGTCTGTGAAATCTTTACTTCCTACTTATTAGGCAAAAATCACATGACATATTTCCTTATTATCAATTCAATACACTACCCTGTTCCATCAAGACTGTTGACAATACTACAGCATATTTTATTATATTTCATCTTAAATTTTCTGATCATTTAGTATACATCCAGTGAAATATTTCTTCTTAGTATCAAGGTGGGGAATCTTCAAAACTAAAAGTACAAACGAACATCTAAAATATCTTGAATGTTTCTCTTATCCCAAGAGACAGGTTGTGCTAGACATACCTATGCTATGGTGTTAGACATACCAGATTCATATTAAAATGTATACCTCTCAGAATCTAGGGGGAGCCTATTAAATTTTTTTATGAACCAAAACTTAAAATCAAGATTCTGAAAAGCAATTTTTTTTCTTTCAGCACAATGAACTTATTAAAACATCTTTAAAAGGGTTTTGCTCCAATCCAGACCTGTAGTTGTACAAGCAATGCGTATTTACTTGTGGAATGATTGAGCAATGGCAGTTTCAGTGTAAAGCTACCCTCACGAAAGGGTAGAACTCAGTAACAACCTACTTTTCTCTGAATGACTGATTCTCCAGCTGGGATATGTACATATACAAAGATATTTTCTTCCAGTAAAGTGGGCTCTCTTTATATCCAGTGCTCCACCCTATAACCTATTTCTTATAAGAGTGCCCTTCTTCCAGGGGAAATTCTTCTGTGGCAATGAAGACACTTGGTGGGAATATTCCTCTGAACTTTATACCCATTGCAAATTAACATTTTTCTTAAATCCTTAAGATAACTTTCATGTAGAAACACCCGTATAAGTATATCCTGAGCTGTACACATACACACAGGCATGCACAGAATTATAGCTCTTTGATTTACTTTCTCTTTGCTGAATATTTACCCCTGATTTTTGACAGAACAAACTCCAGGATGAGTACATTAATAACTTTAGACTAAATATCTAAATTAGCTCCTAAAACATTTAATTTTATTTCTCTAAAATATAAATTGTTCCAATACACTGACCATTCCTTTAGCTGCCTTATTTGCAATATAAAAACTAAAGTTGTTAATATTTCTGAAAGGAGAAAGTCTCACCATAGAAAAGAATTTTTCCCTCCTTGAGAAAGCCTAAATAGCATGTGAAATATTAACTCAGCCATCTACACTTTAATTTCTTTGGTATTCATAACACCATAAGAAGTGATACATTTTGAAAGTCAAAATGCATACATATATTTCTGACTCACTACCATGTAATTTCAAGGCAACAATTTCCTCTATTGATTTCACCACCTTTGAAATGGAAACGAACATGTGTTAACTTCTAAAGGTGTTATGAACTTTAAACTATTCTTAGTTCAGAGCTGCTCATTCACCCTTCAGCATCACTAATCACACATTTCTTTCGTGCCTAATACAAACCAAAAATGTAAAACTTAGTTCAGTTATGTATTAATTTTTTCACATATTTATAAATCTTCTAAGCTATTTTATTATACTGTTTGTCCATAGAAGTATGTTTCTTATTTTACATGTGACACAAGCATAAACTCTAAAAACATGAATAATAAATTGTATTTCTATGCGATTTATGGTGATAATCAAAAGGCAATTTAATATTTGAAAAATATTTTGCCCAATTTAATAAAAGTTGTTTACTTTTAAAACACTCCTGATATTTAACCTGCTAAAATACTTGGAAAATGCGGATCCTAATCTACCCAATCTCTTTAGGATGGGCGCTACTATAGCAGACATTTATAATATCTGTCTGCTTCAACTTCTGAACACCTAATCCTATCATATATTATAGCTATCCCTACTGTATCTACTAAGTTTATTTGAGAACACAGAAATACCACTAAATATTTTAAGCAGAAAGAAATATAAAATTATATGCTCCAAAATCATTGGATGAACAAGAATAGCAGCCTTTAAACTTGGCCTCAAAGATGTCTCCAGGAATACAAAAACAGGACTAGTCTACCCAGT
This sequence comes from Microcebus murinus, assembly GCF_040939455.1. NCBI lineage: Eukaryota > Metazoa > Chordata > Mammalia > Primates > Cheirogaleidae > Microcebus > Microcebus murinus. The sequence continues at coordinate 111,909,014 of NC_134104.1, read as the reverse complement.
GAAATGCTAAGTCAGTATTTAGTCATTTAGTCAGGCAACCAGCATCATTCTCCAAACTGTCCCAGAGTTATACATTTTGGCCACAATTCACCAAATAAGAAGCCAACACTGCAAAAGTTTGACTCCAAGGAGCATGCTGCTTTAGCTGAGATCTGAAGATGAGGAAGATGATGCTAGAAATAATTGTCTACAGAGCTAATGGCTGGTAGGTCTACACCAGCAAAGTGCTGAGCTACCTTTGTGTCTACTCAGAAACGGAGACTTGCTCAGTGCTTCTGCCCCAAAAGCTAAATAATACCTCGCTGCAAGGGAATCTGGAAAATAAAGCTTTTAAGCTTTCAAATTTCTACACTGTAGGAGAACAACTAAACAGAAAATGAGACATTTTGTGGAGAAGGAAAGAATCAAAACTCTTCTTGGAGCATATTAATTGTGGACGTCTCTCAGATACCCAATTAAAAATGTTCGGTGAAAGTTTGGACTAATTAGTTGAAACTTAGGGTAGAGGCTGTAAACATACACTTAAGCATTAGTGTACAGATGTTATATAAGACCCTAGGTCTAAAAGAGAGAAGGCAGAAAGGAGAATAGGGCTGAGTCCTGAGCCCCAGGACACTGAAACATAGGGTTTGGGAGGAAGCGCACAATTTAGAAAAGGAGTCTTAGAAAGAGTGGCTAATAATAAGGTAAGATTTACATGAGGAACTTTGCTGTGTCTGAAGACACTTGAAGAAAAAGGAAACACTTTTAGTTAAATATATCACATTAATCACACAAGTTTGTTTACATTCTTTTCCAAAATACCATTAAAACGTGAGTAAGAATAAAAAAAGAAGACTCACACAAGAATAAAGTCAAAGGCAGAAAGTGAAGGAAAAGAAACACCAACACAATTTAAGAAAACTAACAGCACATAGATGACTTAGTTTATCTGTTAGAGCTGACAGAGCAGCAAGCATCTCTTAAATGTAATTGTGATCTACATGAAGACTCAACTGTGTATATTTACACGATAATTATAAGTAGTAAATACTGATTTAATCCAAAGTTAGAGGTTGATGTGTTTTAGGTTGGAATGTGTTATGTTGTGGGGCTGGAATATGTCTTGGGGTAGGAATATCTTGATAGTATAAAGTCAGTAGGTAATACGTTGAATGAAAGAACTCAGAATAACAATTTTTATAGAAATAAACATCAGAAGAAACAACTAAACAACTCAGAAGTATTCTGAGAAAATTCTGAGAAAATGGGAACAGGGCATGGGAAGTTTAGATTAGGGATGAATGTATTTTATTAAAAGCCATTCACATTATATATACATATAATTATATATATATATATAATTGGATATAGAGGTTCAACTCAATTGAGGGGAAATTTGATGATAAATCTGAAAATTTGCTCTTGACTTGCTGAGATGGAAGCTTTTTTGTCCTTGACAAAAGTGGTTTCACTGAGTTGTTTCACTGTGTAAATGAAACCTATTGGAGTGGGCTACAGAGAGAAAAGAGAGACTAAGAGGTAAGAATGTAAAGAAAGAAAAACATTAAAAAATTATTTGAGTAGTTTTACTATAATTGGATTGCAGGGAAATAGGCTGATACCACAAGGGGCATAAATGTTCAAAGAATTTGTTTTTAATTTTAGATGATATAAAAATATTAGCTTACTTCATAGAAAATACCTAAATTACACGGCAGAAATCTAATCACGTTGAAAACATTCGCCTTTCCCTTCAACATAGAAACAACAATGAGAAGTCTTTTGTTGAATACCAAGTACATATTGTGAGTAAAGCTATATGTGTAGTTGACTTCAGGTAGCAATGGCCTTCCTGCTGCCTCTACATAAATGGTATTTCTTTAGTGCTAATGCCAGCACACCTTTTCCAAGTGGCATTATAGCTCACAAAGTAATCATTACCTACTTTACAACCAGCTCTTCTATAACTTGTGGTTTTCATAATAAAGAAAACAAAATCTCATGGACCACCTCTCTCTCACCTGTGTGCCAGGAGCTCATTCATTCTCTTCCTATCAAGAACTTCTCTCACCATAAGGTTATCTATATGAGAGAAGTAATTACTTTTAGACAACATGTTCATTAATACTATTTGATGCCCATGAATGTTATTCACTAAAATAAATTCTACCAATTGCTACTCCTGCTTTCTTTATAAGGCTAAATAAGCTTGCATTTGGTTTTAAAAACTTCATGGCAATAATATGACTCTTGTTCATGGACTAGAATTTTGGACCTTTCTTTATGTTAGCAACTAAATTCATCAATTGCATATAAGAAAGCAATATTTTTCACTTACTCTAAAAACAAATATAAAACCTAATTTGGTTGACAAGTGAGATCACTCTGTTTTGTTTGAAAATTATGTTATAGCTTCACTGGTTTCATGATGTTATTTGACAAATTTTCAATATAAACAATGTTCCAAAGAATAGAGTCAGATGAACCACTGGTCCAATAAAATCCAATTTTAATATATACAGTTCTTCTTTCTGTTGGCAACTTTTATGACTGCTTGTATAAAAGCATCATGCCAGGTTTACTTGCTGTGGCCATGTAATTTATTCTGTACTTAAATATATAATAGATTATATTTATAAAGTTGTTTGACTTGTAGCATTTACATCTATGTCTCTCTTTATATTATACTTATGATTTAGTGGACCACTTTTGAACAATTGATCCATTTCAGTTATTTAGGGTTATAATACACTATTCTAGTAAAACACAAAAATTCAAGGGTAGGATATATAGAAATGAATGCTCAAATGACTTGAAATGTGTCAGGCAAAATGAGCCACATCTTTTTAGCTGAAACGAATTGCCACAATCCTGTGATGCATAAATGTTTTAATGCTTTAATGAAGTTTAACTTACATAGTAAGATGTCTGTGGAGAGAATAAAGAACCTTCCATTTCAGATTTGTGAACTTCCCAGGGGCAATAGTAGCACGCAGGACGTTCATTAGAGCTCCAGGGATCAGCTGCCTTTGAAAGAGAGAAGAGTGAACGGAAGCTGGATGGAGCAGAGGGACAAGATGTCTCCACCGCTGTCTCAGTGGGTGCCCAGCTGCCCTACAAGGAGTTCTGAAATTGCAAGATGTGTGAACCGTGACCTCTCAGGTGGCACAAAGGACCTGCCTGATCACAGTGCTGAGGGATTTGATCAAACTTTAGCCTGACTTTCACCTGCCCTAGCCGTTGTCCCTAGAGGTGACCCCAGTCCCCAAGCTGAGTCTTTGCTCAAGAAAATGTGATACTGCCAAACCATAAAATGTATACTGTTCCTACCCACATTGCCAAACCATTTTAGTAATTTTCCATTGTTTTCAGCTTAGGTAATATCCCATTTCCTCAAAGCTCCCTAAAACCTTTTTTCTTACCTATTTTTTCACTTCCTTATGTTACCTCTCTCTGTTCTTTCTCTGTTTTCTCTCAGTTACCTTTGCCTTAGTTGAAATTGAGGGTCATTTATGCTGGAGTCTCTCTTCCCTATTGCAATAAGCTGAATAAAATCTGCCTTGCCACCCTTACCAAGTGCCTGGTGCTGTTTCTCTTTGACACCCTTCAGAGCAATTCTGAATTAGGGCAAAAAGGCTGGGCCTTTATATAATTTCATTTATTGGCCACTAGAGGTGGGCTGCTCCTGGCATCAGGCATGATCTTATGTGCAGCAGTTTTCTTCAATCATTGCAATAGTAATACTTACAGCAGCTAGGGTAGTTAAGTCTTTGGGTACTGACACCTTTAGGAATTCTGCTATCTATACCTCAATTTATGCCAGTACGATCTCACATATTCCTGATTCCTTATTTGTTTGCTCAGTTTTTTAATAGCTCAAAAAATAAACAGTTCTTTCTCTCTCAAAATAGAATAAAGAAGCCATTTCCATAAAGTGATTTCATACTTACATAAGTTGTTTATGTGAGCTATGAAGTATCTTGAAATTCAGGTGACCTAGACATGTTCTTGAAAACAGCTGACTTAACTAATTGACTTCTCAAAATCCCTCCTAAACCTTGAGTCTATTAAAGAAACAAAACTGAGGAAATAAAACCCTACATATTTCCTCTTTCTGGATGTTTTACATTTGCAAATTTAAATGGATGCTAGACCATATGTTATAAAGCCTTTGTCATAAGTGTTGGGAGTTTTGTTCACAAAAAGCATTTTGTAAAATCTATTGTAGTTTCATCAACCTTACACAGCTGTAGTCTTTGCTTCAGGTAACACAATTAATGCCTATTCCACTTTGCATACATAAAGATCATCAAACTTGTAAGTAATCCGCAATACAAAGAAAAACACAAATGATGTCTGCACAGAGAAATACAATTCTACTTTATAACACAAGCAGTTTAGTAGCTCCTAAGTTCAAATGAGTCCAAAATTCAGAAGTAGTGGCTTACTTCCCATAAGAAATCAGATACAAAAAGAGGCAATAAATGTAGGTGCACAAGCACAGAAGCAAGATTCAGAAAATCTAATTTTGAGTCCCAATTTTACTACCACCTAGTTCTGTGACCTTGAGAAAGCAACTTTATTACTCTGAATCCATTTCTAGATCTGTCCTGCTTTTATTGTAAGCTTTTGTAAGTATAAAATTGGAAATTGCATGCAAACCTGCTTTGCAAAGGACTGTTGCAAAAATGGGTAGTGCACTGCAATAGGAGTGACACAAGCTGTCGGTTTTTTGGAACACATTCTGTGATCCAAGTGATTTGCATATCACAACACTTAATCCTTGCAAAAACCCTGTGAGAGAGATACCCTGATGCCCATTTGACAAATGAGCAAAGTGAGTTTGAGAAGAACTCTGTAACTTGCCCAGGGTCATTTCTATCTTACTCCAGAATTCATTGATTTAGTCTGATACACAGGGCCCCAGAAAGGCAGTAGGCAAAGGGAATGGAGAGATGGCTAGATGAAGGGTATAGCAATGTCACTGAGGATATGGGAAGACTGGGGAAAGAATCATCTTTGAACAGCAAGAGGAAGAATTCTGTCATTGAATGAAAGAATTAGGAAGTATTAAACAGATGCAGACACCTTTGTGGGTGGTGTAAGTGACGGGAAGCCTAGGGAATAACAACCAGGCAGTCTCTATTTTCTGCCTGTAATAAGGACGTTAGCTCTTCTTCTGAGGAGAGGGTTGTGATAAGGTCAGGAGCTGAGGAGAGAAGCCAAGATTAAAAATAGGAATTGAAATTGACTAGAAACAGACTAAAAAATTCCCAGGCTATGTTGAGGACCATTGTCGAGGCTATTCTGAGAATCATGAATTTGTTACATTTTAATCCCATAAAAGTATAAATTGTCTTGAGTATGCATTGTAGTGTGGGTATACATGTTGACAAGGCAGACCCTGGATTGATGCAGAGTCAGTGTTTGACCCCGGGTGTGACACTGAAAGGAGACAGGACAGGGGAATTAAAGGCAATCAATGCCTTAGTTGTCTAGCTGTGGTTGTCATCTTGCTGTACACAATGGATTATCCTTTTTGAAATACATTTCTTTCTATTGACCTATTCTATTTAATGGGTTAAATTAATTTTTCTCTTTTCTGGTTTAACATAACTGGAAATGGAAAATATTCATTCCATTGCACTGAGATTTGGCTCATTTGAGCTCCATACAAGTCGTCTTTCTGTGCTCTGACCACAAGGGATAGTCAGGGTGAGGCCAAAGCCACCTGGCTGGTCTTGGGGCAGGGACCTGGAACAGGGAAAAAGCTGAAGGTCCTCCTCATTCATTGTGTGGATGTGTTCTTATTAAGAATGGGTTGTTGAGTGGATTAATAAAATGTGGTATATGTATACCATGGAATACTACTCAGCTTTAAGAAACAATGGTGACATAGCACCTCTTGTATATTCCTGGATACAGCTGGAACCCATTCTACTAAGTGAAGTATCTCAAGAATGAAAAAACAAGCACCACATGTACTCACCAGCAAATTGGTATTAACGGATCAACACTTAAGTGGACATATAGGAGTAACATTTATCGGGTGTCGGGATGGTGGGGGGGAGGAGGGGATGGGTATATACAACTACAATGAGTAAGATGTGCAACATTTGGGGGATGGACAAGCTTGAAGCTCTTACTCTAGGGGGGAAGGGGGCATGGACAATATATGTAACCTTAATACTTATACCCCCATAATACGCTAAAATAATAATAATAAAAAAGAATGGGATTGTAATACCATGTTTTCAGATTTTCAAATACAATGTGCAAACAGCTGTGACCTTGTATCATTGTTACAGTGCTCTGTACCACTTGCTCTAGAAGCAACAAACATTTTAGATTTAAAACAAATAAATTAATAGACATCAGGAACTTGGTCTCAAACATTGCTTCAAGTATAGTTCTGATTCTAGGCAAGATTGCTACACTTATTTTGAATGTAAAAATTTTTCTATTTTAAAAAATGTTTTTCCAAAAACTTCCCTTGCCCCTCCACATACAGATATGCTCTCATGCCTAACCCTGCCTTCCCTCTGTACTCAACTTCTACTTGGGACTTGTTGCTCTAATTGCTGAGGGAGAACTTTGCAGTCTTCATACTAGAGGCGAAGTTATGTAGATGTAGTTTGTGTGTTTTCCTAGAAAGCAGCTGTGTTATGAAGCAGATACTCTCTTTTTTTTGTTTGATTTTAGTGCCTTCTTTCATAGTGTGGGAAGAAAATCTCGTAAAATGAAAATCAGCCTGTAAAAAAAGTAGAATCTCCCATCATTCACTTTCATTTTCTTTTCCTCTTATCTTGCTTCCTTTTCAATTCTCCATAATGGTTATCACCACCTGCCATGCTGTATATTTACCTGTCTTTGTTCTCTCTCTTTCATCTCCCTCTCTCCCTCTGTCTCCTTCTCTCTCCCTCTCTGTCTCCCTTTATCCCTCCTTCTCTCTCCCCCCTACCCCAGTATGTAGGCACCGTGACTGAAGGGACTTTGATTTGTTTACAGCTATATTTCTATGACTAAAATATCTCCAGCCACAGAGTGTGCACTCAGTATATTTGTTGAATGAAGAGATGAATAAATTACCAACAGATCATAAAAATTATCAATAACTAAATATGAAAGGTGAAGATTAAGAATTTCAAGGAAAACTTAACAAGGTTTAATGATGGGATAACACAAGTTGAGGTAGCATTATTTTTCTAACTCACCAGTGAAGTGGAGTGACTTAAACTGTGGAGCTGAGGCCACTGTCAGAAATTTTAATCCCAGCAGTCATCAGCAGGGGGTGCAATAACCATGCGTCCCGAAGGGCAACTCACAGCTTTTCAGAATCTTCCCACATACTGACAATTGTTTTCTACTCCAAATACAGGAAAAATCCATTTGGGCTAGAAAGAGAAAATCCTTAACTACATTTGTAGTTGTTTTCAGTGTCTCATCAGGAAAGTATTTGGTTCAAGGTTGAGGACTGCTGCACCTGGTTCTATGAAAATATAGCTCTTTTGAAAAACAGATTTAGAATTAGAGTAGTAAAGTAGATAGTTTCTATGTTAAATTATTAATGCTAATGTTTATCTTCATTTTATACTCTGAATAGTGCAAATTATTTGAATATCCATTAGATCTGAGTGGCACATCATTCAAGGTTCATTTTATTGTATTACAAACTACGGAGATGTCGTGTAGAGTCTCACAGGACTGCAGAAACAACAGTTGGCAAGCCTCTTGCAATTTCTTGACTTTAACCCCACTTCCAATACAGGAATGATTTCTACAATACCCTTATCCTTTTTCTGCTAGAAAACTCACAGTGGCAATTCATCAAAATACAGTACATATGTATATTTCTTTCTAATGTTAATTGCACATTATAATGTCTTCTTTATAGTAGAATTAATTATAAACCTAAACACTATGAGAGACTATTAGTTTATTTTATTCAAAGGAGTGAGTGATTTAGATATTTGTTTCAAAACTTGGTAGGCATCCTAGTGATTTGAAAGAGCAGATATAGTTGGAAACTGTTTAGCATGTTGGTTAAGAGCTTAAGTTACCGGTATCTTATTGATTAGAGTTTAAATGTTAGCTCTACCACTTATCATTTCAGGCAAGTTACTTCAGCCAGTAGTTCTAAAACTTTGGTGGCATACAGAAGCAACTGTGGAAATTGGTAAAAATGCAAAGGCCCAGCCCTTCTTCTAGGTGATTCTGATACACACCAAAGTTTGACTATTGACTTAAAACAATAAGACTAGCTTTCCTCATCCACAAAATAAATGTTAATAGCACCTACTGTTGTCATGGTGGTTAAATGGCTTAATTTTTCTGAATTCAATGTCTAAGGTTGTAAGCACTTAATAAATGTTAGTTATAATTAGTTCTCAAAGTACCCAGTATGTTGTTTTGTAAAATCTACCTGTACCAGCATGACAGAAATTTACCTTACTGAATTTAGATTAAGTTGAGGTAACATTCACTTCCACTTACTATTGAAATGACAAAGATTTCTGTTAAACCCACCATCTAAAAATTAAATTAAGAAAGATGGAAAACAGTGAAATTTATCAATTTAAATTTTAGAAAAGGTTGTATTTATTGTATTTTATGTAAGAATAAGTGTTTTATTTAACAACATAGATTTTTATTTTAAATCCAGCTGTCTTTGAAGCTGTCATAACAATAAGGTCTTTATAGTTAAGTGTGTCTTGGGAGTGTACTCTAAAATGACTTGATTAGAGTGTGAAAAAGAAGGAGAAAAAGTAGAAGAGGAAGAGGAGGAGGAGAAAATGAAGGAAAGGAAGAAGAAGGAGAGGGGGAAGAAAGGAGAGAAGGTGAAGGAAGAACAGGACAAAGATAAAGGAAAAGGCTGACATGCAAACTAAGTAAGCAATCAGAAAAATCAAGAATCAAATGAATAGCCTTAAAATAAAAAAATATTGTCTTATTAAAGGGAACATACATAAAAAAGAACTCTTAAAAATTGATTGCATAGATTTTAAAAAGTAATAGAAGCTTTTTAAAAAAGTTGAGAAGCTTTCCATGAAAAACTAAAAGTATAGACAGAGAATAGAAAAGACATGAAAATTAGATGACAGCTCAGCTTAATATTTGAGTAATAGAAATTCCAGAAAAAAAGTGATCATAAACAATTGAAGGAGGTGTATCATCAAATAAATAAAAATAGAGAGACAGAGACATGAGTTTTCATAATGAAAAGGTCCATTAAAGGCCCACAGTTTGTATGATATGAGAAAATTACATATTTATAATTTTAGAACATTGTAAATAGGATGATTCTAGCAGTTTCCAGATCGTTAAAAGAAACAATAAGAAGGATTTAAACAAAAGATCAGAAATCAGAATGCATCATATTTCTCAAAGGCAATTCAAAAGCTACAGACAATGGACCAATGCCTTCAATATCATAAAAGATAATAACTTCCAATGAAGAATTCTATATCTGATCCAACTATTGATCCAGTGCAAGTGGAGAATAAATGCATTTTCAGTGCCCATCTTATCTCAGGATGGCCCTGAAGGATACGTTCCACCTAAAAGTGGAGAATAAACCAAGAAAAAAGAGAGACATATTAAACATGAAATCCAACACCACAGAAAACACAAAGCTATCCCCAGGGGAATGGTAAAGAGAACTCCTAGGGTGGCATAAAGGCAACTAGTCCAAAATTAAGCACATCAGAAGATAATGAAAAATACCTCCAAAACCAATAAAATTCATGCCATGCATTATATGTCTGTATTCCTACATAGCAGAATTAGATAAGTTGTGAAAATTTTATATTACTGCAAAATACTTAGAAAATTTAGGAAACAAGGTAAGAGGTCATCAATAATTCTAGCGAAATCACAATTGTGAAGGAAAAATAAACCATAATGTCTTATTAACACATAGCTCAGATGACAATAGCACTCATATTATTGTCAAATCTTCACACTGAATATTTATATAACCAAAAGTACTATGTAACTATATTGGGAACTTTACTTTCTATGTCTGATAAAAATGGAGAAAAGAGAGTCAAAAGGTATCTCCTAAACTGAAGAGCTAATAGGTAGAACAACAAAAAAAGGTATTAGTTATGGAGGTAAGTGCCACAGAACTTGCCAAAGCGGTTGAAAGTGGATGATTCTGAAGTGGGAGAAATTGCAAGAAAGTCTGCTATTTTTTTTAAACAAACCTTATAGAGCATTCTGACTCTTAAACTATAGGCATGTATAATTTTGATAAAAATAAAAACTAAAAACAATTACCAAACAGAATCCAGAATAGATTTAAAAATCATCTATAACCCTGCCACTGCCACTAAGAGAAACTCCATTGTTATTTTTATGTAAATCACATATATATATTACATACATATGTTACAGAGATGATGTTGAATTGATTGCACATAATATATAAGCTACATTTTATTTTCACTAACTTTATAATGTGACTAATTCCTCACACACTAAACAGTCTTCTATAGCATGGCTTTACTATTCTCAGTTACACAGTATACGTAATTACATTACTTTAGTTACCTAATTAACTCAGTCTTCACTGGTTGGAAATAACAATCCCTTATTAGTGTAAAATAAACTTAATGCTCTTAAATATATTTTTTTAAACAAACAAAAACAAGAATTTCCATTAATCTGCAATCTCTATATGCCCATTGAGAAAAGTAGCACCTTCTCTTCAGGACTCTTCATAGCTATACACTGTAAAAACTCTTAGAAGCACTTCTAGTAGAAAACAAGTTTAGGCCGGGCGTGGTGGCTCACGCCTGTAATCCTAGCTCTCTGGGAGGCCGAGGCGGGCGGATTGCTCAAGGTCAGGAGTTCAAAACCAGCCTGAGCAAGAGCGAGACCCCGTCTCTACTATAAATAGAAAGAAATTAATTGGCCAACTAATACATATAGAAAAAATTAGCCAGGCGTGGTGGCGCATGCCTGTAGTCCCAGCTACTCGGGAGGCTGAGGCAGAAGGATCGCTCGAGCCCAGGAGTTTATGGTTGCTGTGAGCTAGCCTGACACCATGGCTCTCACTCTAGCCTGGACAACAAAGCGAGACTCTGTCTCAAAAAAAAAAAAAAAAAAAAAGAAAACAAAACAAGTTTGTAACATGGGAAAACTTGTGAGACCCAATAGCCAATAAGGCCAATTAGTCCATACTAAGATTTAACTTCTAAAGTATTTAATATTTACATTATTAGTGTCCTATCCTTTGTGTTTATATGTGTGTGTGTGTGTGTGTGTGTGTGTGTGTGTGTGTGTGTATTTTTTCTAAATGAATTTACATAAGCTAATTCAATTAATCCTCATAAGAAACTTGTTAGGCAGTTTGGACACACATTTGTGCTATTTTGAAAACGAGAAAACTCCTTCACAGAGAATATAATTGGTTATATTAAAGTCATCCTACCAATTGTGGCAGAACTGAGAACAGATCCCAGGCTCCTGAGTTCACTGAACACCTTTTCAAGGTGCCAGGGAACAGAAAGATTACAATTCTCATCAAAGCAGTGGTACAAAATGCACAGCAAGTTTTGCTTCAGTTATCTTGAAAGCAACATTATTTCCAAAATATTAAAGATAACAACAATATGTAAATCATTTACCAATATACCTGACAGTTTCCATAAACTCTAAAGTGATAGCTTTTAGTAGTAGTAGTAGTAGTTGTTGTTGTTGTTGTCATCATCCTAGTAATATTAGAAATATATATAACATATCCTACTTCACCCATGGATCAATGGCTTTTATAGTACTACAGTATCTTAAGTCCAAGTTTAGTATTAGGGCTTATTATTTTGATTCTTCAAACAATTATTTATCCCTGTTACAGTTGTCCAAAATATTATATATAGCTCCCCCCCAAAAAATTTTAATATTAATCCATGTTTATCCAAATAAGAAAATTTTACTCTACTCATAGTTAGAAGCAGTGAGAATAATTATTAGTTTTGAAACAATCTAATCAAATCATAGTAATAAATGATGTTACTTGGAAATAATATATTGATAGAAAAAAAAACAATAATTTTAAAATAAAATGTTTGCCATTTGATAAACTCTATACTAAGTAGCTGTGTCATTTTTACGTCAAATTTAATATCAAACATGCCATAATTTAAAAACTGGTTTGTTAAATACACAAGTTCTTAGTGGATTATTCTGCAGTATCTATACAAAAATAGATTTTTTTAAAAAAGGGGGGGATATTTTTAAGAATGATTATTAAATTGCTTCATTTGTATAAGAACAAATAATACTAGGAGTGTTGTATTTATTCTTCTATGATCTAAAGAAAGGGCTGGTAGAAGAGAAGCAAAAGTCTTTATATATCACAATGTGAAAAGAAAAATATTACTATTACCCACAGAATACATTCACAAGGATAAAGAAGAATGTGCTGTATGCTAAGTTGGCAGGGAGACCAAATACATACATTTTCCATTTTGTCATCACATGCTGCATGATTTTTTTTTTGAATATTACAGACTGTTCAAGGGTCATCCTCAAGAAGAATTTGACAAAGGGATTATCTTCTGTTGGAAGAATATTTGACTAACTTTGTGATGTCATTTCAGAGACAGGCTCATATCCCCACTTGCTACTGACAGTTCACAATCCTCTAACTGAAACAAAACTTTTCTATTTTACAGCAAAAAGTAAGGAAGAAAATATAATCATCCCCTGAATGATATCAAGAGAAATTAAATTTTTATTGTTCAAGTCAAATAATTCACTGATGTAAGATCCTTCCTGGTATCTTTGTGCCTTGACCTTGATGAGCCGCAACTACCAAAATGATGGGCAGGTTAGAGAAATGGCATGTGGATTTTCTACCATTTAAATATCACCTGCCATGCTAAGAAACATTCCTCAGAGGAATGTACCTAGCAGATGAGAGGAAAGCAGAGGAGTAGTGAGAATGTGTAGTAATGGTGCAAGTGGAATGCATCTGGGATATACTACAAAGCTAATTTCCATAATTTTTTTACCTAAAACAAGCTAAACATCTACATTTATGTTTGCAATTCATTTTACAATAGTATTTAAAATTTCCCTTGTGTGATATATTTTTAAAAATTAACTTCAAATTTTGTTTCAAATATATTTTTCACTTATAAATTTTAGTAGATGTTTCTTCATGGTTTTATTTACATAACTATTTGCAGTTGAATCATTATTTATTTGTTTTGTTCTTTGTTTTACCACAGAGCTTAATTCTAATGAACCACATAACTTCTGTACTGTATATAATTCAAATTGAGTGGGACATAATAGTTTCTGATATGAAATACTGTGATTTATTTAGTTTCACATTGCTATATTTACTGCATCAATACCAAATTTATAGCAAATTATGTCAAATAAAATCATCCCTCCAAACACATCTTAAGACTTTCTAAAACATATTTTGTCTTTAACAAATCCTCCCATGCAGCCTCACAGATTTCTTCTCAGTGCGTGTCACCACCAATCAAGTAAAGACAGAGACTTTGAAACAGATGCCAAGGGCATCGACGTTCTGGATTAATGATGAGATTTCCATAAAATCTATGTAACTTTACTGGCACAACTATGTTTTGGATAAGATCTTTGTTTTTATCAGTTCCAGATATAGGTGCCAATAAAGGTTTCATGTCTAAAGGATTTTTCAAGGTGAAGGAGAATAAAATCTTGATACCCTGTCGTAAATCCCTTTCTATCAATAAAATAATTCCCTGATTGAATGGGACAGGTGACTGCTAGACACAAGTAGTTGTTTTCATTTGCTGCAGACAATGTTTTATAGAGGCATACAGGGGGAAAGCTATGTTAAGACGCAATGTAGAAAATGTCAATATATTAGCCTATTATGTATTGTAATGAGTTCAGTTCTTCAGGTTTTTAAAAATGAAAAATAAACATTGAGTAATGTTAATATGATCCATTGCTACACTGAAGTTTGCAACTGCTAAGGTAAATGCTACTGAGGGCATAAACAGCCCATTAAAATCAGTGTTTCCAGAAATACTTCCCACCATAACATTATTTTAGTGAAGAAATTAGTCTCACAGACCAATGGTATTGGCTGGAGATATGTGCAAAATTAAACCTATCAGGACTAGCTGATAAGAAAGGAAGTTAAAAATTCTTTATTTAGTATTTTGCAAGAGAAACATCTTTTTAAAAAGAGGAATGAAAATTTGTTTGAGTAGGAACATTCATTTTCTTACCAGCATGTGTCATGGCTTCAGAAGAGGGCTTCTTTTTCTGGTGTAATTGTGTTTTTTATTTGAGCCTATCTCCCATACTGAGAAAAGTAAAAACCTGTTACCATAAAATAATATCACTAGACATTTTTAAGCTATCTGAATGAGATAATAGGCTAATTTATTCTGATACCTACCTTATATTTATGAAATTCCTTTCATATACCTACATTAATAGGGGAAATGGTTGTATTCAGGAAAGAAAAAATATTGATCTGAGAAGTGATCCTTTATTCATATCTTTGCTTCAATATTTTCTGTCCTACTAGAGTCTATGAATGTGACTGTGTGTATGTGTGTAATCAATAGTGATTTTAAAAAGTTGAAGAATGTTTAAACTCTTGAAATCATATAATAAACCAGAATAAGTTATGTGTCTCTGAAAATACAATATACCACAGTATTTACACTTAGACTTGGGAAAAACAAAATAGATGTTTATATTCCATCCAGCTAATTAAAAATCGAAGGCCATACAGATTGACAATAAAATAATCAATAAGAAACTTTTAAAAAAGAAGAAAGCTTATAGCTTTTTTGTGTCTAGATAATTTTCTTTATGAAAATAAAATCCTTAAGTATCCAAAATTAATTAAGAAGTAAAATTATATTTTCAAGGCCAGCTTATATTTTCCATGATAAAATACAGTTAATATTTGCAGCTTTATATAAGTACCAGCTTTTCCCTTACTGCTCTTTATCAGTAAAGATAACTTAAAAAATAGGAAATAAATATTACATTTAATAGCTAGTCAGATATAATAAATATAGGTTATATTATAGCACTTTGCTGCAATCTAATATTATTAATATATGTGATCTAGAAAACATAGTTAAAAGTGTTCTTTTTTTTCTATTGTTGTTGCTCTGTTTTTTTATAAATCAGAGTATTTTGAATGGAACATCTTTGGAGTTCAGACACAAAGCTGGGGAAGGGGCAAAGCCAGACTGCTTCAGATAACTTCACCTTGTCTTAGAAACTGAGCCCAATGCAGCTTGCTCAGTCAAGCAGTATAAATCTGGTGCAAAGTGGTCTAAAATAAGCAGCAGCATCTGAATGAATGATACAAGTTCTGTAACAAGTGTTCACACACAGGTAAAAATCCTCATTTTGGAGGAATTCAAAAGCTCTGATCCAGAGGTTAAGAAAGCCTGGGAATTGTCAGCCCATGAGGTACCTGAACAAAAGAGCACATGTGTAGTCATTGGACAGTCTGATGTATTCTCCCATATAAATTGTATGTAGTCCCACAGTACTTTAAAAGTCATCTCCATATACAGTAACACAGAAACCAATACAAAAATGTGTCAAATATTTTATTGAGATCCAACATATCCAAGTTCACTTGAATTGGAATGTAGGGAAGAATATTCTATATATTTATAGAAGCTGGAGCACAGTGAGTACTTACAGGAGTCCCTGTAAGAGGAAATTGTAGAGGCAGAAAGGGGGTTAGATCATGCAAAGCCTAGTAGTCTATGATGAAGGGCATTTCCTTAAATGTCATCGATTGAAAGAAGGAGATGCTACATATAAATGACCGTAGTTTTGCAGATTTGAACTTGGGAAAGAAACTCTCTTTTTCCTACTGAAGTATGAGGAATGATCACCAGCTGACAGTGAAGGAAGAGGAAATGAGTATGCAGAAGTTTGAAGAGAGAGAAGGTATGAGATAATTATCTTTGATGTAAGTAATAACTTATTAGAAAAAGTCAATAGTATTGCAAAGCAGCGTTGGCTGCCAAATTGAATTGTGTAATCAGATCGCTGGTAAGAGAAAGAATCATCCAAAATAAATGGGGCTAATGGGAGTGAGGTGAATGGCAGGTCTTGACAGGAGCACAGGACACAAGAATTTCCTCATCCTTCTGGGAAGAATGAGACAAGAGTTGAGCCAACTTCAAGGAATCATGGCTCAGATGGTGCCAGGGGTCAGCTCTGATATGTTAATTAGAGGGTCTAAATATATAAAGTCCAACATTGTGATTTTACAGCTAGGGAGACTCGAGTTTCTGATATACCACCTGCCCTGAATCCTGAATGCTACAGTGCTAAATTCACAGGGGGAGTTTATTAAGTTACTGCTAGAAAAAACTGAAGAAGAGAACAAAATCAAGAGGTAAGATTTAGAGCAGATAATAGAACAGAAAAAAAAGCAACAGGATTTGAGAATATTTCAAGGAATTTAAGAGGTCTCCAAATTAGGAAGGAACCAAATTAATTCAGCCTGCCATTGATTTGGAGTGGAGAGGAAATTATCTACTAAGTATCTACTAAGTAGATTTGCAGATTCTTTCTTCTGTTTCAAATCTCTTTTAACTACCTTCTGTTGACCAATCATCAAATTTCAGCCACTATGTATAGAGTACTGAATTTTTTGAAAGAACACTAAAAGTACTGCAAATAGATTCCTGTGATTTAAGAAATATAAATCTGTTAGACATATGTTAGAGATTGCATAAGTAGAATATAATTGGTATCAAGTTTAGAGGTGAGAAATTAACACTGGCTAGGATCCTTGAGCATGG
This sequence comes from Microcebus murinus, assembly GCF_040939455.1. NCBI lineage: Eukaryota > Metazoa > Chordata > Mammalia > Primates > Cheirogaleidae > Microcebus > Microcebus murinus. Next base: position 111,892,230 of record NC_134104.1, on the reverse strand, counting down.
TTTTACATAGAAGGTGAAATATAAGATAAACCTTGAAGGTTGAGAAAAATTCTAAGTGGGGAGATTGGTCATAAATGAGGGAGAAAAAACATGATGATATTTAAAGTCCTGAGCAGGTGCAACATGAGTAAAAAAAAGTAAACACAAACCATTTATTCATACGTGCCTGTGCACACATGCACACACACCCTATACAACCATGGATTATACTAAAACATGATATTGCTTTATCATGATTTATATTTATTTTAAATAGATTACATGAATTCTGTTCAACTAATCATAACAGGGCTTAGATTGAAACCCACTCTCCCTGGTTTCACACTCTGCCCACCACTTGCACCACCCTGTGATTCAGCTTAGCTCTCATCCTGAGTTTGCCACAGGTGATCAGCTTGAAAGGGTATTTTCAAGATTTGAGAGTAGACATTGTTTGCATCCTTCTGTGGTTTCTCTCTCAGTAGCTCCTCTAAAAGCAGAAGGTTCTACTGACAAGAGAGGAGTTGAACCATCATAACATAGCAGACCATTTGACACAGCTTCAGAGGATACTTACTGATACTCTCTTGCAGGTTGCCTTGTTACATCTACACCATTTACACAAGGAGATAATGACATGGTCTCTATTTTAGAGATGAGAAAGTCAAGGTTAAAACAGATTGAAGAACTTGCTCGAGATCACTACGGATCAAGAGTTTCCCAGCTGCCATTTCACTTTCACTTTAAACTCTATAGCTCTGTTAAATGAAGTGTCTAGGCTGTTCAACTATAAATGATCTATAAATTCTGGATGAAGATACCAAAGTTTTAGTTTCCCTGGGTTCAGTGACTTTTATAATAGTCCCTTGCAGAATCTGGACACTCTTCCAATACACTTCTTACAAGAGATAGTCTCTCCTGTGGGGCACGGAACTTCTAAACAGAAGCTTTTAAAGCAGGACAGCTCCCACACAGGCTCCGAGAGGGCCCCATCTCCTTGAACATGAGCTTTTGTAAGGGGAGAAGATAACTTCTAGACAGCTGTGTGAACTGCCACATGGATGGCTAACACAGTGACCTGTGCTGAAAGGAACAAGGAATTGCCAGTGCCGTCCTGCTGGGAAGTTGTGATTCCTGTCATGAGCAGTCTCATGCCAAGTATGGTCCCTGGTAGACTTGGAGTCTGAATGTTTAATGGAGACTTGAAGATCCCTAATGGGAATTGTAGACACAGGTTTTGTAAATACTAGATTTAAGAGAGGTCTTCTGTACCCTGGAGTGCAGATTATTTTTCCCCATCATTTATTGGCTCAAGATGGGTTCTCAAACTCTCCAGAGGTTGTAACAAAGATCCTATCACTCCCTCTCATAAATGGGTGAATTTAAATATCAAAGTCTCCTCGCAACATCCCTGATTTCTTTATGTTCTCCAAATTTATCTTCATGTGTCCCTTCATGGCACATGAAATACTTGGCCTAGCTCATTTCTAGGAATAGGCCTCTCTAGTCCATAGTGTTTCTGATAAATATACAATCCAGAGTCTAAGAAAAAACTTGGCTTACAGGGTATAGGGACAAATAAAAATTAAAAACAAGAGGCTTAATTCTCTCCTTTGATATAAGGAAAGGGACATCTCCCTTTTATTAGAGAATTTTTATTAGAAACTTGTATTTGTAATTTCTTTTTCTATTTCTTTGAAACATGTATATGAGAGATATGTATATCTCTCTAGAAGCTATATTTAGCCTCTTGTTAGCTTTGTAACCCAGGAATGTCCTTCTCAAGAATTCAGAGCAATGTTTTTGAAATGAATCTCCAGGCAGATTGTTCCATTTTCTCTTACTGTCTGTGGAAGGGTAGGAGTCTAACTCTGGTCAGTGCCTTGCTTTCAGTTGAAAAACCACCTCCTGCCATAAAGATGTAAGAAATTTATTTTTACTTTGTATGAAACCAATTAACTAACACAGATGGTCACCTCAATTACCAGGTGAATTTATGATAAACTACATGCAAAAAAATGGAGCTAAGTTCCTTTACTTGATATATAATTTTTGTTTATCTTGAAAAGATGCATGCGATATATACCTATTTGGCTACATTAAAATGGTGACATTTCTTTTTGTCTTTGTAATCCTAGAAGATTGCCTGTAAGACACATCCCATTGTGATGTAATGCTTATTCAAAAATAAAACTGTTTTCTTTCTCTGTGCTACCTTTGGGAAAAAAGGTTTTCTGGGATAGAAGATTTTATTTTTGATTATATTTCCCCAGTACTTAATATATCAGTTTTCATCTTGCTCCAATCTACAAATTATTTGACTAATTTTTATGTGTTTCGATTCTTGTTTTATTATTCATAGATCATGAAATGACTTTCTTTCTACAACTTTCAGAGTGACTGACAGGGCTATTACTTCAGAGTTGAAATTATCAAGAAAAGAAAAAATGAGAGGCCACCATTTTAAATTGTACTTTTTGATTGAATTGTGCTCTTAAAAATTGGATATTTACTGAATGATAGGATTTTACAGTATAGTCCATATATATTAAAAAAATCATTATTTTGCACTGAGGAACTATGTAGAGGGGAAGCACCCCAAACACATTAACCATTTTAATTTTTTTTAAGAATTGTCATGAAGAAGAAATAGAAGCTTTTCTCAGTATTGTTGCAGAGGTAGAATCTGCACCAATGTGTGAGACTCTCAGAGGTGGGAAAGCTGGATTTAGTAGAATAATGTATTAACAATTAAAGCTCTGTTATGTTCAACTTAGCACCATTCTAAGGTCATGAGCATACTAATAATAAAATGATTCCAGTGTGAACTGGACAAGTTTCTACCTGAAATTCTAAAGACACAAACCCAGCACTTGTGGGAGATTGAAGTTCATGCTACTGAAATGTCCCTTAACTCTACCCTCTACTATTTTTGCCAGAATAGAGATTTTATCAAAAGACAATAGCTGCATAAAAAATATCTCTTGCCAAAAGCCTCTTATGTCCCAGGCACTTTGCTGAGCATTTTACGCACACATCATTCATCTTCACAACAAACCTGAGAAGCATGTATTGTGAGTGCATTTTACAGCTGGAAAAACTGACGCACACACAGCTAGTAAATTGTATCTGGACATCAGGTGTTTGTATTTACTGCTACACCAGGCAGTTTCTCAACAAGGATAATTGCATGGACTCCAGAGTTAAAGTGAACAAAATCAAAAGGATTCATTGTGCTACATTTTTATGAGTAGGATAACTTAAAGTTAATAGAAAATCACAGAAGCATGTGGAATGTATTAACTTCTTTCAACATCAACATATTCCTAAAAGCCTTTTAACATTTCCAGAGTTGATAAAATGAATAAACAATTCAGGAGTTTCTAAAATAGCATTCTAAGGAATTTTTTTTCTCTCATAAAGTTTTACTTCTTAAAAATGTTAAGGGTATATTACAGTATTTTAGTTCTAGTTTATAATAGTTCTGTTGTTTAAGATGGTATTATTGCAACTTCAAAGCAGTAGCACATGAGGATTTTGGTTAAGCTTCTCCTATAAACTTTTTTTTTTTTTTAATTTTTTTTTTATTTTGGCATATTATGGGGGTACAGATTTTAAGGTTTCAATAAATGCCCATTTCCCCCCCTCTTCCCAAAAGTCTGAGTCTCCATCATGACCATCCCCCAGATGGTGCACATCTCACTCATTATGTATGTATATACCCACCCCACTCCCCCCTCCCCCCACCCACCTGCCCAATACCCTATTACTGTAGTACCTATGTGTTCACTTAGGTGCTACTCAGTTAATACCAGTTTGCTGGAGAATATATCTGGTGCTTGTTTTTCCATTCTTGGGAAACTTCACTTAATAGTATGGATTCCAGCTCTAACCAGGAAAATATAAGATGTGCTATGTCACCATTGTTTCTTAGAGCTGAATAGTACTCCATGGTATACATATACCACATTTTATTAATCCATTCTTGGATTGATGGGCACTTGGGCTGTTTCCACAGCCTTGCAATTATGAATTGTGCTGCTATAAACATTCGAGTGCAGGTGTCTTTTTTGTAGAGTGTCACTGGATCATTTGGGTAGATGCCCAGCAATGGGATTGCTGGATCAACCTGCACCCTCAGCAATCCTCCTGCTCTCTCTTGCTTCAGGCAACCGAGTAGAAATATTTTTATCAGATTTGGCTCCTCCAAGTTTACACTCTTTAACTTCATCTTGGACCCGATAAGCCTACTATTTATGCCTAACCACTTTCTTTGTTCCATTCCAACTGTTAATATTCCCCAATTCTGTCTGAGTCTTTTTCACATCCCCATGACGGTCCAACCCTCTGCCAATATATGTCTTCCTCCCTGACACTTGGAGAAAAACTTTAAAGTGGGTCTCTCTTCCATCTTCTCTCTTTCTGCCCACATCCTATCTCTATGGGATATCTCTATTACTTCCTTAACCAGTCACAAGAGTCTTAACATGCTCTGAGGGTAGAAAAAAGTCCACTATGCTCATAAAAATCCAATCTTTCTATCTTAAATATGGGATTTCAAAGCTGACTTTAACAACTTAAATTTAAATTTGCTGCTATTGTTTTTTTTTTTTTCCTCCATCACTCAACTTTAATCACTTAGTGGCATGGTGTGTTCTAACTGGCAGGAACATCTGCCTAATGAGAAAGAGAGGAAAAAAATATGATAGGGGAAGAAGAAGGAATAACATCACATCATTTAATAACTCCAAATATTCTGTTACACAGATAATTTAAGCCTCTCTTGCTTAAAAATTATTGACAGTCTACACATTGAGGGACTTTGCAAACTATTTCTCTTTCCTCATCACCTCCAATTTAATTCAAATGAATCAAAAATTATAATATGCAGACTTCATAATGCAGTAATCAGTGAAACAGGCAGACATAGACTTAGTAGTTATGATTAGCCTCAGAGTACAAGGGATATCAAGTCTAACAGCCATCACTAGCATCTCCCAACATATCTGGTTCTCCTCTAATTCCAGGCACAGAGGCAATATACTTGTTTGCATCAGAGAAATAGGCACAGCCATGTGATTTGTTTTGAACAATAAAATATGAGCGAAAGGACATGTGTCTTTGTGAGCTAGGACATTTAATATTTAATCCCTGTTCTGCTAGACTCCAATCTTAGAGAATTCTGAAGCCTCAAATTAAGATGGTAATGTCATAAATTGTTACTGCTTTCCTCAGCCTGGTTTTTGGAGTGATTAAAATGAAGAGAACCCTCTGTCTACCTGTTTAAGAGCTAGCTAATTTTTATGTGTTTCAATTATTATTTTATTATGCAAAGATATGAAAATTACCATCTTTATTGCCTACCTACACTGCATTATGTGGGAAGATTATGCAATGTAATTTTATTAATTTTAAGTCCCTGGGATTTTTCTTACCTTTAGCATTCCTAACCTATCCCTAACAAATATTTGGGCACATCAGGAGACAATAGTGCACTTAGAGAATCTTTAATACTCTTAAGAAATATTTTATATGAAGTGTTTTACAAGAATGTGGAATTTTATTTCTAACAAATAAGCCCATTTCACCAGCTTGGGGGTACAAAATGCATTCCAATTCCACTCTTCTGGTTGTTTTTAAGTCTATCATAACTTGTTGACTATAGTCACTTTGTTGTTTTATCAAATATTGTCCACTCTAACTATATTTTTGCACCCCCACTTTAAACACCCCCACTTTATCCCCCCTTCTCTACTATCCTTTCCAGCCTCTGGTAACCATTATTCTACTTTCTATCTCCATAAAATTATGTTAATTTTTAACTTCCGCATATGAGAGAGAACATGCTAAATTCGTGTTTCTGTGCTTGGCTTATTACACTTAGCATAATGTTCTCCAGTTTTCTTCTTGTTGTTGCAAATGAGAATATTTCATTATTTTTATGATTGAATAATATTCACATTTTCTTCATCAGTTCTTCTGCTGATGGACACTTAGGTTGATTCCAAATCTTGTCTATTGTGAATAGTGCTGCAATAAACATGAGAACTCACATATCTTTTCAATACACTGATTTTATTTCTTTTGGATATGTATCTAGCAGTGGAATTGCTGGGTCATATGTAATTCTATTTTTAGTTTTTTGAGGAACCTCCATACTGTTCTCCATAGTGGTTGTACTAATTTACACTCCCACCAACAGTGTACAAAGGTTCCCCTTTCTCCACATCCTTGCCAGCATTCACTATTGCCTATCTTTGGGATAAAAGCCATTTTAACTGAGGTGGGGTGATATCTTATAGTTTTGGTTTGCCTTTCTTTGATGGCTAATCATGGTGAGCATTTTGTCATATAGCTTCTGGCCATTTGTATGTCCTCTTTTTGAGTAATGTCTGTTCAGATATTTTGCCCCTCCTTAAATCAGATTATTTAATTTTTTCTTATTGTTTGAGCTCCTTATATATTCTAATTATTAATCCCTTGCAAGATGGGTAGTTTGCAAATATTTTCTCCTATTCTGTGGGTGGTCTCTTCATTTTGTTGATTGTTTCCTTTGTTGTGCAGAAGCTTTATGACTTGATGTGATAACATTTGTCCATTTTTGCTTTGGTTACCTGTGCTTTGAGGTATTACTCAAGAAATCATTTCCCAGACCAAAGTCCTAGAGCATTTCCCCAATGTTTTCTTTTAGTAGTTTCGTAGTTTCAGATATTAGATTTAAGTCCTTCATCAATTTGATTTGATTTTTGTCTATATGAGAGATAGGGCTCAAGTTTCATCCTTCTGCATATGGATATCCATTTTTCCCAGCACAATTTATTGAAATTACTGTTCTTTCCCCAATGTATATTCTTGGCACCTTTGTCAAAAATGAGTTCACTATAGAGGTGTGGATTTATTTCTGGGTTCCCTAGTCTGTTTCATTGGTCTATGTAGTATCTGTTTTCATGGCAGGAGCATCCTGTTTTGGTTGCTACAGCTCTGCAGTGTGATTTGAAGTTGGGTAATATGATTCCTCTGGTTTTGTTCTTCTTGCTCAGGATGGTTTTGGCTATTTTTGGTCTTCTGTGGTTTCTTGTAAATTTTAGAATTATTTTTTCTATTTCTGTGAAGACGGTCATTGATACTTTCATAGGCATTACACTGAATCTGTAAATTGCTTTGTATAGCATGGACATTTTGACAATATTGATTCTTCCAATCCATGAGTGTGGAATATCTTCCCATTTTTTTGTGTCCCTTTAATTTCCTTCATCAATGTTTTATAGTTTTTGTTGTAGAGATCATTCACTTCTTTGATTAAGTTTATACCAAAGTATGTAATTTTATTTGTATCTATTATAAATGGGATTACTTTCTTCATTTTTAAAAGATTTTTCACTATTGGCATATAGAAATGCTACTGATTTTTGTATGTTGAATTTATATGCTGCTACTTTACTGAATTTGTGTATCAGTTTTAATATTTTTTGGTGGAGTCTTTAGTCTTCTCTAAATATAGGATCATATAATCTGCGAACAAGGATAATTTGACTTCTTTCTTTCCAATTTGGATGTGCTTTATTTCTTTCTCTTGTCTGATTGCTCTGGCTACAAATTTCAGCCCTGTATTTAATAATAGTGATGAAAGTGATCATTCTTTTCCTATTCCAGATCTTAGAGGAAAAACTTTCATTTTTTTCCCCATTCAGTATGAGGCTAGCTGTGGATCTGTCATATATGATTTTTATCATGTTCAGGTATGTTCCCAATATATCCAGGTGTTTCTTTTAAATATAATTTTCATTATAAAAGGGTGTTGAATTTCATTGAATGCTTTTTTTTGCATCAATTGAAAGGTTCATATATTTTTTTTCTTTGTTCTATTGATATGATGTATCACATTATAGATTTGCATATGTTGAACCTCCTTGCATCCCTGGGATGAATCTCACTTGATCATGATGAATAATCTTTTAAATGTGTTGTTGATTTCAGTTTGCTAGTATTTTGTTAGGTTTTTAGCATCTATGTTCATCAGAAATATTGGCCTCTAGTTTTTTTGTTGTTGTCGTTGTGTCTTTGCCTGGTTTGGGTGTCAGGGTAATACTGGCCTCAGAGAATGAGTCTGGGAGTATCCCCTCCTCCTCAATTTTTTGTAATAGCTTGAGGATTGATATTAGTTCTTCTTTAAATGTTTGGTAGAATTCAGCAGCAAAGCCACCAATCAGGTCCATGGGCTTTTCTTTGATGGGAGACCTTCTATTATTGTTTCTATCTCATTATTTATTATTGGCCTATTCAGGTTTTGTATTTCTTTCTGGTTCAATATTATTGGCTTGTATGTTTCTAGGAATTCATCCAATTCTTCCAAGTTTTCCAATTTAATGGCATGTAGTTGCTCATAGTAATCTCTAATGATCTTTAGATTTCCTCAGTATAAATTATAATGAGTCCTTTTCCATCTCTGATTTTATTTATTTGCATCTTCTCTCTTTTTTTCTTAGTTAAGTTTGTTAATTTTGTTTGTCTTTTAAAAAAAACAACTTTATTTTCTTGGTCTTTTGTATTGTTTTTTGGTTTCAGTTTCACTTATTTCTGCTCTGATGTTTATTATTTATTTTCTCCTAATTTGGGATTTTGTTTGCTTTGTTTTTCTAGTTCTTTAAGATGCACCATTTGGTTGTTTATTTGAAGCTTTTATACTTTTTTGATGTAGGCACTTAATGCTATAAACTTTCCTTTTAGTGCTGCTTGTATTGTATCCTGTAGGTTTTGGTAAATTACCACCTTTTTTGTAAATAAAAAAATGTTTTTAATAAAAATTTTGTGTGGTTCATCCTACAACATTTATATTGCATTGTTTTAATATGATTAATCCAATATGATATATAATATATAGCATATAATATACTTACTGTATTTATTATACTCTATAGGAGGTCTGTCTTGAAAGTACCTAGCCATTGTTAATGTAACGAGAATGGTTTATGCAACATAGATGTAACCTGGCAGCCAAGGAGAGTTGATTGTAATGAGCATGTGTGAACAATGACAACTTTGCTGTATTAGTCAGTGGGGCACTAGACACCATTGAGTGAGCATGCGTACTGTGTAGCCATCCCATTTGAAATGACTGAGTGAATAGAGCAATGAATCTGCACCAAATTTTGTGTTAAGCTTGAACATTTCTCTGCAGAAACTATACAGATGATTCAAAAGGCATTCAGAAATGATGCAATGAGTGCAGCGCAAATGAAAGTGTGGCACAAATGCTTCAAAGATGGTCAAGAATCTGTTGAAAGTGATCCACATTCTGGAAGGCTTGTAACATCCAGAACACCTGAGAATGTTGGACATGTATGGGTTAGGTTAAGAGATTCTGGGAGAATTGTGTGAGGCCCCAAGGTGACTACTTTGAAGGCGACTAAGGCATTCTTGTCCTGTGTACAATGTTTTTTGTATCTTGTATCTTCTTCAATAAATATCTCTATTTTTCATATTACACAGCTGGATACTTTCTGGACAGACCTTACATTACTGTATATTATACTATATATTAATGTAATCCTATTATATATTATACTCTATTTATAAATCTATCACAAATGAAGCTTATTGAGACATATAGGAATATCTGTTGGCTTGATTGTCGTGACCCCCATGCATAGACAGTACTCTTGAAAACCCCACCATAATGCAAATACAAGTGTGGATCAGCTCACCTGCCAGGTCTGCCGGAGGAGATCCACTGAAATAACTATACAGAGTCAAAACTAGAAGTAGGTTTGTGAGTCCCCCACTATCCTGCACATGTTGGTACAGTTTACAGCAATCTGATAAATAGTGTCAGACTGCAGAAGAGGGACTCCGATTCTGGGCTGTGGGGCTTTTGAATTTTATAATTTGGGGAGTTTGGAACCCCCATCATGTGATTGTGTCCCTAACGTAAATTGTGTCCCTAACGTAACAACAATATGATGTGCTCCAGCCTTACCCTGCCAGCTCAGTATTTGTGGTTGGGTGAGCGCCAGTACAATCAGGGACATCCATCCAAACATTTCAGGTTTTGTGATTGATGTCATTGTTGCATGTATTTGGCTGTAGCTAGTTTCTGTGGAGTTTTGTAGGAGGCTAGCTTCTTTTCTGGGGTGCCAGCTGGTAGCAGAATTGTCTTTAATAAATTAACCCTTTCCTCACAAACACCAAATTATCCCTAGGGAATATTACTGTAGAATGGGAGCACACTCTCTACATCATAAAAACATATAAACTAATAGAGAAAAAAAACATAGAAATATATGAGTATTATAAAATGGAATATAGACCCTATTATAAACATACAGTCCTCCCTCCATTTCTTTCTAGGACACCTGCATATACCAAAATCTGTGCATGCTGAAGTCCCTTGTATAAAATGGTGTAGTATTTGCATATTACCTGTGCACATCCTCCCATAAAAGTTAAATCATCTCTAAATTCCTTATAATATCTAATAAAATATAAGTGCTATGTAAATAGTTGTTTGACTGCATTGTTTTTTATTTCTTTTTTCGTCCTTGGATTGGAGTTTTTTCTGATTATTTTTTATTTGAGTTTGGTTGAACGTGTGAAAATGTGGAAATTGTTGATATGGAATCTTACTGCATATGAATCTTGTGAACATGTAAAAGGCTATAAAATATAATGGGAACACGATGCAGGATAAGCCAGCATACACAGGCTACAGTCCCTACATTTTCATTGTTTATTTGAGTGATCTCAGGCAAGCCACTAAAATTTTGGGATCTCCTAATTTTTATCAAAAAACTGCTCTAAAAATAAATATATGAATTTTATCTAAAAATGGAATGACTTTGTTGAAGTCTTTTAACTGTTGTCTATCTCTTAAAGTTCTCAGTATTATCTGATCAATTAATTTAGGTACTGGCAAGGAGAAGAAAGTCTTTATGTTTGAGACTGTATGATTTGGGATCAAGAAGCCCTATTTTAAAAATGATTTCAAACGTTAATTTTGTTCTGTGAAATCACTAATTCAGTCGTAGCCTTTTAACTTATCCTTGGTATAGTGTATCCCAGATACTGTTTGTACAATATATCCTAGATACTTTAGGTATAGTATACCTTATATACCTAAACCTATATACCATGGTATACTTTGGTTTAGAATCCCCTAGATATTGTAGGTTTTTCATGGCTACCAGGGAAAAGTGTGCCCTTTAAATATTTTTACTCTTAAATCCCATTCTCAACTTCATTTTTATATCTATTATATATTCTTTCTTGGTAAGAAATTAGTAATATATAATTGATAGAATCTCAGGTTTTGCTTTTTGTTTTTTAACTAATGCTTCTTAAATATATTTTCAATAATCAGAATTTTATCTGGCTCTTTATTTTATAATTTTGTAACATTAAAAACTCAAAAAATGCAGCCTGAGCAAAAGTGAGAACCCCTTCTCTACAAAAAATAGAAACATTAGCCAGGCATGGCAGATTGTACCTATAGTCCCAGCTATTGAGGGGACTGAGGCAGGAGGATCTCTCGCCCAGGAGTTTGAAGTTGCAATGAGCTGTGGTGACACCACTGTACTGTAGAGGAACAACAGATTGAGATTCTGTCTTCTCCCCCCTCCCCCCCAAGAAAACCAAATACCAAAAAACAAAACAAAAATCCCTAGAAAAATGCTCTCTATGAACAATTAACATCAGACTCAAATTTTCAAAGAACAAACTAATGTATATGGCTCTGTAGGACTCCCTACATATCTTTTCCAGTACTTGAAGATTTTGGGGTGGGGAGCTTCTGGATTATCATAGATAAGGATTGCTCTTAATTTACCATTTTCATTAATTTCATTCCTTACTCATCCCATTCTCCAAACTTGTCATTCCAGTCTTCTTTTATGGTATAACTAGAAATGAGGTAAAAACAAACAAACAAACAAACAAAAAACAAAGAAAGGATATGAAAATTGCTAACACTTTATAGGGCTTTTAACATATCTACAAATAATCTCATTTCATCTGATTAGTAAACCTGGTAGCAGATATGAAAATGGAACTCAAGAAAGTCATAAGATTTGCCCAAGAACTTATAGCTAATTAATTATAAATTTGAGACTAGAACTCTGACCTTTAGATTCTGAATTTTGTCACAGGATAACTTGAACTCTTAAAACAGGTAATCAGATTGTCTTTCATGCCATTGACTTCTTTCCACTCCCTGAAGTCCCATTCTGGTAACAAAGTTGTAGTGACGTGTGTGTGTGAGTGCTCTCCTTTAGTGTAAGCGGAGAAGAGCCATCCTAAGACTCCCCAGGGTCTCCAGGCTTTTGTCTCACTCCTCCCTTCAATTTGTCATTAGTGATATTCCAAGCCACATACTGTGTTTCTACAGAAGTTTGGGTCCCTCTCCAATGCCTGGTACCTAACAAATTCTTGACAAATGTTAAATATCATACTGCTCCTCTCACACTGCCCTTCTCTATAACACAATGTCTTTCACATACCACTTTGAGGTGCTGCACTTCTCCCCAGTTCTTGGTGCCTTAGAGTGTTTCCAAATACCCATCAGCACACAGGCTAAAGTGTTTAACAGACGTGATTAAGGCTTTCATATAGGATAAGGGGATTCCAGTGCAGGAAAGGAAACTTAAATATTTTTTCAAAATATTGCCTCAACTAGTATTCCTTCCTTTAATAGATATTTTCCATCTTTCTCAAGCAACATCTTTCATCTGCTGTCCTCTCTCTCTCAAACCCCAGATTGCAAACTGCAGCCACTGGCCCCATCTAGAAATAGAAGCCGGAAGTAAATGCACATTATAATCATCCCTTCATTCAAAGGATACGATCCTTTCACGTTATTGTGCAAAGCAGTTAACTATTGGCTGCCACACACTTTACTTTTCTTGAATAGATATTATTTTACTTTTGCACAATCAGATAGACTATTAATGTTTTCCAAAAGAAGAAAGCTCTGAATTTGCAAAGGAAATTCAATCTTCTAATTCTAGCAGCAGAAACATTAATAGAAGTTTTATTTCATCTTGTTTCCTCCTCTTCTCCTCCTCTTCCTTCTCCTGCTCCTTTTTCTCCTTCTTCTCCCTTGAGGCATCAAAAATCATATCATTTCCCAGGCAGGATCTTCTCTAAAACCTCTATCTATACCCAATCCTGAAATTTCTGCAAACAGAATGTTTTTTGTCAAGAACATGGGTAGCCCAGCTTAGGCACAGAGACACAGTGGCATCATATAATATTAGTAACTTTGTCAAATCCAAAGCCAAGGTTCCAGCTTTCCCCAATCAAAATCACCATTTAACCAAAATTTATAAAAAGAAAATGAGAATTATAATCTATGAGTTTTCTATGGCATGTGCTAACAAGATATAATTTATAAATGAGATTTCTGTACTAGTATGATTATTTATGTGTGAGGAAAGGTGTAATCATAATGTGCTCCTGTTTTTATTTGCCTTCTTTGTATTACTGTTATAGTCTTTGAACTAAAAGGACTTTCTTATTCTTATAAATTACAAGCATTAAGTCAACCTGATTTCATCCTATATGTACTTTTTAAAAACATTGACTAGTATCACTGGAAGTTTAAAGAAATTGAAAAAATAATTTAAAAACTGCATTTCATCAGCGAGAATGAACAGGGTTAATAAAAATAATGTGAGACCAGCAAGTATAGGAATTTTTAAAGCTATCCTTGAACTCAAGGTCTTATTCTAAATCATAGAATTAAAGGCTTCTAGGTGACCTTATAGGCAATTTTAGACAATCCTACATTGTGTAAACAAGGAAACTAAGGTCTCCTCTAAGGTCCAATGGCAAAGAATAGTTTGGAACCCTGGTCTCCATTATGGTCTAGCACAGAGACTAGGATTTCATGTCCTTTACCCACTCACCAAGCAGTTAAAATGCTCCATGTATTATTTTTTGTATAATGTTTTCTTTACATAAATTATAGCCTATGAAGTAAGTTTTTATTTTCAGTGTCCCCCCCACATAGATTTAAGCAATAAAAGAAAAAACAGAGAAACTTTTGAGGGGAAACTGTTAACAATGAATAAATAATTCTTCAAAATTGTACCCACATTTCTCTTTGTATAGTCAAACATTGTTGTATGACATTGTGAAGCTCATATGTTTCTTCTTAAATGAAATTTAATTTTTTCCTACAATAGCACAGAAAAACTTTTTTGCTCCAGAAATGGAGAGAACATTCATACATCCCTGCATTCCCAGCCCTACCTGCCCGTGAACAAGGGCAAGGCTGTCTTTAAAAAAGACATCAGACAAACAAACCCGTTTCCTATCTCATTTCAAACTTATCATAAATTTAAAATTCTGCTTTCTCAATTGTAATAACACAAGGTTGTATTTTAGAAATCTCTGCATGTAATGTTAGGAGACAATTCACTCCGCTGATAGCAGTTATATTTGCGTACACCCAGTACCATCCACTTCACTTTTCATTAAACGTGCATTAACCTAAAACTACCCTGGACTGTAAAAGTATAAGAGGATTGTGATAACATTGCATTAAAGTGACAGTAAATCAGCAGAAACATAACATTAGATTTTTTACTTCAGTTGCTTTGCAGACTATAAACGTGAACTATTCTTCCATGAAGTTATAGATATTTTCAATGAGCACAACTGACCTCTTTTGGAGCCTGCTCTTAAATCATAGAAATGAAAGCAAATGTAAGTGTAGAGGTAACCATATTTTCATAATGAAAATTAAAGCTGGACAAATACCTAATTATAGTAGATAATTACAGTATCTAATTTGCAGCAATATTATTTCCTACTGCAATGCACTAAAATGTATTCATGATAATTCTAATTAAGCTTTTTATTGACACCGGACTTCCTTTAAGGCTATTCAGGTTTATTTACTATTTCCAAATGTGATATTGCTGTGATTTTAAAATATAAAGAAAAGGGAAATTATGTAATTACAAACTTGAGTATCTAGCTATGATACTGTAGCTAGTTTCCATTCCAAAACTTCCTTACAAAGCCACATTGATACATTTTAAAGACTTTAAGTATTTTTTCTTCGCTTATTTATGTAATTTGTATTCTTCTATAAATTTAATTATATTCATTATATAAATGTTATTTAATAAAAAAACAAAAATATTCATCACCTTTATACAATGCCTGTTTTCATTTAGTGTATTTCTTTACCATGTATTTCTTATATTTGCACAACTTTTTAACCTCTGTGGTTTTGATAGAATTTTGGCTCCATTCCATATTTGGCCTCATAGGAGGAAATCCCAAGTTAAATATAGAGACAGAGAAATCATTCCTTTGGTTTTCCAGAGGTGTCTGGGAGGTGAATAGAGATTCTCTGATGTTGAAAAAATGTAGACAATGAAGAAACAATTTATAGTAATGGATCCCAAAATTCGTGTGCTGATGAATTCCATGAACTATTGCTATTAGCTCTAATGATAATAAAACACATTTTTTCACCTCTCTAGAACTTATAAAGTGGTCCTATAGAAATCTTTGCAGTTGATTAATACAATGATGTACCAACTGTGAACGATCTACTTTGCAGATCAGAAGCCTACTCTCTTATCTCCAAATTATTTAACCCCAGGAATAGAGTGGGGAATTTGCAGCACCAAGATGGAACTGATATCTTCTCACTCTCTTCTCTCCACAATACTATTCTTCAGAACTTTATACTGTATACAAAGGACATTCCTATCCTTTGTGCTTCTGGGCCATGATGGCAGAATAAGAATTTACATTAAAATAATTTCTTTCCAGTATTTTTGTCCAACCGCAACTCCTCCCCACACACTCTCCATTTATCTATTATAGTTCAGTGCTATGGATTTTTGTTTCAATCTCTGATGTAGGGATCAAAGCCCTTGGTATCCTTAAAGTTAGCCGAAAGATCACTGACATGATGCAGATTGGTTAATAGGAGAAAGGTATACAAAGTTATCTAATGTGTTCATAAGAGAACTTTAGAAGAAGATACAGGGGAAATTGTCCATTTTTATGCTTAGATTCCAGAAAGTATGGAGAGCCATATAGAAATATTATTGGGCAAAAAGGGTATAATCTAATGCTAATAGAGTGAGTGAGGAAAACGAGTAAAGTTTGGCTGTCTAGATTTTTCTTGGCCTCTGTAAGCATGCATTCCTTCCTTCTGAGTTTAAGGCAAGACCCTCTCTGGAATGAGGGTCTTATGACCCATAGTCAAATAAGTAGGTCAGATAGTTTCTTTATGGACAGCTTTCACAGAGAATAATTTTAGGTTTTATAGTTGGCTTTTGGGAAAAGAGGTTTGGCTTTATAACATTCCTCGGTGAAGTGTGATTCTGGTCTCCATGGCTAGCCTCAGGGAAGAATGGGACTGAGAGGCAGGAAGACAGAGGAAGGTCAGAGAAAACTTTTTGCTTCTGAAGACTTCATTTTCGGGTACTGTTTTCTGAGTCTCGACACTAATATTTGACTTAGAAAGAGAATTCTGGAGTCTCTGAATGGTATCTCTGGCTCCTAATGCTTACTTTTAAATCTACTTCTGTGCAATATTTCTCCCAAAAAACTGGCATCTAAAAAGTGCATTTCAAAAAAATAAAACATATAATATGCCAAGTTTACTGGGGAAAAAAATTACATGATTGAATCTCATGAATTGTGCAGTCCAAATCCAATACTGAGCAGCCTGACTGTAAAAAATTTTGCACAACCCTTGATTAAAAGAGAGTATGGAATAAAAAATCTAGTAGTATACAGTAATATGGTGATATAGCATATCAGTGACTTTCTCTGAAATATTTTTCAGTATAACAATCAATAAATAGATTTTAATGTCACACATTTAATGATAACTGTTCCTCATGTAATAACTGATCCAATCACAAGTAATATGCTCACATACATTTTTGATTATTTTGCTCTCAAAAATCAAACTTCGACACAATACCAAAGTGGTAGATAATTTTTAAAGTGAAAACGTGTTAGCAGTTGAATTTAGAAAGTTTTCTTGTGGAAAGTAAGATTGTCTAAAGGTTGAAAAATATGTGAGAAATAGCTATAAAGCTTTATAAGAATCTGACTTGTGTTGGCTCCAAAAATTACTGGTTTAAAATCTCTTCTCTTTTGATAAGTAGCTGTGTAGCCTTGAGCAAATTACTCTCTCTGTTACAGTATCCTTATCTGTAAATAAGAACACCTCTTCAGTGACCTACCTCATGGCAATGGCAGAAAAATAAAAAGGGAAATATGTATGCCAAAATATTTGTAGGGTATTATTCTCATTCCATTTTTCATGTTATTAACTACTAATCATCAATCTTCACCTGGTGCTGTATTTATTATGAAATACTTTTATCTGCCCATATTAGAATCCATATGTTTAATATAAGTCATTGAATGACAGGCTATCTCAGCTATCAAGATTTAAAATTTGAAAATATATTCAGAAAAATAATACAAATGGTAGATTCACCACTGCTTCTACTACCAAAAAGTATTTCCTGACTTCCCTACAAAAATCAGCCTTTTCATATCTCTTTCTGCACATTGTTGATATACCTAAAATGCTTTCCCTCTTCTCTCCCTCCAAATAAAACCCTGTTCATCCTTAAAGTCCCAGCCCTCAGTCATCTCTGTCTCTCAATTCTAGCCACAGATATTGTCTTACCACACAATTTAAGTCCCTTTTCTTCCACTCAAATTATTTGATGCATGTTAGATTTGTCTTCCCCTTCCATGAATAATGAGGAGCAGTGGTTTATAATGCACACTGGTGTCAGGCACACGGGTGTTGGAGTTAAGTAAATCCTAGTCAGAACTGGTGTTTATACTTACATCATGGGGCTTTGGACAAGTTGTCCACTTAGTCTTCTTTTTCTTATATTTTGCTAGTATGAGTACTAAAAAGTACATAATGCATTTGGATTGGGCTTAACATATAGTGACTTCTCAAAAACACTATTCACTTCCTCTTCCACAGTATCTAACATGCTTCTTTTCACATGTTTTGTAATCCATACATGCCTGTTGTTTAAATAGCTCCTTTATAATTCTAGTGTTCAGGTCTACAATAATGGGTATGTTTTAACTTCTTTGTGTTATATCAGAATTTTACTCAACATAATTACCACTGATATTGGTGATATGGTTCACTGCAATGTCAAATATTAATAACATGGAATTTCATGCTACTATTTTTTTAAAAAACCTGTGTCCCAAAATACTAGTCATTTTTGTTGATATTGGCTCTTTCTATTTAACATAGTCAACTGCCCAAATATTATAACAAACTCCTAAAGCCAAAAAAGAATAAGGAACTAAAACTCACATCAGGATCCAGAGATAATAGAGCTAATGAATGATTTAGTTCTTCCAGAATTTCCCTATATTGTGCAATGGATAATTATATTTGGAGATGCTCTAAAAATACATTTTCTCCAAGTGCCGAAAAGCCAGAGGTTGTTGTAATATTTTTCTTAACACAGATTATCAACCTACTTGAATGATCTTCTGAGATAAAGCAAAAATCTAAAACATTACCAAAATAACAAAATTAAAATTACATCTGGATAATTTTGATATCAAAGATTTGGTGGTAAATTTTTAAAGCTTTAGAATTATCATATAAGAACAATCATTTCCCTTCACTATCAGCTTCTGAATTGTTGCCACAGTCAGTATATTGCACAGTGACAGCAGAAAATAGGTGTTCATTTTCAAATGAAGCCAATGAAGAAGCAAGATATTTGGAGATACATAATTTATTTTCCAACACTCCGTTAGTTTCTTTGTTCTCTATGTTATTTTTTAAACCTGCATCAAAAACAAAATGATTAATCATCAACTTTTTTTCTTCTTATGAAATTTTGAGTTGGCAGAGCTGTCATTCTACTTTTATTTCATCTTCACAATAAGCAAGAAATTACAAAATAAGTTCTTGGATGAAAGAACTTGGGATAAATGGGATTAAATATCTAATAATTATGTAATATTCTTATTTAATATATAGATTTTATTACACACAAAGAAACTACAGAGAATAGCATTGATATTTTAATATAATTAAATCTCTCATTCTCCATTATATTATTATTTAGTTTTATAATCAATAGCTGGTTCAAAAAAAGTTATCTTCTTCCTAAAGTTATCTAGGTAACACCCCCTCTTTTAGCATTCCTATTGTCAATTTATTCCCTATAAATTTAAACATTTGAATGTTCTCAATAAATGGTTACACAGGTCAGGCGTGGTGGCTCATGCCTATAATCCTAGCAGGCTGGGAAGCCAAAGAGGGAGGATCGTTTGAGCTCAGGAGTTCGAGATCAGCCTGAGCAAGAATGAGACCCCATCTCTAGTAAAAATAGAAAGATATTAGCTAGACAACTAAAGTTACATAGAAAAAATTAGCTGGGCATGGTGGTGCATGCCTGTAGTCCCAGCTACTCAGGGAGGCTGAGGCAGAAGGATTGCCTGAGCTCAGGAGTTTGAGGTTGCTATGAGCTAGGCTGATGCCACAGCACTCTAGCCTGGGCAACAGAGTGGAACTTTGTCTCAAGAAGAAAAAGAAAGAAAGAAAGAAAGAAAGAAAGAAAGAAAGAAAGAAAGAAAGAAAGAAAGAAAGAAAGAAAGAAAGAAAGAAAGAAAGAAAGAAAGAAAGAAAGAAAGAAAGAAAGAAAGAAAGAAAGAAAGAAAGAAAGAAAGAAAGAAGAGAGAGAAAGAAAAAGTGGTTATACAAAGGGAATTAAATTTTTCAGAATTAGTAATTAGTGCTAAATTTGATGATTATAAAAAAACTATATGTTCACACTTACCCTCATATAATTTTACCATTGAGTACATATAAAGATTTAATACAAAGTGCAAAAAGAATGCTGAACTATATGGAAAGTAGATATTCAGATATTAACAACAAATCTCAAATGACACATTTTGTATGAACTGCTGACATTGTCATGATGCTTATATATGATTATAACCAATATTGTCAGTATAATCATTGATTGTATAGAATTCATGGACCTCAGAAATTACATTTAAGTGAGCCTTCAAATTTCTAAAACTCAAAGAACTGAAAGATGAAAGCTAATATAAATTTTGGCTGAAAGTTTAACATTCATGTATTCTTCATATACTTTATCCAGACACATAAAAATGCACAAATACCTATATAACAGTTGCTTATTACTGAAATACAATCATACTATATATGCAGCTTTATAACTTTTTTCATGTATCATCTTATATTTTACCAAATTACTAAATATTTATAAAATACATTTTTAATAATTGCATAATATCCTAATATCCATCTGCATCATATTTATTAACCATGCTCTTATTACTAGACTTCACTGGATTTTAAAATATTTGTTTAATACATATTACTTTAATATTTAGAAATATTAAATCTTTTTTAAAAGACCAAATAATAGTTTTCTTGCAAGCCAGTGTAAATAAAAATTTCAACCAGTGACTTTGAAATTATTTTTTGATGAAGGAATGGTAAAAAGGAAGAAGTGGGGGAGGGAGGAACAAAAGCATTATACCCTGTTAGCAGATTCAGGCTTGAATGGAATGTCAATAGATTTTGCTATATTGATAAACTTAAGAAAATATATGTTATCTATTCCACATTCTTATTACCTTCATAATGATGTGAATAAAAATTTAAAAATTTCTTCCAGTTTTTGATTAACTGAGCTTTGTTTTTCACTTATCTATGCTTTTTACTATTCAGAAACTCATGTTGTTAGATACAAGACACCCTACTATTGTAATGTGAGAGCATATGAGGGCTGTCTGGAAAGCATCCAGCCATTTTTAAAATAATGAGAAAGGTTTGCAACACATCTATGTAACCTGGCAGCCAAGGAGGATGCACTGTAATGTGCATGTGTGAACAATGACGGTTTCACTGTATTAGTCAGCGGGGTGCTAGCCACCGTTGAGTCTGTCACATTCAAAATGACTGAGGGAGTAGAGCAACAAATCTGCATCAAATTTTGCATTAAGCTTTAACATTCCTCTGAGGAAACATTTTGGATGATTCAGAAGGCTTTTGGGGATGGTGCAATGAGTGCAGCACAAATAAAAGTGTGGCACAAATGCTTCAAAGATGGTCGAGAATCTGTTGAAGGTGACCCATGTTCTGGAAGGCTTGCAACAAGCAGAACCCCTGAGAATGTTGAACTGTATGGCTTAGGTTAAGAGATGCTGGAGAACTGTGTGAGGTCTCAAGGTGCCTACTTTGAAGGCGACTAACGCATCATTGTCCTCTGTACAATGTTTCTTTTATCTTGTATCTTCTTCAATAAATGTCTCTATTTTCCATATTACATGGTTGGATACTTTCTGGACAGACCTCATATATAGAGTAGTATACGTATATCTGTAATAGATTATCATGTAATAGGCATACATACATTATATAATACAAACATATACATAAACACAACTCTCAATAAGAATATATACATCTAGATATAAAACATTTTACTATTTAAGATGAGAATAAACAGGAGAAAAGGATAGCAATTTAAAATACATTTTGTGCTTATAAGAAATAGTATGAACTTTCAAATGTTCAACCTAGTTTTGAAAGTCAAACTGGAAGAGCCTTTTTATAAGACAGATGTGATCAAAAACTACTTACTCATTGATAATTAGATAAGAGAAAATATATTTTTTCTTTAGTCACTAAATCCTAAAATCTCTTTTAAAAATTTTGGCCATGTGCAGTGGCTCAAGCCTATAATCCTAGCACTCTGGGAGGAAGGAGGATTGTTTAAGTTTTGGAGTTCAGGACTAGCCTGAGCAAGAGTAAGAATCCATCTCTACTAAACATAGAAATATTAGCCAGGCTTGGTGGCACATGCCTGTAGTCCCAGCTACTCAGGAGGCTGAGCCAGGAGGATCACTTGAGCCCAGGAGTTTGAGGCTGCAGGGAGCTAAAATGATGCCACTGCACTCTACCCAGGATGACAAAGCAAGACTTTGTCTTAAAAAAAAAAGATAAAAAATGAAAAATCTGTCATGGCATTTATTAAAAATCAACCTGGAACTATGTCACAGAAATCAATGCCCATGAAAATATTGAAGCTTAATGGAAACAGAACTTTTAATATATTTTAAAATGTGTCTGTCTAGTATCATAGATATTTAATAACTTTGTGATCTAACAATGTTCATTCCTTTTTCTTGTGCTTTAAATGATCTCTGGAATATCATCTTAAGAAATATTAAAAATGCCTCTTAAAATATATTTTTATTGATATAAGTTATCATAAATATTGATTTTAGGAAAACACATGATGATGGATACTGAAAAAACCCATAGATACTAAAAACACCTTGGATAAGTTTTGCAAATATTCTTGATAAAACTTCATCTTATGTAGGAAGGGAGTAATATTTCTTAAGTTTATAAAATATTTTAATTCAATCCAAAGGCCAGTATTTTACTTTATTATGAATCAAGTGTCACTGCTGTTATTGTCAATATCCTGGAGGCAATACAACTGAAAAGACAGAGATAAATGGTGCTTATCTGCCAATATTATTTGTGAATATTACTAATTTATTTCCTAAATTCTATGAAAGTCAACAGAAAAAATCCTTAAAATAAACTGTCCAGGTAGAAAATTAATATATATAAATCAATGACTTTCATATATACAAATAACAACTAGTTAAAGTTATAAAGAAAGACTTTATTTGCCATAGATCAGAAAATCTATAACATCTACAAATAAACTTAAGAAGAAATGTATAATATCCCTATAAAAAACACCGTTAAAATGCTT
The DNA here is from genome assembly GCF_040939455.1 of Microcebus murinus. Taxonomy (NCBI): domain Eukaryota; kingdom Metazoa; phylum Chordata; class Mammalia; order Primates; family Cheirogaleidae; genus Microcebus; species Microcebus murinus. The sequence goes on along the minus strand of NC_134104.1, from coordinate 111,869,446 downwards.
CTCTCAATATAATCATCAAAGGTGTACAAATGGTTTTATATGTGTGTGTATATATGTCCACAATATAAAAATATATGTATATATAATTATGATCCCCATAGAAAGTGATGTTTAAACAGAGAAATTTAGTCTCAACTCTGTTTTTGGTTCTTTTTATTCTTCCTTCATGATGCCACCTTAAAATTTTGATTTTAAAGATTCGTACTGTGGTGTATGTATTCCATAAAAAATGGTGAACTACTTCTTATATTATCCTAGGAGCTGAAGCCCATTCTTCTAAGTGAAGTATCACAAGAATGGAAAAACAAACACCACATGTACTCACCACTAAATTGCTACTAATTGAACAAAACTTATGCACACATATATAAGTAACACTCATCGGGTGTCAGGCTGGTCGGTGGTGGCGAGAAGTGGATAGATAAACTCACAGACTCACACTAAATGGGTGCTGTGCATGATGCCTAGGGGAAGGGCACGTTTGTAGCTCTGACTTGGGCAAATGCAAAGGCAATTTATGTAACCAAAGAGTTTGTACCCCCATAATATCTGGAAATAAAAATAAATAAATATGTAAAAATTAAAAAAATACAATTATCATTGATATCAACACTTGCTATTCATTCACTCAACAAATACTTATTTGAGAATCTAATATATATGCCAAGTCTTCTTTTGGGTGTTGTGGGTACAGCTGTGAAAACAACATACAAAAGCCTGCTATCATGGATTGCATGGCTGGTTATTAACATTCGAAGCAAGACTTTAAAGAAATAATGGAATGAGTTACATGGTTATCTAGAGAAACTTCCATGTAGGCAACAAATGCAAAAGTGCTGAGGCATGCATTCATTAAAGGCTCTATCAACATAGCTTTATTTGAATATTTCAAACTTATAGAAGAAAGAAACCCCTACATTTTCAATAATATACATAAAAGAGCAGGGTCATTTGATGAGTAATTAACCTGAGATTTATGGACAAGGACACCACCTTACAGGTTATAGTTACCATTGGGGGAAAACAGACAAAAGGCATATGACATCTCTATTATTCCTAACATTGCATGTGAAACTACAATTATTTCAAAACCAAAAGTTAAAAATATATAAATACACAGTTTTTTTAAAAGCCATGATGCAATACCATTACATATCTATAGGAATGGCAGAAATACTGACTATCCCATGCTGGCAAGAATGAAAAGTAACTAAATTTCATACATTGCTAGTAGGAATACAAAATGATATAGCTATTCTGGAAAACAATTTAGCAATGTCTTATGAAGTTGAACATATACTCCCAATATGCCTTAGATATCCTGCTGCCAGGTTTTTCTCTAAAGAAATAAAATCTTATGTTCATACAAAAAATCTACCTGAATCCTTATAGCAGCTATGTAAATTCTAAAATTTAGCAACAACCCACACACATGTCCTTCAATGAGTGAATGGATAAGCAAACCGTCATACTTCCATTCAATGTTAATACCACTTAGCAGTAAAAATAAATGATACATTGATACATGTAATCATCACTGAATCACAAAGGTATTGCGTTGAGTGAAAGAAGCTGGCCTCAAAGCTTTACATAATATATGATTCCATTCATGTAACATTCTGCAAAAAACAAAACTGCAAAGACCAGTATCATACCAGTGGTTGCCAGGAGTTAGTGGGGAGGGAAGAACACAACTACAAAGGATACTGAGGGAAATTGAGGGGGCGAGTTGAGAAAACTTATTGCATCCGGATAGTGGTGGTGGTATGAATCTATGTATTTGATAAAATTCATAAATCTTTGCTCCCCAAAAATGTCAATTGGATTGTATGTTATTTTTAAAAATGAAATTACCAACAAAACAAAAAATGATTTCTGTGTATGTCAACATTCTCTAACTGCCTTCACTTTTAGCAGATTCCCAGTCTCATCTTTTCAATTCCAGCCAGGAAAATCAATAGATATCTTCACACAGAAGATTCATCAGCACATATAACTGAATAGTGCCTGAGCATTTTTTTTTCCTAGAAACTCCTGAACACCTATAATTCTCTCTCTTTTTTTAACAAAGCCCTCCCTGTCTTTTTAAAAAATTATACTTGCCAATCATAAATATTAATTTCTAAGGATAACCATTAATATAGAAAATAGCTTTAATATTTCTACAATGGTCCTTTCATGTGTGTTTCTTCTTTTTTTTTTTTTAGTGTATTATGAGGGTACAAGTGTTAAGGTTACTTATATTGCCCATGCCCCCTCCCCCCTCGAATAAGAGCTTCAAGCATGTCCATCCCTGAAACGTTGCACATCTTACTTGTTGTGGTTGTATATATCCCTCCCTTCCTCCCCCCTCCCACTCTCCCAACACCTGATAAATGTTACTCCCATATGTCCACTTAGGTTTTGATCCGTTAATACCAATTTGCTGGTGAGTACATATGGTGCTTGTTTTTCCCATTCTTGAGATACTTCACTTAGTAGAATGGATTTCAGCTGTATCCAGAATATACAAGAGGTGCTATATCACCATTGTTTCTTAAAGCTGAGTAGTATTCCATGATATACATATACCACATTTTATTAATCCACTCATGAATTGATGGGCACTTGGGTTGTTTCCATAGCTTTGCAATGGTGAATTGTGCTGCTATAAACACTCAAGTGCAGGTGTCTTTTTCATAAAGTGGCTTTTGATCTTTTGGGTAGATGCCCAGTGGTAGAATTGCTGGATCAAATCATGTGTGTTTCTTTATTGTATTTGTTTATTTCCATCAGTATATTAACATCCTCAAAAGTAGATATCAAAGAATCAAAATCTCAAGTTTTTAAAAACATTAATTTAAATTATTATAATTATCCTACCAATATTTGAGTCTATTCTAAATGAACATACTGAGTGAAAGTTCCTAAGGGTGTAAACATTAGGTGTAACATAGTGTAAGAGACATACTGTGTCATAACATGAATGATATCCATAAGGCCCACTCAAACATCTCACGGGGCTGACACTATGTGTCACTTGGCAGTATGATGCAATCTGGCCCTGGGGATTTCCAGGAGGCAAGATCAGCTCAGCAGAAATGTAACTCTCATAAACCTTAAAACAAAGCTTACCTGGAAAAAAATAGCTTAAACTCCCTTTATGAAAGAAACCTGGTAACTAACCCAGATCAATATAGGTAAAAGAAAGTGCACTTATCTCTAGTAATGAGGGCCTCCATGTTTCTAGGGCTTTTGCACTTACAGTTTCCTCTGCCCCGCATAGTCATTCTTTAGATACCTTCACTGGATGTTCTCTAGTCACTTTCCATTCCTGTTTCAAATGTCACTCTTTCAAGAAATTTTACCCTCCCACTCAGATTTGCAAAACTACCCAACACTGCCCATGCCCTTGCTTCATTTATTTTCCTTCATACTATGCTACATAACAGATGAAGATGAATGATAATATGATAAAATTAGACTCAGGCAACCAGGAACATACTGCAATAGTTCAACTGGAAAATAATGAAGGAAAAAGCAAAAATAATGAAGGCAGTTATAGTAGCATTAAATGAAAAAGAGAAATTATAAGACATGTTAAAGATATAAAGCATTCAAGTATTCTTGATTAATTAAATATAATGAGAAAAGGGAAGAAAACAGAGATTGTTTGCTAAGTTCTGGTTTAGGTGGTTTGACAAATGATACTACCATTTCCATAAATGCAGACTATAAAAAAAGCAACTAGATTTGAAAAGGGGGTGTGGTAATTAGCTCCATATGGGCAATAATGAGTTTTAAGTTCCATTGGAACTATTGAGAAGTTTCCCGTAAGACATAGTGATCTATTAATAGAACTTCCTAGAGAAAAATCACACTAGACTGGATTTACAAATTAGAGTAAACAAAGCTAAAATTTTGAAAATGGGTAAGATTAATAAGAAACCATGAGTAAAATAAAAAAAGAAAAGAAAAGAAACACATGGGATTTCAGAAATATTCAAGTTTTAGGATGTAAGCAAAAGAACAGGAGTCAAAAAAAAGAATACTAGAAAGTAATATTCAAGCAGAAAATATTGAGACATTTTTAAGAGAAGGGGAAGTCAAATAATGAAGGAAGACTTGATGAAGCAAGATATTTGTATGCATTATCTAAAAATAAAATATATATTCAAAGAAAATTTTGGAATGCTAATTCTTTTGCAGAAATGACATATATTACAAGCTACTATAGGTGTTTTGTTAAAACAAACAGCTGTGTCTCTCTTTGAATCAATTAGTTGAATCATAGTTCTGAAGAGCTGGATGTTTTGTGAATGTTCTGCAACAAAACTGTTATGTAAAAGAAGTTACATGTTATTCTGAAATACATTAGTCAAAAGAATTCCCAATAGCTATCTGTAAAGATTGGATTACTGTATCAATTTAGCTAAAAGGAAACTGCATTTTTTGAGAATTGTCTCCCTTTATGGTAGAATTGGTCATGAAAAATTTTGGATGATATTAGGAAGGTGAAAGGGAAACAGCTGCCATGTTTATATTTGAGAAAGGTCCTTGTAGTGAAGTCTCTGTCGTTGTACATTATCTGGGATCTCCTCCTGGGATGACCAATGCTTCTGGTTTAGGACTGTAACAGTTTGTGTATTGAAAGTCCCTTGTCTCAGGAAACCAATACAGTTGATCACCCTATTCTTGGGTCACCTTGGAGAGAGGCAATTCTCTGGATGCAGCTCCTCCAGCCGCACCTGAACTGGGATTGAACTCCTTCAGTTTCTCTTACTTTTGGTCATATTTAGCTTCACAAAGAAAAGCCATCAGCTTTTCTAGTAGATCACCTATATCACCAAAGTTAGAATCTGGGATTTGATGAAAGATAAAGCAAATTCTAGGTTGACTTTATTATTTCAGGTCATCACTGAAGGGTTTCAGTTTACCTATATTTTCCCCAACTTCAAGTCCCTCTTCTCTTTAGTACTGACTGCCGTGCTGCTTGTGCAGTGCCAACAGGCCCAACAACAAATTTAGAAACCACAGCTATAGTACAATGCTTAACCAATCCCATAACTGCATCACGTCAAATACCTATAATAAATCAATAAATCACTTATTCCTTATCACTTCTCTTCTCTGCTCAAACAATAACTAATATCTCAATAGTTTTCTTTACTGTCATCATCTTAAAGAAAAGAAAACCATGTATAGTTATTTTAGCAGTAATAATAATTATCACTTACATTGGTATAGTATTGTATTTTTACTAATTATATGCATATTAATCTATTTGATGTAATTGAAAAGAAAGCAGAATTTATATTTATATGACCATTATTTATAAAGAAGCACATGGAATACAACTTTGCTCTTTTTTGTTCTTAGTAATTTCTTCTCTCTAGAAGGTGATTAAAATAGCCATTATGTAGACATTTAGAATGTATAATCTCTTCTATAAAATGTACATAAGTAATCAAATTAGGATAATCAACTCCTACTAAAGAATCCAACTTCGGGCTTAGCAGTTAATTTCTTTGTTTCAACTTATTTGAATCCCAATACAGGTTGACTAGTAGTTTTAATTTTAAGTAAGTTTTTATTGACTCAGAGCATTAGTCAGTATCCTTAATTCAAGATCTTTATGTTAGAATTTGTATTTTAGCTTTGAATATTTTCTTATAGGCATTTACAGCACACCTAATTGGGACTTCACAAATTTATAACACCTAACTAGCAGTGCTATTCAATAACACTTTGTTCATTTTTAGTTCCTCATTTGCCCAGGGCTCTCTACCTATGTGATTGCTGCCAAGGCCAAATTATAACAACCCCCTTAACTTCAAGTTCTCTCCCTTGAGTTCAATAGTTTATTTTACGGCATCTGTGCTTTCCCGCATATGCAATGTTGATGTTTGGTCTTAGTTCACATGCCCCACACTTAAAGCCAGAATAAGGGCTTTATTAATCATGTGTTTACTTCAATAGATACAGAAAACCAATGGAAAAAAATTATTAAAAAATCCTTAAACTGAACTTTTCTCTGAAATTGGATCTAGAATAGGAAGCCAGCTATCACAATGTTTATTTTATTTTATTTGTGCTGAAGGTTATTAGCCAGTGCAATGAGGTAAGAAATAAAAAATAAAAAAGAAAATTATTATTATTTGCAGAGCATATGATGACTACCTACACAGAAAAATCAAACATATCAACCAATAAGCTATTTGAAGTAAAAAGTAAATTTTGCAATGTTGATACATATAAAGTCACTGAACAAAATTAATTACATTACCACATATTATCGCCAAAATCTAAATATAAAACAGGAGAAAAATATCATTTATAAATTGTATCACAAACCATTAAATGTCTGATGTTGACTATATGAATGTGTAAAACCTTTACATAGCAACAGTTATAATCAATTTAATAAATAAAACTGGACTTTAAAATATTTATAAAACATAATATCAAAATGTATAATATGTGAAATATATATTGAAGTCATAAAGTAACAAGAAAAGAAAATGGGCAAAGGATGAGAAGAAGCAATTATCAAAGGCCAATCAATATAACAGATATTCTAACTCATTCCTAGTCAGGGAAACAAAAATAAGGAAACAATTAGATGTTACTTAACCTAGGAAAAATGTATTAAAAACCATAAGGTCTAATGCTGGTGGGATATTTACTCTTACTAGTAGAAATAGAGTTTCTTTCAACAATTTTAAAAAAGCAATCTTGCAATATCTTTTTAAATTTTAGGGCAAACCAACTCCTGAAAAATTAAATTTAAAAAAATATAGGAACCCACCTATGAACATGTAAATAAGGGGGATGAGTAGCAGATTTTCATCAATGTTTTATACCAGTGTTTTACTTCTAAAAGTGATCTTAATTACTGTTGTAATTTGGAAAACTTTAAATTATGATTATCAGAAACAGAGAGAGAGAGAGACGCTAAGACAAGCTATTTATATATTACTTACAATGTGCTAGCCACAGCAAATACTTTACACATATTAACTTATTTCAATAACTTTGTAAGGTAAGTACTAATAATACTTTGAAATATGAGTTGTTCAAGATCATATAACTGTTAAATAAGAGAAAGAATTTGAACCCAGGCAAAAGTCTTCAAAATCTTCACTCTTAACCAATCTTAATCTACACACTATTATACCGCAAGCAAAAGATAGGAGAAAGAGCCCTTTAAGTGTCCCAAGACTTACTGACAGAAACTTAGAATGATGGTATCTAGAATAATAGTTAATACCTTTGTATATAAATATCTCATGAGACATAAAACTCCAACAGGCAGGAGCATTTAGAAACATTTAGAAGACAAACATCTGTGTCATAAATATTAAAAAGTCAAAGAAACTTTCTAAAGTAAACTTTCAGTCTTCCCAAACTACATCACATCTGTGTCAAAAAGGCAAAAAACAAGAATTAATAGCTCTCAGTACAAATCTTTTGAGTCATGCTGAATTTAATCTTGCTATCCCTTTTCTTTTAGGAACTTGAGTTAGAGAGATTAGTGTTTAGTATGAGATTGCTTTCTTACAAAGGCACTCTGTGTCAGCTTCTCCAGCTGGGAAGTTTTAAGGAAAAACCACAAACTGAACACAGCAACAATAAAAGAGAATCTCTTAGAGTTTATTAGAATTAAAATATTTTGTAAATAATATTTAGACTGTCCCTTTAAAATTACATGTAATTGTCTGAAATTATATGAACTGTAAAAAAGAAATGAATAGTGTGAAAATCTGTGTGGACTTCTTAAATAGTGACAGATCCTCCTCCAAAATATAATTAAGCAAGTTTATCTTGAAATGAAATTTCAATGTAACACCAAATCATTGATGATTATTTTTGCTATCAACAAAAAAGGAATAAATTATATGATAAAAGTAGATAAATTATTAAGATAACTCATTTAAATCCAATATTTCTTATTGATTTTCTGCTTCAATGAGCTATGCAGCTGTCAGTGGGGTGTTGAAGTCCTCAGCAATTAAAATGCCTCTGTGTATCTCTTTGCTTTTATCTAGTGGGATTTACTTTACAAATATGGGAGCTCTTGTGGTGCATATATATTTAGGTTTGTTACATCTTCTTCTTGAATTGCTCCCTTTGCAATTGTATAATAACAATTTTTGTCTCTTCTTTTTTTAACATTATTGATTTAAAGTCTATTTTATCTTAAATGAGAATGGCTACAGCTTCTCTCTTTTGATTTACTTTGTGTGGAATATTTTTTTCCATCCCTTCACCTTGAGTCTGTGTGAGTCCTTGTGGGTTAGATGTGCTTTGTTCGTGTAGAAAGCAGATACTTTGGTTGTGTTTTTTTATCCATTAAACTAGTGTATTTCTTTTGAGTGAGGCATTCAGACCCTTCATGTTGAGTGTTAGTATTGATATCTGGGATACTGTTCTGTTCATCATATTGGTTAATACCTTATTGAGGTTTTGTTTTGTTTTGTTTTGTTTTTTTGGTTTTTTTTGCCTCTTGTGCTATTGTAGTTTAATCCCTTATTAAGTCTCAATTGGTAAATAAAATAATGTGCCACTATTTTTGCTGAATTTCACTCTGTTACTGAATGTTTTCCACCTCTCTGTTTCTGTCATTAATCCACTCAAAAATCACTTATGGTTGTTAACATTTAAAGAAATTTAATCCAAACTGCTTTTCATAGTATAAAAAATCCTCACGTATGCATCCCCATGCTATCTTTAACTGTATCCTTCCCTTCCCATGATCAGCTGGTGTCTGAGTCAGCTTGCGCTGCCATAACAAATACTGCACACTGAGCAGCTCAAACAACAAAAATGCATTCCCTATAGTTCTGAAAGCTGTGAAGTCCAGGGTGCTGGCTGATTTGGTCTCTGGTAAGACCTCTCTTGGCTTGGAGATGGTCAGCTTCTCACTGCATCTTCACATGATGGTGGTGGTGATGGGGCTCCCTGAGGGCCCTGCTTACAAATGCATCAGCAGTTAGGACTTTAACTTCAAAATGCTTCAACTTCAGCATTTTGGGACACAATTCAGTCCATAGTACCTGGCATCTGGCAATGCATTCTAACCATTTCACCACAGAATACTATATGTCATGGCTCAAACTTTTCCCATCTACTTTTCTCTAATTTCCTCTACTTTTTGCCACCTCTACAGCTTTATCCTGATCTTTCCATGACCTCACATAACCTTTGAATTCATTTGTGAAAATCCTACCATCATTAAAGGCCTTGCTAAAATTATGTGACAGTCAACATGCTTTGGACTTTTCCCCCAGTTTTATGAGTAAACTAGTAGTACAAACTTATCCAATTACTTAACATTTCTGCTTATATGATTACTTCTCAGGTGATAATGTTGGGTTAAATTTCTGAGTCCCTGCTAACCTATGGGTTTATGACTCTACACAAAGCTTTTACAGATGATCACCATGAGATTTAATCTCTGTTGCCCCGAAATTCACTAAAATCCCTCTATTATAGAACCCAGCCCATTCCTCTAGGTATCTTAATTAGTAGTCTATATATTGTGTGTATTTTGAAAGTTCCTTGAAGTCAATGACCTCTAAGTCTCTGAGGCACATTGCTTTTTTTTTCTCTTCTTCCCCCAAAATATCAATACATGTTTGTTGAATTTGTTTTAGCTTTTTGGCTAAGTTTTAATGCATAAATGAAGGTTGAGAAGCCAGTGAGACTTCTTATGAAAGTTATGATTAATACTGATATATCATAATAATGCCCATCATAGGTATCAGGATTTGTTTATTTATTTTTTATTTACTTTTTTCTGGTTTCTGTCTTCTCAACAAGATTATTTTATTTTTATTTTTTCATTTCAGCATACTATGGCGGGCACAAATGTTTAGGTTACATATATTACCTTTGCCCTACCCAAGTCAGAGCTTCAAGCATGTCCATCCCCTAGATGGTGAGCACCACACCCATAAGGTGTGTATATACCTATTCCCTCCTCCCCTGCCACCATCCCAACACCCGATGAATATATATATATGCACTTATATATGCACTTAAGTGTTGGTCAGTTAAGTCAGTTAATGCCAATTTGACAGTGAGTACATGGGGTGCTCATTTTTCCATTCTTCGGATACTTCATTTAGTAGAATGGGCTCCAGCTCTATCCAGGATAATACAAGAGGTGCTAGATCACTATTGTTTTTGTGGCTGAGTAGAACTTCATGGTATACATATACCACATTTTATTAATCCACTCGTATTGATGGGCACTTGGGTTGTTTCCACATCTTTGCAATTGTGAATTGTGCTACTATAAACATTTAAGTGCAGATGTCTTTCTTACAGAATGTCTTTTGTTTTTCTGGGAACATGCCCAGTAATGGGATTGCTGGATCAAATGGTAATCCTACTTGTAGCTCTTTGAGTTATCTCCATATTACTTTCCCTAGAGCTTCTAGTTTATAATCTCACTAGCAGTGTATGAGTGTTCCTATCTCTTTTCATTCATGCCAACATTTATTGTTTTGGGACTTTTTGATAAAAACCATTCTCATTGGAATGGGTTTTAGGTGATATCTCATAGTTGTTTTGATTTGCATTTCCCTGATGATTAAAGATGTTCGGCATTTTTTCATGTTTGTTTGCCATTATTCTGTCTTCTTTTAAAAAGTTTCTGTTTATGTCTTTTGCCCACTTTTTAATGTGGTTGTTTGATTTTTTCTTGCTGTTTTTCCTGATTTCTATATAGATTCTAGTTATCAGTCCTTTATCTAATGTGTAGCATCCAAAAATACTTTCTCCCATTCTGTAGATTGTTTGCCCTTGTGATAGTTTCCTTGGCTGTGCAGAAGGTTTTTAATTTGATCAGGTCCCATTTATTTATTTATTTAAAGTGCTAGTTTGTATGTTGTTTTCATAAGGAATGAAATGAGGGACAGGGAGAATGAGAATAACATCTTCAATATTTTAGATGAAAACATAGAATGGAGACATATCAGTAACTTTACTCCATTCAAGTGATCAATAAAGCTGGAAGTGAAAAAAGAAGAATCATTTCATGATTTTTTTCCAATAATTTTGTTTTAATTTTGCTTGGTAAGGAACAAAGTTTGTGCATTTAATGAAACATTTTTTAGTAGTTATAACACATGTACTGGTGTTGAAATCATTATTTTTGGATATCATTTACTGAAATATTTCATGCATTTTACATATTATAAAGTACAAAATTAAACTCTATGTGTAAGAACATAAGATTAACAAATAAAAATATTATCTTTAACCATTTTTTCCATGGAAAATTATCTCTCAAAAACTTCATATTGGCTTCCAAAATAATACATATCATGGCAGTAATCATGGGCTAAAGTTTAATATAATAAAAAACAAGGAATGACTACAGAGTGTCAAAGAGAAGACTGTAATAGTCCAAAATATCGGCAGTTCAAAAAATCAGAGTAATAACTTTTTGAATATTATAACTAAGAAATAATGAAATAATGATGATGATACAGTATTTTAGGGGAAAAGCAAGAAAAATTACTCAGTAAAATGATTCCTGTCTAGCAACACAAAACCTAATGTAATCTCAACTGTGAAAACAATCAATAGGAAGATGATTGGATTGACTATTTTCTGCTGCCTCTGCTAATGTAGTGATCTGATAAAGGTCAGCCCCAGGGGACCGATCAATCACTATGTATAATTGCTACTTTGATGCAGACACTTCCATATGTCCTGCTTTTATAAAATAAGGCATATTACAGGCTAAGCATATAAACTTAGTGCTTATTCTTTAAGATGCTATGGACACAGAAGAGGATCATATAGTTTAAAATCTCAGTTATTCCACTTATTGATTGAGGGTTATTGGACAATTTATGGATAAGGAACAATCCTCAATAGTTTTATAGAAATTGAATGTATATTCATGCATTAAAGCACTTGGGAGAACTTATGCCACATATATGTAGTGAACAAATATTAGTTAAATATACACTTGATATTGAGTGCCATACTTCTTATTTAGTATTTTCTTTTGATGCTTGAATGAATACAGTTAGAAAAGACATGTTAAATTGGGTTGTATTTCTTTTATAATTGCATGCTTTTGTCCATTTAAAGTATTTATGAATGTTGCAAGAAAACAACTTTGTAAAATTTTACTACTCAGAAATATTGTTTTTTCTCAAATGTACTTCAGAGCATACCTCTATTCGGCAATGTCATCAATAATTATCTAAAACATCAAGTTATAGGTCTATCAAATACCATTTACACTCTTGACATTTCCTCAGATGATTGATTAGACCCAGTAGCCAATTTCGGTTATTACTTTCTTCAGAGGAGGTAAAGCAACATGGATTCTGATGCTGCTATTTTAGCTCCAGGAGCTCACAGCAGTCATCTAACTTGTGCCTCTCTAAACCATTGACAGATGATTACAAGAAAATGGGCTATCTTTTCAGTTTCATAGCATCATTAGCTGCAAGCCTCATTCATTACGACTAGGAAATTGACATAGTGAACAGTCTTTTATTGTAATCTCTAAGGAATTTTAGAAAGGATATTTATGTCAATGGAAGACAACCTCTTGAGTTTCACCAAAACAAATGTTATTCTTAACCAGTACTTTGTGTGATGAATAAATTTATGTGAACATCTAAAATAGATCATAAATATTTGAGTAAAAGCAGACTGAATTGTAAAACATCTTTTGGGGAATAATTTTATTTTGTGTGTCTGTGTGGCAGGCTTAGTCTGCCTCAATCATTGATGATAATTTACTGAAATTAATTATTCAATGTCTACTATTATCGCAATTACATCTTGACAATACCTGCCAGTTGTATGGATATCAGTATTTACAAACATTACTCATTTAATCCTCAAATCAATACTTAAGAATAGTCAGTATCATGGCAGTTTTACCAATTAGGAAGCTAAGGCTGACAAAACTAGTTAATAAATTCAAGATTAACCAATGTGTAAGTGTTATATAAACTGGGACTTTTTTATTATAAATATAGTGCTCTGTTTACCAAAGCAACACTACTATTAAATATCTGTTACATTTTTTATTACAAATATTTATTGAGTAGCAAATATATATGAAACATTAAGGATTCTGAAACATGGGGCACAGTACTTACTCAAGCATACAATCAATATAATAGGAATTTTGAACTTTTTTATTCATAAATTTTGTTGTTTAGAATTGTTTAAAATTTCCAGAAAGATTGCAAAAATAGCCATGTTCCCTTTACTCCATACTCATTTGCCCCAGTATTAATATCTTATGTTGATATGGTACATTTGTTCCAATTATTGAACTAATGTTGATATGTTATCATAACTAAAGTACATACTTTATTCATATTTCTACCATTTTTCCCCAGTGTTCTCTTTCTGTTCTAGGATCATAGCCATGATATCATGTTACATTCAGCCATCCTATCTCATTAAGCTCCTGTTGGTCGTGACAGTTTTGTAGGCATTCCTTGTTTTTGATGACCTGAAAATTTTGAGGCGTACATATAAAGTATTTTGTAGAACGTCTTCCAGTTGGGATTTGTCTGAAGTTTTTCTCAAAATTAGCCTGGGGTTATGGGTTTTAAGAAGAGGACCACAGAGGAAATTTGCCATTTTCATCACATCATATCACTATAACTTTTATCATGTTGATGTTGACCTTGATTAACTGGCTGAATATATTAATAACACACTTTTAAAAATAATTAAAATCAATGTGATAAATATTCAAAACAGATGCCTAAACAGAAGTGCTGATAATGAGATCAAGTGAAATGTAAATCATGTTTCTTAAATGCAAAGTAATTATTTATTTTCTTGTTCTATCACTTACTGAGAAAAAAAAATGTTACAATCACCTTGTATGATTGTGCGCTTATCTATTTCTAATTTTTAGTTATGATTTTTTATTTACATTGTATATTTTGAGGTTGTATTAGGCTCATTAATATTTAGAATTACTATGCCTTCCTGGTGAATTTAATATTTAAATACTATAACTTATTCTTCTACCTCCATATATCTAATAATGCTTTTCTTAAAATCAATTTTTTGTTATTTATATAACTACTTTAGCTTACTTTTAGTTTGTATTTGCATCATATATAGCTATTTTAATCCTTCTACAGTTCTGTTTCCTTATATTTCCTATATGATTTTTGAAACTAACATGTAGTTGTGTTTTATTTATCTAGTTTGTAAATTGTCATTTAATAAGGGCAGGATATTTAATGTAATTATGTTTGGATCTATATCTACTACCTAAATAAATTAAGTATAAACATTGTCTCTATGCTACCTTTTCTCTTTCTTGCCTTTTTAAAAATTAGTAATAAAATTTTATTTTTTCCATTTTCTCCTGCATTTGATTGTTACATAAATTACTTTTACTAACATTATAGTTATTACTCTATAAATTAAAACACACATTTTTTTTTAAAAAAAAAAGGGTCTTGCTCTGTCAACCAGGCCCAGAGTGGCATCATCATAGCTCACTGAAATCTCCAACTCCTGGGCTCAAACAATCCTCTTGTTTCAGCCTCCTAAAGTCACGGGAACTACAAGGACTTGCCACCACAGCAAGCTAATTTTTTAACTTTTTGTAGAGACAAGGTCTTGCTTTTGCTTAGGCTAGTTTTGAACTCTTGATGTCAAGCAATCTTCCCAGCTTGTCCTCCCAAAATGCTAGGATTACGGGTGTGAGACACCGTATCCGGCCTAAAACATACATCTTTTAATTAACCACAGGTTAACATTACTCCATATACTTACCTTCTTCCTATATATATAGTGTAGTTACTCTCTGCCTCACTTATATGCTATTGTTGCATAAATTCTAATTTGAGAAATTATAATCACCAGAACATTATTATTGCTATTAATACTGTTCTTTAAAAATGCAATATTCATTTTGAATTAGTTTTTTAAACTTTGCATTTCTTCTTATCCCTTCTGATCTTGAATCTGTAATATTTTCTGAATGCCTGAAAATTACCTTTAGATTTCCTTAGAGCTTGTATACAAGTGATAAATTCTTTAAATCCTAGTTTTTATTTCCCATTTATTCTTGAATGAGTTTCTACTACGTTGAATTCTATATTGATAGAATTTTATATAAATAATTTATATAAATTTATGTAAATTTATATAAATAATTTCATCAATTTATATAAATAATTCCCTTGTTTCTGGGCTTTCATTGCTTCTATTGAAAAGTCACTGTAAACGTACTTGTGCTTTTTTGATGGTGATATGTCTTTTTTATTGGGTGATTTTTAGATTATTCTCTTTGAATTTGAATTTCAGAAGTTTTATTGTAATATGGCTAGGGATAAATTTATTTTTCTTTTATTCTATTTTGTGTTTATAGGTTTCTGTGAATTTGTGACTTGCAGAAATTTGTCCACTTTGGGAAAAAAATGGTCCAATATTGCTTCTACCTTATTTTCTCTTCTCTCCACTGAGGTACAAATGACATGTCTAGTGTACTTTCTCAAAGATTAAACAATGAGTACTGAGTTTTATAGTACTGAGATAGATACAATTTATGGTACTGAGATGGATACAGTTTGGTAGCAAAGAATAAATTATTTGAGGTAACTAGAAATAAATAACATATATCACATGTTCAACTTATATAACCTATTAAAATATACCTCTTTCATGGGTAAGTTACTCTAATTGTAGATATTTAAAAGCATCAGCTAAATAGTGAGTTTCTGAACATGTAAGAAGTGAATTGCAGTGCTGACTATTCTAATATTTCTATTGGCCCCTGTGTTGTCTATGTATTTTAAAAGTTTTAACCACTTCTTAAGTTGAATTAAAACCTTAAACCAACAGCAAAGGAATTGTAGAGAAACTGTATTTGGAAGGGATTAATGAAGAAATTTATTACTTTGAGGCTAATTTGTTTTTAATTATAACCAGGGAAATTCAATACATTGGTTGTTCATATTGAGGCAGCCTCTTGATGAAAATGAAAATAACTGGACTTGATAACTTGCAAACTTTAGGTCAGGGGGATTTACTATAGCCCAAGGAATCAATTTTAGTAAGAAGTAGAAATAGGAAAACAACAATGGTTTTACAAAGTAGAAATATGAAAATAATTGTTAAATATAGTAAATTCAGTTGAAAAATATTTTTTTCTCCAATTTAAGATGAAAAAATTTTGGCTTTGCTAGATTATTTTACAGAAACCAAATACTCAAAAGGAAAAAGAAGTAATATCTTTAATGAGAACATAAAATATCACTGCATTTCTCTTATGTACAAGACATTGATGTTTTTCGTGTAAAAAAAATGTATACAAAGTACTGAACAATTTCACCAACATTACTTAATGTAGTCTATAAAACAAATCTATGAAGTATAACAGTATAGTTTGACTGGTGTTAATAAATAAGAAAGTCAGTACTCTGGTTCTTTTTGAATTCACCCAGTCATTACTAATGGATTTGTACTTCAACACTACATCTTTGCACTCCTCCAGGGTGCCACTTCTTAGTATTATCTCCTTCTGTTGTATAATTATCCCTTAATTTGTTCTATTAAGCGGCCATTTGCTGCTGATCTACAGAAGTATTCCTTTATAATTCAGTTACTGTTATATGATGTTTTGTTCCTTTGTTTGTTTTTTCTTTGCCTGGGTTGAGTTTGCCAACTGAAAGGAAAAAGACCGAGTCCCAAAGAGAGAGAGTGATTTGATAAAATGCAAAGATAGTATCTTCCATGAGCAATGCCTTTTTAAATATCTATAAATGATTTATATTGAGCAAAATAAATCACTTGATGAAAAATACTGTCATAATCCTGAGTTATTCTTTACAACTTAAATCATATGAGGAATTTTTTTCCTCATATCACATTTGCCTTAAATTATTTTTTGCCCCATAATTATTATTAATTATGGCAATTATTATTGCCTTATAATATTTGCCTTAAAATATTTTAGGAAAAAAAAAGGAAGTGAAGGAGATAGATGGAATAAAACTGGAGGAATGTAGTAACTATGACTTTTGAAACTGGGTTATGGATTCATGAACATTTTATATTACTCTCTACTTTTTGTATGTTTGGAATTTTTCACGATACAAAAGTTATTTCCAAATGCCACCATCAATCAAATTCATTTTACTGTAATCAGAGGCAATATTATTTATTGTTTTTTTTAAGGTTTTGAATTTTTTTAAAACAGCAAAGTTCTTGTACTTATGATGCACAGTCAAGTGTATCAGGAATTTTTATCTTGCTCACTGTTTACTATGTCCTTACTTTCAAAACTAATAAGCTTTTATATTAAAATGAAATTTAAGAAGCTATAGAAATGAAGAAGAAAAAATAAAGTAAAATTTAAGAGCACCAATGAAACTTATCCACTCAACCATGTGAGAATTTGCTCTTGAATGTCATTTAATTTTCATGCTGCTGAGCAATTTCATAAGAGAAATGACACTTAAGGGCCAGAGTAGCAGAACTGTCACTATTGTATTAAAGTAAAATATCCTGCAGTTCTTAAGCTATTTCTCAATTTTCTAAACTTACTATCACAGACTATATCTCCAGCATACCAATGCATTTTAAATCCAGCATTTTCACTGTATCTAAGTAAATAAATAAATAAATTGTACCTTCATATTGCTTTTTTCTTAACAACAAGTTAAATAAGAAAAATCAGCAAAGAAACTAGACCAAATATTACTAATTGTATATGAGAGCAGTCCTCAGATTCAACATGATACAACATGATACTCTACTGGAAATACCCTCTACAGATGCTAAAATTGCTCTCTTATAACCATTTTTCCTCAGTATTTGTAGAAAATCATGGTGTTTCAAGAGCAGTTAGGAATGATAACCAGTGCTGACACAGTAAAAGAAATATAAACTGCTGAGAATTGTCCAGAGAAATTGAAGATAACCAGACGCTCAAGCCCCTCCATCATCACACTTCCCTCTCTCTGCCGTGCATGTAAACAGAATGTAAAATAATCCAATGGAAAGCTTCATCAACACTCATTGAACAATGGTAAAAGGCCTGATGTGCCAAGCATACATGCTAAAATCTTGAACAATAGTAACATGAACTAGTGGACAAATTTAAGGAATCATCAAAATGTCTTCCAAGTGTTCCTTGGGCTGACGTTGTACACACGTCTTTCTCATCAATGCCAAAGAGATTTGAGTCTCCTATGAAAAGAGTAGGCACAGCACAGCTTGCCAGGAAGGAAGAGAGCACATTCACTACCAATTTGTATAAATGAGAACTTCAAGACATTTTCATATGCGTATGATTTTAATTTCAAGTTTAAAATTTTAACTTTGGTTAATCTTTGAGAAAACGGAATAAGTTACTTAAATACTTAACACTTAAGCTCAAAAGTTGCATAAAGTGAGGCTTTGTTGCAAAAGTAAGTCAAGATATTAAGCTAAAATACGAGTGTCTTTTCTGTCTTAGGAGTTTAAGAAGTCATAAAAAGACCCCTATAACAGTTATTAAAAAGTTATAAAAGATGACTCAAGAATATGCATAATAACTGAATACAAAATGCAAAAAAAATGAGTATTAACTCAATAAACCCATTTTTGTGTAGGCTGGATACATGAGAAATGGTGTATTAAATTTAACATTGCTTTGTAACATCACATTCTATGGACATCATTCTATGGAAAGCAGACATAATCAAGAAAAATACAGATTTTAAAGGGGCCAGTTTAAAATGAACTATCTTCCAGTGGGGTCATGGTACCAGATCATAATGGCTCACCAAGGGCAATTACGTATGTTCAGAAATGTTGTGAGCCTATTGTTAAACATATCCATTGTTGAAAATTAAATTACATAAACTTACAATTAAATGAATCCTATTCATAAGCACTATAATAAATGCTGAAAAGTCATTTTCTAATCGTTTTTGTTACATTTTACTATTATTTATGCTCTTGAAATCCTTTACATCTATTGTAAGGTATGGTGGAACTATCATGTAACAGTATGCTACTGTACCTCTCTTTTCAACTTCATGTTCAGTAACATCATGTTAGTAGATTGAAGTAGAACACAATGGGATTATATACACAGTGAAAATCAACAAATACTACAAATCAGTGTTTTTTTTTTAATCAGAGAGCTAGTTATTAAATATTTACCAACACACAATTACATATTAAATTTATAAGAATAAGATAAACATCAGTACATACAAAGAGAGTTTTATAAGTAAAGGTAGAAAAAATATCTATGCTCACTTACATCAGTGTTATAAATTCTTATTTCTCTGACAGCTCAATTAAGAGGAGAAATTATTTTATTTTAGCATTGACCTATCTAGTAATCTAGTTCATTTGTTTTTCCAACTTGTAATAGTCCTAAACTATATGTTATGGGCAGAAACAATCTGTTATATTTTTGTTTAGAAAAAATAATAGCTTAATTCCAAGTAGTAAATCATTTCTAAGTATATTTACATCAAAAAATTCCTGTCTATCTCTAACATTTAAATTAAAGATGGAATAAAATTGATTGGCAGGTGAAAAATAATGTGTTCTCAGAAACAAATGTTTGTTTTAGTGACCCTCAGTAAAGAATCTACCTATCCACAAAATGGCAGGTGCTCCTTGCTATTGATCAGTTGTTAAAAAGAAAAAGAGGTTGAAGTTGGAACTGTATTGTTAGGAACTTAGTCCTAAATGATCCTTTTCTGTACATAAACTGATATGTATCAAGTAACTTGAAAATTGTACAAAACAACAAAAAGTCAGAAATATTTGGTATAGAGGAAAACACTACTAGAATTCATTGTGAGATCATTCACAGAATAAGAGAAATTTAAGGTGGGCTTTTGTAGCAAGTGTAGAAGAACAGAAGGAAAAGGAGTCATCATACCACCCAGTAGCACCAACAACACAGCTGCGACTATGCCAAGTTAATAGCTAGGCTGCAGCTACTCACCATCCCAGAGCTGCTAGGTACTGTTATTGCAATAGAAATGCTTTCCACCCTGAGAACAGTCTGGTTTTGGCCAAGGCCTGGAGGAGCAGCCCTGTTAGAATGGAGTCAATAACAATCTTGTCCTGTTAAAACTGTAAGAACTTTGCATTAGTAAAATGAAATGCAGAAGTGGAATTTATAATTTAAAAACTAGACTGGATATAAAGAGATATACAAAGATATATAAGAGATATATAAAATGAGATATATATATGATATGTAAAACTAGACTGGATATAAAGAGATATATAAAGAGATATCCATTGTCTTAAATTTAAGTTTAACTGGGGGATGGACATGCCTGAAGCTCTGACTTGAGTGGGGAGGAGGGGCAAGGGCAATATACGTAACCTTGACATTGTACCTCCATAATATGCTGAAAAAAAATAAATATATATATGTTTAATTTATATAATTATATATAATATGTATACTTATACATTAATTTATATTTAATATAAATATAAGGGAAGTGTTAAATATAAGTTTAAGATAATGTGGAGTATTTGGCAAAACCCAGAGGTCAAATTTAGCTTCTGTGAATAGTTTTTGTACATTTTACTGGCTTCTTCACTCAAAGGTGCACAAGTCTCTGCATGAGGACTTTATTTGGCTTCAGGTACATGCTTATCTTGCTTGAAGGGGGCAGGCCAGAGGTACCAGGTGGATATACCCTAAGAGCAACCCTTAATTAAAAATGGGGGTTAGTGATAAACATTCTTGTTCCTTGTCCCTCATTGGGAAAATGTGTGGTTTATTCTAAATAGTCTTTCAGAAGCTACTCAGCAGGACTGAATCCCAGATATCCTACATATTGCCAGCCCACCTTCAAAACCTTTTGGCACTCAATTCCTGTCTTAGGATATGCTTTTGGGGGAATCCAAACTGATATAGAGTACTTCTAATAGATGTTCAAGATTGGAGTACTAGAAAATAGGTAATGCAGTTATGACTGCATTTCTGATAAGTATTTTCATATTATGTCAGTACAATTTTTAGATTGACTTAGAAAAAATAAAAATACTTCAAGTATGCAAATATAGGATTGTGAAAACTACTTAATTCAATGACTTTTTTATGGTAGCTACTATAAGTACTGCAAACAGCACCCTAGGGATATAAAAATGAATCAAATTTCCCATGCTCACAAAGCATCAATATCCTTTCACTAAAATTCCTAAGAGAGACCAGTAAAGTGATAGACCAAATTGGAAGTTAAATGCTTGAAAGATAATTAAATACTTTTCTTTATTACTACTAGACTTTTAGGTGTCACGATGAATGTTTATAAAATCCTGACAACCTCCCCCATATCATTTATTGGGAAACTGATTGTAGCAAGTTTGGGGGCATTCCTCAGAACCAAGTGTAAAAAAATATTTTTCTTGATGGCAATTCACCTAACTATATTTGGCATTATAAACATGGAAGGCAATTAACAAATGTGCTGTCATTTGGCAATGACAGTGACACCATTTACCTGCTGTCTGGCCAAAATGATGACCAGTTCTTAGTTCAAAGCCTAAGGTTCTCCAGGGTATTTTTTATAATTTCAAAACTCTTGAAAGCCCTTGGAACTAAACTTACTATCTACTTAGTAAGTAGTAGATCAACCCTCTACTAGATGTTATAGATCAACCCTCTCCACACCACAGTCATACCTCCCTCTTGCCATCTGGAGCTTAAATATACCTCTTTAAGGATTCATAAGCATCCAAAACCTACTTAAGTCTAAAGCTACAAATCTTTGAAGTTCATCAAAATACAAGAGATTCCAAAATGATAGTCCACTGTAGCTGTTTTTTTGTTTGTTTGTTTGTTTGTTTTTTATTTCGGCATATTATGGGGGAACAGATTTTAAGGTTTCAATAAATGCCCTCCACCCCCACAGGTCTGAGTTTCCAGCATGACCATCCCCCAGATGCACATCTCACTCCTTATGTATATATATACCCACCACCCTCCACCCTCCCACCTGCCCAATACCCTATTACTGTAGTACCTATGTGTCCACTTAGGTGCTACTCAGTTAATACCAGTTTGCTGGAGAATATATCTGGTGCTTGTTTTTCCATTCTTGGGATACTTCACTTAGTAGTATGGGTTCCAGCTCTAACCAGGAAAATATAAGATGTGCTATATCCCCATTGTTTCTTAGAGCTGAATAGTACTCCATGGTATACATATACCACATTTTATTAATCCATTCTTGGATTGATGGGCACTTGGGCTGTTTCCACAGCCTTGCAATTATGAATTGTGCTGCTATAAACATTCGAGTGCAGGTGTCTTTTTTGTAGAGTGTCACTGGATCATTTGGGTAGATGCCCAGCAATGGGATTGCTGGATCAAATGGTAGATTCACTTGTATTGCTTTAAGGTATCTCCATATTGCTTTCCACAGAGGTTGAACTATTGCAGTCCCACCAGCAGTGTAGGAGTGTTCCTCTCTCTCCGCATCCTCACCAGCATTTGTTATTTGGAGTCTTTTTGATAAAGGCCATTCTCACTGGAGTTAAGTGATATCTCATTGTAGTTTTGATTTGCTTTTCCCTGATGATTAGAGATGATGAGCATTTTTTCATATGTTTGTTGGCCATTCTTCTGTCTTCTTTAGAAAAGTTTCTGTTCAAGTCCTTTGCCCACTTTTTAATAGGGTTATTTGATTTTTTTCTTGCTGATTTTCGTGAGTTCTAAGTATATTCTAGTTATCAGCCCATTATCGGATACGTAGGATGCAAAAATTTTCTCCCATTCTGTAGGTTGTATGTTTACTTTCATGACTATTTCTTTGGCTGTGCAGAAGCTTTGTAGTTTCATCATGTCCCATTTATTTATTTTTGTTGCTGCTTTGATTGCCTTTGGGGACTTCTTCATAAACTCTTTGCCCAGGCCGATGTCTAGGAGAGTGTTTCCAACATTTTCCTCTAGAATTCTAATAGTTTCATAGCTTAGGTTTAAGTCTGTTATCCAGCATGAGTTGATTTTTGTGAGAAGTGAAAGGTGTGAGTCCTGCTTTAGCCTTCTACAAGTGGCTATCCAGTTTTCCCAGCACCATTTATTGAAAAGGGATTCTTTTCCCCAGCGTATGTTTTTGCCTGCTTTGTCAAAGATTAGATGGCTATATGAGGATGGTTTTATATCAGGATTCTCAGAGCTGTTCCACTGGTCAATATTCCTATTTTTGTGCCAATACCATATTGTTTTAATTACTACAGCTTTGTAGTATAGTTTGATATCTGGCATATTAATACCTCCCATTTTGTTTTTGTTGCCTAGAATTGCTCTTGATATTCGGGGTCTTCTTTGATTCCATACGAAGCGTAAAATTATTTTTTCTATATCTGTGAAGAATGCTGATGGGATTTTAATAGGTATTGCATTGAATCTGTAGATCAGTATAGACATTTTAATGATGTTGAGTCTGCCGATCCATGAGCATGGAATGGATTTCCATCTGTTTACATCCTCTGCTATTTCCTTCCTCAGTGTTTCATAGTTCTCCCTGTAGAGGTCTTTTACCTCCTTGGTTAAGTATACTCCTAGGTACTTTAATTTCTTTGTTGCTATTGTGAAGAGCATTGAGTCTTTAATTTGGTTCTCAATTTGATTGTTGTTGGCATATATGAATGCCTCTGATTTCTGTGTATTGATTTTGTATCCCTGAGACTTTACTAAATTCATTGATCAGTTCCAGGAGCTTCTTGGTTGAATCTTTGGGGTTTTTAAATATAATATCATATCATCAGCAAACAGTGAAAGTTTGATCTCTTCTGCCCCTATTTGGATACCTTTAATTCCACTTTCCTGTCTGATTGCTGTAGCCAGGACTTCCAGCACTATGTTGAATAGAAGTGGAGATAGTGGGCAGCCTTGTCTGGTTCCAGTTCTAAGTGGGAATGCTTTCAGTTTTCCCCAATTCAGTATAATGTTGGCTATGAGTCTGTCATATATGGCTTGTATCATTTTTAGGTATGTCCCTTCTATGCCTGTTTTCTTAAGTGTTCATATCATGAAAGGGTGTTGAATTTTATCAAAAGCTTTTTCTGCATCTATTGAAAGAATCATGTGGTCTTTGTTTTTGCTTCTGTTTATGTGGTGAATTGCATTTATAGATTTACGTATGTTGAACCACCCCTGCATCCCTGGGATGAAGCCCACTTGGTCGTGATGGATTATTTTTTTAATAAGTGTCTGGATTCGGTTAGCTAAGATTTTGTTGAAAATTTTTGCATCTATATTCATTAGGGATATTGGTCTGTAGCTTGCTTTTTTGTTGCATCCTTTCCTGGTTTTGGTATCAGAGTAATATTCGCTTCATAAAAGGTGTCAGGGAGGTTTCCGTTCTTCTCGATGCTGTGGAATAGTTTCTGCAAGATAGGTACTAGTTCTTCTTTGTAAGTGTGGTAAAAATCAGGTGTGAAGCCATCTGGACCAGGACTTTTCTTTTTAGGGAGATTTTTAATTGCTGTTTCTATTTCAGCAGTTGAGATTGGTCTGTTCAGGGAATCTATTTCTTCCTGGTTGAGCCTAGGGAGGCTATGTGTTTCTGGAAATTTGTCCGTTTCCTCCACATTTTCCAATTTTTGTGAATAAAGATTTTTGTAGTACTCATAAATTATATCTTGTATCTCTTTGGGATCAGTTGTGATATCTCCTTTTTTGTTTCTTATGGAGCTTATTAGAGATTTCTCTTTTCTGCTTTTCGTTAGCTTAGCCAGTGGTGTGTCAATTTTGTTTATTTTTTCAAAGAACCAACTTTTGGTTTTATTAATCTCCTGAATAGCTTTCCTGTTTTCAATTTCATTTAGTTCTGATTTGATCTTGTTGATTTCACTTTTTCTGCTGGATTTGGGGCTGGTCTATTCTTCTTTTTCGAGCTCTTTGAGTCATTTCATTAGATTGTCTATTTGTGATCTTTTTGACTTTTGGTTATAGGCATTTATGGAGATAAACTTTCCTCTCAGAACTGCTTTAGCTGTGTCCCAGAGGATTTGATAACTTGTCCCTCCATTGTCGTTTTCTACATAGAACTTTTTTATTTCCATCTTGATTTCTTCATTTATGAAGTAATCATTTATTAGGAGGTTGTTTAATTTCCACGTTTTTGCATAGAAATGTGAGTTTCTGTTACGGTTTATTTCTACTTTTATTCCACTGTGATCTGAGAAGATACATGGTATGATATCTATCTTTTTAAATTTCTTGAGGTTTACTTTGTGTCCTAGGATATGGTCAATCTTAGAGAATGTCCCGTGTGCTGATGAGAAGAACGTATATTCAATGGATTTTGGGTAGAATGTTCTGTAAATGTCAGTCAGACCCAATTGTTCTAGAGTTTTGATTAAGTCCATTATTTCTTTATTAATTTTCTGTTTGGAGGATTTGTCTCGTGCTGTCAGTGGGGTGTTGAAATCTCCAGTGATTTTGGAGTTGCTATTAATCCATTTGCTTAGCTCCAGTAAGGTTTGCTTTATGAATCTGGGTGCACCTAAGTTGGGTCCCTATATATTTAAAATTGTTATCTCTTCTTGTTGGACTGTGCCCTTCACCATTATATAATGACCCTCTTTGTCTTTCACTACTTTTGTTGCTTTAAAAACTAAATCATCTGAAATTAGAACTGCCACACCAGCCTTCTTTTGGCTTCTATTTGCTTGGATTATTGATCTCCACCCTTTTATTTTTAGTCTATATGCATTCTTGCAGGATAGATGTGTTTCCTGAAGACAGCATATACTTGGCCTGTTTTTTCTTATCCATTCAGCCAGCCTATGTCTCTTGAGTGGAGAGTTTAAGCCATTCACATTTATTGAGATAACTGATAGGTAAGGTAGATTACTGTTCATTCTGTTGGGTTGGATGTTGTTGCTATGATTTCTGTCTTGAGCCATTGTAATATCTGGCCTTTAATATCTTTGGGTTTTGGTTGTTTTTATATTCGTGGGTTATTATTATGATGTTCCGTGCGTAACGCTGTTTTAAGTACTTCTTGTAGGGCTGGTCTTGTCTTGGTGAATTCTCTGAGCCTTTGCTTGTCTGAGAATGTTTTTATTTTTCCTTCATATACGAAGCTTAGTTTTGCAGGGAATAATATTCTAGGCTGGGCATTGTTTTGTTTCAAAAGAGTGAGAATGGGGCCCCAGTCTCTCCTTGCTTGTAAAGTCTCATTAGAGAAGTCTGGTGTTATTTGAATTGGCTTTCCCTTGTATGTTACTTGCTTCTTTTGTCTTACAGCTCTTAGAAGGGCCTCTTTAGTTGATATTTTGGTCAGTCTGATGACTGCATGTCGTGACGTCTTCCTGTTTGCGTTGAATCTCCCAGGGGTCCTCTGAGCTTCTTGAACTTGTATATCAAGATTTTGAGCAAGGCCTGGGAAATTTTCCTCTATTATATCTTCAAACAGCTTGTCCAACCCTTGAGTGTTATCTTCTTCCCCATCTGCTAACCCTATGACCCTCACGTTATGTTTGTTCACATAATCCCACAGCTCTTGTAGGCTTTGCTCTTTTCTCTTGTTTCTCTGCTCTATTTCTGTGACTGATTTATTTAATTGGAGGGTGTTATCTTCAAGCTCTGAGAGTCTTTCTTCTGTTTGATCTACCCTGTTCTTGAGACTTTCCACTGTATTTTGTAGTTCCTTGAATTGATTCTTCATTTCCAGGAGTTCGGTTACACTTTTCTTCATTGTGTCTATTTCTTTTCCCATATCCTAGAGGCTTTTTGTGGTTTCTTTGTGTTGGTTATTGAGTTGTTGTTGCACCTCGGTGAGTGTTCTTATGATCCACATACGAAATTCCTCTTCTGTCATATTGTTTGCCTGATTTTGGTTGGTGTCCGTTTCTAGGGGGCTGGGGCTCCTCTTTGGGGGTGAGTTTTCCATTTGGTTCTTCATATTTCCTGAGTTCCTTCACTGATTTCTTCCCATATCGATCAGTTGTTGTTTCTTTTCTTTAGGTTTTTGTTTGGGTATTCACATGCCTTGTTTAGTTTCTGAGCTGGAAGGTGGTGTCTGTGGGTGACATTTGTCTACTCCCTGTCCTGATAAGGGTTTACAGGATGCTCTCCCTGTCAGTAGGTGGAACTTGTTTAGAGGAACAGGCTATGCTGTTGTTTTTATGCCCTGTTATCAGCTCTTGTTCCTGTAGATAGAACTCTAGTGCCTGAGGTGGTGGGTGGGGCCCTGGGACTTCCAGGTGTGTCCTTTTCTCCCCTTCAGTGAGGGCTAGTCTAGGAGAGAGTCTGGGCAGAGCTGGGTTGGGTAAGCCTGCCCTCAGGCAACACCAATGTCATTAGCAGGGGTCAAAGTTCTGTTCTCTGCTTCCAGGCAAAGCTTTCAGGAGGGGGCTGGAATGGCCCGGCCCAGTCAGAGAGTCTGCGTGTGGGGATGCGGCTGTCTGAGACTCGCAGTCTGGAGCAGGCCTGGCTTCTTTCCACCCTCCCCAACTCTGCAGCTACTCCTGGCCCTCTGCCAGCAGGCCAGACCACACGCCACCACTCCTCCCCTGGCTGTGCTACCTGCGGAGAGGTTCCCTACGCGGGAATGCCACCTGGGCTGGGTGCAGGGCCTCCCTTTGGGTGGAGGGTTGCCCTCTAGGACGTTGATCTGCCCCTGAAGGCACACACACCGCAGTAGGCTGTTCACAAATATCCCTTCTGTGCCCCAGGCAATGCGAGGCCTCGGTGCACGGGATGTGGTCTGCAGGTCGGACCTCTGGGTCCCAGAGTTCAAACTATATCCCCACCAG
This sequence comes from Microcebus murinus, assembly GCF_040939455.1. Lineage (NCBI taxonomy): Eukaryota > Metazoa > Chordata > Mammalia > Primates > Cheirogaleidae > Microcebus > Microcebus murinus. Next base: position 111,841,708 of record NC_134104.1, on the reverse strand, counting down.
GGAGAGCAGTGCCAGTCCCAATTCACCCACAGGGAGCCCAAGCTCCATCTATGTCTCTCAACCTCAGAATCTGCCCCGTTCTCCTGGGATCACCGTGCCAGCAGCACCTGGGAGGGCTGGCAGGTAGGGAGCTCACAGTCTGAGTTCCCCTTAGTCAGCTGTAGGGCCCCAAAAGGGAAGGTCCCGTTCCCTGTAGGTGCCTCCGGCTGGTGGTTATATTGTCTCTCTGGGCAGCCGCAGGTAGGGTCGGGGGAGAGGAGGAGGAGGCAATATGGTGTCTGCCGCGTGGCTCGGGTCTGTGCACACGGAGGTGCCCCGAGGGAGTTGGGAGCCCGGTGCCTTGTCCTCCACTGGCTTACCACTCACTGGCAGCGGCCGTCGCTGGGCTGGTGTCCACAGGTCTCTCCACTCGCTGGGGAGCCCACCAGCAGTCCGGGATGCAGGGGAGGGGAAACGGCCGATATTTCCCGCTGGTCTCCGGGCTGTTCCGGCGGTCCCAGCTTCCAGTTCTCCTCCGTGACCTCCTCCTGTGGAGTCTCCCGTGATCTCAGGTACTCCTCCTTCCGACCCTCATCCAATGTAGGCTCGTCTTCTTGCTTCTTTCTTCTGATTTCTGCTAGAATCTATCTTTTCTGCAGAGACACTCTGTCTGGCGGTGTTTCTCATCCGCCATCTTTTTTCCCAAGACCCCCACTGTAGCTGTTTTGATCAGAACAGGTGGAGGTGACTAGGTTACAAGGGAATGCAAGAGAGCAAACATAGAATATCAATGAACTTGTCATTACTCAGAACTTGTTCTTTGTGAAATTAACCGATATCAAATTTCCCAGAAGCTAAAGTCACATAATGTACTCTCTGGAGCAAATTAATATTTTTCATTTTAATTATTTCTCATTCTCCTATAAAATCTCTTCCCAAGTACATTTTAAAGCAAATATATATATGAAAGGAATACTGAGAATGCTAAATAGACCACTTAAATAAAAGCAAACCTGCTTCATTTCCATTAAAAGGCATTATTTTTTTTTTAAGTTAGATGTTAAGAAAAGCAGGAATAACAAGGCAGTTTTTGCCTCCATGGAAGTGGCTTGGGTACCTCAGTGAGAGGCCCCAAACAATACTGTACACTAGACAACCCCACCACACAATGCCCCACCTATTGCATCTGGCAGGATTTGTTTTAATTTTGGAAATGATCCCAGGAGTATTCTGCTGGAGCAGAATAAAAACTAATAATTTTTTATGCCAAATATCTAAAAAAAATAATATAATTCATTGAGGTTTGTGGGAGATCATTTCTTTAAAACAAATATCAGAAATTATAGTAAATTCAATTAGAAACATATACAGAAAAGTGCACATATGTTCCTTTCTTAAAAGCTGATTTATCTTTTGCTTTAACACTGCATATAAGAAACTGCTTGCCAATGACTGTGATTTGGAGGGTAGTTTGAAAGGATCTTCCCACTAAAATACCTGCAAAGCTGCCAGCTTTTGTACATAAATTCCCACCCTCACTGCTTCATTCCTTTAGGTCTTATAGATTATTTTTGTTGACTTTTTTTAAAATTTAAAGAGAGGAGCATCCTCTTATCATTGAACACCTTAGACAGCAGCTGATATCTATGGGATTAGTATATTGAATGAATATTTCATCGCAGTGAGAGGATCAAGAATGAAGCAGGAGATAAAACAGCATCTCAAAGTACTGAAGAAAAAAAGAAGGAAGCAGGACAAATTCACTCTTTTGCCAAAAGCCAGCTCTTTCACTATATTACCTTTAAGCTATTATTTAGCCTATTAGATAAATGACTGCCCTTTCAGAGAGAAGTTCTGACTAAAGATATATATTCCCTCCATCGTTTTAATTTAACTGATGCTATTTTCAGAGAAAATTAGACTATCAGCATAATAGTAGACCTTGGAAGACACATGGTCTAACTATCTCACTACACACAAAGAAATGAATCTTAGAAGGGTTGGTGTGTCAAAAGTCTAGAACTCTGGTTGCATAAGTCCTACTCTAAGACGTTCCACTTTTTCTCAAACCAAAGATTTTATGTCTTTGGGGAAGGATGTCATATCTTTATATTAGAATAAGCACAGAAATATCATAATGTAGTAAGCTTTTTCATCATATATATAGTTTACAATGAGTTCTTCCTGACCATGGCCATCCTTAACCATCCAGTAATTCTATTATCGCCATCTTACAGTAGGAATTTCAGTGAAAAACTGAGAAATATTCCACAATACAGAATTGTGACTTCTTGCCATTCTCATTTTTTATTTGCACCTACATTAGACTAACCAACATGTCTCAGTTCTTACAAATTAAAAATATACATTTTTAAATAAGCATTTACCTTGTCTCAGGATTAATGTTTCCATTCAATAGTCACAATTAAAATAATATTTTTCAATTGTTTGTGGTCTGGAGAATGTTAATTTATTCTTTTCACCCAAAATCATTCTCTAGATTAAAAAGCACCACTGAGCAATTACCCTGTAGAAATGAATAGGAATGCTTGACAGCCTGTGGGCAATGAATGCATTTGACTAAGTGATCAAAAATGTTCCCATATGCTGGAGGGCTCTAAATTGGTATGACCTTTCACAGAGGCAAATTTGATCATTTATACTTAAAGATGCTAAAGTTGACCATATGTTTGACTTAATAATTCAATTTCTCAGAAGTTGTCTAAATAAATGTCCACAGATATATCCAAAAGTTAATCTACAAGAGATTGTGAGTGCTCACTTCAAATAAATCATCTTCTGATTCATCTGGATGACTGTACACTCTCTTCTTTGTGTTTAGAACATTGCTTCCCTTTCTTTGCCCAGTTAACATCTATTCAATTGCCATACCTGTACTAGTTAGTGTACCCTGTGGTAAAAAGCAATTCTTAAATCTCAGTGGCTTTACGGGAACAAATTTCATTTCCCTCTCACACAGAATCCGCCACAGGGATGGCAGACCCACAGAGATCCAGACTAATAGAGGTTCTGTCATGCAGCAACATCTTCCGGATGTTTGTTCCACAGTCACCGCTACAGGTAAAGACAGACTGGAGAACTGTGCATTGGCTTTTCATGCCCTCGGCCCAAAAGGGAGCCAGATCACTTCCATTCATATTCCTTTGCTTAAGCCAGTCATATGTCTCCATCAAACTCTGGGAAATAGGGAAAAGAGATGGAGCATATAAAATGATGGGCAAGGACTAGAATCAGTGGCACAAGTTCTTAGAATAAATGCCTTCAGGAAGTTTTCTCTGATACATCTTAAGTGGGGTTATGAGTAGCTGCTATATCTTCTTAGAACATCTTACACCTCCTATCATGGCACTTACTATAAAATATTTCACTATTCTAGTTCGTTGTCTTTATCTCTCACGTCATCTTTCATGAAAGAGACGATGTTTCATTTATTACACTTTTAGCATAGATTTAAGAACTGGGACATAATAAACATTCAGTATAAAGTTGAAGGAATAATCAAATTTTAAATAAATAAATTACCATTAAATTTCTTAATAGTCAAATTCGCCTAAATTAATAACAATATGGTATCAGTTAAAGTTTGGCAAATACACATGATAGAATACTACACGTGCATTAAAATGATGCTGCTGAAATATATTTAATGACACAGAAATTATTTTCTAATTTATTAAGATAAAAATCAGTTTACCAAACAGGAATTCTTTTTTGTAAATAAATACATAGCTAAAAAGAAAATCATCAAATATTAATAATTGCTATTTCTGGGTTATGGTTTTACTTTCTTCTTGGCATTGTTCTGTGTTTCAAATATTTTAAAAATACTCAACAAATAGTACAGTAAAAATTAATATTTATTTAAAATAACAAGTCCTATTAAATAATTAATTTATATATGTGGTACTTAAGAATGGGGGGAAATGACAGCTGCCCAGATCTACCATATTTGGCTAATTTGAATAGTTTCCTAAAACAACAATGATTTTAGCAATTTTAGACTAAAGAAGGTGATTTTATACTCTGGATTATGGTTTACAGTTTGATAATGGGCTAAAAGCCAATGGTTGTGGGAAAAAGTCATCCACCTAAACAAAAGCTGGTGAGCAAGGCCCCTTGTCTTGAGTTCATACAAATATTTGGCAAGTCGCTTAACCAAACTGAGCATCACACTTCCTCCACATGAACAATCACAGCCTTATTTGTTGTGTGATTAAATGAGATAATACTTTATAATAGTCCTTCGCACAATGTTAAACACTCAGTGACAGCTAGCTCTTACTATTTTCAAGCTATCATTATTTAAACTGAAAAAAGTCAAGTCAAATTGGAAACTGGAAACTAATAGCATGTTATAAAAAGAATTTGTAGCAGAAAAAGCACATGGAGTTAATAATATAAAGACCAGAGATGAATATCTTAACAATACTTATGATTTCATATATATATATATGTATACACACACACACATACATACATATACTGATGTACCAAAAATTGACAGTAAATTAGAAATTGGTATGTGACACAGAGGCAATTACTGTTCTGTTAATTATTACCAAAATGTAATGATATGGGGTTCATACTATTTAAAAGGTAAGAATGATATATTGACAGAGAATACTGTAATCAGAAATTTATGGAAACAAATTCAAATGCCATCACTCATTAACGACTTATTTCCTGAAAAATCACTTTATCTCTCAGATACCCAGCAAAGATAGAAATAAGGATTTTATTAGGGTTAAAGACAAAAAAAACAGAAATTGATATAAAGAACGGGATTAGTAAATATTACTTAAAATTTCTTTCTTCTTTTGAAAGAAATATTAATATATTCACTAGAAAGAGGGGGAAAGCAAAATTGTACAATTAAATTGGTTTGGAAGTTTCAAAGCATGCAATTTGTGGAGAAGTAAGGATGAAGACAAAAAAGAGGGGAAACAGAATGGACAATATTGTGGGAATATTCCTTAGACTTCTAAGCCAAATAAAACATACAGTGAATGTATTTCTACAGAACATAGTACTGACCCCAATGCCACATGTAGTTGTGATGGGAAATTTCAAGCCCCAAGCCATCTATTGGGAGCCTAATACTACTTAATACAAAGAATGTGATAAATAGTTAATTAAAAATAGCTTTCCATAGTGTTGGAATAGTTGAAATATGAGTAAGAATTTATCAAGGGAGCTGCCTAAATCAGCCTCTTACAAACAGGGTATGTCTGTCATCTAAACTGAAAATACATAAATATAAATATAATTCCTCTCAATTTTCTCTTTATTGGTGGAATTCTTAGAGGAAGGTGTTTGCCAAATATACATAAGTTGTATAAGCATAAAGATAAGGATGTATATTTAATCATAATTGTATAAATTATTTCACATTAAAAGTAGCAATGGATAAAATATTATATTGATATTTTTTCTGAAATAGTCTGTCAGAAAACAAAAACCTTGTATAAATCACCATGCATTCATTCACTTAGTAAGAATATGTTGATCACCTAATGTGAATAATATGGTGGTGTCTTGTTTTCCTTTTTAAAGGAACTTTAAAATAGATGTTTTGAAGTTTGCCATTAAAAAACTGGCTTTAATATACCTTGCTTTGCTAAAAAAAAAAAAAAAAAAAAAAAACTAAGCTTTTAGAGAGTAGTGTGTACCTTTAAATAATATATTAAACTTGACAGATCAAGGAAAATTTTTTCTGGATCCTCAAATTTTTATCATGTTTGATCATTGATTTTATAAGTAGGAAATATGTTCAGGGTAGGAACATATTTCTGGTTGACAGATTCTATTCAAACACAGTAGACCTGCACTACGAAATCTACCCTCAAAGTGGCATCTGAAGGATATGGAGACACTAGAACATGTGATTTAAGCTAAGGCTGAATTTGTGACTAGAAGACTGACCTCAGATGTACTTTTTATTACAAATTCATAAATTAGATCTATGAGTATTCAGAGTACTCATTACAAAGTAATGTACATTACAAGTACATTACAAAGTACTTTGAGATGACAACTTTAGATTACTCACTAAGGACAGCTGAGATATATAGATTGCTTCAAAATTCTCAGCTTCAGTTTAGGAAGAACGAAACAGGAAAGCACAACTTACACCTGTTGTTTGAATCTCACCTGAGAAAGCAATAGAAGCTTTTGTGTCTGTGTACGTGTAGTGTGTATGCGTGTGAGTGTGTGTGTGGGGAGGGTCAGGGGAGATACATTGCAAAATGGTTCTTAAAATTTTTTCTCTTCCTTTTCATTTTTTAAAATTTCAGCAAAATGTTTAGGTTACATATATTGCCTTTGCTCCACCTGAGTCAGAGCTTCAAGCATGTCCATCCCACAGACAATGCGCACCTTACCCATTAAGTATGAATATACCCATCCGCTCCTCCCCCGCCACCTGTACGACACCTAGTGAATGTTACTACTACATGTGCACTTAAGTGTTGGTAAGTTAAGTCAGTTAATACCAATTTGATGGTGAGTACACGTGGTGCTTGTTTTTCCATTCTTCGGATACTTCACTTAGTAGAATAGTCTTCAGCTCTATCCAGGATAATACAAGAGGTGCTAGATCACCATTGTTTTTTGTGGCTGAGTCGAACTCCATGACATACATATACCACATTTTATTAATCCATTCATGTATTGTTGGGCACTTGGGTTGTTTCCACATCTTTGCAATTGTGAATTGTGATGCTAAAAACATTCTAGTGCAGATGGTCTTTTTTTTATAAAATATTTTTTGTTCCTTTTCACAGATGCCCAGTAATGGGATTGCTGGATCAAATGGTAGTTCCACCTGCAGCTCTTTAAGGTATCTACATACTACTTTCCACAGAAGTTGTACTAATTTGCAGTCCCACCAGCAGTGTATGAGTGTTCCTCTCTCTCCTCATCCATGCCAACATTTACTATTTTGGGACTTTTTGATAAAGGCCATTCTCACTGGAGTTAAGTGATATCTCATTGTGGTTTTAATTTGCATTTCCCTGGTGATTAGAGATGTTGAGCATTTTTTCATATGTTTCTTGGCCATTAGTCTATCTTCTTTTGAAAAGTTTCTGTTCATGTCCTTTCTCCACTTCTTGATGAGGTTGTTTGATTTTTTTCTTGATGATTTTCCTGAGTTCTATACAGAGTCATTTATCAGCCCTTTATCAGATGTGTGGCATGTGAATATTTTCTCCTATTCTGTAGGTTGTCTGTTTTCATGTTAGATTCCTTGGCTGTGCAGAAGCTTTTAATTTGATCAGGTCCCATTTATTTATTTTTATTGTTGCTGTGATTGCCTTTGTGGTCTTCTTCATAAATTCTTTCCCTGGGCTGATGTCACTAAGAGTTTTTCCAACATTTTCTTCTAGAACTCTTATAGTTTTATGCCTTAGGTTTAACTCTGTCATCCACTAGGAGTTGATTTTTGTAACAGGTGAGCAGTACAGATCCCACTTCAGTCTTCTACATGTGGCTATCCAATTTTCCCAGCACCATTTATTAAATAAGGATTCTTTTCCCCAGTGCATGTTTTTGTCTGCTTTTTGAAAGATCAGTTTGCTGTATGAGAATAGTTTTATATCTGGGTTCTCAGTTCTGTTTCATTGGTCTATGTTTCTGTTCTTGTGCCTGTACCATGGAGGTTTTAGTTACTACAGCCTTGTAGTATAGCTTGAAGTCTGGTAAATGGATGCCTCCCACTTTGTTCTTTTTGCTTAAGATTGCTTTGGCTATATGGAGTCTTCTCTGGTTCCATATGAAGAGTAGAATTACTTTTTCTATATCTGTGAAAAATTATGTTGATATTTTAAGAGGGATTGCATTGAATCTGTAGATCACTTTGGGTACTCTAGCCATTTTAACAATGTTGATTTTGCCGACCCATGAGCATGGTATGGTTTTCCACCTGTTTCCATCCTCTGCTGTTTCCTTCCTCAGGAAGGAAACCCTAATTCTCCCTGTAGAAGTCTTTCATCTCCTTAGTTAAATATATTCCTAGGTATTTTATTTTCTCTGTTGCTATTATGAAGGGTATTGAGTCTTGGATTTTGTCCTCAGTTTGTCTGTTGTTGGCATATAGGAATACTACTGATTTCTGTACATTGATTATGTAACCTGAGACTTTGCTGAATTTGTTTATCAATTCCAGTAGTTTTATGGCAGAATCTTTGGGGTTTTCTAGATATAAGATCATATTGTCAGCAAAGAGTGATAGTTTGACCTCTTCTTCTCCCATTTGGATGCCCTTGATTTCCTTCTCTTGTCTGATTGCTCTGTCTAGGATTTTCAGTACTATATTGAATAGAAGTGGGAGTAGAGGGATTCTTTTACATTCTGCAAATATTTAAGATCATTCCCCAAAGAAATTTTGTTTAAATGAGTTATATTTATAAATATTTATCATATTTAAAATTTAAGCTAAGAAATTTTTATTTAAAAATAACTGTAAGAAACCCATTATTAATTACATATTTTTGTCAAAAATAACTATATTTTTCAGAAAGAGTGGGGAAGGTGGCATTATTTGAAAGCTTTGAAAATATTTTTAGACTGACAGTAGAGAACAGCTAGATTACCACATTGAATTTCACATTAAATATGTTGCTACATTTGTTTGTTTTGATTTAAGTATAATAAGAAATTCTAAAAAAAAAAGAAAAGAAATTCTATCTCAAAAGAAGAAGTTGAAAATGAGAAGGCTATTTTAATAGGTAATCATGGATGCTATTTTTGGATAGCTTAAAGTTTATAAGCAGTAACTTCATGAAGTTATTTGCAATGTGGAATCTACATTGATGTCGACAAATCTTTATATTATGTTTCATTAAAATCCATTGATCTATCTTGCATTTGAATGGATCTTTTACCCAGGTATGATTTTGTTGCATATGCATTCTTCATGTGGAATATATTGCCTCACAGAGCTATCCAGTGAAGCAATATTTACACATGTCAAATGTTTACATATATCATTATACAATATTTTTTAAAAACACATTTATTAACATCACCAGCAATATGACCAGAATAGTCAATGTGGGGAAGCCATTACATTCACAGTAGCAGGGCCAAGTTTTTCAAAATTCTAATTTTCACTTGAAAGTTTAAATTTTGCAATTGGCAACAAATACTGTCAGTTGTTTTCTTTGAAGTGACAGGCTCAATTGATTCATTTCTTTTTTTTTTTTTTAAGGCTGTCAAATATTCAAGTCTGATAAATATAGTTTGTCGGACTTGCTTTCAAGAAAAGTGATGTTTTATGACAAACAAACAAACAAAAACAGCTAAGCAGCTAGCTAGTTCAGCTCCCAACTCTAGCAATCACACATGTGCTTTTTTTCTGAAACCACTCTCTTACTTTCTTAAGCAATAGAAAAGCTTTATGAATAATTCCCATGTTGTCACATAGAATATTAAAAAGACATGTATTAAAGGGTTAAGATTTAATAAAATTAAAAATTGGTTCTATTTCAACAAGGACATTCTTAAGGGAAACTAGCTATTTTTTAATGGAATGTGCATGACTAAAAAAGATGGTAACTCCTAGTACCATTGTGTTGCAACTGTCTCAATTCATGCCAAAGGCCAGTAGTTTCATGCACCACTGCCTTTTACATTATTAGTACAAATGTCAATACAGTGAAAAGGGCAAATCCTGTTTTATTATTATGCAAATACTTTTTACTTTGTGGATCTCCTAAAAATGTCCTGGGGACTTCTGGAGTCCACAGAGAACACTTTGAGAATCATCCTTTAGAACTGTGGTTCTCCACAGGCTGCATGTGAGCATCACCTGAGGAATTTTCAATAAACAGCATCTTTTTGTGTCCACTCTAGATTAATTAAATCAGTCTCTAGAGTGGGGCTCTGACATAGGAATATTTTAAATTAGGTAATTTTAATGTGTAGTCAGTATAAGAACAGCAAATTTAGAGACCAGCAAAAGAGGGTTTGCTGTTGGGGGAGGAAATCTATTCATTTTCGATAACCAGAGTAGACTACAATAAGTCCTCATTTAATGTCATGGATAGGTTTTCGGAAACTATGACTTTAAGCAAAATGAGGTATGAGGAAACACCATTGTTCCCATAGGCTAGTTGATATAAACAGAAATTAAGTTCCTTAGGCATATTCTGGTCACAAGAACATCACCAAACTTCTATATAAAGACCAAAACACTTCCAGTATTAAACATTGAAATAAATGTGAGCTGTACATATATTTAAGAAAGATGAATAAAAACAATTAAGCTAATTATCTACTCGATTATTTCTGTTCAGAGTCACAGGTGGTCAGACCCTATCCTGGCAGCTCAGGATTCCAGGCAGGCAGAAACCAGGCCTGGCCAGGACTGCATTCCATCACGGGGCATGCTCACACGCACACTCACACACTCAGACTGGGACAATTGTAGACATGCCAGTGCATCTAAGATGCATGTTTTTGGTATGTGGGAGGAAACTGAGGTACCCAGAGAAAACCCATGCAGACATGGGGAGAATATGCAAACTCCACGCAGACACACAGACAGTGGCCATGGCTGGGAAATTGTTATAGCATAAGGACATTGAATGAAATGATGTTATTGGAGGACCTGCTGTACTTGGTAAAACTCTCTAAACAATCTAATGGTCCTATAGGCTTTTTACCAATTGAGTTCTCATTGATTCTTGTCCCTAGAATGTTGGTATACCTCCATACTTTCTTGAATGTAAATTTTCTTTTATGATGTCGGGAAGGTTTGGGGCAAGGAATTATACAAAATTTTAACAAAAATAAAATACAGTTATAACAATTCAACAATACAGAGGAGTTTACAGCCATCCTTCAGTACCCACAGTTGTTCAAATCCCTTAAAGAAAATGATACAGTATTTGTATATAACCCAGGTACATCCTCCCGTATACATTAAATCATCTCTAGATTACTCCAAATACCTAGTACAATGTAAGTGCTACATAAATAGCTATTATACTGTATTGTTCTTATTTGCATTATTTTTATTGTTGTATTATCATTTTTATTGTTTATCTTTCTGAGTATTTTGATCCTCAGTTGGTAGAATTCTCAGATGCAGAACCAAGTATACAGAGGGCTACCTTTATGTGTAAGAAGTTATTTAAAACCATCAATATATTTTTTTAATTTACAAAAGGTATATAGGTTTTTCTTCAGTATCCTCTTAAATTGTTTCGCTTCGTTAGTCATCAGTATCATCCTCTGTAAAACAAGGTGTTAATCTAGATGGGTCTAAGGGTCATTGGATAGCCTGTGAGAACATCAATTAGGCTTATGCAGTGAACTAGGTCCCTGCCTGAATGGCCTGACGTTGAAAGAGCCAGAACACCATTTCTTTACCCTCCACATATTCAAGCAGTATCTGTGGAAGATCCACTCCCTGTTGGAGTTCTATTTATTTGACTAAGGATTTAAAGTAGATTTTAGCTCTTAAAAATAATTTTTATCTTATTTTCTCAGTAATGCTAAAAGAGAATTATTGAGTCTTTACCCTCAATAATGAGCAATCCTAATAATAATAATTTGCTCTAATAATGAGCAAATCAGAAGCTTCCTCAGTAGAAGCTAATCTAGTTTCGAGGAATGGAGTCCTAATGAATGTGATAGCTCATCTACTCTCAGTCATCTAGGACCTTCTTTGTGTCAGACACTATGTTTGATGCTGAATTAATGAAGCTGACTTATTTAACAACATACTCTCCCTCTACCCCATTTGCTTGTGGCTTAGAGGATTTGCACTCAGTTTCTTCCAAGGACTTGCTTTGTGGGAAGTACAATCATAAAAATAACTGGGCTGGAATTTACTAATCATTTAAAGCTCATTCAAATTCAGCATACATATACTACCCTAATGACATGATATTTAGCATAATGTATTGGGCAAATTTTCTGTCAGTTCAGTATTCTATCAATATAGGTAATATGTAGTTTAAAATTAAATCATTTTTGTTTATGCTTACCAAAAAATTACACTTTAGATACAAATGATTAATATCTTATAGTCACATTCCTTAAACAGATTTTCAATTAACATTTTCTTCTCTTTTAACCAAAGTGGCATTTTTTAATTCATCAAAGTTTTAAAAATTTATAGTATCTATCAAAATATCTCTACTTCATGTCCTCTCAACTAATTGAAAAATTTCTTGAATGAAGGGACTAGGCGACACATTTGCCTCTTACAGAGTACATTCGGTCCATTCTGCTACTTAATATGATTCTATAATTGTTAACTCATAAACAATTGGTAAATAGAGGAATCACATAGCATAATGGGAAAATCATAATGATATGTATGTATTTTTTCCCATATATCGGGGAAAAAATGGCAAATACTGAAATTCAATTTTGAGCAGAAAAGGATAGAATCCTTTTGAATATATTTTAAGTAAATTTAAAATGACTCTGCACCCAGGGTTCCCTTCCTGGACATGCACACCCTCAGTGTGACTCAGGGCTCAAGGAAGATTGAATTTCGTCCTGTGCTCACCTTCACTGAAGCTTTAGTAGCTCAGTTCTGTTTGTACCTGCACTGCCTCAGTGTCCCCAAGCCAGTATTTCCACTCTACTGACAGATTAAATATCCTAAAAGGTAGTTCTTAAATGTCCTGAGCTTCTTGCCTAAAGTATCCAAATTATTTCAAAAAAGACAATTATTCTTAATTTTTGGCAGTATTCTATTCACTAAGTTGCATAGGTTTTGAAGTCTGCCCCTCCCCTTTTTTTCTAATATGCTCTATTATCTTGGTGGAAGATTTACAAAATGCATGACTTTTTCAGGTTCCTGTATGGAAATATATTCTACAGGCATTCCATTTTTCTTATAGAATTAATACTTAGACTTTAAAAAGTTTTTCCTTAAGTAATTGAGTTATCATGATACAGCATTCCTTAGTTTAGAAGTCTTATTACAATATTGTATGTGATTTAATCTACTTCTTTTTTAAGCATTATATGTTTATGATTAACGTTAAATTTTCAAAGATATTTTCCATAGTATTAATTATACCCCATTTAAAAATACTAAAAATACTACACTGTACAAATTTTTTTCATTCTATATTCAATACAAAATCAATCTTCTTCCACATAGCATTATCTATTAAATTAAACTCTATTAAAATTTCAACTCTAGTAACATAGTCATAATTTTTTATCATTTTTATTATTAAGGAAAATATGTCCAAATGTAATTCTTTCTTATAAAAGACCTGTATTATCAGTGCAAACATATTCATGAAAAAAGAAATTTTCTAAGGCTTTAGTCTGGATAAAACTATTCTATTAGACATTCATGATTGTCCTCAAGATTCTATCTTTTTCTTGCCAAGAGACGTAGAAAAAATGCAACCAATCGTAAATGTTTTGGCCTTTTTCCCTTCTCTAAAAGAGGAGAAAGGAGGAGTGTAATAAATATGTCCATGATCCTGTGGAAAGGAAAAAATACCAAGCCTGTGCATGGTGAAAGCATTTATTATGTCCTTGTGAGAGAAAAATGGGTTTTTGATGCAGCCACCAACACTGAAGTTATGAAAGGCCTACTTGTAGAGGTTGATTGAACATATTACATCTACTGTTAAATTACCCATGAAAGAAGTAAGAAAATATTTGCATCCATTTGCCAAAGCTGCCTCGCATACTACTGCAGGCTGGTCTTGGCCAAGGCAGTGAAGTAGATCAATCATACTCTCCAGAAAAAACAGCAAAAAAAAGGAAGTGAGAATATATCTCATGTCTAAGAAATGAAATGTAGGGTAATTTGCAGCAGATGAGGCAGTCTGCCTATTCTACCTAGCTAGGAAGACTTCAAAGACCTTTCTGACAGCAGATCACATGTCCCAGGTAAAGAGATTGAGACACAGTCTGACATCTGAGTGAGACAACATTATGTATTTTAGCAAATCTGAGTTGCAGATTTTTGAACATCTTAATGTCTGAGATCACAGTGTGTCTTTTGATGGCCTCTCACAATTGCTATTGGAGAAGTGCAACATAGTTGTCATTACTGTTTATGTGCAAACTTGGTTATACTTTTATTACTTCAATAGAGTTTCATGAATTGAGTTTGTCATTACAATGACTTCTTGGTTGATGTCTAAAAGCTTTATTTTTATACCATCTGTAAAGATTAAGAAAGTGCTGATATTAAATATTAATATTTTAGTAAGAGTGCCAATGGCTAAGAAGGAAATCTTAAATTCCCAAACTTTAGCATTCTTTCATGAAATGAAGTATTAAAATGCTTTTGAAGTCACAGAAGAGAAAAATGTGCAGAAAAATTATAGGAGATAAGAAAAGCATTTGTCATTGTTTTACTGGCAACGTTTTTTTTCTTTCTCAGCATGTACGGTAATGTTGCACCATAGTAATAACGGCATAAGAGTCAATGAAATACAGTGTTTTTGAAAAGAATAACAACCTTCAGCAGCAATGGGTGTTTAACAGGAGTTAATGATCCTTTCACTTAGAAAGCTCTAACCCAATGCCATTTGAATGAACTATTTCATTTATAAATTTAAAAAGATTATTTTATATTTTTATCACACTCATTGCCTTGTGGATTGGAACACTGACTTTCTAGGTTCTTGGTTCCTAAAAAATTACTCATGTTACTAATTGCCAAAATGTGGAAGAATAAGAAGCAGCTTTGCTTAATTTCTATTTTCAAAAATAAATAAAATTTGGTATATGTTTACAATGGAATATTACTCAATTCTAAGAAACGACAGCAAGCTAGCACCACTTATATTATCCTGGATTGAGCTTAAGCCCATTATCCAAAGTGAGGTGACACAAGATCTGAAAAAATGGACTCCACATGTACTCGCCATCAAATTGGTACTGACCGCTTATCAATATGGTGCTCAAAGGGTGGTGGTGTTCATTAGAGATTAGGGGGATGGGGAATAGACCCACATCTGAGGGATGTGGCAAACAGTGTGGAGGGGAAGGGCATACCTCTAACCCTCGCTAGGTAAAGGCAAAGTTATAAAATCTAACCAAAATGTTAAAAAAAAAAAATTATCGGGTATCAGGCAGGTGGGAGGGGGGAAGGGAGGGGTTGGGTATGTATATATGTATATATATATATATATATATTGTGTGTGTGTGTGTGTGTGTGTGTGTGCGATGTGCATTGTCAGGGGGATGGTCACGCTTGAAGCTCTGACTCAAGGGGGGAGGGAAGGCAAGAGCAATGTATATAACCTTAACATTTGTACCCCCATATTATGCTGAAATTAAAAAAAAAAGAAAATATTTCTCCATACTTTACTAAGTGGCTTACAAAATAAAGTGGATGTCAGATGGTCTGCTAATGTCAAAATAGATATGATACATCTGAGAAAAAGTAATATCTAAGACAGAAGACACCTTCATGAAGAGAAACATTCCTTTTATTACCTCCCACATTCATTCAGCAATTATTTATTTATTTGCCAAGGAGCAGAGCTTATGCCATTACCCATATACATTTCTAATTTTCTTTCTTCTTCTTTTTTTTTTTTTTGTGACAGGATCTCACTCTTTCACCAAAGCTAGAGTGCAGTGGTGCAATTATAGCCCACTGCAGCCTCAAACCCTTGGGTTTAAGCAATCCTTCTGCCTCAGTTTCTCGAGTAGCTGGGACTACAAGCATGCACCACCAGCTAATTTATTTTTTTTAAAGACAGGTTCCCACTATGTTGCCCAGGCTAATCACAAATTCCTGGCCACCTGTATATATTTTTTTAATGTACAGGAATATGCTTTTTAAAGGGTTATAGCCATCCATTTATCCAGAGTGATAAGGCTTTACCTTCCAGAAGAGGATAAAAATATATATTATCATGAAACTATGAGTGGGTAGCAAAAACAAAGAGCCATTATATTTCCAAGCCACAGTTCAAGTGTGTGAAGAGTTTAATTTATATATGTAGTGAGACCCTCAAAATTTTGATCATCAAGGCTCATGAAGCTAACATGGAATTTTCCAGGATTTTTCTGTCAATAACAAAAATAAGATTATTTTGGCCACACATTATACTCATATTCTTAATTAAGGAAATATTTCAGTATTTAAATATCAAAATAATTTCTAATTGGCAACTTAAAAGAAGTTCCCTGTTGAACTTTGAGAGAAGCAGCTCAGCAATAGATGAATTTATTGTTTCTTAAGTGAACTAGAAAAGCACTACTAGGTAATATCACATGTTGGTAAAAAAAAACTTTAATGAGCATATAATTAGCTCTGTGCATAGAATTGAGTTCTAAATAAAACAAATGTCTCTAAAGGCATCAAGAACTTGGACATTTAGATATTGAAACATCTCTCTCTCGCTCTCTCTCGCTCTCTCTCTCTCTCTCTCTCTCTCTCGTAGCTACCCCGTGGAAACAGAATGGACCCCACTCCAAAAGACTAATGTGTTGCACATCCACCAAGAGAGTAGGAAAAGATTTATGACTGAGATAATAAGCCCTATGAAAAAATTGCAGCTCTCAAGCAGATTTGAAAATGACTTAAGAGATCAAGGAAAGAGGGATATATGGGGGCTAAGGATGGGGCCGGCCTCAGACTTCCTATGTATGGTTTGGACTTCCCACCTGCATGAAAAAAGGGAGCATCTGGGCCTACTCAGCAGCTTGCTCACATATGGGCAGAAGGGGAAGAGGGAGGGATGAGGCTTTAAAGATGTCAGCTGCAAACCTTAAAACTTGGACTCAAACTTTATTATACTTTCTCTACCCTTTGCCTCTTAGTCTCTGAGTGCAGGCCCCTCAAGTTGACTAGTAGTACGTCTACTAGTACTTTTATAGACTCCTATTCATGTCTTCCTTCCTTGGATCAGTGATTTTATAGATGCCCTTGCTATCAGTCAGGGTTAGTCTGGAAAACAAAGGCCACAGCAGCTAGCTTGAAATAGGGGATTTAATATAAGTAACTAGTTACAGTGATATTAGAGTCACTGAGAAGTCAATCTGCAGTTTGTGAGGGAACTCAGAGATTAAGAACAACAGGAAGCTGGACCACGGCAGAGGCAAATCTTACACTTAGGGAGTAGGAACTACAGAGGTGATATTTCCCATTTTGGAGCTAGAATTAGGTAGAGACACTGATGCTGCCAGAGTTGCCAATATAAGCAAAGAACAAGGATGGATTTGCTGTGAAGTCATCAAAACTAAACATTCAAGGACCCTAGAAGGGACCTTAGAAGTGTATTTACATGGTCCTGGTTTTGAAGTTGTTAAGAGTAAGAGATTTGGTAGAACATATTAGCTGCAATTGGTTAAGACCCTGATCTATTTCCATTTCAATTTTCCTGTTATCACACTTCCCTTATGTCAGATGGCATGGAGGTGGCTGCCAGAATTTAGATCCAACTAAGGGAAAGTTGACTTGGAAGTACAATTAATGAGGTTCCAGTGAGTTATAGCATGTGGATTGCAGTTACCTTCATGCATGGTTATCTACAGCCACCCTGTTGTAAGATTGGCTTCTGGGTACACCTCTACTGCCCACTGTGCAGATTTATCCGGTGTCCTGATGGGAAGGGGATGTACTGTAATATGAAAATATGTGGATTGTGGAAGAGAAATTGCATTTGCAGTTTACAAAGCCAAAAGCTACTTTGTAAAAAATTCTGCTAATCATCAAATCCCATAAAATTCTAAGAAGATAATTAGCTTGCCTATAGAAAACAGAAGTTCTCTTTTTAAAGAATATATTTCATTATGCAGGGTATACAACCATACATGTAAGGTGTATTTTTTCTAAAAATAATGAAAGGAGAAAGAATTAGAGCTCCTGTGTTTTTAGCTCACAATCTACAGCAGTACTACAGATAACTAAAATGTCTGCATGTGAAATTAAATGTTTTGTGCATCTCAACTATAACTAATAAAAGAAAAAGTTCTCATCAACTATGCTAGATGAAAGACTGAATAATCTGGTATACTCTTTAGATAAAATATTACAAAATCATTGTTATATGAAGAAATGATTGAAGAGTATGTTATCAAAATTTATAGAAAAAGGAAAGATTATGGATGTATATTAGTAAGTTAATAAAATGTTTTTATATCATTTAGCTTAATTTTTCAATGTTTGTGGTATTTTCCAGCTTTTAAAATTATTAACTTGTGATTCATTTTTCTAATTCTAATAAATATTCACTTTATATCTGATTTATCTGTATAATTTAATATTCTTTTTCTTGAAAGGGACTCAAGAAACTACATAAGCTTTAGGCCTCAACAAACTTATCCATCACTGCCAGAGGAAAAATATCCCTGCCTTCTGCCTTCCATCTGCCCTCAATCTATCACCAGTACTTCCTATTGACTGAATCTATGTTTGAATCCGTTGGCAGGGGAGCCTCAGAAATGCAGATTGAAGGGGCCAGCCCCCTGAGATACAGAACTGAAGAAAGGCAGTGAGTGATAGTTTGATCCCAGAGCAAAAGGCAATGGCCAGCACAGCTTCCCATTTGCAAATCATAGTTAGGAAATTTCATTCTGTCTCCTTGTCTCTCTGGGCAGGGAGTGTAAGAATTGGCCACTAGAATTTCCCGCATTGTCTCAGATTTCTACACCAATGCAAAAGACTCATTTCTAGTTGGGTTCTAGGTAAGCTGACCCATTTCATCAATTTTGGAGGCATCAGTGAGAATTCAGCATGTGAGAAAAAAAGCCAGGCATGCAATTCTTTCCTGAATTATAATGACTCTAATTAAAAAGTAAAAAATCATAGCTAGCTGAACTCAAGAAGACCTATATTTTCTAAAATGAGACTAATAAACTTTAAATCCCCTTGGGCACATTTGTAATATCTTATCATAGTAAAAAAGAATATTTCCATAATAAAAGTTAACAGAAAATGTTGTTCTGTTTAATTTTATTGCTCTCAAATATATTTAGAAATGGTCAGGGAACATGTGACCTAGTTAATTTTCAGTGTACATATTCTAACTAATGTCAGAAAAATAAGTGAAAAAGTATGTTTTACTACTAAAGAATTCAAATATCTGTGTTTAATTTACCACATTAAACACTGGTGGTCATGAACAACTTAGTGGTAACTGTTAAGATAACATTGGTTTTATGAGATAAAATTAAAATATACATCATTCTTTTATGAAAGAATATGATTAATACCATAAGTAAAATTTGAGGTTTTTTTGTGAATTATATTTAAAACTATGACTATATATTTTTAATGTTTTCAATTCGAAGAATTTTACCTGTTGGACACAAAGAATGAAAGAAACCAATAATTACAATAATGTTTTAATTTAAATGTGATTTCAAATATGAGCAACAATGCTATGATATAGAAAGGATTTGTTCATCATGTATTTAGAAACATGTCTTAATGCCTGCAATGTGCTAGATATTGCTAACTACTTTAAGGAAATCAATCATGCTATCATAATTTTTCTGATTTTATAATCAGCAAAATTAAAATTAGTATGATGAATTGATTCTTCCCAGGTTACAGAATTACTAAGTGATAGACCTGGAACTAAAATAAATCAGTATTTCCGTTTGTCCAATCTACTGACCCTTAGGTATAGTAAGCGTTGAATGTTGTTCATTTATTGTATAAATATATGTTACTCCTCTTAGGGAATGTTATTAAACTTATACTTTTTTAATCCTTTAAAGACAAACTTGGATAAAATTTTTATATAGTCTTCAATCATCTTTCTCAAATACTATGATTATGCATAAAGGAGTGGAAACCTAGCAATCTTTTGGGGTTTAATTATAAGTTTCTGAGATACCAGTCTTGTCTTCATTTATCAAGACCTGAAATGCTGCCTAAGCTTTTTGTTTTTAATTTAAGTTTTCCAAACCTACTCCTCTAACCACTTGCATCAGAATTACTCAGGGACCCAGGCAATTAGTCAAGAAAAAAAAAAAAAAGAGGTATCCAGATAGAAAAAGAAGTAAAATTACCTCTACTTGCAGATCATACCATCTGTTATATAGAAAATCCCAAATGGTTTACTAAAAATTATTAGAAATAATAAATAAGCTTAGCAATGGTACAGGATATAAGATTACTATATAAAAATCAAAGATATTTCTATATATTAGCAATAATTCCAAAAATAATATTAAGAAAAATTCTATTTATAATATCAA
Source organism: Microcebus murinus (assembly GCF_040939455.1). Classification (NCBI taxonomy): domain Eukaryota; kingdom Metazoa; phylum Chordata; class Mammalia; order Primates; family Cheirogaleidae; genus Microcebus; species Microcebus murinus. Next base: position 111,821,551 of record NC_134104.1, on the reverse strand, counting down.
AAATAAATAATATTAAGTATAAATTTAACAAAAAGTATAAGACTTGCACACTAAAAATTTCACAACATCATTGATAAAATGAAAGAAGATCTAAATAAATGGAAAGACACTGCATGTTCACCAATCATAAAATTTGATATTGTTAAGATGGCAATATTTCCCACGTTGATCTACAGATTCAAAGCAATTTCTTTCAAAATACCATCTTTCTTCTTTGCAGAAATTGACAAGTCAATCCCAAAATTTCTACAGAATTATAAAGGACTAAGAATAGCCAAACAATCTAGGTTGGGGGGGAAAGAACAAAGCTGGAGGATTCACAATTTCCAATTTCAAAAGTAACACAGATCTACAGTAATTGAGAGAGTATGGTGCTGGCATAAGGATAGATATAGAAACTAACTAACTAGAATGAGAGTCTCAAAATAGATCCTTACATTTATGGTCTATTGACTTTCAACAAAGGTCCTAAGAAAATTCAATGGGGAAAGAATAGTCTTTTCAAACAAATAATGGTGTGACAACTGGATACCCACATGAAGAGAGATGAAGTTGGTCTCGTATTACAACTGTATGTAAAAATTAACTCAAAATGTATGATAGAAATAAATGTAAGAGTTAAAATTATAAAAACATGTGAATAAACCTTCACAATCTTGGGATAGGCAATGCTTCTTAGCTTATGACACCAAAAGCACAAACAGCAAAAGAAAAATAGATACATTGGACTGTATCAAAATTAAAGAAAAAAACTTTGGGGTTTAGACAGCCACCATCAAGAAAGTGAAAAGACAACCCACAAGATGATGAGAGAAAATATTTGCAAATCATATAAGGGATTTACATCCAGAATATGTTAAAAAGAAAAAACACCCATGTACAACTCAATAACAAAAAGACAAATGAACTAATTAAAACCTGGACAATTGATTTGAATAGACATTTTTCCAAAGAAGATAGACAAATGTCCAAAAAGCACACGAAAAGATGCTCAATATCATTAGTCATAAGGGAAATACAAATAAAATCACAATGTAATACCATTTACACCCACTAGGATGGCTAAAATAAAAAAAAATTGGACAATAAGAACTGTTTATGATGACACAGAGAAATCAGAACCCTCATGCATTGTTGGTAGGAATGTGCAAGTCTTATACTTTTTGTTAAATTTATACTTAATATTATTTATTTTTGATATTATAAATAGAACATGATAAGCTGCCTTAGAAAAACAGTTTGGCAGTTCTTCAAAAAGTTACTGTTATCATGTGGCATAGCAATACCATTTTAGGGTTTATGCCCAAAAGAAATTAAAACAGTCATCCACACAGAAAATTGTATATGAATGTTCATAGTAGCATTCTTCATAATAGTCAAAAAATGGATACCACCTAAATGCCCATCAACTTATGGATAAATTAAATATAGTACATCCATACAACAGAATATTTTGGTAAATAAAATGGAATGAAATATTAATACATGTTATAACATGACTGAACCTTGAAAACATTATGGCAAGTGAAAGAAGCCAGTCACAAAATGTTGTATGATGCCATTTATATAAATGTCCATATCAGACAAATCTATGGAGATAGAAGGTAGATTAGTGGTTGGCAGGGGCTGATGGGAAGAAAATGGGAAGTTGAGGGTTCAGGGTTTCTACATGAGTGATGACAATATTCTTTTTTGGCTGCAGTGATGGTTGTACAACTCTCAAAATACTAAAAGCAATTGAATTGTACATTCTAAATGGGTGAATTGCATGGAACATATAACGCAGTAAAGCTTCTTTTTAAAGTGTTATAACTGGAAAAAAAAATAAAGGAGCTTATTTAAAACATAGCTTATTTGACCCCACTCCACACACTTTGAACTGGAATTTCTCAGAATGCAGTCCCAAAGTTTGCAATATTTCTCACAATTTCATCAAGTATTTTTCAGGTACCCTGAAATCTGAGAACCCTGATTAAGACTTGAAATGGAACTATCCCTGGAACCATGACTTTCCTTGTTGTTAGCTATCATTCCACCCCTAGGATGAATGACTGAGTTTTGACTGACAATGAGTTAAGAAACACAACAAAAACACAACAAAAAAGACAACCAATACTTGTGGGTAAAGAGCACCTTAAGAGGGAAAGAGACATAGAGTTTGAGTCTAGGAGTATCAAGAGACAAAGTTGCCCTTGGACACTACCCCTGTAGGCTAACCAAATGGCAGCCAGAAGCAACAATGGGAGAGCACCACAGCTGGAACCCTGGACTCTCACTGTTCTGTTGCCAGTACAGCTTCCAGCTAAGATAAAAGCAGCAAAGAAGTGAAAAACCAAGGATACGGAAGATTCTAATTGAGAATGTTTAGATAATGCCAAAAAAAACCCCTTCAGGTTTATTTTTTAAGTAAGAAAAAGATTACTTATTATGAGAGATTACTCTATATCCAACACAATGTACTGTACTTAGCAGGAAATTCATTAATTTCTTTTTACTGTTAAGTTTATTATTATTGCAGAGTACCTATATGATCAACTCTAAATTATCCATGGAATCTTCTGTGATAAGCTCCTTTGAAGGATCAAAATGGTCCACAAAATACAAGTTTTGTTCTATTAATGTAGACTAAGTCACACTTGTTTCACATAGCATTTTAAAAATCAATCCCGTTTACAAATTGTAGCATATTCCTTTGATTCTGTGTCCCTAACAATCATTTTAATCAGCTTCTCAACAGAAGCTTGGGGAAATAGAATTTTTAAGCTATGAATTAATTTTTTTCAATAGAGTAGCAAGAAGAAAGGAAACCTCTCCAGTCATTTTTTCAATGTCAATGTCAAATGTCAGTTGACATTTAATAGCTAATTTGCAAAAAAATAAATGAGTTACCTTTATTCTCTTGCCATCACACTAGGGCAGGCTTCCTCTGGTTTGACCAAATTACCATCCTATTAAAAAAGACTCAGGAATCAAGACCTTTGTCAAAGAATCTGAAATAATACCAGGGTGAAAACTTTACAAATATAACTTAATAATTAATTTAACATTTTGTATATTCAGAAGAGACATTTCTTATTAGGGCCATTTGAAAAGAATGAGCTTTTTTCACTGTTTCAGCTCACAGCAGGAACATTATAAGAATTTTAAAGTTTCTTATAAAGCTGTCTACATCAAATAGAGTCCATTTATCACTGACTATTTTAAGTCCAACTCTCAACTTTTAATTTTGTGATTCAACATGAATTTAATTTGGGGTTCTCAGGCTCCCTTCAGGGTTATAAAAGGACCTTTCATGAGAAAAACTGTATGCCATTACTTATCAATTTGTCATTGATTTAAAATAAAAAGCTTCAAAATAGTTTAAAGGCCACTTTAAAATTTGTACTTTGGGACTACTTTTGACATTTTAATGTAGTGATCCTTTTCTTTATTTTTAGTGAATCTTAAAGAAGAGGTATTAACTAGATACCTTTACATAGAGCTTTAATCTAAATTTATTCAAAAAGAAGAGCCACAAGAACATAACTAGTAACTCTTTAGTAACTAGTGAGCAATTAATTTATTTTAAAATTTTATAGGTTGATTTTGGAATACGTATATCATATACTTTATGAATGTCTGATAACCTCAAGAAAGACTTTCAATCAAATAAAATATTCTCATTAAATATAAAAACAGTATAAAGAGACATAAAAATATGAATGGGTAGGGAATAACATTAAGAAAAGATGAAGAAAGTATTTGCTTACATCTTAAGTTTTATTCTAAATATACTGAATAATAAAGAAAACATTGTAATTATTTTATATACCTCATTTTTAATAATATTGTCAGCATAGCTCATTGGAAATGTTAATTTCATATATAAATTACCTATAATCTCACCTATTAAATTACACATAATTCTAATTTTTGGATAACTTTGTATGTTTGTGTATTATACAGATATATAGATAATTTTCATGTTTATGCTTCAAAATGAATAATATATATATTTTCTATTTTCCATTGCTCCAGGAAGATTTATTATTCTATTTTAAAATAAAATAAATTTTAATAAATTGTTCTTAAAAATATTTGCCTTCCCTCTCTGTTTTCCTAAAATATTTTTTAATTATAAAAGTCTCAAATAAACATGGAAGTAGAGAGCTACTAGAATGGTCCTCCATATACCCTCACCAAAGTGAACACTTACCAAGATTTTGCTTCTTGCTCCACATATTTCTCTCTGTTTTTATCTCCCTCATTGCTGAATAATTTTAAAGCAAATGGCAGATATCATAGCATTTCACCCTCACATAGTTTCACATGTAGCTGTAAAGAAATGGGTCTTTATCTTATGTAGACTTAACTCCTAATAAATTATCAATAACCTATGAATATATTCTAATTTCCCAAATTGTCTAAAAAATATGTTTTTATCCAATCTTATTTGGATTCAAAAATTTGGATCTAAATAAGATGCACACATTATATTTGAATGTAATGTCTCAGAAGTCACTCTTTTAGAGTAAAATAAGCATAGTCCTTTCTTTTTTTCTTCTTCTTTCCTGATACTGACCTGTTCAAGAAACTGAGTCTTTGGCCTGCAGAATGCCTCACATTCTGGATTTGCCTGCTTGCCCCCTTGTGATATGTTCCACTTACCAATTGCCAAATAATTACCAATCCCCAAATTTAAAACAACATATTATCTCAGTGCTGTAGATTGATGGGGCTCAGCCTTAGGCTCAGCCTTGGGGTTCTTACTCAGGGTATCTCTTGGAGTTTTAGTCAGATGATGGCTAGGTCTGAAAGAATAAAAATCCTTGACTAGGGTATATGTCCAGCTTGGCTCATCCCCATGCCCAGAACTCAGTGCCAGTTCTCAGCTCGGAGCTCAATGTGGCTGTCAACCAGATCCCTTATCTGTTGCATCTCTATGTGGCTTGAGCTTCTTACAGCATGGAGGCTGGATTCCAAGATGGAACATCCCCAAACAAATGTTCCAAAGGCAAAAGTTGTAATATTTCTTATCTTCTATCCTTGGATATCACATGGTGTCACTTCCAAAGCATTGTATGTGTCAGAAAGTAATGCCTAAGGCCAGCCTGGATTCAAAAGTAGAGGATTATGCAAGAGAGTAAGTCAGAATGTATGCACTGGAGAGCAATCTTTAGAGCTTAGTTGCTATATTGTTTGTTCCTTTGTTCATCTAGTACCAATATTCTTAAATGAAAGTTAGCTCTAAAGGCTTGATTATATTCAAATTTTGGCCAAGAATATGTCCTAATGGTACTATGTCCTTCATATTGCAGCACAAAGAAAGACACATAGTGCCAGGTATGATTTTAGGCATCTTACAATTTATATAAACATAACAAAAAGCAAAAAAATGAGTAAAATATTAAAGATACATAAAAGTAGATAATATATTACTAAAATATAGTACATAAAAATATGTACATGCAAAAAGTCTCCAATCCCATCCCCGGCAGCTTCTATGCCTTGCTATACAAAGATACCTCAGAATTTCCGAGAACAATAGAGCATGGCCATTACAGGTGACTTTTTAAATAGTGTCTTGTTCACATGACTGAGTTCTTTAGTAAGAGTGTCTGTCTTGTTGGTACAGAGTATCACATGTCACATACCAGATTTAGGGTCAGTGTGAGTCATTAGGAAATTCCCTCATGATTTGGGGCAAGATGGAGGTCTGCCCAGCCCCACATGTGAGAAGTTACAGGATGTGAGTGAAGAACACTTATTATTCTCAAAAAGAAGCTCTGAAACCACTCAATTAATTAAACAAGAATTTGTCCAGGCCAGGCACAGTGGCTCACGCCTGTAATCCTAGCACTCTGGGAAGCCAAGGCAGGCGGATTGCTCGAAGTCAGGAGTTCGAAACCAGCCTGAGCAAGAGTGAGACCCTGTCTCTACCATAAATAGAAAGAAATTAATTGGCCAATTTATATATATATATATAGCCAGATATGGTGGCTATATATAGTCCCAGCTGCTTAGGAGGCTGAGGCAGGAGGATTGCTTGAGCCCAGGAATTTGAGGTTGCTGTGAGCTAGGCTGACACCATGGCACTCACTCTAGCCTGGGCAACAGAGTGAGACTCTGTCTCAAAAAAATAAAAAAAATAAAAAAAGAAGACTTTGTCCAAGTCTAAGGAGATTCATAGATAGATCTGTCAGGTGAAATATTTGATACCTGGTTAAATTTGAATTTCAGATAAACAATGATTTTTTTTTTTAGCATAAATATGTTTCATACACTATTTGGGACATACTTATACTAAAACAATTTATTTATCTGAAATTCAGATTTAGCTTGGTGTACTACTATATTTTTATTTGCTAAAGCTGACAACTATAACCCCAAAGAACATTAAAGAGGGTATGTGGATTTGATAAGTTTAAGAGCAGCATAATATTATATTGATGTAATTTTAAAAGAAAAACAATGTGGTTCTTACAGTCTGCCTAATTTTTATAGCTGTTTGAAGGTTTCAAATTTCTCCTTTAGAATATTTTTTGCCTAGAAAATATTATTGTAGATGTTACTACTCAATTTGGGACATTACAGCTCAACTCAGTGTACACAGTCATTTTAAAAATAGTGTGTACTTAGCTATGGTTACTGATTACACTGTTGCCTAGTACCAAGCAAAGAACAAAAGTATGAGTAACAAAAATATAACTTTTCCAAATGAAGGGTGGATAGAGGGATACTCTAATTGTGAAGTAATTATGGTCTAAAATATCTTAGTAAGCCAAACTTCCCACAACTAGTGTTCAAAAGATAAAATTTTTCACTGGAAGAAAAATAACAAAAATGTTAGTAAGAGAGAAATCTGTTCATTATGAGATTCCTTATAAGATTTTAAATAACACACAATTGAATATAATGTAAGCTCAGAAGTATAGCTTAAGATTCAAGCTACCTAGATTTGTATTCTGCTTCTCCCAAAGCTGTTGGTTCTTGTGTAAATTCCTTAACTAACCTAAGTCTCAATTTCTCCTCTACAAAACTGAGAAAAAAATATCTAGAGAATAAGACCATTTTGAGAATGAAGTGAGATATTCCATATAAGGCATTTAACCCAGTGCCAGTACATAGCGAGAGCTCAATCAATTTTGGCAATAATGATGATGGAGAGAGAAATGGTTAGAAGATAAGGATGATGGTGGAGACACTGAAAATAAATATGTATAAAAAAGAAATATGGAAATGATATCAGTTATTATCCCAGCACAGAATTGATTTTTTTCTTATTATTTTGTTATTCATGAAATTTTCCAAAATTATGTAACTTTTTTTTTTTTTTTTTTTTTTGAGACAGAGTCTCGCTTTGTTGCCTAGGCGAGTGAGTGCCGTGGCGTCAGCCTAGCTCACAGCAACCTCAAACTCCTGGGCTCAAGCAATCCTCCTGCCTCAGCCTCCCAAGTGGCTGGGACTACAGGCATGCGCCACCATGCCCGGCTAATTTTTTCTATATATATTAGTTGGCCAATTAATTTCTTTCTATTTATAGTAGAGACGGGGTCTCGCTCTTGCTCAGGCTGGTTTCGAACTCCTGACCTCGAGCAATCCGCCCGCCTCGGCCTCCCAGAGAGCTAGGATTACAGGCGTGAGCCACTGCGCCCGGCCCAAAATTATGTAACTTTTATACTCAAGCAAACCTAATATTTTAAGTGACCCTATAATAACTAATGATAACATTTTTTGAACAGCTTTAGTAAAAGAAAGGGCTGTCTTTGCCCCAACCAATTTCCTAATCCTCTATCGTGTCTAAAATTGTAATCATGCCCTTAGAAATGAAAATGTATAGGTGTTACTTGGGAAAAAAGAGAAAATATAGACATAATCACTGTTGTGTCCATTAGTATTGAGCACATCATGCATTGGATAATTTAGCTGATTTGTAGGGAAAGAGTAAGAAGAGAAATAGAGAAAATAACAAGATTTTCATGGAGAATAACTAGAGTGGAAAGGCTAGCCAGAAAAGCTCTGAAATCTTGGGGGCTTCTTGGGGGAAGGTGTGAAGAGAGAATGCTGAGTATAGTCTAAAGACATAGACATCGAGGGGTGATTTCATGCTGTAGGGACTTAAACCACAAAGTTGGAGAGTGCTAAGGAAAAAATTGATCTGATTCCCGACTTTACCTAGCATGATCCTCAAGAGTATTTATTGAAGCTGGTAAAAATGATCACCTATTGCATTTAGTTGATTTCAAACTATTCATATATTCTAAGTTTTCAATTCCTTGTTTTTGTCTTACTTAAACTTAGTTTGGAAAGGCAGTGCATAAATTGGAGCTAGCTTTTTTAAAAAATCTAATGTCATATTTTGTTAAGAAGCCTAGAAACATATATGTTTTTCAGATTCTCTTAATTTATATCTTTAATATAATATAGTTCTCATGGCAGTGTGGAACTATATTAGACACTGGAAAACCCCAGTGTCTGTTTCTCTTCACACAATCCACAAAGCCCTACATTTCTAGTATCCTTTACCATTTTATTCCATGACAATCTATCTTTTTTTCTTTTTCTTTTCAGAATGCACAGTTATTTATACCAAAGGAAAAAAACGCAAACTCCACCCTTTGAGGCAACTCTCATTTTGTTGAAATGTAACACTGCTATATATTTAGAAGATTCCATTTATACTTTCCTAAATAAGTCTATTTTAAGATTTATAGCCCAACTTCATATGAACTTACTCCTTTTAAAGGGCATATAGATTTCTTTAGTGTTTTATAATAGTTGATCAAAGAGAAAGTTTGTCTACAAATTTTCTAAATACATAGAATATTTATGTTAATAATTAAATGCATTCATCTAATTTGGAAAATTATCTTCATTTATTTTTAGATGGAGAAGCACATAGAATATAATAAAAATTTAATAATATATAGGGTAAGTGAGGCTTCAAACATGTTGTAGAATTCAAAGAACATATCTTTGAGGGGAAGATTTTATAAAGATTATCTGCCAGTAAGTAGATTAGGGTGACTTCTCTTTAAAAGAAACACATGACTGACATTATTGCACATTTTTCAAAATAATTGTCAAAATATAATTGATCAGCTATAATGATTTATTTGTACCTTATTCATCCTAATAATGTCTACATCAGCCTCCCTCTACCACCTTCTAAATTGTCAGCCTTTTACAATAATTTTTTTTTTTTTTGGTCACAATCAGGCAACACTTTGCCACCTGAATTATATGCATTATTTTCTTCTCATTTTTTTCTCAAGATAACTCTATGAATTGTGCAAGGCAGATGAGAAAATTTGTGAAGAAATTATATTGTGATGTATTGTCCATTATGTTCTTTCCTGTATTTTACTTACATTCTGTGATCCTCCCTGAGCTGCAAGATATAATTATTTCTGTACTCTCAAGCAATTCTTAAGAATTAATGGAAAGAGAGAGAGCCAGTTACCTAGTATTGTGGCCCTTGTGATAAGAAAGGAAGAGTTCTTGGTGGATGTGTTAGTTTTCATCTGATTAAAGAGCAGTTGAGGATGTGAGCATCCATCCAGGACCCAGCAACAATACTACATTGCACCTGAGATCCAGACTGGATGGCCTACATCTGAGCAGATATCAATGTAGATAATGGTACCAACAGCTGCAATCCTTACCTAAACCTCCTCCCACCCACCAGGTTGGGGGGCAATGCCATAGAATTTCATGAACATCCTGAAATTTAGAGGCCACTTCAGGAAGAAAGATGGTGAGAAGATCTTGAATAGAAGACTGACATTCCTAAACTTAACCAACCTTTTAGGACCTTTCTACTCACAAATCCTCAAAAGAGAACAAGACACTGGCCTTATTCTCTTATCTTATAACTTTGAATCCGTTTTCTCTTTACTATTTGAAACATTTAAATGCATGTGCAAACTAAGAGACTCATTATCTCCTTTCAACCAAAGAACAGTGTTTTACATTTATCTTTATTAATATTCTTGTTTCAGCCCAACTTATTCTACATGTAATTTCAAAATGGTGGCCATGTGTATCTTAATAAATATCTTTTAATTAGTAGCAGGATGAATTCCTGGAAAGAACTCTGAATTGGGAGCTCAGAACATAACTACCCTGTCTTTGCTACTGCTATATGACCTGGCATGGGGGAAGTATATAATTAAAAACAAGGCCAGGAGTAATGGATCACTCCTGTAATCCCAGAATTTTGGAAGGCTGAGGTGGGAGGATTGCTTAAGGCCAGGAGTTTGAGATATCCTGGGCAATATGCCAAACCCTATCTTTGAAAAAAAAAAAATTAGCCAGGCCAGGGGTGGTGACATGTGCCTCCAGTCCCAGCTACTTTGGAGGGTGAGGCGGGAGGATGTGATCCAAAAATTTGAGGCTGGTGTGAGATGGGATCACACCATTGCACTCTACCCTGGACAACAGAGAGAGACTATCTCTAAAACAAAACCACCCAACAAAAAATTTCCCTCCCTCCCAACCTAGAAAACTTCTCCACAAAAGTAGAACAGAAAGAAAACAATTTTATTTTTGAATAATCATTAAAGCAGAATGTGATGTGCATCACAGGCAATCCACTAAAGAGATTGTCAAGACCCAAAGAAATCTCACTGCTTTCTAGAGACAAGCAGGCAAAACACCATTTCACACATATTCTCTGAAGATGAACAGTAACTAGTCCTCAAGTAAAAGGCCTTGACAGTACCATTTGTCACACAAAGTTCATCTGGAATTCACCTGGTAAATGAGATGACCATCTGTATTGGTTAACTGACTTTATCTAAAGGAAAATTAAACTTGTCATAGTTTTATGATAGGAGGTAGTTTTGTAACTTTGTGGGAGCCAAAGATAAGCCCCCACCCTCCACCCTCCCACAGAAACTGGGAGGTAGGAGAACTGTTTTGCTTGGTGATTACATTTCACAGAGATGGCTCCCAGGTCCCTGAGAAAGACAATCCTCGGTCATAAAGCTGGCAAGAGGCTTACATAGCTTTTAAAAGGATTTACATATATTTCAAAGAGACAAATAACTTTAAAATTTTCTGAAATAAATGCTCTAAGAAAATGGGAGTGAGAATTTCTTCTTTTATTTTCAACAGGGAGAATTAAGTCTCTTATTTTTCATTTGTATTTGACCCTAGGCTTGGATAAATTATTAATTGCTCCAGACCTTTCTCTCTCATCTATGAAAGGCAAGTTGTATTTCATGATCTGTAACCTACAGTTTATCTCTGAAGTATATAATGCCTTTTTTTTCTTTTTCATTTTCAATTGTAGTTGACTATATTTTTTTGACTCAATGTCACCTGCAAATTTGATTAATTTGCCTTCTAAGTTCTTATTTAAATGAATCATTGAGAAAGAGTAAAGCATCCCTTACGTCCTGGTCTTATACTTACAGCTAAGCTGTGTCATTCTCTTACTAAATATAAACCATCTCACAGAACATCATCATCAGACAAGGTCACTCTAAGACTATGATAAAGTGAAATAAAGCAAAGTCTTGGTATAACTGACAAAATACCAAACTTTATCCCCTCTTGTCTAATATGAGAGATTGCTACTTCCTTATTGATTATGGTTTTATCTGCCTCTAGTGTTATCTCTTTATAGATAAGATAGATTGAGGTACCCGACTATGGAATTGTCCCTGCTTCCTGAGAGCACCCCTCCAAAGAAAAGCCCTACTTCCTTAGATCCTCCCCAAAGTTACTCAACCCAAACCCAAATGCTATAATAGGAGTCCCTATAACAAGTATTCTCACCAACTGCAACAAGTAATAAACCCAATTTTTTTCAACTACAGGTATGTTGATGGTGGGCTTTAGCACAAGGTATTTGATATAATTGATTTAAAATAAAATGTGGAATAGGACAAAACCAATGGCAAATCCTGTGAAAATAACACTGGAGCCTTTACTGCTTATTGTCATTGATTCTTTAATCAATAATTTTGGCAATGGTAATTCAGCTCAGCACATATCCACTTGACTATACATTTATTTATTTATTTATTTATTTATTTATTTATTTATTTATTATTTCTGCATATTGTGAGGGTACAAATGTTTCAGTTATGTATGTTGCCCTTGACCCCCCCCAGTCAGAGCTTCAAGTGTGTCCATCCCCCAGATGGTGTGCATCACACTCATTATATATGTATATACCCATCCCCTCCTCCCCCCTCCCATCTGCCCGATGCCTGATAAATGTTATTCCTATATGTAAATTTAGGTGTTGATCAGTGAAACCAATTTGCTGGTGAGTACATGTGGTGCTTGTTCATGCAATAATATATTTCACATCTTTCTATTTTCTTCTCTTTTTAATTTTTCTTTATTTCGGCATATTACAGGGGTACAAAAGTTTAGGTTACATATATTGCCTTTGCCCTACCTGAGTCAGAGCTTCAAGGTTGTCCATCCTCCAGACAGTGTGCACCACACCCGATAAGTGTGTATATATCCATCCCCTCCTCCCCCTCCTATCTCCCCAACACCTGATGAATGTTTTTATTGTATGTGCACTTAAGTGTTGATCAGTTAATACCAATTTGATAATGAGTACATGTGGTATTTATTTTTCCACTCTTGTAATACTTCACTTAGTACAATGGGCTCCAGCTCCATACAGGATAATACAAGAGGTGCTATACCACCACTGTTTTTTGTGGCTGAGTAGAACTCACCCACAAACACCACCTACTGGCTCAGAGACACGTCTTTTCATTTTCTTCACAAGGATAAAAGTAGAGGCTGTCTCAGGTCAATTTATTTGACCATTTATGTGATATACTTAACATTATCCTGGTATTTTTTTTTACTTTTGAATTTTTTGGTTTGTGTGTATGTTTACAAATTGTACATATTTTGTAATTTGGGGGAAAAGTGATCAAGGTAGTTTGGCTTAACTGTTTTTAGCTGAACTCGTGTAAATATTTACCTCTTTACATGGTATTCATATATTTTCCCCTATTTGTAATTGTCTGATTACCCCTTTTCTCTTTTTTGCCTCTCCTATTCTTACCTACAGTTTCTTGAGTTTCTTTTATTTCCTCATCTACTTAAACTTCAATTCGCTTATTAATATATTTGTTTTGTCCTGCCAATTTAAATATTTTATAAGAATAAAGTAAAGTGACTATTGAAAATATCTCTTTTGTTCTGTCATGTTGAGTTTGTAGCCTAAATTAAAATCAGTAGGGCTAACAGAGTCTCTACACATTTAATATTCTGATTATTACAAAAGAAACCTTAATAATTAACTTAAGTATTTTTTACCATAATTAATCCTTTAGATGCTTAAGAATTGTTAACTGTGTCTATAGTTGTTAACTAGGAAAGAGTCAAAAGGTTACATACAATTACTGTGAAGTAGTAACTATGAGTAGGGGAACAAAGGGAATGCTGGGCATTGTTACAGCCTGGAAGCTTGGAGGAGGGATCAGTGAAGGTGGAACTCAAGATTTCCAAAAAAGGGGCGCCAGTTGCCTGATGCTGGTGTCTTTGAAGGGATTCATTAAGGCCAGTGTTGCAAGTGAAAGGGAAGCTGCAAACTGGATTCAGATGCTGCTGCTGAAAGGAGCTGCCTCTGCCTGGCTGAGAAGCACTGATGTCACAACGTTCACAGGAACAGGAAGTAGATACAAGCCCACAGAAAGGAGAAAGCCCCTTGTGCACCCTGCACCCCTGGAACCCCCATTACCAGAATGTAACAGGGAGAAGCTGAACAAGGAGAAGCAGAAATGTGGTCAGCAGAGTCCCAGCCCCAGCCCCCACAGGCTGAGTATAGAAGAGTGTTAGAACTAAGAGGCGACCGCTTAATAACTGACACATAACACTCCTAAATTTTCATGCCAGGCTTCTGTATTTGCCTTTTATTAAATGAACCTCATTTTCTTCTTTATATATTGCTCATAGTAAATTTGTTAAGTTGCTTTACTAATGCCCAGGCCCCATTTGACAATGTTCAGTCATGGGATATGATTTCCAACCATCATCGCATGATCACTCTTTGCCCACACTTTGTTGGCTCTCTTTTGAACAACAAGTTTTCCCAGCAGGTCATAATTAAACATGAAGACATACTTTCCTTCATTGTTCCTCCTCTTTGTGAAATATGTCACTTCAAATTTCTTCAGGGAGGCAAATGCACTTATAGATCTGTTTGTCTCCTCTGATTTCACCTCCATGATCAAACATCTTGCATCTCGATGGCATTTATACTTTTTGAATATTGATAAAATGTCTCAATGATACTGCACCTAGGTTCTGATAAGATCTTTCTCTAGCAATAAATATAAACCCCTCTGATCTTGTTTCTGAAAATAAATTTCCTTTATATTCAGAAATTTTGTTGCCTTAATTATCTTGCATTTAAGTGATCCACCTATTTGTTCTTGGTTTAATAATTAAAGTTCCAGCCTTTCAAATTTTTATGTCAATTTTAAGGTACACTCCTCACCCCTAAATTATATACTTTTACTATACTTCGTTCTTAATTCAGCTTATATGTTTCCTTTATTGTATCATTACACTACTCTTGCTAGTTCTATTGTGCTTGGTCTTCTCTTCTTGGTTTCCAAATCCTCTTTATCACCTTTTCTTTCTTCCTCTGTGCATTTCAGATAACATTGCTTCATCAGAGATTAACATTCTCTCTTCTTTCCCCAGCAAGAACTCTCTCCTCCCTGCTGTATTCTCGCTGCCCTCCTGTGTCACCTCAGGTCCTTACTTGCATTCAACCTCACTGTTCTCACCACCTCACCCCTTACCTTTTCTCCCACCTTTTCATTGTCTTCACCCTGAGGATTTATTCTCACTAACCTCATATATTCAAGCCCCAACATTCCCTTTACTATTTTGTTCTCTGTCAGGGAAAGCCACGCACCTAACGATTTTTTAATCATTAGCTGACTTTCAGTAATTTGGGAAACAGATTTTTCTTCATCAGAAACAGAATATACAAGTTAAGTGGATGACACTAAACTCCCTCTCCTTTTACATATAAAATATCTCTTTTAACCATATATTATGGTTTATCATTTTTTTATTCACATATACAGCTTGTGTATATTTTGGCTGTACTTTTCTCTTTTCAAAATAAAAACAAAAAAGTTCCTGGCAGTTGAATAACCTCATCTTCCCTTTCTCAAAACTATTACACAATTGGAGTCCCCAGAACAAATTTAAGCTGGTCTGCCATATGCTGGAATTGCTAAAATAATGCAATATAAGAGATAAAAATGAACAGATTCTGCTTTATGCAAGAATAGAATCAGCCCAAAGTTCTCAGGCAACCTAGTTCTATTTTCTCCTGACACAGTCCAAAATAAATCAAACAACTATGATTACATAAATCTAACATCAAACTCCCAGTTCTCAGTGTCTGGGTTACTATAAATTTATCCTTTGGTTTTGTTCTTAATGAATTATAATGATTATACTTTGCATATTCTAAAATTCTTTTCAGCATTTGATTAATACAGTACTGTGTTAAACAAGCAGAAAAGTAAATATTAGTTCTAAGTTACAGGTGATAAAATTGGAAAAATGATGTTCAAAGTCATAGAAAAGTGGCAAAAATAGGACTTAAACTTCGCTCTTTTGAGTATTTAAACACTATTTAAACTACAAAAGGGAATTTCACCATCTCATGACATCATGTCTTGCTAGTAAGATACCAATTTGAGAGACAAATTGAAATGAAAAAATAAATCTCTCTTTAGGGCTTGTCATAAAACTCAGTTACAAATTCTTTTTCTTTTCTGTAAAGCTATTTTTCAATGGACATCAAATATTATAAATATTCTCTTACTCTTTAACCTAATTATCCCACTTCCACAAATCCATCTTGAGAGAATAATCTGAAATACAAAAATTCATGCACAAATATCCATTAACTCTATAGTCCCAGCTATTTAGGAGACTGAAATGGGAGGATTGATTAAGCCCAGGAGGTCAAGGTTACAGTGAGCTGTGATCAGGCTACTGCACTACAGCCTCGGTGACAAAGAAAGGCCCTGTCTCTGCAAATATACATATAAAAATAAAATAAATCCATTCATAGTTATTTATAACGGAAACAAACTATATGCCAACAATACCGAAGGTTAAATACAATAAATCTGCAAGGTGGAATTATGTACAGCTGTTAAAATAAGGCCCATTATGAGTTTCTATTACCATGAAAAATTATTATTCTATAATAATGTTAATTGAAAAGGACAGAATTCACTTGAGTATACAAATTATAATCACAGTTACCACATACCTTTATCCAATGTATTTTTTCATTTATGGGCATTTAAAGTGGTGATTTTTTGTTTTATTTTTTGAATATGTATAATTAAATGTTATGCATAATTGTTATGCATAATTAATGTTGCATCCTATACTCAAGGGCATTTTACACTCAAGGGAAAATATTTTGTAAAATGCACAAAAAGAACTCTGAAGTAAAAGTAAAAAAATTTAAAAATGCCAGAAGTTATTTGGAGTGGTGGTGGAAGTGAGAATGATTTTCTCTTTTACTTTCGTATATATTTCCTCCAAACCTATAATTTAATAAACAGTAATAACAACACAAATTCTCCAAGAGAATTCTGCCTTTGTCCATCCTCTTACATAAGTGGAATGCCTTTTCCTGTCATGTACTTTCACTCTGACATTCTTTATTAATGTAGCTACTAGAAAAACAACATTTTAAAACTAGGAATATTTTATTCCTTTTTTGTTAACTCTTCCTATTTCCCACAATTTTTCCTCCCATTTATTTTTCAGTTTAAATCTTGGTCTTTTGTTTATTTGGCTTTTCTATTTGTTTTGTTCCTGTTTGCTTCCCAAGACTGCACTGACTCATAAAACTTTGTTCTAGGTCCTTCCTTTACCCCTTTCATGGAAGCCACTCTGGTACAGTCTCCCAGGTCAATATAGTGATAGTTTCTCACATGGTCTGGAAAAGTGACATCTCAAGCTGTCAAAATTCTTAAGTTCCAAACCTCAGTGCCTGACCTCCATGAGTCCAAACCACCAGGAGTCTTTCCACAAGAAAATGAGAAGTCTATTGGGAGGAGGTTTATATTATGTGGACAGAGATCCTGTTTATGTCTATGTACAAGCTTAGGTTGATAAAAATTATGTGTTTGCCATCTAAAAGTCTCTTAGGAGACTGCTCCTCATTGGTATGAATTCCCAGTTCATAATAAGATTATTTTTATTCTCTATTTAACTTTCATAGTTGTACACAATGCCTCTCTGAGCAGTAGAAAAAGCATTTCCTGGAATATAAGTTTTATATGAAGGATAGAAGAGAATTGTTGTTTAGAACATCAACCTATTATGATAACTAGCCAAGCCTTTAATTAAATTAGCTTAATTAAACCTGAGCCTAAAGCACAATTTCCCTTAACTATGAGAATGCTGGAAAAATGATAACAACTGTTGATCAAAACCCAGACATGATGGCTCATCAAATGGCACCAAAATCCAAACAGATATAGTGAATATGATAGGAGAGCCAACATGGTAAAATAGGAGAATACTCTGTCCTCCACTGAACCAACACTATGCTAGGCTATGAGAATTTAATAATTAAGAAAACATTTTAAATTTTTTCATAAGGTGGATGATTAGAAATTGTTTCCCTAACTGCCACAGAAACTGGAAATTGGAATCCACTTGGACCCACAGAGAACAGCATGGCATAGTAGTAACAGTGAGTGCACACACTCTGGAGCCAGACTTTGGGTTCTATCTTGGCTCTGCTACTTGGCCATATTGCTTCACCTTTCTGTACTTCAATCTCTCTTCATCAGTGAAATGGGAACAGTAATAGACTCTGCCTCAAAGCATTATTATGTTAGTTAAATAATTTACTAATTATAACATGCTTAGAAAAATGCCTAATACATGGTATTAGGAGTTCTCCAGAAAAACAAAACCATTGGAATACGTATGAGGATGTTTATTATGGAAATTGGCTCACATAATCATAAAAGTCAAGAAGTCCCACAATATGCCATCTGCAAGCTGAGGACCCAGGAAAGTCTGTGGTATAATTCAGTCTGAGTTCAAAGGCGTGAAATCCAGGAGAACCAAGAATGTAACTCTGAGGACAAGGTCTCATTCCTAAGAAGTGGAGAAGGTGAGGCACTCACATTAAATCACAGGGTCTGAATGTCCAAGAACCAAGAGCTCCAATATCCAATGACAGAGAGCAAGGGAAGGTGAATGTCCCAGCTTAAGAAGAGAGAGATAATTCACTCTTTCTGTGCATTTTTTTATCCTCGATAATTGAGGGTCAGGATTGAATGTTGCTGGCCCACATTGGTGAGGGCGATCTACTTTATTCAGTCTGCTGATTCAAATGCTATTCTCTCCTGAAGCATGTCACAGACACAGCCAGAAATAATGGTTTCCCAGCTACCTGGGCATACCTTAACCCAGTCATGTTAATGCATACAATTAACGATCACATATGTAGTAAAAACTAAATAAGCTTTGTTAAATAAAGAAAGAAAGAAACCTTGAAACAAGGTCAAGGTTTCTTTTTGGGTTATGTTCCATTGGTTGAAATAATCACCCACAGGGGTCTAGGCTGAGCAGTGGACTTGTGTTACTAGTGTAGCCTACCTGTTACCAAATATGGCAAGAAGGTTGTTGTGATGCTCATTTGTATGTGTCAACTTGACTAGGCTTTAGAATCCAGTTAGTCAATCAAACACTAATCTACCTAGCTATTGCTATCAAGATATTTTGTAGATGAAATGAACATATACAATCAGTTGACTTTATGTAAAGGAGAATAGCCTCCAAAACCTATGTGGAGCTGATTTAATTGGTTAAAAGGCCTTGATAAAGAGCAGAAGCACAGTTTCTCTAAACATGAAGAAATTCTGCCTATGGGCAAGAGCTAATTCAAGAGTTTCTAGCCTGCTTTTCCTGAAGGACTACCCTATAAATTTCAGATTTGCCCAGCCAGTTCTGACATTGCATAAGCCAAGTCCTTCCTCCCCTGGCTCACCTGCTTGTTTTGTTTATCTAGTGGAACCCTCGATGATAGTTTTCAAAAGTGCTAAATGATATTTTTGTGTTGGACTTAAAATCTTAGAAGAGTAGAAGAATAGACCAGCACACAAGTAGATGCAGCACCAGTATACTTCAATAAGAGATTTCAAGGATGTAACCTGAGAGTGACTTGTGGAGTTAACCATAAATACTGTCATTTTAATGCAGAAACATATCCCTGCCCTGAGTGGGATACAGCAATGTGGACCTGACTGGGATCCAGGCACTGAATTCATAACCATGAATCAACTACTCACAGAAAAATACATGTTTGGCCTAGGAAATAATGCTAAAACAGCCATCCATAGGGTGGCGGTTGATTGAGTTTCCTATGGGCAACCAGATGGGGAGGGAGGGTGTGAGAACAAAGGAGTCAGTTCTGAAATTAAATATGGAGTGAATAAACAGAGAAAAAAGAAAGAAAGCAAAAAGGAGTCAGAAGTTAATTATCATTGTTAAACTTCACTAGTTTGATGAGCTACCTGAATTAAACTCTGGGGGGAGGCTGACATGTTTTTGAAAGCTTCTAAAAGTCAAAATGACAAAGCTCACACTGAAAGGCAGTGGTAAACTAGGGAAACCAGAATGATATAGTGGTCTGTTCCTTCCCCTTTGAAGACAGAGCCCAGCAAGTGAGTCTCAGGTGGGTGGAGTTAAGCCCCAGGCTCCATCTAAAACAGCCTAATCTCAGTTTAAAGTAATTTACCTTTAAACTGCTTCCACTGTGAGAGTTAACCATTGGTTTAAATTCTCTTGGCAAGTAAGAATTCTTCAAATGTAAATCTTTTCCAAGACATATTAAAAAATATCATCCACTATAAATTAAATTATGGAATATTCGTATGATCTGAAGATAATGAAAAAATACTTTAGAACAGAAAAGAATTTAAGCAAATAATACATAATTCTTATATTCTGGCATATTTTTAGTTTCCGGACTTTGTTTTTTTTTTTTTGAGACAGAGTCTCACTCTGTTGCCCAAGCTAGAGTGCTGTGGCCTCAGCCTAGCTCACAGCAACCTCAAACTCCTGGGCTCAAGCAATCCTTCTGCCTCAGCCTCCCAAGTAGCTGGGACTACAGGCATGTACCACCATGCCTGGCTGGCTAATTTTTTCTATATATATTAGTTGGCCAATTAATTTCTTTCTGTTTATAATAGAGACGGGGTCTCGCTCTTGCTCAGGCTGGTTTCAAACTCCTGACCTTGAGCTATCTGGGCCTCCCAGAGTGCTAGGATTACAGGCATGAGCCACCATGCCCGGCCAGTTCCCGGACTTTTTAATCCCTAAGTTTCATACTCTCTAAATCATTTTCTATTCAGCATTTCATTCAACTTTAAATATCAAAACCAATATTATTCAATATAAGGTACATAAATTATTTGATATAATTGTGACAATTTAAATTTTTCCCATCCACAGTATTATTCTACCAGTTTTAAGCTAGTGTAGAAATAAATTCACCAACAGTCTTACCAGGAAATGCTAACTCACTGCCACCAGAAAAAAACAAAACAAACAAAAAAAAACCACTTCTTTTTACACTTGTTTTCTTTGTGGAAATTAAGTTTTAAATCCTTACCTTATGTCACAAAAATAAAATAAAATCTGTGATTGTAATCAAAGAAAAGTTATTTGTAGGAATCCTAAGTCTTTGAAATATTCCGATTCCAAATTAAGTCAACTATTTTTTTAAAAAAGAATGCAAAATCATGAATAAGACTGAATCCAAAATCTCACCTCATATAAAATGGGTCACTGAGTTAGTATATTCCCAGAGCCTAGATCTGAAAAATAAAATAAAATAAAATAAAAAAAGCAGGAGTACGTTGCCAGCTACAAAAAATCTGGAACAAAGTTACATTCTTACAGGTCTTATGGAAACCCAAAAAGGGTGATTTGTAGGCTTTATAAAATATGCATCACCAAAAGTTACTTCTTCAGGTATGAAATATAATAAAACAGGTTTCTACAAATTCAAAGCATATGCTGTTCTGGAGTAAAAAAAAATACAAGAAAAAAAAGGGTAGTCATCTTGATCACTGTGAGAAGATATGGTATGTTTGTCTTGTTTGATTCATTTACAATAAAGCATTATGTAAGGAATTCTGTATTTTGCATCACTAAATAAGTGAAAGCTGTATTTATAGCCGAAAATATATAACTGGGAAAAATTCTGACTGAATAAAGTTTGGGCTTATTTTGGTGAAGAACCATAATTCCTGACTTTAATAAAGAAATAGAGGTAACTTGACTTGTTTAGGAATGTCAAAGGTTTAAAATTATCCCATGCTTCAAGAATTACCTCTTGGAATGCAAAGCCATTAGAAATGTGCGTTTTTTCTGTGAGCTGAGCAGTGACCAGATCCTCCAGTCAGAAAGTGAGCTAACTGGGAAATGTTAGAGTCTCTTGGAGGTCAGAGTCCTGAAATAGCATCTTGCCTTTGACCAAGTAAGGGTGTTTCATGACTTTCAGATTCAACATAATTAATCTGATGCTCTGATCTATTTTGATCACTTTTATTTTTTTTTTTTGGAGGCAAAAAGACGTGATCTTATATGTTTAACAAAACAGAGTGTCTAGATTCTAAAGTTCACGAGTTAACCTCTGTCTAGCCTGTCCCATTCTTCCAAGAAGAGACAAGCCTCATTAATGTAGGCATTAATTTAGACATAAAAGGAGGCAAAGGTCAAAATACTGAAATATTTACAAATACATAAGAAATTCTCATTTATAGGGCACCAATTCTGTGCCAGCCATCGTGCCTAACATTACTGATACTCAACTGTGAAGCTATGAACATTGTTCTTGTGCAGTTTCTTCACAGTGAAGAACACAAATATAACCAAGAGTATCCAAATTACACTGAAATTACCATAATGCAAGTATAAATAAAATGTTGTACACATTTGGAATGATGATAAAACAGCTACCTCAGCCTTAGAAATTTGGAAATAAACTTTATAAGTTCTTGAAAAGTAGAAAAGATAGTGCCGCATCCAAGCATGAGGAAAAGTATTCCAAGGAGAGGCATGAAAAAAATGAAATGATCTAACCTATTTCTTCATTTAAAAAATTTCAAATATGTCCACTCCTATCCACCGCCACTGTCTAGACTAAGCCACTGTCTACTCTTACCAAAATTTCTGTAATTCTAGCTAACTAGCTAATTAGTCTCCATCATCCAATCTAGCTTCCTCCATTCTCCCACCATGAATACTTTACATAGCAGCCAAAATAATTTTTTTTAATTTTTTTTATTTTTTTCAGCATATTATGGGGGCACAAATGTTAAGATTACGTATATCGCCCTTGCCTCCCCTCCCCCCTTGAGTCAGAGCTTCAAGTGTGATCATCCCCCAAACGTTGCACATCTCACTCATTATGTTTGCATATACCCATCCCCTCCTCCCCCTCCCACCTGCCCGACACCCGATAAATGTTATTCCTATATGTCCACTTAGGTGTTGATTTATTAATACCAATTTGCTGGTGAGTACACATGGTGCTTGTTTTTCCATTCTTGAGATACTTCACTTAGTAGAATGGGTTCCAACTCCATCCAGGAAAATATAAGAGGTGCTATATCACCATTGTTTCTTATAGCTGAATAGTACTTCATGGTATACATATACCACATTTTATTAATCCACTCATGTATTGATGGGCACTTGGGTTGTTTCCACATCTTTGCAATTGTGAATTGTGCTGCTATAAACATTCGAGTGCAGATGTCTTTTTCATAGAGTGACTTTACAAGTGGATCTACCATTTGATCCAGCAATCTCATTATTGGGCATCTACCCAAAAGAACGAAATTTTTTATTTTCGTTTTTTCATGTATATTAGATTTTGTCATTTCTCTGCTTAAAATTCATTAAGATTTTCTGTTGCATAAGAATGAAACTTAAACCCTTTTTCAGAGCATAGACAATCTGCTAATTCTTCTCACATCAAGCTCCACACTACTACTACTTGGCCCTGATATATGTATCTTCTTTAAATTCTGTCCTCTAACTAACTTACTTACTTGAAAAATTATATTTTTAAATGCTCACATACATTTCAGAACCAGAAACTATTTTGAATTGTACTTTTTAAACATGGCTGCTTGTTTTGGTACTTACTTTTTTTTTTCTATTAGCAACATATAATTTCAGAGAAAAAGCACCTGAATTATTAGTATATGGGAATATCTATTTATTAGATAAGTTTTTGAAAAATAGTATTTTTTTAAAACTTGGATTCATATTTGCATTGCAAAAGAGAATTTCTGTACTCATTACTAGATAATTCAGACAGAACTTTCCAGTGGGGATAGCTAGAAAAACCATTTTTAAAAGTTATATACATAAGCTTGTAGACAATAGAGGGCTAACATGGCCATCATATAGAATTATTGGACCAAGATTTGGGAGACAATGGAAATCCAGAGATATAAGTCAGATATTTGAGACCACTTTCTTTTTAGAGTTTAATTATTATACAGGCAGTGAGGAGGCTGGAAGGCCGAGCAGGTTCATAAGGCTAAGGAGACAAATGTGAGTCTAGAGCAGACAAGAGGTTTGTTTCTAAATTCTGGTCATGGAGATGAAGGGTCACAAATTAGGTATCTACAGACTTCACAGGGATTGATTGCATTCCCAGGTGGTCTAGTAGCTACTATAAGTGACAGGCAGAAGGAAAAAAAAAGCACTCTCTGGAAGAGGATCACACCACCCTAGGCCTTAAGTTATTTCTATAAATAATTTTTCAAATACAATGTCTGGCAAGTAACAAAAAATAATCAGGCCTATGAATAGGTAAGACATAGTGAATAAGAACCAGTAGAAATAACAAACAATAGAAACAGATCCATTACCTGGTGATGGAGCAAAAGTACCAAAACATATTAAACTTTGATAAGTAAAGGCTAGATGTTATAATTTCTAAGATATAAAACTAAAGAAATATTAAAAGAATAACTTCCAAGGTTAATAAAAGCAAAAAATTAGAACAATAAAAAGTATAAGGAAAATAAGTCCACAAAGGAGAGAAAAGAAAACATCAAACAAGGGAAAAAAATAGAAAGCAAACACTAGTGTGATGTATTTAAAATAAAATATATCTGAAACTACAATTAATGGTTTATCAAAATGGATAGTTCCTAGAAAGAATGCAAGATAGGGGCAGAGTTTCCAGGGTTAAAAATGTAAGCAATGGCTTTTGTAATTTGGGAAAAATTATAACCCCTCTCTAAGTCTCCCTTTTCTTTCTGTAAAGTGATGAGTAAAATATCTACCATTCACATGTCTTGGCATGGTTAGGCAGTGAGTTCTTGTAGGCAAGGCCCCTGAGACTGTCCCTTTCTTCACCTGTAAAATAAACATGCCAGGTAAGATCAAACTCTCTTGCATTCAGATTCACTTACAGTGAGGTGCATCTTTAATTTTAATGTGGCTTTACATGATTAGGTCTACTTAACTCTAAAGAGGAATACAGCTATTATAATATATTAATTGGGTCCTTGAAGTACATGGCATGAAGCTTGATAAATAATTAAAGTAATTAAGTATATCCTAATTCATTCCTTTGAATGTTTTATTGATATCGACTACATGTGGGAAGTAAGTGCGATTTTGCTGTCTTTGTGGGTCAGATTTCATTATATAAACATCTCAATTTTAATTAGGCAATTATTATGTTAATATATTCCATTAACAGTGGATATTTATTTTCCACACTGATCTAGAATCTTGAAAATTAATTTAAACAGATCTTTTTATAGCAAATC
This sequence comes from Microcebus murinus, assembly GCF_040939455.1. Lineage (NCBI taxonomy): Eukaryota > Metazoa > Chordata > Mammalia > Primates > Cheirogaleidae > Microcebus > Microcebus murinus. The sequence continues at coordinate 111,796,712 of NC_134104.1, read as the reverse complement.
TGTGAAAACTGTGTATATTCATTAAATTAAGGGTAACTTTGCATGCCAACACAACCAAATTGTATTTTGAAATGATGCAGGATAAACAACAGATGCATCGAACATATATTTTTCTTCAGTTGCTAAGGCAACATTGTTCAGTATTTAAAGGAGTTAGATGATGAAATTTAAAAAGACCAGGAAATAGTTTCCTTTGGGCACTTGATTCAGTAAGAATGTACCCTTTATATTTACCATTACAATGTGGCCAGTGTGGTTCTAGTATGTCCTAGTATTATTTTATTGGTGCTATATTTTATATATTTTGTCATTTTGTCAATGTAACAAGTTCCTATTCCGTTGGTACAATTTTGAGCAGTTCTCCATATGTTTCTACCTCTCATTCACTGTTTGTTTACTTCCCCAATGGGGTCTGACATTGATCTTAGCATTTCTCATGCTGACGATGTAATTTTGATAGTGACCAAGAAAAATTTGAAGAATTGCTGACTACATGTTAATAACATAGAAATTAGTTTTTGGTCATTATTTTCATTTTTGTTGGTGGGGTATATGGACTAATATAAAACATTGAGACTCCTCAGAGAGCACAGAGTAGAAAAGTTCTGGGAACCAGTAAGTGGCTCCAAGTTCTCTAACTGAAAATAACAATACAGGCTAAGGGGCTCTATGAGAATAGAGCTATCTCTTTTAACATACAAAGCTATTATAGAGCTAGGCAATATCAATATTATTATCACTATAATCAATCAGAGAAATTAATAGGGATTACAGAAAGAATTTGTTGGCTTTTACATTTGGCCTTCTTATTTGAATGACCTTTAGGTTATTTTAGTATTTAAGAAAAAGCATGTTAGAATATGCTTGTATTATAGAAAGAAGATATGAAGGAATTTTAATATGGTATAAGGATCCAATATGTATATACGTACAAAGCAAACTTAGGGTTAAATGTTACAAAACATTTTTTTAATTATTTTACCAAAAAAGAAAAGCTCTTCACAAGAGGTGTTATTCTATGTGAGACTGTGTAATATTAATAGTTGTTTTTGAGATACTTAAAACTTGAAATAAAACGTGTATGTTATTTCAACCTCTACATATATTTGACTGTGTTAAGCCTTTTTTTATATTTTCATTATCATATTAAATAGTCTCCTTTGCTCTTGGAAAGTGAAAAAAAAAAGCAATTTGGTTAAAATTGTCCTTACTAAAAATGGGTATAACGCTAATCATTCTAGAAGGTGAATATTATATTCCACTATTAAAACTTTAAAAACACATATCTATAAGAATATATAAACAATAAATACATCTTTTTTATCATGTAAGTTTTAAAAATAGAAATTGAGAAATTTGCAGCGCATATTGAAGACTTACTTATAATGGGGGTAGAAAAGGGACTTATCCATTTGTTAGTTGATTTCAGTTTTCAGATGAAATTTAACATGTATTTTAGAGATAGGATTTTGACAACAGCATTTTCTCTAAAATGAATTATTTCTCATAAATTGATATTTCAAAATTTGTAACAAAAGATGTCTGATGTTTATAAGAACAAAAAAATTACTGTGGTAGTGCTAGCAAGACAGCCCTAAATCCTATCTAAAATATTTTGTAAGTTAAATCGAAGAGAAGAATAAGGCAATATTAACTAGAGATCCTGAAATGTAAGATAAGAAACCATTCCTTTGAAACAAATGAAAATAATCAGCAAGAAGAGATAACAGAGAAAATAATTGAAGAATCAGGATTTAATTATCTATTTGGAATATAATTAAACTAATAATCCTAATTAGTTTGATTCACTTGAAACAATTAAAAAACTCACAATCAATTTTGAAAAAGTTCTATAATCTACAAGGAAAATTTTACATTTATTATTTACAAGCTTCTATATGTTTAACCCTACAGACTTGTTAGAAATATTTTTAAAATGGGAAAGGAAGACATTTTGGAATTTGTTGAGCACAATGAAGTTCCATATTCCCATGTAGGAAGATAAAAATAAGAATGAGGATAAAAGGAAGGTGAGGAGGATAAAAGTTTCTTGGGACAAAGAGAGAAAATAAAAAAGAAATAAATAAAGGAGAATGTGGTAGTGGCCTTATGGAATACAAGCCAGCTCTAGATACTACAGATAAACCTTCACCAAATTTGATTAAGGAAAAAAAATGAGACAAACAATTTAGGTATTAAAAGGGGGGCTCAACTATATACAATTTTTTTAAAATTTAAGTGCCATTTATAGTTTTATGATAATTTGAAATTCTATCTAAAATCAATTTTTTTGGAAAAATACAAAATTTGTCTCATGAAGAATAACCAATGTACTCACTATGGAAAATAAAGAGCATGGATAAACTCTCCCCAAACCATATATGAAAATGCAAGTTATTACTGACTAGTTCTACCAAACCTTTGGAGTAGACTACATAAACTGTTCCAGAGCAGGGAATATATGTGCACTATGTCAAGTTCCAGAATCACTAAGACTCAAAGCTAAGAAAAAAGGCTACTGAGGACCCTATACTATATTCAGAAACAGTCAAGGAGATGATACATGCCACTGGAAAACATGCCAATTCAATAAGACCAAAAACAAACAAAAACTACACAGTTATAAATAATTGAAAGAACTAGTATTTTTAAATATGATACTCTAACAAATACAAGACAATGGTGTGTTAAACAAAATAGAATTAATGCAAGACTTCAGCCAAGTTACTCACTTCAGGATAAACATAAAATTGTTTTGTTTCCTATACAGAGGTAACAAGAATCAATTAGTAAATATTGATACATCATTTTAAAAGAATCCATTTAAAATAGCAAAAAAAACATTATTTTGAAAAACTCATTGCAATACATCTAGAAAGAAAGACTCAGTAAAAATATAAAACTGAATTGAAAGACATTAGAAAGGCACAAAATAAATGAAGACACAGAATATGTTCTGGAAAAATACTCAATATTATAAAGACATCAATTTTTCCCCATGCAAACTCAGTAAGAATCCAAATATTAAAAAAAAAACTTGACAAATTAATTTCTAACTTTAATCCAAGAAAAAAAATGTTCAATCTGAGCCAAAAAGGTTTTGAATAGAAAAATAAAAATGAATTTGCTCTTCTGAAATTTAAAACAGGCTATAAAATAACATTTATAAAATTACTTGGTTTTGGTGAATATAATACAAATATATCAATGACATAGAATAAGGTTCAAAAATATGTTTGTGTATTTGAATTTAATAAATACTAAAAATAACATTTTACATCAGGAAAAAGAGAAAGACTACTGAATCAAAATCGTTTGATAACCTGGCTATCCATTTGGAGAAAAATATACTTAGGTCATCATGTGATTTATAAAAACTAACTCTCCATGGATTAAATATCTAAACAGAAAATTCTGAAAAGAAATATAGAAATATTAAACTGAAAGACAGGTCAATTGTTTATGTCCTTGTCATCAGGAAAGTCTTAAAAAACAAAAGATTAAATGCAAAGTTATAGAGAATAAGGTTTGTAATTTTATCTACACCTAAATTTAAAAAATTCTACTTGACTAAATATGCCTTAAATACATCTTAAATAAAGTTAGAAAGTAAATAACTAAAAAGGAGAAAATATGCTTCATGGACAAAGAAAATATTTCTAGTCAAAAAGGAAGGGGCGGATAGACAAACTCTATTGTCTATCAGTACATTTACAGAGGAGAAAATGTGAATTAAATAATTATATGTTACTTTTGCCCATTGGATTAGCAAAAAATGATAAACTTATACCGCATCAAGTGTTTCTAATGATGTAGGAGGAAGAGTACACTCCCACTCTGATGGTAGGAGTTTAATTAATATAGCCACATTAGCCATGTATATTAATATTTAGAAAGTGTGGACCCAGAAATCCAGTAGCTATCTGTCCTACATGATTCCTTACACATGTGTAAAAGGGAGCACATATAATAGAATAAAAAAGGACAGTAGAAATTTCTATCCATAGAGATGGCTACATAACTATGACATAGGCACATGTTAAAATACAATGTAGCAGAAAAAGTAACACAATACTATCATATTGAGATTTGAAATAATTCCCTAAAATTAACAGAAAATAAAGTTATAGGAAAATATACACAACATTTATTCAAACATATAAGAACATTTTTCTGTATCTTTTTCTGTATCTACATATTTTTCTATATGTATTTATATATCTAAAGTTATGTAGAAAATAATATCGATAAGATGATTAAGATGAGGAGAGACTGGGATTTTTAAGTGGGTATTCATATTTCGATTTATCTTCATGGTTTAATACTTTTAAATGGAAATATAATATTCAATTAATTATTTTTGTAACCAAAAATACATTTTTAAAATCATTTTTACTAAGTCAGGATCATGAGAAAATTACACAAAATTAAAACCAGCAGGCATTTAATGAGCTTGGAAATATGGCAAAATTTGTGTCTTGTTACTTTAAAAAAAATCAATTCATTTTTATATGGCAATCCACACAAATCATATTACATCAAGGCCATACTTTCATGCATGGAAACTATCTATAAACATTCAAGGCTATTATGTATACCTCCATTTGGAGTATACACAGCACATCTGGGACTCATCTTTAATGCTGTAGCAGGGCTTTTTGCAATTAAAGAGAGTTAATGAAAACGAAAGTGAACTTAAATGACTTAGCTTTACTCTGAAAAGCTGAAGAGAAAAAACATACAGTTAAAAATGTTACTTTGGGGGCTAATTGACTATTGTAATATTGTTCAATAGACCTAGACACAAGTATGTCAACTACTGGAGCAAGCAGCATACTTGAATGAGGGTGATTTTATTAACAGAGATTGTATTCCCTGAGGAAACACAAAGGATGGTGAAATGGTGATAGTCCCAGCATCAGTTGGGAAAATTGCTTTTTAAATTGTGAGATGGTTTTCTAAAACTTTGTCAAAGATTTCTGTAACTATATCAATTCAAATAAAATTTATTTAGTGCATCTCTATCAGGATACATAAACAGGCTTCTTAAAATCTGACACTCGTAATCTGGTTGGAAGATGAAACCCACAGTTACAAGATAATTAACCACTTCAGTAATGCGCTCACCAGCCGCGAAACGTTGCCCACAACCGGCACTCATAATCCGCAAGATAGTTTGTGCTGTATATTGACGACTAATTCATTTTGCTCTTGTGTGATAAGGAAAGCTTTGAAGCACTGAAAGCTTGTTTTACTTTACAGGCAGCTTTACTTGTAATGTAAATCAGAATAGGTAACATATACATATATATTTTCATTTTGTTATTTTTAAATGTTCACAATTTTATTTTCATAAATGAAAATTTCGAAAAGTCATATCACGGCTGTCGGCTAAAGTCGACACTCATTCACCTGTGGCTATCTACTGTAGTCGACGCTTATACTGAAGTGGTTAAGAAACATTAGAAGACCATATATTCTCAAGTGTTAATTGATATAATGAAAAATGTAATGCTATAGTAGGTCTATACTGGAATGAATCATTGTTATTTGGAGATATTAAGTTGAAAAAAGATTTAAGTTCTTATATTCAAACTGTCTACCTAAATTTTTATCTCTAAGATATCCCTGCTCAAAACATGTCCATCTTGGATTGACCAATTCAGTGTGTGTGTCAGGAACTTACAAACCACCGTGAGCCAGCTCAGAAGATTCTTTCTTATATGAGTCAAAATCTGCCTACCTGTGGTTCTCAGCCATGTATCCAAAGCTACGACCTTGGACAAAGAGAAAAAAATACAGTCTTGCTTTTTATATGATGGTCTTCCAATGCTTGAAGACCTTCCCACCCATCAAGTCTTCTAATCTGTAGGATAAACATTTGCTCTATAATCTTCCTCATGTGATCTTGATTTGAAGATCAAGATCATCATCACTCTCCTCTTCTAGTATTTTAGTGCTTTTGTATCCAACTGTGTTAGTTAGGACTCCTCTTGCTGTAATCAACACAAACTAACCTGCATATTGTAGACCAAAAGGAAGGAGGGAGAGAGAGGTGGGTAATTACAAGAATACAAAAGAACCCTATTGACCCCGAGGTGGAGAATTCATCTTATCCCCAGCAGACTAGATGGAAGGACCAAAAGTCATCATGAGCCAAGACTATCCATCCTGTATGCTTCTTTACTTCTGCATATCAACTATTTCTTCTTTCTCATTCTCCTCCTCTTTTTCTCTTTGTTTACTAATTTGTGCTGCAATTTTAACATTGGAATAAATATTCTCACAGCTCTCATAACTGAGTCTAAGCTTGTACCACAGGCCACAGGATAGCCAATTAATGGAGAGAGGTAACATGTTGTGGAAAGGAAAGTGACTTTTTTTGGAAAGACAATAAACCAAAAAGATGGCAAACTAATGTCTTAATGAATAATCTGAAGTTAGTATGAACTTTAACCTCCTTTTTTATGTTAAAGGAAGGGAGAAGGGGAGGAAGCTGAGGTCAAGAGGTGACCAAAAACCACAGATATCTGGGCACCAGAAAGCATCTAAGGAGTTTGTAAAACTTCTCCGTTCTAGGTTAGTTGACCTTGGATGATGTAGGTCAGGGCACAATGTTTCTATAAAACCTTAACATATATTGGTACTTGTGTGTATACTTTCCTTATCTCCTTGAGGGTTAGTTTTAGGAAAGGGGTTGTTCCTTAAAGTTATTGTGGGGGCCAAGCAGCTGCCTTCTGGAAAAAATAACTTTGAGATTATAGAGATAATTAGATTTAAAAGATTACTTATAATCCCGAGTTTTTGAGAATGTCTTTTTTATTTTTAATTTTTTTTTTATTTCGGCATATTATGGGGGTACAGATTTTAAGGTTTCAATAAATGCCCTTTCCCCCCTCCCCCCACAAGTCTGATTCTCCAGCATGACCATCCCTCAGATGGTGCACATGTCACTCATTATGTATGTATATACCCGTCCCCCTCTGCCCTCCCCCCTCCCCAATACCCTGTTACTGTAGTACCTATGTGTCCACTTAGGTGCTAGAGAATGTCTTTATAATAAAACATTCTATCTGTGTTTGAAAGCATTTCAACATGTTCTTTTCAGAATCAGTTAAGAGGGTTATTAATTATTAATAAGCAGAAGCAGGAAATGTTCAGGGGCACTGGTATCGATCTCCCTTGTCCTTTGTTCATGTTTTAATCCTGGGGAATTAGGCCGTCAATCTATCTTGCTGTTTCTTGTTGAAAATAAGTGAAGGTAGGGAAACTGAGGAACAGAATTTATTCATTTGAAGTTAGAAATATTTATGATATCAGACCTGTGTCATGTAGGCCTGTTATCTGAGCACTTTTAATCTATAGCTTTAGAGATGTACCTTAACCCTTGCCTGGCGTGGCCCTTAGGTTCTATTTATAATTTATCTTATTGTCACACAAAGTCCATTTTTTCAGTCTTATTATTTCTGTTTTAACATTAATGCTGGTCAATTGTGTCTAAATTTTAAAAAGGAGGAGCTATAATGAGGCATGTCTGACCTCTTGTCTCATTATGACAGGAAGTTCAGTGTTTTTGGTTTTGGGGGGGGTGTCCTTGGCCAAGAGGGCTTCTGTTCAGTCAGCAGAAGTGCTAAGGATTTTATTTTAGTTTATATTTTTCTCGTTTTGGCCAAGATTTGTCAGAGTCAGCATCAATGGCCAAACTTCCATTTTGTCCCATTGTTGTCAGAGTGATGTGCCTGATCTGCCCCAGTTCTGTCTTGTCCCTCAATGGGACCCTTATAACCAGGGACTTAAAGCCAATGACCTGTGGCCAATTAAATGTTTTAGGCCATGTGAGAATGGAGGTGGACAGGCAGTTATTAACTTTAAAACATATTAAGTAACATAAGAGCAAACACCAAACACCAAAAGCAAGGTTTAAAATTAACTTGTCTTTAATAAGCAATGAGCTTGGTTTTAGTGATAGACTTGTAGCAATTTGCAATAGAAAATAAACATTTTGTTAAACTTCTTTAAGCTAAGAAATTTAGAGACTTTTGTTGTACCATAACATTTTATTAGTCTCTTTAGTAATTTGCCTTAAGGTGGCCAATACACTTTTATTATATCACTATTTGTATAAACCTTATAACTGGAAACAACTATATCCAGAAGCTTTTGCCACTAGGTATCTTTATATCCTCTTGGGTATCTTTGAAGTCTATAGGAAGAAAAGGATTCAACATGGCGGGGATGGATAGAAAGGGGCCACATAATAGTCACAAATAAACTTTTTTATAAATTTTTATGAACCTTATTATAAATGGTACATAATGGTATATAAATTGATATATAAATAATTTATATTATATGATTTATATTATGTTATATACTATTTATAATATGTTTGAAGTTTTTCTTTTGTCCTAAATATTTTCTCTCTGAAATAACTATTTTGTTTTAAGACAAAAAATTTTTATCATTTAAGATTCTTTTATGTTAAATTATTTTCTAAAATATTTTACTAAACTATGTTTTTATGCCTATAATTTTTTACTTTGTATTTATTATTTTTATCTTGCTTTTACTTTTAAAAAATTTATATTTCAAATCAATTTTTAAATACCTTTGAATTAGATAAAATTATTTTTCATAAAGCTCAGCATTTTATGTACTTTTATAACTTCTTTATTAAAAATGTATCTTATTTTGTGTTATACTTTATATAGAGAATTATATATATTGACTAGAATTTTATTCTTAGTAAACTTAAGTTTTAGTGAAAACCTAGGAAGCAGAAAATCTTGAATTTACTGTTATATATCAGTATTTTATAGAAGAAAATTATTTTATAATTTTTAGAAAAAGACATATTTATCTATAATATAATTTTTGTTAATTAAAAACGACCTAGACATTTAATGAGTATCTATTACTTATTTTAACAAGATTTTGAATTTATGAAAAGTTTACCTAAAAGTATTAACTATTTATATCTAATTTATTTATTTTTAAGAGTTTATCTAGATTATTTATGAAAACTGAAATATTAGACAAAGCTAGTCATCATTTTAAGTTATTTCCCTGTTAATTATTTGTATAGATCCTATGTTTATCTAAGTAAGAATCTTAAAGTTAAACACATAGGTATTTTTGCTGATAACTCAGAAGAGAAGGTACACTTGATTTATTAAACCAACTATAGTAAATTAATCTCACTCTTTAAAAATAACATAAAGATCATTTTGTTTGGGCTGAGTTTATAGTTTCTATCCTTTGTGTCAAAGTCTGACATCTTAAAATATCCAGCAGAGGTAAAAGTAAAAATGACTAGTAAGCTCAGGCAAAAATGTATGTTGACAACTTTGAAGACATTTTTGTTTTACCAGTAGTTTAAAAAAAAAGTTTAATTATCAAAGATTATTAAATTTATGTGAATTTGAAAAGCACTTGGGCTTATTTATTTAATATATGAGCATTCCTTTATTTGTAAACCAATTTGGTACCATATAGGCATAATATTCAATATACTATATGTATATGCCCCAAATACATCTAAATATATGTACACAAATGCACACAAAGGTATAATACCTTTTACCTTGGAACTCTAGCTATTAGATAGTAATAGAAACTTAATGGTTTACAAAAGATGGTTCAACTTAATTATTTTTGACAAAATTGGAACTTTACATGCTAAACTTTAGTTGTGCCAATAGGAAATGAAATTTAGCTGTGCCAATAGGTAATCCAAAGTTTTGGGGAAAAGAGTTTCCATGGCAGTTTGGTTTTAAAAAGCCTCTTTTTTCTCTTTTTATTTTCAGTTTCAAATGAGTGTTTAATATTTACATTTTAGCTAGAACTGAATGAATGAATTGTGTAAGAAAAACAGAATCTCTAAGTGGTCTTGAATTAGTAATACCAGCGATAGTAAGTTTTATCTCAACACCAGTAACTTAGCAACAGCAAATTTAAAGTAAGCAGAAAAGAAAATAGAGAGATAGACAAAGAGTTTAACAGACTCTATATTTTAACTCTATAGTAGCAGAGTGAGCATTTGAAAAACCTGAATTTTTCTTGATGTTATTAGCCCATCAGTTTAAACATATGCACAAGAATGGTCCGTGATATGTAGCCAGCTGGAGTCCTAGAAAACCTGTCCTGTCTTTAAACCTTTCACAGTCAGCAAATTTTCATGCCACACACCAAAACAAAGAGAAATTTAAGAAGTTTCAAACAAACTACAGTTTTAACTAAGAAGCCTGGGGAGTGCCAAATCAAAAACAGGTAAGTTTCTACTCTCACAAATGGTTGGACATTTTTTAACCCAAAACAAATGGGAATCCCATTAGAATTCCCCAAATCGAGAGGGCATTCCCCATTATTATAAAGTATAGACAGAACACACAAAAGCACAGAGACAACTAACAAACAAATGTACATACACCAGTTCTCAAATCAGGTGGATGCCCAGGAACTATTCCCCTCTCCAACAGGTTACCCCAATCAATTACAAGATGGTTTATGTAAGGTTTTGTTGCAGTGGCAACAGAAAGTGACCAGAGCCGAATTAATTCACTATCAAAGGGAGCGTTTATTGAAGCACTCCCGGCGATGTTCAAGGCTCCCAGAGAAAGGGGCCCCAGAAGGTGCGCCGCCCAGGACTGTGGGCTAGCTTTTATAGTGGAGCTGGCTGCTGTTTTTTGCTGTCTCTGGGACAATGCAGGGTCTAGGCAGGAAGTTCTGCACCTGGACGTCTTTCTGCTTTGTCTTGACGGGGTGCCTGGGTTGAGATGTTTTGTTGATAACAGGATGCGGCTGACGCAGCTGTTGTGCAAGGGCCTCAGTTTTGTGTAACTTGGTGGAGTTATGGTGTGGAAGTGGTGAAGGAAGAAAGGGGAAGAGTGGCCATTGGCCTTACAGTTTATTCCAAGGAAAAGTCTAAACAGAGAGGAACGGAGTTTCCGGTTGTACACAATGGAGCAACTCACCCTACTTCCAAATCAAGTTCATTGAGTCACAGAGGTTTGTAGCCTCCTTACTCCAACAGCTTTGCACTAGGGCAGTCAGTGCCATCCCAAAGAACCAAAGAGAGTCCCTGGCACGAGAGGTCCCAAAGGCTGCTAGAAACTTACCCCAAAATTCCTATGAACAGGGCTAGCTGGCCATAAGCAGACTCTCCTGGCTGGAGGCTTGCAAAATGTGTAAGCAAGTCCATGTTCCTACCACCTGCCACATGACGTCCAATAAGTCAGGAGACAGGTTTTGAGGCAAGGAAAGCGGCTTTATTTAAAAACCCAGAAAACCAAGATGTTGGACTAATGTCCTAAAGAACCAGCTTAATTTTGTATGAACTTTAGGCTCCTTTTTATGTTAAACAAGGGGGAAAGAAGAGGAGGTTGAGGTCAAGAAGCGACGAACAACCGCTGGCATCTGGGCAAAAGTGAGGGTCAAAGGAAGTTGTAAAACTCCTTTGTTCTTGTTTAGTTGACTTCAGATAATGCAAGTCAGTTCACAGTGTTTTTATAAATCTTTAACATAACATTGTTACTTGTGTGCACACTTTCCTTATATCCTTGGGAGTTCATTTTGGGAGAGGGACTGTTCCTTGACATTATCTTGGAGACCAGCAGCTGCCTTCGGGAAGAAAGAATTTTGAGATCGTAGAGTCAACAAGATTTTAAAGAATAATTATAATCTCGAGTTCTTGAAAATGTACTATGCCAAAACATTCTATCTGCATTATAAAATATGCCAACAAGTTATTTTCTGAATCAGTTTAGGGGGTTTTTAGTTATTATTGAGATGAAAGAAAAAATGTCCAAGAGAGCTGGTATGACTCAAAGTATAAATATTAGAGACCCAACTCCACGTAAAGATTTTTTTCATGTCAATATTCCCTGAAAAAGATTCTGACTTGGCCCAGTTTGGATGTGAGGAACAACTCCTTCTCTGTTCAATTCACTGTTGCTCTCGAAGGTGAAGCTGTGTTTTTCAAAATGAATGTTAGAAGCTGAACACTCAGACTAGAGTACATACAAGAAAATCACTATGAGTTGGGCAGATGGCTTGAAACGTGGAACCCAGAGCAAAAACTTAAAAGTCCAGGATTAATCTAGGCAATACCACAGTAGCATAATATGATGTCAGAGATGAAGTTACTGTATTTCATATTACAGATTAGTAAACTTAGATAGAAAGAAATTGAATGTCTTAGAGTTGCCTAGTTAGTTTTGTGACTGAGTAATGATGGTAACACATTTTCTTTGAATCTTAATACATCCCCTTGAGGGGCTTCATGAAGAGATTTCTTCAACGAAATACTTCTCCACCAAAGAGAAAAGAATAACCTATAGACCTAATGATGCAAGAGAAGGCCAGAGAAAATAGCCAAAGCCCTAGTATAAAATTTATTTCATGGTGACGTATTAGTGCTAGGACTCTTATTTGACATACAAAATGTCAGATACATGAAAATTTGCCTAATTCAAACATATAACAAATTAAAAATTATTCTAATATTTTGATTTGGATAATTCACACTTCTTCCCTATAGGCTTCCTACATAACTAACATAGTGGAAATAGTCAATCATTTTGAAAGATATGAGTTAAAATTATTTTAACCAGTTATTTTCTATATAACTTTTGAATCTGATTTTGAATTTATTCTATATTGGCTACATTTTCTTATTTTCTCTATTCTTGATGCTCTGTCTGGCATTTGAATCCTTGATCCTATAGAGACTGCCTCTTCCAGGACTAGCTTATTCATAGTGATAGAAAACCTCCCCCTTTCCAGTGTGCATTTGATATACAAACCAACCAATTCAGATGCTACACACGTAACCATCTCGTTTATCAAACTTTCACACACCAAGCCAGTATTCTCGCTGTCCTCAATCACCCCAGGGCAGGGTACTGAATAATTAGGGACCACCTCTGTAGCCCAGAGCCAGCCAGAATCTTTCACACTCTCCAGTCCTAAGCTTACTCAGCACACCTACCCTGCCTTACCCATGCCTTCTCATAAAAACCCTAATAAAGCCTCCGGGCCATGCACTCCCTCTCTTTCTTCTGCCTCCTGACCAACCCTGATGCTTCCTCATGTGGCCCTGGGTGAAGTGGTTTGTCTTTTGTTTCTACAAATCTATGAATAAAATTCTTCCCTCATGACAACTATTTTGTTGTCTAGTTTCTTACCAAATCCACATAAAACACATCCAAGCTACATTTTAAAACACTTTTTTTTAACCTTAGATATTTGCAATAAAAAACAATAAAGTCAAAATACTCAAAAATGAAATGTATTAATCTGAAAAAGTATTTTCCTGGCTTAAAATTGAAAAACTCTGAAACATATTTTTAAAAAAATCTATCTAGTTTCTAAAACCTCTAGAAATTGTGCAAACTCCTTTCAATGTGTTTTGAGTTTATTGACCTCTCTCTCAGGCAGTGTGCCTTTATTGTTAACCTAAATCCCCAAATTTCTATTTAAGGTCTGTATGATGGGTTTTATTGTCTCCTTCAAGACCAGAAAGAGTTAGTTTTCACCATGAGTTCTATGATGGAGAGGGAGGGGAGCTAGCCTGAGGCTTGTATTTTAGGGAACTCAAGTTTCTAGATGCTGATAAAAGAATCCAGCTACCCTTTCAAACAAATCATCTGAGGGGCCTTCACATTAATCACATAATAGCCTCCATGGCCAATGTGTGCCATTCTACCTGGAATCCATGACAGGGAACAGCTGTTCTTCTCTAACCCACACGCTCTGAACACATCAGAAGCACATCAGAAGAATTCTTCACAGACATTTTTACTTGTCTAATATAGCTACAACACAATTCAAGTTAAAGGTTAAGAGAAAAAAAAATAATCTCCACACAGATCACAATAGATTTTTCTGCCCTAATAAAATCATATTTGATCTATAAAATGCGTTTGACTATCTACTTAATATTTAATATTTTACTTCTAAATTTTGACAATTTTTATTTTATATACATTACATTTTAAATAAAGGGGACATTTCAAGTTACTTTATTTAATTTTCAAATTAAAATGTGATTTAGATATATTTAGGAAATATTGTGGCAATTTTTCTAAGCTGAAGGCCTTCTGGAAATGCCTGTAATATAACTTTGGCAATTCTAAACTAAAACTAAGGACCTTTCCTCGAAGAGTTTCCAATCTAGTAAGTCAGATGGCATATTCAGGGTACTGTAAGAATACACAGCAGTGGTCTCCAACCAGATCTAAGAGGAACCAGGGAAGACTTTGCTAAGAAATGATAGTAAAGCTCAGATCTGAAGGGTAAATAGCCACTGATATGGGGATGACAAATCAGAGACAAATGTTATAGGCATGAGAAATGTTCCAGAAGCAAGAGAGAATGTGTAGTGGATAATTTTACTGATAGTCCCAATTTCTCAAGCCTTCCTGGAGCCACAGCCTATGATAGTGTAGTGCCCTTCCATATTTATCATAGACTTGGTTATATGATTTGCTTTGGCCAATGGGAGAGTAAAAAATTTGGTGCAAGCAAAGAAAGTGAATGTGCATTTTTGCTTTATCTCTCTTGAATCCTGGTGATTATCATGAGAACATGCTCGGGCATCCTACTGAAGGATGAGACACATGGAGCTAGCCAAGGACATCCTACAAGAGTCAATAGCATGAAAACTACCAGTCATGTCCATGAATTCCAACCAAGACTACAACTACTCAGACTTATAATACTGACAAGCAAAATAGCCCAATTATCTAGGAGAATTGGAGAAATTAAAAAAAATAATAATTGTTTTCTCAAGCTACTAAGTTTTGGATGGCTTGTTATAAAAATTGTTGAGGCAATAGGTAAATGATAGAGAAGATGACACAGATTCACAGCCCAAGAAACCCAGCATTCAATTATTTTAATGTGTTTTATTAAATTTTTGCAGAGGCTGAATCTTCTTTTAAAAGATATATCCAATTACATTGCATCTTTGAGGATATGTTTCTTTGTATCCTTTCATTTTTTTTTGTTTGCTTATTTATTTGTTTACATGTGTTTGCTCCTCCCCATTTCTCTAAACCTAAGTAGTTCTCTTGAGTCTTGCTAAAGCAAAGTAAGTACACACAGCTACTACTATGACTCCACACTCTAGAGCTATTACATTTCTCTGGTTTTACTTCCATGTGTGTGACCTTGAGGGGCTACTTTTTATAGATTATTTACCCTCTTGTCTTTCCTGAGCTTGACCCTATTCTATGCTCCCTTGATTTTATCTTCCAGTAAAAATTAGATTTTCCAGTAAGGACACACTCGCTGACTACTCACTTGCCTCCTTATTTGGCAAAGCTTTCAAACTCCCAACTCACCATCCAATGCCAGGTCCCCTGCCAGGCAAGGGGATCAGACAATATGAACCTGGGAATCCTTTATACATTAAAGATATTGATATTCATTTTTCTCACTTTCCTCAATCATGTTTAATCATAGTTTAATTTGGCTTATGCTTATGCTATCAAAAAAGAAGAAATTTGTTATTTACTAAGTGGCCTTTGATATTTTTTCTAGGTTTTTAAGTTCAAAAAGCCTTATGCTAATAAACAGTGTTATTCATTTCATAGAAAAGCTAATTCCTAATTTTACTATAACTTTTGGCTCAGTAACAACAGCACTGCTAGTGATTTGGTGATTGCACGTATTTACTAAAATAGTGTAGAAACACCCTAAATGTCCATTCATAGGTTAGTATTTAAATAAATTAAGTTGTATATGATAAAAAGATACTATACAGCTGATAAAAATTCATATATAATAATTTGCAGTTATGAAAACAGCAGTATATTAGAAGTACGGAGAGCATGCATGCTATGACATCATACATGTAAAATTATTTACATATGTAACTATTATTTATGTAATATATAATTATATTTTATACATATGCTATAATATGCATTTACTTTTCAATAGGTATTCAGGAAAATACTATTTGTAGTAGTAGTTATACATGTGGAAGAACTTGACAGGGAACGAATAGGAAAAGGAGGGTTATATTCACTTCTCATTTTATACTTCTTTGTGAAAATTGAATTTTTTACTTGCTACATGTAAAATTTTTATTTTCTAATTAAATTTTTTCTTTTGCCTATTATACAAATATTTTATATTTATGTCTGTTTTCTGAATAGCTTGATTCTTCAATTTTTAGAGCTGGAAAAGTATATTTAGCAATGTAAGTCAGGATATAAGTGCTATCTTGACCTATTTTACTTCCTCAACCAGAAAGTATAACCACATAAAGACACATCATCATAGCCATTTTGGTTTTTTTAAAATATTGATTTGGTTTATAATGGTAATTGTTTCATCCTAATTTTATAAAAATATAACAAACAAGTAAATATTAATTTTAAACTATAGAATTTTTAACAAAAAATTTAGATATTTTAAGTATATATTTCTTTATTAGTGCAGAATGTGGTCCACTTCTGAGAAGGTGCAAGAGAATGTACTTAACAATAGTAGCAGATGTTTACTGTTTGTTAATACACTTTTTACTCTCTCTAAAGAAGGAATATCAATACAATGTCAGGGATTTTGAGCTTTTCATAAGAAATATTAAAGATTGTCTTCTCCAAAGAAGAGAGAACACCCAAATAAATAAAATCAGGAAAAAAAATTACAACTAATTCCACATAAATAAAAATGATCATTAGAGATTATTATGACAAATCATATGTCAGCAAATAGGGAAACCAAGAAGACATTCATAAGTTCCTGTACACACACAAAATACCCAGACTGAATCAGGGAGAAATAGAAAACCTGAACAGACCAATAATGGGTAATGAGACTGGATCAGTAATAAAAGTTCTCCCAAGAAAGAAAAGCTCAGTACCAGAGGCATTTACTGCTGAATTCAACCAAACTTTTAAATAACTAACACCAATTCTTTCCAAACTAGTCTAAAAAATTAAAGAACAGGAAATTCTTCTTAACTCATTCAATGAGGCCAGCATTATCCTAATACCCAAACCAGACAAGAACACAACAAGAACAACTACAAGCCAACATCCCCAATGAACATATATGCAAAAATACTAAGTAAAATACTAGCAAACCAAATCCAACAGCACAGCAAAAAGATTGTACACCATAATCAAGTGATATATAAGGATGGTTGAACATATGGCAGGTCACTAAATGTGATATATCACATCAATAGAAGGAAAGACAAAAAAAATTATCATCTCAATAAATGCAGAAACAGTATCAACATCCCTTCATGATTAAAAACATTCTCAACAAATTAGGTACAGAAGAAACATATTTCTACACAATAAAATCCATAAATGACAAACCTACAGCTAGCATCATACTGAGAAGGGAAAAGCTAAAAGCTTTTCTTCTAAGAACTGAAACAAAACAAGAATCCTACTTTCACCACTCCTATTCAACATAGAACTGGAAGTCCTAGCCAGAGCAATTGGACAAGAGAAATAAATAAAGGCATCCAAATTGGAAAAGAGAAAGTCAAATTGTCTACATTTGTAGATGACATAATCTTATATATAGGAAAACAAAAAGACTCCATCAAAAAATTGTTAGAACTACTAAACGAATTTAGTAAACTTGCAGATACAAAAAATCAACATATAAAAATCAGTACTGTTTTTTTACACCAATAACAAACTCTCTGAAAAAGAAATTAAGAAAGCAATCCCACTTCTAATAGCTACAAAAAATGCTTAGAAAACAATGTCACCTAGGAGGTAAAAGATCTCTGCAATGAAAACAACAAAACACTTCTGAAAGATATTGAAGAGGACACACAAAAAAATAGAAAAATATCCCATGTTCATGTATTGGAAGAATTGATATTGTGAAAATGGCCATACTACCCCAAGTAACCTACAGATTCAATGCAATCTCTATGAAAATTTCAAAATCATACTTCACAAAAATAGAAAAATAATCCTAAAATTTCTATGGAATCACAAAGACACCAAACAGCTAAAGCAATCCTGACCAAAAATAACAAAGCTGGAGGCAACTACCAACTACCTGATTTCTAAATATACTACAAAGCTGTAGTAAACAAAACACCATTGTACTGGCATAAAAATAAACATATAGACCAATGAAACAGAACAGAGAACCCATAAATAAATCTACGTATTTATAACTAACTGATTTTCTATACAGATGGCAAGAAGATCAAAGAAAGAACAGCCTCTTCAATAAATGGTGCTGGGAAACCAGTATATTCCTATGCAGAAGAATGAAACTAAATCCCTATCTCTCACTGCGTACAAAAATCAACTCAAAGAGATTAAAAACTCAACTATAAGGCCTAAGACTATAAAATTACTAAAAGAAAATGTAGGGGAAACACTTCAGGACATTAGTCTGGGCAAAGATTTTATGGGTAAAACTTCAAAAGCACAGGCAATATAAGCAAAAATAGACACATGGGATTACATCAAACTAAAAAGCTTCTGCAAAGCAAAGGAAACAATCAACAGAGTGAAGATACAATCTGTAAAATGGAAGAAAATATTTACTATTCATTTGACTAGGTATTGATAATATATAAGAAATCCAAACAATTCAACAACAAAAAATAAATAATAATCTGAGTAAAAAACGGGCAAGGGATCTAAGTCGACATTTTTCAAAAGAAGAAGTACAATTGGCCAACAAGTATATGAAAAAATGTTCACTATCACTAATCATTAGGGAAATGCAAATCAAAACCATATCACCTCATCCCAGTTGCAATGGCAATTATCAAAAAGACAAAAAGTAACAAATGCTGAAGAGGATACAAAGAAAAGGGAACTCTTCCTAGCACTCTGGGAGGCCGAGACAGGCGGATTGCTCCAGGTCAGGAGTTCCAAACCAGCCTGAGCAAGAGCAAGACCCTGTCTCTACTATAAATACAAAGAAATTAATTGGCCAGCTAATATATATAGAAAAAATTAGCCGGGGATGGTGGTGCATGCCTGTAGTCCCAGCTACTCAGGAGGCTGAGGCAGCAGGATTGTTTGAGCCCAGGAGTTTGAAGTTGCTGTGAGCTAGGCTGATGCCATGGCACTCACTCTAGCCTGGGCAACAAAGGGAGACTCTGTCTCAAAAAAAAAAAAAAAAAAAAAAAAAGAAAGAAAGAAAAAAGAAAAGGGAACTCTTATACCCTGGTGGTCAGAATGTAAACTAGTATAGTCATTATGAAAAACAATAGCGAGTTTCCTCAAAAATGTAGAAATAGAAATACCATATAATCCAGCAATCCCACTACTGGGTATTTACTCAAAGGAGAAAAATCAGTACATTGAGAAGATATCTGTGCCCCATGCTTATTACAGTACTATTTGTGACAGCCAATGTATGAAATCAACCTATAAACAGATGAATAAATAAAAAATTGGGGGTATATGTACATGATGGAATGCTATTTAGCCATAAAAAAGAATGGAATTTTGTCATTCATAGCAACATGGATGAGGCTGGAGGACTTTATGTTAAGTGAAATAAGGCGGAAAAAAAAGATAAATACTGTGTGTGTTCACTCATATGTAGAATCTAAAAAAAGTTGAGCTCACAGAAGTAGAGAGAACTATGGCCATTAGAAGCTGGAAAAGGGGAAGGGAGGGCAGGGATTGGATTGCTAACAAATACAACACTATAGCTAGATAAGAGGAGAAAGTTCTAGTGTTCCAAAGCACTTAGAGTGAATGTGGTCAACAATGATTTGTTGTTTATTTTCAAATAGCTAGAAGAGTGGATTGTGAATGTTTTTAACACAAGGAAATGATAAATGTTTGCAGTAATGGATATGCTAATTTTCCTGATGTGGTCATTACATATTATATCAAAATATCTCTCTGTACCCTGTAAAGTTGTACAATTATTATGCGTGAATTTAAAAGAATTTTTAAAAGAGAGGAGAAAGACAGGAGAGGGAAGGGTCAGAAATATTATCTAAAGCCAATGAAGAAATTGAAGCAGGATAGTAGTTTGCGGCCATTTAGTTTAGGAGTAGATAACTCTTAACATTTTAACAGTTCCTGAAGCTGTGTTTATAGCACAGTACACTCACTCATCAATTTCATAATCATGAACCATTTCATAATGATGGGTTAAGTGTTCCCTATTTAAAAAGTCATAAAGAATATGACATATTTGGGAAATATTGTCATCCATAATGAAAATTAAAGTTTTGGCATCTTAAATAGAAAATTTCAGTTATTAAAAAATTTAATTTTGGTGAAACAGTATTTATTGTTATGGTGATTAAGTTTATTTCCAAATGAGAAGGATTTTAGATATTAATTAAATTAAAGCCAGTTTATTTCTTTGTATTACAGAAACTAGGCTTCCTTAATCCATTTAAATTTCTAATAAATTCAACAGTCAACCTATTTATTTGTTTCTAATCTTTTGAAAGGATGCACAAAATCTTAATGTAATGGATTTTGATATCATTATGATTTACTTCAAATTTAGATCCAATCAATTATGAAAAATAAGTACACTGTCTACTTTGACATCTTACAAAAATAAGGATAGTCTTAAAAGTAATTTGGATGTGGATCTAATGAATGTCTGGTAGTGGAATTAATGGAAATATAATATATTTAGCTGGTCCTCTTATTTACCATTGGCCTTTTAAAAATAAAATGTGTTTGTGTGTGAGGCTTCTCTGTATAGGCAGCTGCATGTATTTTTTTTTAAAACCTTGAGAGAAAAAGAATAGCATAAGATGGAAAAAAATAATCAGGGCATAGGGTAGATTTGATAAATGTGAATAGAAGTGGTTCTAATTTTACAGACCAAAGAGTAGTTTTACAGATAGAATGCTTTCAGGTGATTTGCAAAGCTAACTAAAGATTTTCCTACTTTTATTTTCTCAGTGCAATGTAGTAAAATGCTCCATTAAAATGCCTGCAGCATTTTTAAATGCAATTTTCCTTTCCAGTGGAAACAAAAGCATGTGCATGAGTTTTCATTTACTTGAATTTCTTCACATGATGTAAAAAGAACAAGCAGACCTGTTGCTTATTAGCTGTGTGAGTTTTAGAAAGGCATTTAATTGTTGTGGGACTCAGTTCTTCCAACTATAAACTAGAAACAATACTACCTACCTCATCAGATAATTATGAGAATTTAATAAGAAAATGTATATACAAATGTTTGCAAGCCTTAAAATATATAGATGTTAATTCATGTGATTATCATTGGCTTTTACCAAAGCCAAAGGGTTTATTTCTGATTCACTTATAAAAAGAATAAATTCATATGTAACACACCTACACACTCTGAGCCAAGGTCTGCACAAGGGATAAATGTGTATTATAAAACAAGGCTCCTGATAGCAACTAGCTCAAATTCTTCAATCTCTATAATGAAGTACCAAAGTAAAATGTTTTCTATCCAGGAAAGGAACATAGATATAAGTGCCCAGATGTATAATGATAGGGAACAGTAAGAGTTATGGAAAAGCGAAGAGAAGGTATGTTCCTCCTAAAAGCAATCAAAACGAATTTTAAAATTATCATGCTAGCAAACACACAATTCTTCGCCTACCAATGTGTGGCCCCATATGGTAAAAGAGATAAAATCAATAGACTATTAAGTATGAAATGTCCAATTTCCTTAAGTACTAAGTTTGACAGTTAATATCTATGACATTTCACTTTGACAATTCTTGTTTTATTTTGATTGTAAAGGTATATCCTCATTCTTTCAAATGCATGTTTTGACTTGTGGCTATCCTTCAATTTGTTTTGGAACAATTTTTGAACAGCCATAGATAAGTCAAATATTTGTATTATTTTCAAGTATTAGTTCCATCATAAAACTAATGCAAAACAGACCGCTCAAAATATCAACAAAGTGTTTGGAAAGGATGTGACTAATGAACACATAGTACCTTTATGGTTTACAAGTTTCATTCTGGCAATTTTTTTTTTATTTTGGCATATTATGGGGGTACAGATTTTAAGGTTTCAATAAATGCCCATTCCCCCCTCCCCCCAAAAGTCTGAGTCTCCAGCATGACCATCCCCCAGATGGTACACATCTCACTCATTATGTATGTATATACCCGCCCCCCTCCCCCCTCCCACCTCCCCAATACCCTATTACTGTAGTACCTATGTGCCCACTTAGGTGCTACTCAGTTAATACCAGTTTGCTGGAGAATATATCTGGTGCTTGTTTTTCCATTCTTGGGATACTTCACTTAGTAGTATGGGTTCCAGCTCTAACCAGGAAAATATAAGATGTGCTATATCACCATTGTTTCTTAGAGCTGAATAGTACTCCATGGTATACATATACCACATTTTATTAATCCATTCTTGGATTGATGGGCACTTGGGCTGTTTCCACAGCCTTGCAATTATGAATTGTGCTGCTATAAACATTCGAGTGCAGGTGTCTTTTTTGTAGAGTGTCATTGGATCATTTGGGTAGATGCCCAGCAATGGGATTGCTGGATCAAATGGTAGATTCACTTGTATCGCTTTAAGGTATCTCCATATTGCTTTCCACAGAGGTTGAACTAGTTTGCAGTCCCACCAGCAGTGTAGGATCATTCTGGTAATTTTAATCTTAAAAATGAGCCATGTTTACAACCTGAGAGCAAGGTAGATAATGATAAACTAAAAACTGTAGTGGAAGCGAATTCATCTCAACCTATGCATAAATTATGAACAAAGGTTGACATTACCATTCCAACAATATGGGATTAATTTATTGGCAAAAACCTAATAACTACTCTATCAATACTGTGTTAAAATATAAAACTGTAGTTTAGCAAAAAAGTGACATTCTCTCATAGGTTATATGACTTTAGGTGAAAGCTTTGTCTTTGTGTTACATGTGTTTACTGCTTTAATAATAATAAAATTATTGTATTAATTTTAATGATTAAAAATAAAATCCTTCTGGGAAAAAAAAAACACAAAAGAATAGCAGCACAACCAAATAAGAAGTAATGAGGACTGAAAACTAAAAAATTGACACATATGTCAACATAGGAACTTACTTAAAATAAGTAATTTATGAGTAATTCAATCGTTGATCAATTTTCTGATTTTGGTTAAATTGTAAAAAGACATTAAAATTCCAAAAAAAGAAAAAGAAAAGAGTAGGGGAGGAAGATTGCTTGGTATTTTACAGTTTATCCCACGCTTCTTGGGGTTATCCCAATTTATAGTGCTCTGCAACTTTTCATCTTTGAACTAGTTTACAACTCTGTAAAGTGTAGAAAACTGATAGAAATATAAATAAATCATCCTTAGAGATGTAAATGGATTTTGTCTAGATAAATTGATTCCCTATTCAAGAAAGTACTTTTACATCTATTTTTAAAAAATAATTTCAGCATTCCTGAGTGCCTAGATATAAGTATTTGCTGTTTGCATTTTCCTTAGAATCAATTTTTAGTATTTTACTAGTTTCCTTATGCACTACTTTCCTAGCACTGCTATCAAAATGTTTCACACTCTTGGTGGGTTAAAACAGAAATTTATTCTCTCAGAGTTCTGGAGGCTGCATGTTTGCGATGAAGGTGCCAGCAGGGTCATGCTTTCTCTGGTTTCTCAGGGAGGAGGCTTTCTTGCCTCTTCCTAGCTTTTGGTGGTTGTGGGCAATACTTGGCCTCCAATCTTGGCCTGTGTTGTCACATGGTCTTCTCTGCAGTATCACTGTGTCTCTATGTCTTCACATGATCTTCTTAAAAGGATACCAGTCATTTGATATAGGGATCACCCTAATCCAGTATGACTTGGTATTCATTTGATATATCTGCCAAATCTTATTTCCAAATAAAGACCTATGCACAGGTTGAAGATTAAGACTTCAACATAATTTTAAAGGTACTATTCAGCCCACGATTCCTCATTAATTAATGAAATAAAACTTGTAACACATGTTCATTTTATAGTTTGTGAGAGTCATGGTTTTATCATATATGTATCACACACACACACACACCTCAAAGTTAACATTTTGTGAAAGAAATAGTACCCACATAAACCCTTATATATTTTCAACAGCTAAAATATGAATTGTGTAGCTTTCAAGAACAAGGTCAATGTCTTTCAATGTCTTTCAATGTCTTTAATCATTTCATCTCCAACATATAATGTCTGATACAACAGTATGCATTTAAATTGAATTTAAATCAAAATTGGCATATTTTAGTACATCTCTGTTCACTTTGTGAAAAAAAACCCATACTAAGACTCCACAAAATATTTTTCTTTCTTTGTAACAATTCTACA
The DNA here is from genome assembly GCF_040939455.1 of Microcebus murinus. Taxonomy (NCBI): domain Eukaryota; kingdom Metazoa; phylum Chordata; class Mammalia; order Primates; family Cheirogaleidae; genus Microcebus; species Microcebus murinus. Next base: position 111,772,446 of record NC_134104.1, on the reverse strand, counting down.
TATAAACAATGGACTATTTGGGCCCTAGGGAAGTTGCTGCAGTGTTCCAGCTGTGAGATACTCAGGTCTGGATGAAATCAAAGATTGAAGGAGAAAGAGAAAAACATCAGAGGTAAAAAATTCAGAATTTGATGACAAACACTAGGAAAGGTGAAGGAAGATTCTAGCATAACACCAAAGTCTAGGATAATTAAAATAAGAATAAACTGGTATCATTTTAATGTTCTGGGACATTAACCTTCTAGCAATAAAATCAGTATTTTGAGGGCATCTAATAGAACTCTGATATAAATTTGGTCTCTGTTCCTGGTTGCTGGCACATAGCTCCTAAAACTCTTGGAATCTCTTGAGTGGTAAGGGTATCTTTTGTACGCTAATGAGATGACTGGAAGTTGGGGCCCCCTATTTATCTTCAAGCTGGAGCTGTTCACCAGGCAGACCAAAGCATGACCATGAAGTGAGGGTTGGGACTTCCCACAACCTCTGGGAAAGAGAGAGAGGCTGAAGTTTGAGTTGACCACCAATGGCCAATGATGTAATCAATTGTGCCTATCTAATGAAGCTTCCATTAAAAACCCCAAAGGAGGGGGTTGAGGAAACTTCCAGATTTCCGAACACGTGGAGGTGCAGGAGTGGTGGCATGTCCAGTAAGGGCACAGTAGCGCTGCACCCCTTCCCACATGCCTTGCCCTATGCATCTCTTGGCTCTGGCTGTTTATCTGTATCCCCTGTAATACCCTTTATAATAAATGGATAAACATAAGTAAATGTTTCTCTGAGTTCTGCAAGCTACTCTAGCAAATTAATCAAACCCGAGGAGGAGTTCATGGGAATCCCCAATTTATTGCTGATCAGCAAGACGTAAAGGTTCCAACCTGGAGTGTGCAACTGGCATACGAAGTGGGGGAGTCTTGGAGGACTGGGCTCTTCACCTGTGGGATTTGATGCTGTCTCCAGGCAAATAGTGTCAGAAGTGAAGTGAACTAGAGGACACCCAGCTGGTGTCCCCTAGAGAACTGCTGGTGCATGGGGAAAAATCCCCACATATCTGGTGTCAAACATACTGTAAAAGTGCTATGAGAAAGCAGGAAAATACTTTGTTTTTTTCCTATCAGAAATAAACTCATAACATTTTTAAATATTTAAAGAGGCTTTTAGAGTCAAGCCTGTTTATTTTATAGCATGTTAACTGATTTCAGAGACATTAAATAGCCAAGTCACACAATCCTGCCAGTGACTGAACAGGGCATCTTGACTCCAAGGAAAATGATCTTGTAACTAAACCTTGGTGTCTCCCTATGAACATATGTTTGAGTTTTATGCTAACAGAGCTTAATTTACATCAACCTCTCCCATCTACTCTCATGTTATAAAGAGTGCACCAGGAGCGATTAGGGCATACTCCAACTGTCATGCTGTGCTGAGACATATTTCTCACTGGAATGACTATATCTGCAGTGTCATCATGCACTGCCCTCCTTGAGCATGAGGTGAGTGTTCAGCCATCACTGCTCTATTGGCTTGAATCAGTGGAAAGAGCATTCTTTTTTTATTATTATTTTTTCTTTGATTCTTTTTTTTTATTTTTTAATTTATTTTCTTTTAGGTTTTTTTTTTAATTTTTATTTTAGCATATTACAAGTGGGTACAAATGTTTAGGTTACATATATTGCCTTTGCCCCACCCGAGCCAGAGCTTCAAGTGTGTCCATGCCCCAGACAGTGCACACCGCACCCGTTAGGTGTGAATATACCCATCCCCTCCTCCCCACTGCCACCTGCCCAACACCTGATGAATGTTACCACCATATGTGCACATAAGTGTTCATTAATTAATGCCAATTTGATGGTCAGTACATGTGGTGCTTGTTTTTCCATTCTTGTGATACTGCACTTAGAATGGGTTCCAGCTCTATCTGATAATACAAGAGGTGCTAGATCATCATTGTTTTGGGGTGCTGAGTAGAAGTCCATGGTATACATACATCACATTTTATTAATCCACTCATGTATTGATGGGCACTTGGGTTATTTCCACATCTTTGCAATTGTGAATTGTGCTGCTATAAACACCTAGTGCAGATGCCTTTATTACAGAATGTCTTTTTTTCCTTTGAATAGATGCCCAGTAATGGGATTGCTAGATCAAATGGTAGTTCTATTTTTAGCTCTTTGAGGTATCTCCATATTACTGTCCACAGAGGTTGTACTAGTTTGCAGTCCCACCAGCAGCATATGAGTGTTCCTCTGTCTCTGCATCCATGCCAATATTTATTGTTTGGGGACTTTTTGATAAAAGCCATACTCACTGGAGTTAAGTGGTATCTCATTGTGGTTTTGATTTGCATTTCCCTGGTGATTAAAGATAGTGAGCATTTTTTCATATGTTTGTTGGCCATTAGTCTATCTTCTTTTGAAAAGTTTCTATTCATGCCCTTTGCCCACTTTTTGATAGGGTTGTTTGATTTTTTCTGGCTAATTTTCCTGAGTTTTATATAGATTCTAGTTATTAGCCCTTTACTGGATGTGTAGCATACAAATATTTTCTCCCATTCTGTAGGTTGACTGAACATCTGAGACTGTAGCAGATATACTTTCTTTATCTTTTCAGATAAATTTACCATCTTCTTCCTATCTTGCTGTGTGCCCCAAGTATTGGGCCCTCTTGGAGTATATCATCCAGGTTTTTGGTTCTCTGGTTTTCAGTGGGTTTGGCCAAAGGAAGGCATGGGCAAGACATTACAGGTGGAGAGAAGAACAGTTGGGTAATTTTTTTTCTGTTTTCTCTCCCAATAACAATACCACACCACACCCCCACACACCAGGTTCATGTTTTCGGGCACTGCCTCCATTCCTCCATGATTACGGTCCCGAAGAGACGGCCCTTTATCTATGGCTCTCCTCATCAGGACTTCCGTACATTACTTTATCCCCTCATCCCTTCAGCCTTGGGGTAGTAACAGCTGCCCATTGATGGTTGTCAGTGGTTGCCCCCATCTCATGTTTCAGCTCCCATCTGCAAGCAGTCCTTTCATTCAAATCTCCAGCTGAACCATCCAAATGGAATTTTGTTTCACAGCTGGACACTGACTGATACAGTGAACATTCAAGAAAGTACAACATTAGCCAGCCCTGAATTTTAGATATTTAAATACATATGCTTATCATCATAAGCCAATTAAAGCTAGCTATTTCTGGAATAAAAGGTTAAATGAAAGGTTAAAAGTCTAAGTCAATGTTTCCACATGGGTTTAATCACAAAATCCTGAGGCCTTCTTCTTTCTCCATTTATATATATTATTTCCAGGTGCACCACATTCTTTTTACTTTCTAAAACCTTCTTTCATCTTTTTTATGGCATCTTGATGAATCATAGATCTGTCATTTTTATGGAGAATCTCAGTGTAATAGGAGGACTAAGAATAGCTTGTGTGGCAATGTACAATTACACAATACCCTGTGTCTTCCAGTACCATGCAGTCACATTCATCAGCTCATGGTAGTGGTCAGAGGACCACCCATGACTTCCAATTTCCCAAGTAGTAACTTTTTTTTTTCAAAATGCCTGCATATCTACAATATGAATTTCTGGAAGTAATGTTAGGTAAAAGCATCTATAAAATATTTAGACATAGAAAACAATTTTTACAACTGAACTCTCTGATATCTGAGCCTATGGAAACTTCAGTCAGTTCATTGGAAAATCAACACTTACTTCTATTATATTCATTTATTATAGTATTTTTTTAAGTAACAAAAATTGTTTCTCAGTATTCAATGTGGATTTAATGCTAAAGTAAGAATATATATGTCCCATAGGGGTTTTAACAAGAAGAAAAAAATTTAAATAACATAAAAAGATCCAAAATGTTTTTATTCAGACTTTTATCCCTCTACCTCTTGACAACTTCTCAAACAAGGGGTAGAGGTTATTATCCTGCAACTGAAGCAAGAAACCGGAATTTTCATCCAAATCTCTCCTTAACTGTAAACATGTATAAGAAGCAACTTTTCTAGGCTAGTATTTTCTCTGAGAGAATTTTATTACAAATTTGTTAAGATCCCTTCCAGATTTTGAATTCTATCTTCTGCCTGTAAGTTGGAATTTTTCTCTTTACTATCTATCCCAGGGGAAGGCCTAAGGGATTTTAAGGTTCACAAGAGGGAACTGCCTGGGGGCAGAGTAGGGGGAATTTGACTGACAGGAATACTGCTTTAAATGCTTAGTGACACCAAATAATTATACTCACTACTTTGGCAGTAACATGTTTCATTCTAAAAAGTTGTGGATGGCCACCTGTCACACAAGGCATGAAGAGAGAACACATAGCATCTATAGCTTTGGTTTCATTGTGAAGATCTTCCTCAGACTAGTGTTGTTCCTTCTGCCTGTTAATGATGAGACAAGTCTCTCTGCACCCATTTCCTAATGAAACTGTTTGAGAAATGTCCCTCAGATGTCTTCAGACTGGTACTGAAGATCTTTGTGATCTCTAACAGAGTTTATACTCACCTTTAATTTCAGAAAATATGTATTACTTCACCATCCTTTAACCTTTAATCCTTCCAAACACTTCATCAATTTTCTCTGAGACAGGTGCTCTTGTTGGTTTTTCAGCCGCTAATTTGACTAAATTTAGTTGTCTGTGAGGCTTCATTTTTATAGTGCTTCTATGTATTTCCTTCTGACCTCTTTTCCAGTTACCTTGACTGCCATCTGTAGTTGCTATATCAGGAGCCCCCTTTTCAATCTTGAGGGATACCCTTGGCTACTTGGGAATCCAAGGAATTCCAGCTCACAGCCTCTCATGCTTTTTGGAGTGGGAAATCAGGGATGGCTGTTTAATTTGAGGAGAGAAAAGGGGAACACCACACAGCCCTATCTCCACTAGAATCCCTTTTAGGATGGTCAGGGTGCAGTTACATCCACCTGGCATACCAACTACTGATGGCAGCCGAGGCAACTGGAAAAGATGGTCAGGAGGGAACAACTTAGAACTATGTTAGTATTTACTCAAGTCTTTATAGGCCATTGCTGAGGCCAAGTCAAGAAGAGGGCTCAGAGGAACCTGAGTAGAATTGGTCAAGAAGAGAATCTTTGTCAATGTTAGTTCTTTAGTTCTCTCTCTCTCTTTTTGATTTCTCTCCTTCCCTCCCTTCTTTTCTCTTCCTCCTCTTTCCCCCCTTCTGCCTCCTGATCTCCCCCAAACTCCTCCCTTGTAAAACTTTTTCTTGATGACAAAGATAAACACTGGAGCTTAGCTAAAGCAAGGAAAACAGATTCTGTTTAGTAAATACTGACAGTAGGGGAAAGGCTGAGCTCTATTCTAATTTTTAAAGACAGGATTGGGTGTTTTAAATCATATATAAAAGTGACTTTGTGATCACTAGTATTAATTAAATATAAAAGTTGTTTTCTATATCCCAATTTAGTAATAATGAAATATTAATTATTTATTATCCCTTTGTTCACAACATATAGCTTTAGATTTTCTTTCACCAAAAACATCAGCAAGATTTTTATTTGCGCGTTGGCTGCAGAAAGTATATATCCTTAGAAATGTTTTTATTTTCCAGGGGCTGAGCTTCTGTCCAAATGTTAGTGGATATTTGATATATGGTTTAGAGTTATCTATTTCCTCTGTAACCTTCCCATAGTCTCAGAAATCAATAATATTTTGTTTGTTTGATGTGGAGAATTTGGAAGCATCTTTATTTAATATACTCAGCTATGCTAAATAGATACTTTTCGGCAGCTTTCCCCAACACAGGGGGTTATAGAATTTTAGCCAAGGATGGCTTTAGACCAAAGGGTCTACATCTTTCCACAGAATGTCCTGAGTTAATATTTTCTAACAATCTCAGAAGTGCAGATCTAACTGGTTGGTCAACTTTCATAGCTCCCAAGCTTCATCGCAAGCTCTATTCTTACTCTGTCATCTGTTTTATTTCTCCTTTCTATTTTCAGTTCCCTCTTTTTCTAATTATTCCCCAATAGAAATGAGTCATGATTTGGTGGAATTTAAATGCTGTCAGCCATGGAAAAGTAAACAGAATAAATGTTCCTGCTGAATAGAGTTATATAACTACCACTCCAGTCAAGCACTCCTGGACAGGGACGTGGGTAAGGATTTAGCAGAAAGCTGGGACAGGAGCTTTAACATTTGTTTTTATAAAGAGATCCAGGGTAGAAAGAACTGATGGAAAGAAATAGAGATTATTTCAGGGCATCTGTTCCCTGTCCATTCACCTGGAATAACTTTGAACCCTTTATGAAAAATGGCTTAAGGCAAGAAGAGAAGTTACCATTTCTAAGAGACTCTGGGCAGGAATATTACTATTTCTGGACTGAGGTGACAAAGTACGATGTATAGTTGGAGAGAGGGTAATTCCTCTTTGTCTGCACAGAACCCATTACATCTCCAGCCCTTCAAGGATAGATAGCTTTGTACATGTCCCTGAACAGTACCCTGGATGTGTATATTGATGCTAGTATAACGTCATCAGTACGGGCTTTGGCACCACCCACATTGGTGCAGGACTTCTAGCAGCATCAAGAGGCAGAAAAGGAGGAGAAGACGTTGATAGATGTCATCTGGTATTGCATATGATGACAGGTGTGTGAATCCCCACAATGCACTGCTGTCAGCCCGCAGAAGTACCTGAGGGAACTATATGGAATTTGCATGTGCAGCTGGAATTAAGACTAGAAATTTGGGGTTGTTGAGATTTCTTTCACGTTTATATATAGGTTAAGATTGGTGATATTCAGGTAATAATCATCTACTAATAAAGTGGGTTCAGAGTTGGGGAGGATTACTCTATTTAGGATGTTTCTGTGTGAAAATTAGTTGGAGCTAAACTTTTATAAAACTTTTCATGAATGTATTTATCACTAGTTCCAATTTAAGTATTTTATTGCAAAAAATTAACAAAAATTTAGGAATGTAATTTTTAAAAAAGCAACAGATTTTGAGTAGCTGCTCAAAAAGCAGGAGAAAAAAAGATGGAGATTTACTCTAGAGACAATTCTCTAATTGGAAAGGTCTGCTCAAGGGAAAAGAATTTCAGAAAGGAAATAGTGTTTCAAAAGAAATATCTTGTGTCAGAAGAACATACATAGCTTCATATTGCCTCTCTTGAAAAAATTTTAAAAGGACTTAATTATTGATACCATCATAATCAGAGTCCTCCTGATAAGGCAACTCTCAACAGAGTTAAAGAAAGAAAGGAATAATGAACTCAATATCATTTGATAGTGTTTAAATGGCAGCAAAGACAAAAGTTAATTTGTTACATGCTTTTAGACAGGGCATTACTACATTCATAAACCATTGTTGTTAATAGGTTATAATGTTAAAAAAAAACATTTTTTGGAGCCAGCCTGTCCAACCATTTCATCAGTTTCTACATGGATGCTCTCAGTTTTCTATCTGTAAAGTTGTATATCAATAACATCAATCTCACAACTTGTTGTCATGATTAAATTAACTAATAAATATAAAATGTATGAATTGCAGCCTATACATAGTAATATATTTTTAAAAATTCATTTCATTGAAGAAATTAACTATTATAGTTTTTAAAAATAAATAAATATACTTTACAATTAAAATGGTTTCTGTATTGCTATCCCTAAAATATCATCTGTACTACAGTCATTCTCATACTACCTAATAATAAAGGAAGGGCAAAACAAGCCCATTTTTTAAAAAATCAGACTTATTTAACTCATATGCAGTGAAAAAACTGGGATATTTCTAAATATTTCTGACTCAATGAGGAGGGTTTGTACCCAAGATATTTGCAGTAATTCATAGCATCTATTGTTGAGTGATGTCATGTATAGAAGCATTTGCTCAACTGCCATTATGTGGGAACAGTAGCTTGTGGCAAGCGGGGCTCTAAAACCTTCACATAGCCATGGTTATGAATCAGGAAATGGGGAATTAAGCAAAATCATAAAAACAGATGTTGGATCTAAGTCAGGAGTCACTACAAGACCTCACAGAAAGATAGGATGACTCACGGTTTTGTGCCTCCTAGAACAATGCCCAATATGACTAACATGTTGCCAACATAAATGCTCCAGAGCGATCAACTAGATGGACGTGGATTTTCCAGTGGACATTTCAGTAAGCAAGACTGAAGTAAGGTAGAGAGATTCAGGAAGACTGAGACATCAGGGGTTATAAAAGATTGAAGGAAAAAAATAGGAAAGAGATTTTGTAAAGTGTCCTTCTTTATATTTGTATGTTTTCTACTCTACTATGATACTATGACTTGGAATATGAACTGTTGCCAAGCAAAGGAGGGTGGTTTTCTGCTCAAAAACAAAACAAAACAAAACAAAAAGCACTAAGCAGCTAATTAGCTAGTGAGAGATAATGATAAGTATCATTTAATATTCATAGAAGCTAGCAATTAAGGCATTAAATTCTGGAAGAAACAACTCTATCTTGCTAATTTTTTATATTATTACCTCATAATTTGGGAAAAAAATTTACCTATGATCTGCCTTCAGTCTCTAAAAAAAATACTGATGTTTATTGAGTGGTCACAACATGCCGACCACTAAGCTAAGGGACATGTATGAATTGCTACCAGATTTGTATGCACACCTAAAAACCAGAGTTGGTCTTATTATCCTCATTGTACAGATGAGGAAACCTTGAGTTTCAGGAAAGAAAAGTGAGTTTCTCAAAATCACACAGTTCACACATGTGTGTTTGTAAATTCCAACCCAGGTAGGTCTGACTCCATCCTAAGTGCTTAGACTTCACCCCAACGCTACCCTGAGGTCAAGCCGTGCATTTTTGCAGAGATGCTAACTAACCCTGTGTGCACATTAAAAAAACCTGACAACTTTTATAAATCCCAAGCCCAGGCCATACCCAGCACCAATTCAGTAAGATCTCTGTAGTGAGACTCAGGAACTTGTAAATTTGAACAATTCCCCAGGTAATTCCAATGTCCAGCCAAGGTTGAGAATAACTCTCAGAGATTCTGCTCAAACAAAATTTCACAGCTTTTAATTTTGTTTTTTACATAAAATTGGATCTGTGGTTCTCATGATCTCCTATTTTCATAAGTGAAAAAAATATTTCTATTGAAAATTTATGTCCAAATGTACCTGTACCATTCTAATAACTCTGAAATGCTCGTGGAAGACTTAATCCAAATGCTTGTTTCTGATTAGCATTTATTTTATCTTTGTCTATTATTTTTCCTTTATGGATTAGAGTATTTCAATAGTAAGCATATGTACAATTCTCTATAGCATGATGATTAAGGATTGGGAATTCGGTGCTAGCATGTCTAGGTTTGAATCCTGGCTCCATCATCAAGCTTGGGCAACTTCATCCCTGTGTGCCTCAGTTTTACCCTGTGTAAAATGGGGAAAACAATAGTATTTAACTTGTAGACTCGTGTCAGAATTAAGTTACATGTAAAGAATTCCTAGAATGATGCCTGTTATATAGTAAAAACTCAATAGACTTTAGCTATCATTGTTATTTTCTATGTAACAGGGGAAAGCAAGAGAATGAGTTTTCCTCTGTCACATACATACTCACTGATCAAATAAGGATCTAATTATGTCTCATATACCCTTCCCAAATTTGAAAGGTCATTTTTTTTTCTTATTGGAACTAAGCATTTTATTACCCTCTCTTCATTACCGTGTTTCCCTGAAAATAAGACCTACCCATAAAATAAGCCCTAGCAGGATTTCTAAGAATTTGCACAATATAAGTCCTACCCCGAAAATAAGACCTAGTGATGGGCATGCCTACGCAGCATATCTGCACAACCCATGCTTTTCGTCGTGGAGTGGTAAAGAAGATGAGCAGCCTTTCTCATCTGCCCCATCCTGACAGCTACTATCCCAGAGGTGACCGAAAAGGTGAGGGCAGCCCAACCAACAAGGTCGGCTCCCCCGTCAGGTCCCGGCCATCCTGTGCGTGCTGCAAGCTGAGGCTTTGAGGGGAAAATGACACATCCCCTGAAAATATGCCCTAGGGTGTCTTCTTGAGGAAAAATAAATATAAGATCCTGTCTTATTTTCGGGGAAACACGGTACTAGAAAACATGCTGCAGGTTTCTTTTACTTTTGCCATTGAATATGATCCTAATACTTGGTCTGGATCAATTCTTCTGATCTGTGATTAGTACTATCCACCTATTTTGTTGTATTAGTGCAGCACTAGAGCAATTCTGCACCATTCCTCAGTAGACACAGTAGTAATTAAGACAAGTTCTATGTCTGGTGCAGCATATGGAGTTTGTTTGTTTCTACCTATATCACTTCGTGGGCTGCCTCTCACCAGGATTAGAATTTGAGGACTGACATTAGCAGGCCTCCTTCCAGCTTGCATATAAGAGGGACTTTGCTGAGGATACAGCAGTGAGGCTTCAAGCTTTCTGTAGTGTACACTCAACAGAATCTCAGCTTTCAGCAGCAACATAATATTTATATCATAACCTAATAAGGTTTTTCAATTTAGTGAACACTAATACATATATTTGGCAATTGTACTCTCCTTTTTCTTTCTGCTTTTTTTCCCTTATAGATCTCAGCCTGAAACCTATAGACTTTTTTAGAGTGATGAAATAGTTTCTATAAATTTTTTCCTCTACATTGTATCTCTATACTGTAGTATGTTTTGTTTTAGCCATTTATTCTCTTTCTTTTTCACTATTTCTTTCAATACATGTTGCTCCATTTTACCTCTGCCAGGTACATCTTTCAAAGATGGCCAAGAAAATTTACAAAGAGAATGTAATTGAGTCTAATATACAAAAATGATTGGTTAGTTCCATTTCAGAAATCGAAAGAAATAATAAAAACTCCAACAGAGAAATAGACAGGGATATTCACAGAGAGCTAGTCAACTTCTAGAGGCTGCCTACAAATTCTTGGGCAGAATTGGATGGATAAACCAAGAAAGTCCAAAGTTAGTGAAGCATGGTATCAATAAGGCCATTTAATAATCAAATGTGTAACATTCCCAGAGAGTTCAGACAGATCTGATTGCAAAGGGATTTCTGATGAGGCAGTAGTTGTACAGAAGGCCAAGATGAAGGTGCCCTGCTCAGATCTGTGGCAGAAGTAGAATGATATCCTTTCAGTCTAGGCCCAGACAGAACTTTTTTGAAGCAGGGTGGGGAATAAAGCTTCCTATTACTGGGAAATCAACCACTTGGCATTGGGGAAATTTGTCACACTTAATAAATAGAGTACCCAGAAGTAAATTGTTCACATGTGAAAAACGTGTAAAGCATTAAATTCGGCCTTGGTGTATTAACATGTACCAGTAACCTTAAACATGTCATATAACTTCCAAATTTCCCCACATCACATATAGTGAGGAGCTTGTCTGTCTTACACATTTAGGCAAGAGACTATCATTTTATTTATATATGAGATTTAATCCCCATTGTTATATATGCAGAGTCAATCCTTCTAACTTTATAAAACCTAAACTTTTGCCCATTCTTGGAAATTACACATTTGGATGATATTATGAGAAAAGTCTAAAAATGTTATTACTCCAGTATTCACAGTCAAAATTCCCATTGTAATTTATCAGGAATTAACTACCTTATACTGATTTATACTACATAAACAGGACCCAGTAATTTTACACTTCATGACAAAGATGGATATAATGTAATACTGTACCAGAACAGAACTGAACTGTTACCACTACACTATTATTTTACAATGCAAAAAAATTTAGGCCCATGTTAACGTTGGGGGAAAAGTAATCTCAGTAACTCAGTGGTCAGACATTTCAAGTGGTGTGGCCTGTTTCATGGAACCACTCAGAATTAGTTTTCCCAAATCTAAATGAAATAATATTAAACCTCTCTTTTTCAAAGAATTGTTGGAAGGTCAAAATGATATGCTTTAAGTTGTATGGATATGTACAACAGGGATATTATTATTTGTAGTCCTAGTCATACAAACAGCTATCTGATATTATGATAAAGATGTTTTTATACAGCTTCATCAAAAATATTTTAACCTATAATTATGTATATGTTATAACCATCATAAGATTTTGTGAAACTATTCATTTTTTAAAAATGTAGTGTGCTTACCTTATAGATATCAATTTGTCAGTTGCTTTCTCACATGGTGTGCTCAGAAATTAGATACAGATATATGCTTTTTCAATCCCAGCAGGAGTTAAGACTCTAACAGTTTCCTACTGTTAGAATCTCTTAGAGAGCATGTTTACACATGGTAGCTTGATCGTAACAATTAGAATTTTATTATCTTCCGATAGCTTCATTTTAAGGTATTGTCACACTCAACTTACCAATGAAGGAACTTAAAGACGAAAGCATTAAATACCTTTAGTTTTAGTTTTTAATTCAGCTGCTTTCCACAGCCCCAGAAGAACTCTCAGATCTATTGCTCATTTCTCCACTATTTTTCAGTATTTGTAATTACATTATTTCAGGTTTTCAATTGGCCCAATCCAAATGTTTTCTGCATTGCAGGGTAAACAGACAAGTAGTCTTTAGTTAACAGAGGCTAATAAAATAATGCCAATTAATTGTCAGTGGTTTAAAACCTGGAGAAGCCCCTCTCCAGAAATGCGTGATTCACTTGTCCTTATCTCTTGACATTGTGTTTCTCTCCCTATGCCAAATAGCAAACCAGGAAGTGAGAAATTGAGGATTCTGTGACTAGCTTTGGTCCCGAACTGAGTGAACAGCATAGTGCAAGTTCTCTTCTGTGTGACTGGCTCTGCCATAAGCAAAACCAGGTTACTATTCTCATTGCCTTCTCATGGATAATTTAAGGAGGAAGCACTCAAATCAGTTCTAAAGTCATTGTAAATGCAAGGTGTTTTCTAAATTCTTGTTGATAATCATACTAGATAAACTTGAAAATTTGCTGACCAACAGTTGTTTCACTTCAATAAATTCATTGATTAGCCAGACTATGGGGGGAAAAGGCAGGGATTTTAGACTTTCACTAATTAATATTAATTTTATTCATTTCTTCCATCATTCATTTATTGGAACAGTATCTGAACCATCATAATTTGATTTTTACTTCTCATCCCATGGCACTTTATTATCATCAATCTCTGCATAGGTGTTTATGTTTCATTTTTCCTTTCATATTCCATCTCAAATACTACTCTTTTCCCCTCAGGGCACTCACACTGATGTGTTTAATGTATGCCCTCATAAGTTATTTTGAATACATTAGTTTACCTCTATGTATATCTGCAATACTTACATAGTTTTGTGTTTATACTTTACATAGAATGATTGTTCTTTTTCCCCTCAAAATAATGCTTTGGAGATATCTTTTTATGCTGTAATATGCAGATCTGTTTCATGCCTTCTGAGCAATGCCCAGTATTACAATTATGTCATAGGCATATCCCACGTTTTATTACCCGTCATCCTGAGGTACTTGATTTAGAGAAAACTAAACTGTGATTACAATACAACATGTACATTGGAATCTGTTCCCTAGTGGAAACTAGGAATTAGATAGCAGTTAATGAGGGCTAAGAGTAGAGAAACCACTTCTTGCCAGAGAAAGAAAAGGAAGGGAAGTATCTTTTAATAGGACCACTTCAGCTAAAATAAAGGTAGGGAACAAAACCATTTCCCAGGATTAACTACGGTCAATATACTCCTCTGTAACTATGCAAATTTGCCTGGCGTTGCTCTTTTAGCCCATTGTATCGAGTCAGACAAAGAAACTAACATTTAAAAGGACTAAAACCTTATTGACTTTAGACACTGAAGGCTTCTGCCTCAATCCTCTTGACTTTCCATTTCCAGCCTGTTAAGAATTTCATGCTCCATTTTGCTGACCTTGTCTTCTATCCGCAGCTTCACGTATGCACTTTGAATCTGATACCTGACAATGCTCTGACAGGGCTCACATAATCTCCTTTTATCTGTGATTTGCACTCACCCTTCATTGAGTTTGTGTCATTAAAAGGAACAGAAAAATATAGATCAAATGAACAAAATTGATAGCAATTACTCATCAAGGTTTAGGGATGTGAATGGTAAGGTGCTATTCCCCTAGCAAAGAAAATCAATGGGTAGTACACGACCTCCCAAAGATCTGATTAGCCTACTCTAATTTGACTAGCATAAATCCACAATGTATTTCATCTTTAGTGTCCACATTAGACAAGTTTATTAATTGTCCTACATTTTCAGTAATCCTTAAAAATTTCCTGAAAATGAACTCATTTCATTATGGCATTTCACATGGATTTTTCTTCCCTGTATTTTTCAGTAATGGGGCGCTACCTGAAAATACATATAGGTTTCAAGAATACAAAGAATGTTACATAGAAGGAGATTTTAATAGTTGTAAATGAATTTGAGATGCAAGACTTCTCTCATGAGTCACAGGAAATAGTCTAGTGACTGTGTCACATATGCAGAGCTATGCAATGATAACCTAGTGCAACATGATTGGACTGTCAACATACTGTTTTTATTCATTATTCCCAGAAATTTCAAACTAAATTTAAGATATGTAAACTATCATAATGCAGTTTTTATAACTGGAATGATGCTATGCAATTTATTATAGTCATAATTATCAAATCACAATCATTGTGATAAAAAACAACTATGTAACAAGACATATACATACTTTGAAGTACTTACATGCAGTATGAAGAAGAAAGGAAGCCAATAAAGAAAATATAAAATGAAAAAGAGAATTATGAAAACAATTTTAGGTGGCTATTGATAGTCACCTATCAGTCACTGACTAAAATGTCAATAATTTTGTTTCATACAAATAAACAAAATTTAGTGCATATTACATTCTTATGCTATTGCTTTTTCTACTCATTTTTAAGAGTAAAGATCAGAAACTAAATGCTTCTCTGAGCCCTAAAATCTTCCCTGTGCCTCCATCTGTGCCCTGTCTGCCATTGAATTTACCTTACTACCATCCTCTCTGATTATAAACCATGGAGGCCCCCCATTCCTAGCAAGACAAGACCCATATCCTTTTTATTTACATATTTTTAATTTTTATTGATATGTAATAGTTGCACATATTTATGGGATATACACACTCCAAATAAACTAACCTGTTCAGATCCATCACCTCTCACTCTCCATCATGTGTCCTACTCTGCAGACACTATATTACTTTAATTTCTGTGAACAATCCATACCTTTTTTTTTCTATATAAATTTTTACTCATTTTATTACCCCTTGCTAAAATATTCTTTTTCCAGTATCAATCTGGCAAAATCTTATCCATTGAAGCTTAGCCCAAATGCTACCTCCTCTGTATGTTATTCTGGGAAATTTCCACACTTCCTCCTCAACCCCCTCAAACAGTATTGATCACCTTCCTTTTGCACACACTTGCTATAGATAGGTACTTAGGTAGTGTCAGTGGTATAAGAATTACCATTTATAGAGTTAGTATCAACTGTTTAGACCTTGTAGCCATATCCTACCTTCTTCCTACAGCAAAAAACTATATAATAAAGACTTGGCTATGGATGGCTGTGCTGAAAGGAAAGACTGTGATAACAAATTATCTTTATAATGATAAGTTTCCAAATGGATAAAATATGTCCCTTATCAAATTGTTAGGAAAATCTACTCACTTTTTTATTACTGCAGATACAGGAAATATTCATGGGCTAGAACCAATAGGCATGATTTTATAGCAAAGAATTTGGCTTGAAATATTAATCAGAAGGCAACAGAGGTCTAAGCAGTGCATATTTCAAAGTTGTCATAACTTTCCTCAATATGAGGGATTATGTTTTTACAAAATCTAGATGCAAAATATAATTCTTTATCAAAACCTATGTTACCAAGATCCATGTCAAATTACAAGCAGATTAGCAAATTAAGTTTTGACTACATTTGCTTTCTCAAGAACATTGGTCCCCTGAGTTGGGCACACAGGTCACAGTTATAACAGTGTACAAAATCCACCCTGAGAGAGCCTAAAATGCTTTTCAATGCTTAAATTTCCCCCATACTTCTCGAAAAACTGGTGACAGGAAGTGTTAACTCCTTAAACACTGGGGATTTCTGAGTGCAGTATGGATGGACCAGCAGACCTGGGCACCAGCATCCCAGGGAGGGCTCCATTGACCATGGAGGAAGAACTTAACATCTCCTCTTCTTCTTTCTTCTTCTCCCCTCCTCTTTATCCTTTATCTTCTAAATAATTGTGTTCAGCTTATCCCTCATGCTAAGAGATACCAGCATAACAACACATCTGGGAATAGTAATTCCAAGAGGGAAATATTGCTAACTATTACTGTGCTTTCCAAAGCCTTCAGCCATTCTACCCCTGCATGTATGTGTGTGTGTATGTGCGGATGTGTATTATATTATATGAAAAGTCTTTGGTATCTGGAAAGTTGTACTCACAAGGAAAAAAAAAAGCCAACAAGAAATCTTGCAGCACTTAGTATCATTTATTAAAAGGCAACTGGAACATCGCTCTCATAGTAACTATAGAAGAGTAAAGGGTTAGGTATTAGCAAATTAGGGTTTGGAGAGAAATTGGTCCACTTTGCCTTCCTTGCCACAGTATCCTAGTAGACGGTAGAGTCTCAATCTCAGTGAAAGATATTTTTACTTAAAAATTCCATTGCCAGAATAATCTTGACAGGACATGTGATCCTTAGGCCCTAACTCCAGACCTATATGCTAAGAAACACATCCATATATAGCCCAATATCAGGGATCCCATCCGTATGACAGCATTAGCTACTATTGCTTAACAAACCATATAAAATTTTTCTTAAAACAAGTCTGTTTAGCCATGTTTCCCTAGATCAGCAGTTTGGACTGGCCTAAATTGAGTAATTCTTAGCTTGGCTGATCTCCCTCTCTCAGCCATCATGGGTGTGTGTGTGTGTAGTCGGGGGAGTGGTTTTGATATTGCCTGAGCTCCCTCACATGTCTTTGCCCTCTAAGGGAAGACTGGACTGGTACTACTTTGTTATTAGCAGGCTAGCCTGCCATTGCCCACACAGCAGGGGCGGGGTCCTTGGGAATAATTCAAAGCATAAAAGGCTTCTTAAGGCTTCGTGTCGGAACTGGCACAAAATCATTTCTAGTGCATTTTATTAAAGCTAGTCATACGGCTAGCCCAAACTCAAGAGTAAAGAAAATAGACTCTTACCTCTTGATAAGAGAAGCTACAAAATCATATCTAAAAGAGTGGTGAACCATTTTACAATCTACTACTGTGTGGTAAGGAAGACAAAAATTGTTACTTGTTCCTTGGGTATTCCTGATATCCTGAAGATGTTTCCCCTGCTGTATAGAAATATAGCCCATCCTTAATGGGCTAGTGTTGTTGTGGTAAGTGTCCTTTTTAGCACCATCATGCCAATAGTATTTTGTGGAATGCCATGAACTTGGCATTAGCTATCAGCTTCTGCTGACACAGAAGCTCCGAGAAAAAAAAAAAAAAAGCTTGTTATTATTGCCAATTCAGAGCAGACAAGCTTGATCCTATTCATCAGGGTTTAAGTATTTATATACAGATGTTAATCGGTTTGTCAAACTATAGGTGCTGGCCTGCTGCTAGAAACCTGAACAGAACTATTGGGCAGTATTAAGTACACTTCAGAAAATAAACAGTGGTCACACACATTTATCATTACCAAAATCTGGTAGTGATATCTTCAAGATTGCCAAAATGTAGAGGCAGAAGTATGCAAAACGATATGGAGCACACCCTATACTAAAACCTTGGGATGCAGCAAGCTTAGATGGGGTGCCTGGTGCTGGGATCTGTACAAGAGCATTATGATTTAAAAAGTGTTTCTTCAGGACCCTGATGTTCAGATGAGACATTTGATATAAATATACAGTCTGTCAGTTTTAGAAATAATTTGCCATTAAAACTAAGATTATCAGGTGTGCAAAGCATGACCTGAGATAGGAAAAAGATTCCTAAACCTGTGCCTACTATTGTTATGTGGGAACTGGCAAGTTCTCCAGGTCCTCTGCTTCTGAAGTCAGCGTTGAGCCACATGCAGTTTGTCGCCTGGTACCTAGGAAAACAATGTAAATTGGCCACGAATGAATGGAAACATAGGTCACTTTTCGGAGATTAGAAACAGATATTCTATTACAGAATGATCATCTTTTATTTTCTTAGTGAGCGGATTTTAACTTGTAGTACTTTAAAACATATTGGTGCCTATGTTCCACTCCCGGAGATTCTGACTTAAATAGTTTGCGCATGAACATGCACATATTTAAAATTCTTTATGTGGTTTCATATAGATTGATTCCTCATTTAAACAAGGCGGAGGAATTATAGAAATCCTCAAAGGTGGCGAAGGGGGCAACTTCCTTGGTAAGTGAAAATATATCAGAGATGTTTGATTCAAGTAGTAAACCATCAGCCAGGGAGTAACAAACTATAAAAGGATTGACATTATTTACTGGTTGGCAAGTCTGTTACAATTGACTACTTCCTGAAAGTGTCATTCACGCTTGTAGAGGAGATGCCCCTGTTGGTGCTGTGCTCTCCTGTCTCTCATGAACAGACACAGAAAGAAATAGCCTCAAGATGTCAGATTTATATTGGTGAGAATAATCTTATTATAGGAGAATATCAGGGCAGGAGTACTGTAAAGGATTTAAACATTATGATTGTAATTCAGAAGTGTTTTATTTGTGGGCTTTACTTTATACCCAGACATTTAATAAAGGGAAGGGTTTCATATTGATTTATGTTGCTAGCATTGTATTGTCTGTGATATTTACACTGTTGTGAGTCTTGTATACAGTCTCCAGTAGGCTGTTTGACGGGGTGTGGCTGAGCATAATTTGATGTAAAAAAATAGAATAGGGAGAAAATTTTTACTCAGATTCTATGTGAAAATAGGTTAAGAGAACAACACTGAGGAGAAAAGAGGACCCAGATCTTCCTACTACATTCCCACTGTGGTTCCCAAAAGGAAACTTTTGCCAATAATTCTACATTCTGAGGAAGTGTCCACATTTATCTTCATCCTATTAGTAATTCCTCCCCAAGGGAGTGATTGGTTCATGTTACCAGTGAGTTCTGCAGAAGCAGTGCTAAGCAGTGCTACCTCTCTTGGTTGTGCTTTACAGAACCCAAGCATACCGGAACTTGCTAGTGTAGTCACCATGCCAAGGGCAGACAAAGCATACCTTCATTCCACAAAGCAGGCCACACACACATATCAGCAAGGCATCTAAAAAGTTTATGAATTTATGAAAAATGCAAATTATGAAAAACCTATGCATAGATTTCAAAACTTCTTTCCACCAAAATAAACTTGTACTCACTTCTTATAACATGTCTGAACAGGATCTAGTTTGACTAATAAGGAAAGACAAAAGTTTGCAAAGAGCTCTTATCAGGGCAACATAAATTCTACTAAAAGTGAAGCAAGAGGCCGGGCGTGGTGGCTCACGCCTGTAATCCTAGCACTTTGGGAGGCCGAGGCGGGTGGATTGCTCAAGGTCAGGAGTTTGAAACCAGCCTGAGCGAGACCCCGTCTCTACCAAAAATAGAAATAAATTAATTGACCAACTAAAAATATATATACAAAAAATTAGCCGGGCATGGTGGCACATGCCTGTAGTCCCAGCTACTCGGGAGGCTGAGGCAGTAGGATCGCTGAGCCCTGGAGATTGAGGTTGCTGTGAGCTAGGCTGACGCCACGGCACTCACTCTAGCCTGGGCAACAAAGTGAGACTCTGTCTCAAAAAAAAAAAAAAAAAATTGAAGCAAGAACAAATATCAAATTTATGGTGAAGCTAAGATGGAAGAATGCTGAAATCATTGATGCTTTATGAAAAGTCTATGGGGCAATGCCCGAAAGAAATCAGCGTTTTACAAACAAATAACTGATTTTCAGAAGGGACGAGATGATGATAAAGATAAAGCCCACAGTGGCAGACCATCCACATCAATTTGTGAGGGAAAAATTAATCTTGTTCATGCTCTAACTGAAGAGGACCAACGATTAACAGCAGAAACAACAGTCAACACTGTAGACACCTCAATTGGTTCAACGTACACACTTCAGACTAAAAAATTAAAGTTGAGCAAATTTTCCACTCAATGGGTCCCAAAACCATTGTGCCTAGATCAGCTGCAAATGTAAAGAGAGCTTTCATTGGAAATTTTAAATGAATGGGATCAAGGAGCTGAAGCATTTTTTTTGAAGACTTATAACAGGAGATGAAACATGGCTTTACCAGTATTATTCTGAAGACAAAGCAGAATCAAAGCAATGGCTACTAAGAGGAGGAAGTGGTCCAGTCAATTTAAAAGCAGAGCAGAGCAAAAGCCAAGAGTGAAGTTCATGGAAATAGTTCTTAGTGATGCTTATGGCATTTTGCTTGTTGATTTTCTGGAGAGCCAAAGAACAGTAAGATAACATCTGCTTATCATGAGAGTATTTTGTGAAAGTTAGCCAAAACTTTAGCGTAAAAATGCCCAGGAGAGCTTCACCAGAAAGTTCTTCTCCACCAGGATAATGTTCTGGCTCATTCAAATGAGGGCAATTTTGAAACAATTTTGATGGGAAATCATTAGTCATCCTTAGAACACTTATTTGGTTCCTTCTGACTTCTTTTTTGTTTCCTAATATTAAAAAATCATCAAGTAATAATG
Source organism: Microcebus murinus (assembly GCF_040939455.1). Taxonomy (NCBI): domain Eukaryota; kingdom Metazoa; phylum Chordata; class Mammalia; order Primates; family Cheirogaleidae; genus Microcebus; species Microcebus murinus. The sequence goes on along the minus strand of NC_134104.1, from coordinate 111,751,787 downwards.
TAAATACAGACTGCATTGACATGGTTAAGTTCCAGGGAACCTCAGTTCTTTTGGGGTGGACAAAATGGCTGGCCTTATCACTTACAAAAGTGTTTTGGCCTTGATGGAGCTTATATTGAGAAATAAAATTTACATTTTATATTTTTATCTTTTACAGTCCATTTTTTCATAAACTTTTTGAAGTCCCCTCATACATGTAAACAATATACACATATATCATATATATGTAAACTACATATATATACACACGTTTATATACATGTTTATCAATAAGGCTTATTAATTATTTAAATGTAAGAGTCTTTACTTTGGGAAACATTTTTTTTACGAACTCTAGGACTATGAAAGAATCCCTAGTAAATTTATATTATTTTTCAAGAGCATAAGAATTTTAGTGAAGAAAGCAAGGGAAAAAAGTCCCAACTTTACAACTTACATGATCTGAAACATGGCACTCAAACTCTGTTTCTTTTGCCTGGTCTGTGAAAAAGAATAGTATTAACAAGTGCCTTACAAAAGGAATTACAGCAATGCTAAGTGGATTGAAAAGAATTAAATCCTTATGTAAAATTCAAAAGACTATGTAATTGTTATTTTATTTACTCTCATTAAAAATAAATAAGGACCTTTAGGGTAAAGACCACACTCTTTTCCTAGGCTGTTTTAAACAACCTCATGATTTAAACAACCATTGAAATTTTCATTGAAAACTGAGAATGCAACTTAATAAACTTTACCTAGAAAATTATATGCTATTAAAACAATTATATTCTCTTCAAAATTGTAACTCTTGCAAATATTTTAACTCATTACTGAATAAGTTACTTAATATGTTCTGACATCAGCACACAGAGAGGTTGTGTAGTTTTAGCAGTTAAGATTATAGATCCTAGAACTGGAGAGTCTAGGTTCAAATCTCTTGTTTGTTGTGTGTCCTTATTGAGTTTCTTAACCATCTATGACTTAGTTTATTGATATATAAGATAATACTTACCTCATAGTGTTAGGTAGGCAGCAAGAGATCCTGGGTCTCCTAGGGACAAAAGTGAATATCTCGCCTTGCCTTGGTACAATTGTCCCACTTGGGAAGAAGGACAAGGAGGAGCCCCAGACCCCCATCTTGGTCCTGCCTCACCTTAATCTTCTTCCCAGCAACTGCTATAGCTGGGGGAGGAGGAAACACCCTACAAATCTGCCAATCTAAATAACTTAGTGCACCAGCTACAAAAGAATGCAGAGGACTCTCTAGTCCATGGGCCAAACAGCATAGGTGCCTTAAAGTCTGGAAATTGACCTAGAACAACCCCACCCATAGCAATGCAACTTACAACTGTCCAATGAAAGTGTTCCATGGTGACATCTGAGCCACTAGGGAGGTCCCAATCCTAACACTATAAAACAAGATGCAGACCATAACCAACCCCTTTTTCTGTACCCTTCCTTTTGCTTCCCTTTGCTGCAACAGTGGGTATGGTTGTCATCTGTAGCATACCTAACATGCTCTGTAAACCTATATCTTGCTCTTGCCCTATAGTCCTATCTTTCTCTCCTTAATAAACCTCATTTCTGTGCTTGCCTTACTTTGGTGTGCCTGGTCATTCTTTGTCCATGAGCACAGTAAGAACTGACATTTCAGACTAACTCCTGACAATAGGGTGGTCTGAAGTATTAAATGTGACAAATATTTATTAATCATTTAATGCAGTACCTGACACAGAACACATAGCTCTTATTATTTTAAAAGAAATGTTTACTTTTTTGTTGCTTTTTTATTCCAAATTATTATAAATATGGTTTAAAATGATAATGTCTCCATAATTGTAATATTCCTTGAGCACATCTTCTAAACCTAAGCTCAAATCATAATCAGGCAATAAAAATATATCTTAAAAATATAACTAAAATGTAAAAACAAAATAGAAACAACCACTCATCTAACCAATCATTCTCTTGGTCTTTATGTCACCAAGTAACCTAACTGATATTTTTCACTTACTTGTCATTTTTAAATTTACATGACTAAATTGAATAGTTCTTTTGGCAGCTTATAGGCCAATCCTTAAATATTGCTACGAATGGCCAAATCACAAATGTATGTGTCAGTCCATTTTTGTCTTTATTTTAATCACATACAATAGATTTACGATCCCTCTGATGCAAAGTAAGCACTCCTGAAAGTCCAAGAAAGAAGATCCAAACATCTGTCTGTTCTAAAAGTAATCACATTAGCACACTGATGAATAGTAAGGGACTTCTGCCAACTTAGAAGTATCATATGGTAGAGATAGAGAGAGACAGCAAGAGAGAAACCAACCTTATCAAGCCCCAAATCTCCTTCTGCCTTCCTCCCTTTCTAAGAATGTCATTTCATCATAGTTCATTGTGGATATTCCTAATTCAATGTGTAGATTTTTAACAGAATTCTGTCCAACGAGATTATGTATATTTTTAAAAATCTACAAGATGTGCAATGCAATTTCACAGTTTCCAAATTTAATCTTAGAAAGCTAGAACTAGCTTTAACAGACACTTCATCATTTGCAAAGTCCAAACCTTGGAAATATGAAACATTGGGTGAATTCATGAACCTTGTACCTCAGAACTCAGGTTCAGTGATAAATGTCTACAGTAAGGCCACACTTAAAATACACTATACCTTCATGTACAATTCAAATAATCTTATTGAAATGAAAATGTAAGTGTAAATTAATAGAATTTTAAAAACCAAGTCAGATAAATGCTATACTATAATACTAATTATACTTTATTAGTCTGCTAAGGCTGCCATAAAAAATTGCCATAGACTGGGTGGCTTAAACAACAGGAAATTTATTTTCTCACAGTTCTGAAAGCTGGAAGTATAAGACTAAGGTGTTGACAAGTTTGGTTTCTCCTAAGGCCTTTTTCCTTGGCTTGAGATGACAGCCTTCTTGCTGTGACCTCCAATAGACTTTCCTCTGTTCCTACACACTCCTGGGGTCTCTTTCTCTTCTTTTAAAGACACTCATCCAATTGGAATAATGTCCCACCCTTAAGATCATGTTTAACCTTATCTGCCTCTTTAAAGGCCATATCTCCAATTATAGTTGTATTTGGGGTTAGGGCTTCAAGATATAATTTTGGAAGTACACAATTCAGTCCATAACAGTATTCTCATAACAAAGTAAAACATCAACGGATTTATTAACAATAAACTAATTTCATCTTACCCCAGTTCCCAAGCTTCAAAACATCAATGTTGATTTATACCAACAATAATGTAAAAAGTCAGAAATTCAGGGTGTGTTAAGAATAACAAAAGATAGATATCAAAACCAAAAAGGATACATCTAATTAATCAATAAGTATTTTATCTGATTATATAAAAGAGCCATAAAGTTAAAAAATTTTTAAAAATCAGTTGCTCATCATGTATTAAAGGTAACAAGATATAAACATAAAAATACATAATTAGCATTATGATAACAGATATAATCAGCAAGATGAAAAAAATAGCACAGAATAATGTATAAAAATGCCATAATGAGCATGCATAGCCCCCTAAAAGAAAGAAAGTCTGACATATTTATGTACAAGATGTTTTTCGAAGCCTATATGTAGATTCCCCCAAAAGTTAATATTCAGCCTCTTAAATCTTTTGCTAAATTCATAGTGCCTTTTTGCTTTTGTGATTTTTTTTCAAGCAAGTGATAGCCAAAGTACAACTACCAAGTGGCAGTTTGTTACCCTTACAAGTATGAAAACAAAAATAAACAAAAGATAAACAAAGATTCTAAAACATCATAAACAATAAAACCATTTGGAGTTGAAAGGCAATATAAAACATGTTCCAATGGCCAATGACAATGTCTTGTAAGTGTTAAGATTTATAATAAGGTTATTGAGGAATGTTTTAGTATGTTTAAAATAACTTTACAAAAGAGAGGAACATTTTAAAAATGAGGGCATTGGCATAATGAAGACATTTAACTGGTTTATAAGGGGGCTAATTATAAGACTAGAGTAAAATTGCACTAAAATTTCAGAAAGTAAAAATTAGCAGGACCTTGAATATCCAATTTTAGAAGTCAAATTTCATCCTGAAGGAATGGGGACATTGAAAGAATTTTAATAGGGAAATGTCTACAATGAACACTTTCTTGAGGGTTATTTATTCCCTCTTTTTCTAATAACAATAGCCAAAATTTTCTTGGAAAACTACTCTTCCTGGACTCTTAGACCCTGGATCATTGGTAAGTGTGGAGTTCATCTTATCTTCCAGGCACTGACAAGTAAATGGATTACAACCCCTTGGCCCATGATGAATTCTGGAGGCAGGGAAGGCCAGTATGACAGAAAATGAGGAAATGAATACGGAGTTTCATTCTGCTAGATTTTCTAGGCTGTGGAGATTTAAGCTCACAGAATCTTGCAGTCACCAAGAGAACTTGCTTGAAAATGAAGACAACACAGAGTAGAGCACAAGTGAAGATGGGAGAAATGCTTTCAGATAACAGAGATTTGAGTATCTTGATACATCTGAGCCTGAACACAACACTGCCACTGAGATGTTCAGTTATGTCTCCTAATAAATTCCCTTTTAGGCTTAGGCCAGCTTTCTGAATGATTTCTGACTCTTGCAACCAAAGAACATCTCAGTAACTCACTAACAGAATGTACAGTTGTGTCAAAAAACAAGGCCTGTAACCATGGAAAGGGAACATGCTAATTTACAAAGCAAGTGTTGCTCTAATGATTTACCACTGAAAAAGAAAAGTGCTTCCCCAGTGTGGCACTTTCCTCAGAGGGAATGAGGGGTGGAGTAGGAGAACCATGGAATAGGGAATTAGTTTAACAGACAGCAGCATTGGAAAGCAAAACAACTGACTTCACAAAATTACAGTTGAAGATGGGACCTGAGCCATGAGTCCAGGGAAAGTGGTCAGCTGTAAATTTATGGTGGAAACATGTAGTTTACTGTTAAGAATATAGTTTTTGAATGTAACAAATCTGATTAGAATCTAAGAGAGACCAAACAAACAAACATTTTAAATCTAAGTCCTTAGCAGGCAATGAATTTTTTGCTCACAAAACAGAAGCATGAAATGTGTGGTTCAGAGCATGAAAGTGAATGACATGGCTTCGTAAGAACTGATTAAATCTATAAAACTAGAATTTTAAATCAAATATTTCTGCTCTCCATTCTACAAATCAAGTACATAAGATTCACTCTAAACCCAAACTTTAAAAAGATTTTAAAGGATAAATTTAAATTGTGTTATTATTTCCAAGAGAACTTTGAAAAAGTACCACCCAAACAGATTTCATGTAAGACTTTACTATGTAGTAGTTTAACAAATTATTTTCCACTATGCTTCTTAAAACTTGCTGTTTTGTCTAACAATAACCTAATAAAGTAGTTAATAATAACCCAATTTGGCAGACACACACCAAAAAAACAGAAAAACAAAAAATCTTTAATGAGTTAAAAGCAAAAATATTGCAAAAGAAAAGTGAACAAATTGAAAGATAAGAATATAAATACCACTGAATCCTAGATAATTTGGTCCAGTATCAGAACTGGACCAAAAATATTTATATTGCTTAAACTTCTAGATTAATATATTTAGGAGCAAAAGGAAAGAAAGAGAAAAATGAAGAAATAAAGGAAAGAATGGAGGGAGGGAAGGAGGGAAGGAGAGAAAGAAGGAAGGGAAGGAACTATAAGCCTTTGTTTAAAAAAGCCAAATGTTTTTGTTCACTTGGAAAAGCTCTGAGTGAGCTGGGTGAGCTAGGTTAAAAGGTCATTACCTCTATGGACACTAGCCTTTCATTAAGCATAGTAGTAGAAAGATAATTTGCCAAGTTTTCTCATTGCTTTCCACAGTACCCAATTTCACAGGCCTCATAAAAGTATGTAAAGGTATTAATAGAAGTGGGCTCTAGAAACTTTATAAAGTAAATTTAGTTCCCCTTAGAGCTCAACAGAATCCTAACATTATTCCTCAGTGATAGCATAAGATCAGATGATGCCTTACCTCATCCATTCTTAAATTCCCATGTTACAAAGAATACCCACTTATGTATGTTCTTCCTTATTTGAAGTTCTTCATTTTCAATTTCCATTTCTTTCAGGAAAAATCTCTGTGATTCTTTTTTGTGTAGCAAACAAACATGTACATGCATATACACATATACATATTATATATAAACATACATATATATATGTATATATATATATATATACATGTATAATGTACACACATGCCATGGGTTGCTGGATACATTCCCCCAATTTCCTGATAGAAAAGAAAGAAAAGCAAGAGGACTTTTTTGTAAGGTACTGGTTCAGATGTAAAGTAGAATGACTAAAATCATGGATGGGCCATCTAAAGAGATAATAGAATGCCCCTGAGTGGAAATCTTTAAAAATTTAATACCTGGAAAATGATCAAATAAAATAAGCCTTTGAGACATTTTATCAATTGTTTTGTATATAAATTTCTTTTTATGTAAAACTCACATAATTCATGAAAACTTTCCATTAAATAATTACACCTTTGTATAAAGGTTAGAGTTGGGCCAAATGACAGGAATTAACACCATACTCTGCTTTCTTTTTTTTTCCTCTCCCCTAAAATACCTTCCCAATTTAGGCCTCATTTCCTTAACATGAACAATCTAAAATCATAGAAAATTAAAGTGATAATAAAACATAAAAACTACCTGGCACAATACTCATATTTTTCCTGTGAAGAAATTGAAGCTTAAGTAATTTGAACAAATCCATCTCACACAACCAGTTAGTGGTCAGGGTAGGCCGTGCCCACTGTCTTCATTCCCAACTCGATGGTTTTTCCATAGACAATCATATTTTACATGCCAAATATCTGACCAAAACTTAGTTTCCAGCAAATAGATGGTGATTATTGATATAGTGTAAAATATAGGAAAATTTTTAAGGTTCTGTAAATGTTCAAATCTAAATTCAGAATTTGGCTGTATTGTCTGACAAACTGGTGCATTGTAGTCCCACTTTCCCAAATTCAGAAACCTCTTTATATGGGTTTATATAAAGAAAGGAATAATTTGGCTTACCAGGAGTCAGGTTTTTGTGGTGTTTTTGTTTGTGTGTTTGCTTTGTTGTGTTTTTGACATTTGTTTTTAGTTTTGTTTTGCACCTGATATATAAGGCAACAAGTCAGGATGAGAGGAAAAAGATAATGAAAGGAGAGAGCTTGTTAGCCCAATTTTATGGATTCAGTTTCAAGCATAGGGAGATGTCAGTCTTTTAAAAGAAGTTGAAAAAGCTGTGTCCATTTGAGATTCTTAAGAGACAGAGATTGAGAAGCAAGTGGAGCTGCTTTGGATCAGGTCAACTGCAGAATTAGGGAGAGTGCTTTTTCCAGTTTTTGCAAGAAACATAACTTGGCTTCACCAAAGTGATTATATAAAAAATGTACTTTTATGAGTGACCCCAAAGATTTTGTGCTTTAGAAGTTTCAAAAAAAGCTGAAACCAGCATAAAGAAGGAGGATTCTTAGAAGGGAAAGGATCTCTGATGACAGAAATGAGTCACACCTCCTACCTCCCAAAATAGTTTCTGGGCAGCAGAAAAGGAGGCCAGAGTGGAAGAATAAAAAGGACTCTACCTTATCACACGTCAGACGTGGTAGAGACTCCCAGAAATTATTTGCCACACTGTGGGTGAGGACCCCACAAGGATGTAGACCACATAGCAGCAAAATGGGAATATTAGTGGGTTAGTCCAAAGCCAGTAAACCCCAGGGAAATATTAGCCATCAGTTAACGAATCATAACCAAATGCATAGCCATGCCTTCATAGGAAAAGAAAAGTGTTGATGGAATCAGACATCTCACACAAAGATTTGAACTGATAAATAACTAGAATGCACTGTAAAAAAAGTGGTCGTTTTGATAACAACATATATATTAATATTTGTAGAGATGTTATGTATCTACTGTCAGTAACTGGAAAATACAACCTATGCTTGTCTAAATTTAGTCTCTGGTAGATAGAAAGTTTACTTTCCTGACAACATTGCATTTAGAAAAATTTTGGCTTGATTCAAAACTGCTGACACTCTCTCAACCATCAACAATATATCTTCTGTAGATAGTTATATCACAGACATAAATATAAATGCAGGCAAAAATAAAATGCCAACTCAGACATGCCTTGAGTTTTTCAGTATCTGTGTGATGTCTTTCAATGTATTCATCTTCAAAGTGAATTTTCTTTCCATATTTTAACCTTCACAGTTAAAGTCAAGCTTCCAAAAATACTGGGCTTGTGAAACAATTGGCTCTAAATGTGAATCATTTCTTGAGAAATTTGAATTAAACAGGATATAAAATTGTAGGATTATTAATAAAACAGAACCTTAAGCCCACACACTTGACTCCCTCTTTCCCCCAAAGGCAATAGTCAATTCAAGACTTTTCTTGTGTCAAGTTCAGCTAAAAGTGCAGATAGAGATGTGAATAAGTAGCCAGGAGCTATTTGAGCTACATAACCATCCTGCATGTACTGTAAAATTGACCCATTTAACAAGCTGGGAAAGGTCATTGGGCAAAAGGACTATGACATATTTTTATGCCCTAAACTGTTAGAGCACTAGCTTCTAAATCTCCTTTCCTAATTTTAGTCCAAATTTTAGATACTCAGGACACTTTGTTTTTCATTGAATAGTATTTCTATTAAAAGTTGAGGTAACCTAGGTTAAAAATATTTAAATATCTCTTACTTAAGTAATAAAGATATAGCTGACATTTTATTTATACTTTTACTAAATTTCTATAAAAGAAAAGACAACCAACATGGTAAAAGGAATGTGAAACAAGTTCAAAAGGAAGAACAAAAGTAACATTAGGAAGCCAGGCCAGAGTAAGAAGAAGCTGTAGTTTTCAAAGAGACTCTCTATGTTTCAGAAACATACAGAGCTCATATATTCCTTTAAGAATGGAGAAATTGATCCAACTAAATTAAAAATCAATCAGAAATGGTTTCACTTCCAGAAAATGGGCTGGAAATTTTGTATAATATGCCCAAGAATAAGCAGAAAATATTTTTCAAAAAAGATATTTCAAAGCACATTTGAGTGCATTAAAGAGTTAATGAGAGAAATAATTACAAAGTTAAAATCAAGAGATAAAGGTAACCTAGATCAATGAATTCAGATTTGAGGGACAATTCTTCCATCATAGCATTTGACAGTTCTAGAAGAAGTGGCTGAAAAGTACAGCAGATCTTTTAACAGATCACAAGCCTGGGAAGATGAGAACTGGATTTGAGAATAGGCTAAAGTGAGAGAAAGTCACAATAAATCTCAGAGACTTTGAGTTGAGACACCAAAAGTCTACTTCTAGGAATAGGAGTAAAATGTAAGAAATAGACTGATCCTAGGAAGGACTGAAGACCACCTTAAATTAAATACAAATGACCAAGAAACATATGAAAAAAATGCTTGCCATCACTAATCATCAAGGAATTACAAATTTAAATCACCATGAGATACCATCTCACTCTGGTCAGAATGGCCATTATTAAAATGTCGAAAACCAAGAGATGCCAGTGTGGATGTGGTGTAAAGAGTATACTTATTCACTCTTGGTGGGAATGTAAATTAGTACAAACCATATGGTAAACAGTATGGAGATTCATCAAAGAACTAAAAATAGACCTGCCACTCAACCCTACATTTCCATGACTGGAGATCTAACCAAAGGGAAAAAAGTCATTATATCAAAAAGACACATGCATTCAAATGTTTATCCCAACACAGTTCACAATTGCAAAGATATGGAATCAATCTAAGTGCCTATTAACTGATGAATGGATAAAGAAATTGCAGTATATACATATACCATAGAATACTACTGAACCACAAAAGATGAATGAAATAATATCTTTTGCAGCAACTTGTATGCAACTGGAAGCTATTACCCTAAGTGAAGTATCACAGGAATAGAAAAACAAAAACCATATGTGCTCATTTACAAGTGTGAACTGAACAATGTGAATACATGGTCACGCAGAGTGGTATAAGGGACTTTAGAAACTTGGAAAGGGGAAGGGTATAAGGAGGGTGAGGGACAAAAAACTACCTGTTGGGTACAATGTATACACTACTTGGATTAGGGGTTCACTAAAAGCCCTGAGATCACCACTATACAATTCATCTATGTAACAAAAAACCACTTGTATCCCCTGATTCTATTAAATAAATAAATTACTGCATGACTTCATTAATGAGATCTGAGATTGCTGGAGTCCCTGGGTGCATAAGGGAGAAGGAGAAAATCAAATAAGTGAGATTTGTCCTTTACTTCTGGAGCTTAGGTTACAAGTACCGTATGTTAGTCCTGTTTATTTCATTTCCTACGTTTCTTTAGTCTTCCTCTATATTTGCCATTGTTTGATGTCTCAGTGTTTCATCTTATGTTTCCAACCTGCTATAAAACCATCCTTAATATCAGTTATTGTATTTTTCATTATTAAAATCATAATATTTTAAAATAGTTTTCAGTCCTCAAACTTCTCAATCTTGTCATGGATTTTTAAACACACATGGATAATTTTATTTTTACATCTTTATCTGAGAACTTCATTATCTAGATATCCTGTGTTTTTATCTCTACTTTCTGTTGTTTTTATTGATTTTTATTGATTTTCAAATACTATAAACAAAAACTGGGGAGATAATTTAAGGTATAGGCTGGGCAAAATCATTATCAAGCCTAACATTTAATAAACATGACAAGCCCTGAGCATGATTAATACAACCTAAGTGTTAGTGGCACCATGGAATTAAAAAAAAAAAAAAAATACAACCTAAGTACATCACATTTAGTAAGATTAATAAAAACCAACAACAAAGTTTTAAAGTCAGATAGACAAAAAAGAAAATAAAACATATACATTTTTAACATTGTGTGAACCTAATAACATGATCCCTTATGAAGCAAAAATTTACAGATCTAAATAAGTACAAGATTTTAACACATCTTTCTCCTTCGCTCATAAAGCCAGCAGACATAAACATCAATAAGGTTATAAAAGATTTTAATAACATGATGAAACAATTAGATCTAATGGTGGTTGTTCCTCACAAGTCACTGAAGTAGATGTCATTATTTACATCCCCCTTACATATATATATATATATATATTAAGCAGGCATATATATATATATATATACATATATATATATGCCTAAAGACGTTAATGCACTAGATTGCTCAGTGAATAGGAGAACTAGAATACAAACTCAGAGCTCATGCTCTTGACTGCTAAGCAATCCTGCCTCTCTCAGAGACACATGTAAACGATTACATGGATGTATTAATAAATTTCCTCTATATCACCTGGAAATCAAGAAATATCAGATTGCTTGTTTCTCCAAGTAGATCTTTGATTTTTTTTTTTCCTGAGTACAACTTTGACTTTTAACTCCTTCATGCCATGAAAGGAAGACAACTGCTTTGTTCACTCCATCCACTTTTCCTCAAGGTATCTACATACAAGGTCCTCTACAGAATAGAAAGAAGGATTTTACTTGCAGAAATAAAAGGGTATTTTAATAATATGAGTGGGTGTTATCTTAGTCTATTTTCTGCTGCTGTAACAGAATAGCACAGATTGGCTAAATTATAAAGAAAAAGAAGATCATTTGGCTCATGTTCTGGAGACTGGGAAATCCAAGGGCCTGGTGGCAGCTACTGGTGAGGGCTTTTGTTCTATGTCATAACATGACGGGAAAATGAAGGACAAATGAACGCATGCAAATGAGACAGCAAGAGAGAGCTGAACTATCTTTTTTATGACAACCCACTGTCGTGAGAACTAACTCACCCCTGGAAAAAGGCATTATTGCATTCAAAAGGGCTCCACACTCATGATTCAATCACCTCTTAAAGGCCCACTGTTCCACTAGCAATTAAGTTTCCAATACATGAACTTTTGGGGAACACATTCAAACTGTCCCAGGAAAATTAAACTCATTTTAAAACAAAGAAGGCATTACAGGAAAACAGAATTAGCAAACAAAAATCCAGAAGGCAGAAAAGTATTACCCTTCCTGGCATCAATATTGTATGAGTTTGAAATCAAGCTATAGTTACTAAAAAAAAATGGGAAGCTAACAAAATTATAAAATAAAGATAAATAAAATGGCTATCTTTATTTCTAATGCTAATATATATTTTAACAAAATAATTACAGTTCTTTTTATATCAATATTGCTTTACTTCACTCTTTTCCTCTCAATTTTTGTCAAAAAGATATTTATATATTTAACTTATCTGTTGGCACAGAACCATAAGTGATATTTAGCATTGTTCTCAATTAATTTATTATGTCAAAAAAGAACTCAATCAGTTGAACTGCACAGGAAGAAAAACATTTTAATATACCTATTTCCAGTATGTGAAAAATGAAGAAGCTTTTAAGCTTTTTAAACTTCTATGGGGATGTGGTTGTAATTCACTCAGGCCCGTGCAAAATCATTTCTTTGGTGCCATTATTTAATCTCCCTGCTCTTCTAAGAAAACCTAATTTTTTTAAATTCAAAATTGACATTCTGTGAAATTATTCATTTTGAGACTCAAAAGTCAGCCTTTGTCAGATACTTGGTTTCTCAGGAAATGAGATGTTAGAGTTCTTTGATTTTGTTGTCTTTAATTTTCTAAAGTGGAGCAGATGTTCTCTGGGCATAATATATATATATATTTCTACATAAATCTTTCGTTTCTAAAAATAAAATTCCAGCAGTATTTGTCTTCATGTGGAAAAAAATACTTTTGCCATAATTGTTCCTCATAAGCATTAGGATGAAACTTTCCCAACATAGGGAAGTTTGTTTAAGTAAAGATTTAGTTAAGGTGGCTGTACTATCAATGTCATGTTCATATAGTTTCTTGGAGATTGTAGCTTTATATAATCATTTCTATGTGAAAGAGATGATATTCTATATTCTATATTATTTATAAGAAGTCCCTGAGGATAATAAGCAAGATAACAAAAGATACAAGAATCAAGTCTCTGAGAGACCTGCTTCTTCAGAGATATCTATTTTGTCACCAAAGGCTGCCAATTCTTTTTATACCACTTACAATGTCCCTTTCGTTTTTTGCTCCCTGCCCACTACCACCCCTGCAGGTTGTCAGACCTTTCCCATTTCACTGTCGTCACTGCCACAGCATCCTTGTTAATTTCCCCTGCTTCTTCTTAACTCTGTCCAGTCTACTTGAATACTGCAGTTAGATTCATCTTCCTAAAATATTGCTTTAATTGAGTAAACTTGTGCCACCACACACCTTCTTTCTAAAAATATGAATTATTATTCATTTACAAAGCCTAGCACAATGTTTTCAAATTTTTCTTCCTACCTCCTTATTTGAAGAGTCCCTCTGAAACATGTTGAATTGTCAACTCTAAAAGTTACTTGTTCTTTTCCAGTGTTTTCTACTTTCTTATTCCCTCTTCTTGCCACTCAACTGTTATAGTCTCCATATATTGCATATCCAGCCATACTTCAGAGTTTAGAAAATATCAACCTTCTACAAGACACCTAATCTCACTATTTCTAGCTCTTATTGGCCATAGCTTTCTCATTATAGACATTTTGTTATTTTATAAATATCTCTTATTATATGGTAAGCCTTAAATAATTCATTATAATTCCCATAGTGCCATCACTTGTGTTCTATAAATATATTGAATTTTTGAAATGGAAAAAAAAATAGATGACACATTAATCTATGTATTAAGCTACTGGGGGGAAAGGAATATTAAGTTTCCAAACTAAATATCACAACTTGAACCCCAGTGAGCTTGAAAATTTTGCCTTCAGTAATTTCCAGAGGGTACATGTGTATTTTACCTTTAAAACAAAAAGATTATCAGAATGAATAGGTTTCTCAGATATGACAGACAAAATACTTTTTTATGGTCATAGACACATGTTATGTCTTTGAATATTTCATTCCATTTACATGTCCCCATTTCAACCCTATGACTCAGAGAATTTGTTAAATTCTTTCACTACGTTTAGTTTAGATGTAAATTACCAGATACTTTACAAGGCACTGAATAACATTATCTAAATAACATAAAATGACAAATGTGAGTTTCGTATTCAAAACACTTTTGTTTAGAACCCAAGTTAATTTTACCTCCCCTCGAGTCTGTCCGTAACTTATAATTCCAGGTTTCCATTGTCAAAAGCTTCTTTAGTTTACCCATCACTGCAGACTCTGACAACTGGCTGCAACAAAGGAACATTTGTAGTATTAACAAGAATGGTTTCCAACAGCTAATACGAAAGGCATGGTAAAAATATCCTTTTAAAGTCATTATAAAGCTGCCTTAATCCTTTCTGGGACAAGGTAAGATATAAACGAAATCATCTTATTTCTTTCCTTAGAGAAGAAATATGTACAGATCACTTCACATAACTTGGAAAGAAAATTTCTTAATTATTTTCCCATGAAGGGCTTTACCTTCGCTTACAAAAACAGTTGACGATACAACTTTCTCTGTAGCATACAAATTTTGAAACCCTTTGCCCTTCCTACAAACAGTAAAATATGCTTTGATATTGCAATAGCACAAAAACAAAAATAAAAGTCAGTGAATGGTAGAGAATGTGAAATTCTCAGAGAGGTGCTAAGAGCCTCTATGAGGCTCAAATTCAATTGACTAAACCTTTCCAACCCCTTACCAACCTTTCCTCCCATGAATTGATTGTGATGGCTCTATATAAATTCAGCTTCACAGAGTAGACATTCCCAACAAAATGAAACCAGGTTAGAATGCAGACAAGATTTCCTTACATTTCTTCCATATCATGTAGAGAAAAATCTGTCTTCTAATCATTTGCTCAAACTACCAAATGTGGTAGGGAAAGACATGTGCCTTTAGCCTAGGAGCTATTTCTCCTAGAGTACCTGGGGAGTATCATGTGTGAAATGAATATTAAAAACAAACAAACAAATGAAAACATTAATATTGAGGAGGCTTAACAAGGAATTTGGTTGATATCAGACACGCAACATCTTGGGATCCAACTGTCCACCGGGAACCAATAATTATCCATTCATCTACTCAATAAATACTTATTAAATGCCTAAAATGTCTCAGGCAATATTCCGTGAATAAAGCAGAGGATGATTCCTGTCGGCATGAAGCTCAGTATTTAGCAGGAAAGATACTTGTCATTTTGATGCATCATCCCTTCCATTTTCTGGAGCTCTTCCCCACATCTCAATTATTTACCTTTCTCACAGCTCCTTTTCTCCTACGCCTACATCTCGGTAACCAACTCTTGTTGATCCTAACTTCTAAAGCTTCTACTGTCTGTGCAATCAAGTGACAATTGGGAAGCTCCATATTCCCAGGTGAGGTTTTTTTTTTTTTTTTTTAGAGACAGAGTCTCCCTTTGTTGTCCAGGCTAGAGTGAGTGCCATGGCGTCAGCCTAGCTCATAGCAACCTCAAACTCCTAGGCTCCAGCGATCCTTCTGCCTCAGCCTCCCGAGTAGCTGGGACTACAGGCATGCGCCACCATGCCCGGCTAATTTTTTATATATATATCAATTGGCCAATTAATTTCTTTCTATTTATAGTAGAGACGGGGTCTCGCTCTTGCTCAGGCTGGTTTTGAACTCCTGACCTTGAGCAATCCGCCCGCCTCGGCCTCCCAAGAGCTAGGATTACAGGCGTGAGCCACAGCGCCCGGCCCCAGGTGAGGTTTTGATGTGTACACCTAAATGTAAAGACTAAATGCATAATTTGCTTTTTAATTACATGGACACGTTTTTACTTATGCTCTTATCAATGAAGGGCAACTTAAGATGAGTTTAACTTTCAGTAGACCCTGTGCCAATAGCTTTGCATTTTTCTTATTTTTGCCTATACAGTTTGACTGAGGTCTCATTTATTTTCTATAAGTGTTTCACCATTCTTTCCATTTTCCTTTGATTACAGAAGTCTTTTCTCTGCCCTATCAGCCAAAGCACTAAGATAAAAAGAAGGAGTGATTCCAGATGCAAAATGTTATACAGTATGTTTGGTTCTTGTCTGTCAATCACACTGCTATGGTAACTAAATACACCCAAAGCTTTTTTCACTTTACCTAAAAATTTAAATAGAGAAAACAAACCCAACTCTAAAGTGAGCTTGAGATTAAAAGCCTTTCACTTTGCCAGTTGTCATTCCTATATTGCAGGAAGAATTCCAAAGAAACATACTTGTATTTTGATGAGATAAAAGCAGTGGGGGAGAAAAGTATGTATCAGTGGATTGAAGAGGAACTCTCAACTCTCAACCCAAGAACTCCCAAAATAGAGAGGGAAAAAGAGGTTTCTAATGAGGGAAACCTGATAATGGCATAACTACATGCTGGAAAGTAGGCACATTTTTTTTCATTACACAAATGCATTACTAATTTGGCATACGGAAAGCAAGCCAGGTGCTTTTCCAGGCATTGAAAATACAGAGGTAAAATGTTCTTATATTATCACATTCTAGTCTAGGAAACAATTGATTAACATGGAAACATATAAAAATGCCTATATTATCTGTCCCCAAATTTAAAGTGCTTTCAGTTTACAATTTTTAAATACTATATAATGTGTGTTTCCAGATAAGGATATTAAGAATTTAACAATGGAAGGAAAAAAGTTAATAATACGTATCTACTCTGTATCTGCATTCATTATTTCATTTAATCTTCTCATCAATTCTCTGAGTAACAAGCATATTAATCCCTACAGATAAAGAAACTGTATATCTGTTTTTTAAGCTTTCTTGAAACTTATACTAAGAACTAGAACATGATCAATTTTTGTAAATGTTTATTCTGTATGTTGACATGAGCTTGTTAATGTTCTTACTTGTTCAATGCTTTCTATTACTGATAATATAATTTATATTTATTCTATTATAACTTTATTAATATATAGAAAATATGTTATGTCCTTAATGATTTCTTATCTCTTGATCTACCAATAGGAACAATACATAAGAGTTGTCAAACATGAAAGTGGTTACCTTATCTTCTAATTTTGTCAATTTTTGCTTTGTATATGTATACGGTTATGTTATTAGGTTCATAAAAGTGTAAAATTTTCATGTGTGATCTTGGTTTTATCTCAGTTTTCTCCACTGTAAATTAGAGGTATTTATTTCTGCCAGGTGCCCAGGGTTACTACCACCTCAGATTCACTTACAATTTTCTATCGGAGGTAGTTGAGGTCATTTAAAATAAGACCCAAACCAGAATAAATAGAGTCTTATTATAGCTAAGAAACCTCAGAGTACACATATTGCTCCTCCCTCAGCCCTGTGCCAATCAGGACTAATAATCAGGACTAATGATCGTCAACGTTTCACTCTGCTTTTTTTTTCTTATTCGCCTACTGAAGGTGTTTGGGTTTTGTGCAAGCACTTCTAAGCTGAGTGTCTATTTTGCTCAGTTCCCAAGACTTAATTTATTCTCCTCCAGACCCTATGTACCTTGGTATTAGCACTCCTTTACTACTTGGGAGTAAGGCTATCCTTTCTTTTGGCTTTTCACCAATCTATTTACTTAAAACCCACCAGATTAACAATGATTAAGGCTATTTTTAATATTGTCACATTTGTGTGTGTGTGTATATATACACATCTATCTATTTATATATGTATAATATGAAATTATATTTTTTATGTATAGCCAAAACTTTTTGGTGTGTGCTATACTATCTGAATAGTTAGGCTTCTATTGCCAAAAATGGCATTGAGTAATTCTAAATGTTTCTTGTTTTTTTTTTCCTGTGTCTTCCTGTACCTTCTTACTGCACTGCAGGAACTGATTGATTAAAAGTAATATTACTATATCTAAGTAGAAATTTATAGGTTAGGATCTTGTCTTTGCCACATTATAATCTTTGTACTGTCTTGTCTTTGTTTTCTGACAAGTTATAATAAGTTATTTGCAATATTTTATTTGAAGACGTAGCATAACTAAATGATCTCATTGGTATTCATTGAAAATAGTTCATTCTGAGTAATTCCTTGATTTATAAGTTCCAGTATAAACTGAGCCACTAACCAGATATTACCTTTGACAAATACTTTTGCTTATGCCATAAGTTTCCTAGTCATTAAAGTATCTGTGTGTGCGTGTGTGTGTGTGTATGTGTATGTGTACAAGGGATATACATGATAGAATGGGACAAAGAAGTTTGTTGGAGATGAGGTCACCAAACAAATCTATGAGGCCTCTACAGTCACACACACACACACACACACACACACACATATTGATGGTAAATATAGTGATGATGGAGACAATGATGACAACAATGTCAGATGGAAATGAAGATGAAGAAAAAATATATTTCCCATAAAGGTTTAAGAAATAGTTTTAAAAAACTCAATTTCAGATATTAACAGAACTTTTCAATGGAAGAAATAATAAAAGTCCATTCTAGCTATTTGAGTTTTCCAGTAGGTTCATATAATTAAGTACCAAAACAACTTTCAATAATTTTCAATTATTGAATTATTTATAATGAATTAAATATTATATAGTGAGGTCCTCAATGTCTTTTAGATATGTATATCTATTTTACTAGATGTTCACTATCACCAAATTTGTGCAATTCTATATATATAGACATATATGTATACATTGTATTTAAGTGCATAAACATACACATATATAAACATGAGTATGCTTCTATGTTATTTATCTTTATATATATGTATCTTTATTTTTCTTGTTTTATCATTTCTATCTTTTCCAGGTAATTGATAATCATTTTATTATTGGTATGCCAGGTCATATTCCTACAGATTTAAGAAAAAACAACCAAGCTTATTAGAATTATAAATAAGCAAAAGTAAATAAGGCATTTATTGAGAATGAGTGAGTCTTTTTATTTTATGTCAGGATATTATGGGGGTACAAACATTTCAGTTACAAGTTATGACTTTGCCTCACCCAAGCCAGGGCTAGAGGCACGCCCTTCCCCCATACAGTGCTTCACCACATCCATTAGTTGTGAGTTTACCCACACCCACTCCCCCAGACCCAATGAATATTACTACCATGTGAGCACCTTAGAGTTGATCAGTTGGTACCAATTTGATGGAGAATACAGGTGGTGCTTATTTTTCCATTATTGGGTTACCTCACTTCGGAGGACAGGTTCAAGATCTATCAAGGATAATACAAAAGGTGCTAGATCACCATTGTTTTTGTAATTGAGTAGTATTCCATAGTATACATATGGATTGAAGGGAACTTGGGTTGTTTCTACATCCTTGCAATAGTGAATTGTGCTGCCATAAACATTCCAGTGCAGATGTCTTTATTATAGAATGTCTTTTGTTCCTTTGGGTAGATGCCTAGTAGTGTGATTGCTGGATCAAATGGCATTTTTATTTTTAGCTCTTTGAGGTATCTCCAAATTATTTTCCACAGGGGTTGTACAAGTTTGCAATCCCACCAGCAGTGTAAGAGTATTCCTATCTCTCTACATCCTCACCAGCATTTGTTGTTTTGGTACTTTTTTTTATTGTTACTTTTCTTCATTTTTATTTTTTTCAGCATATTATGGGGGTACGAATGTCAAGGTTACGTATATTGCCCTTGCTCCCCTCTCACCTTGAGTCAGAGCTTCAAGCGTGTCCATCCCCCAGTTGGTGTACATCTCACTCATTATGTATGCATAAACCATCCTCTCCCCCCTGCCCAACACTCGATAAATGTTATTCCTATATGACCATTTAGTTGTTGATCAGTTAATACCAATTTGCTGGTGAGTACATGTGGTGCTTATTTTTTCCATTCTTGGGTTACTTCACTTAATAAAATGGGTTCCAGCTCTATCCAGGAAAATACAAGAGGCGCTATATCACCATTGTTTCTTATAGCTGAACAGTACTCCATGGTATACATATACCACATCTTATTAATCCACTAATGTATGGGTGAGCACTTGGGTTGTTTCCACAACATTGCAATTGTGAATTGTGCTGCTATAAACATTCGAGTGCAGGTGTCATTTTTATAGAGTGACTTTTGTTCTTTTGGGTAAATGTCCAATAATGGGATTGCTGGATCAAATGGTAGATTCACTTGTATTGCTTTAAGTTATCTCCATATTGCTTTCTGCAGAGGTTGAACTAGTTTGCAGTCCCACCAACAATGTAGGAGTGTTCCTATCTCTCCACATCCATGCCAACATTTATTGTTTGGGGACTTGTTAATAAAGGCCATTCTCACAGGAGATAAGTGATATCTCATTGTAGTTTTGATTTGCATTTCCCTGATGATTAGAGATGTTGAGTATTTTTTCATGTATTTGTTGGCCATTATCTTGTCTTCTTTCGGAAAGTTTCTGTTCATGTACTTTGCCCACTTTTTGAGAGGGTTGTTTGATTTTTCCTTGCTGATTTTCCTGAGTCCTAAATAGATTCTAGTTATCAGGCCTTTATTGGATGTGTAGCTTGTAAAAAAATTTCTCCCATTCTGTGGGTTGTCTGTTTGCTGTCTTGACAGTTTCTTTTTTGATAAAAGTCATTCTCACTGGAGTTAGCTGATATCTCATTGTGGTTTTGATTTGCATTTCCCTAATGATTAGAGATGTTGAGCATTTTTTATATGTTTTCTGGCCATTATTCTGTCTTCTTTTGAAAAGTTTCTGTTCATGTCCTTTGTCCATTTATTGATGGATTTGTCTGATTTTTTTCTTGTTGATTTTTTTTTTTTTTGGTTCCATATAGATTCTTGTTATCTTTTTTGAATGCAGTACCTTAGTTTTCTTGTATGGCATATATGAGCATCTCTTTGGTTGTATAGAAGCCTCCATTTCTTAAATTTTAGTTTTTGGAAAAATTTTTATTGGAGAATCATATTAGACCTAAAAGTTTTTAAAATTTAATAGTAGTTTTAAAATCATTATGCTTCCTCAAATAGAAAATGTTATACAAGAAAAGAAACAGAATAGCAAAATACATTTGTAAGTTTTAATCAGAAAAATTTTCTATGTTTACTGATAATTCATTTCCAGAAATAAAAATTTCCTTGAAGATTATGTTGAATATAAGAGAAGATAGTGGGCATCCTTATCTAGTTCCATTTCGAAGAGGGAATGATTTCAAGATTAAGATAATAGTTTTACACTGATAGAAGTCTGTAGATGATGAAATTGCATACTCTCATTACCATTGCTCAACCTGGTAAACCCCTAGCCAAAAGTCAACAAAATAGCCTTTTGATCTTTTGTTACATAAATTTGTTACATAAATTGTAATGAAGTAAAAATCCATCAGAATTGTGTAAGACACTCTTTGGAATGGGGAAATTTTCCCATTTTTATATTCACAGTATTATAGTGATTATCATTATTTTTCTCAGTTGAGACAACATATTTTAATACTTTAAAGAGTTTTCCATAGCAACAACTGATTGCAGAGTGTTGAGAAGATAACCAAAAATGCAATTAGTTAAAGCCAAAAAAAAAGCCTTAAAATATTTGGAGATGTTGGAAATGTGATTTTTAACAGTTTAGAAGAACAGTGAGTGTAATTTTGGAGAGCAGAATGTTTGCTCATGAATTCTGGGCTTTAACTTTTTACACGTTTATATTCAAGAAAACATCAAGAAGAGAAAGCCCAAGATTTATGTACATTTCATTTTCAATATCACAATTGTATCCATTTTTATGAGGTATGCCTCATAAAGTTTATCTTTTCATAACATTTAAAGCTCACTTAAAGCTCTCAATATAACTTTTCCTTAACTCATACAGAGATAATAAAATTATACTTAAAAATATTTCCTTCTTGCCTCACTCCAGAAAACCATGATGGTAAGAGAGGAAAAGATTTTACAGATTTTCCAGGGATTGTGTTTAAAGTCAAAATTGAAGGGAAACATATCTATTTGCCAGTCAACATTCCTCCAAAACATTCTAGTTATTAAAGTATTAGTAACAATGTGGCTAACTACCCAAATAATTGATTTGTATACTTTCTTTCATATTAAGATTTAAGGCAAGAAATTTTACATTTTATTTGAGCTATAAACAAATGTTCAAATGGTAATAATTACATATAGTTAAAAATTGGGACAATATTTAAAGAAAAGTCTTCTAAAACCATTAGATGTATTTGATTATTTTATGCCATGATAAAAGCAACAAACATATAAAAGCACTCATCTTAAAATCCTACATTTTATCCTATGAAATTTTCAACTAATAGTGACATTTCAGAAAGACACAACTAGCAACCTACAAATTAACAGTGGGACAATTGAGGAAAATATTTAAAGTGGAGTTACTCAAAAAATTCTTCATTAAGTAATTTGCAGAGCTTGCAATTTAATCTAGAATGACTGGCTCAAAATTCCGCAATTTGCCATTCTTCTACTCCATTTTGATCGAAGAAGACAAAATCTCATCTTGCACACACTTTTCACACCTTTTTAAAATATATATATATTGTCAATATTTTTATCAGTATTGAAATTTTAGAACAACACTATTAATCTGAAATAATTTTGTTAAAGCATTCTACTTTCTACAACAATCTAGGAAAGAACTACCAGACTAACATTTTAATTTTTAAATAACTGGAGGGTGAGAGGGGCAAGAATGAGAGCATAAGGAGCATGAATGCTAACGATTATCTAAGTCACTTTCAATACTTCTATCCTAGGTTTTCCAAGTGTGCTCTAAAGAAAACAAGCCATAAATACAGAACTTGTTCTGGATGTCAAATAACTAAAACAAAGAATCCTTTATCACTATGTGTTTGGTGGAGGTTAAGGGAGAGAATAAGCAGGATGTATATGTCAGGAACATTCTAGAACACAGTGAATCTCTAGGAGGAAAGAGAATAAATCCCATTACTGCTGGGCATCTACCCAAAGGAAAAAAAAAAAAACATTCTATAAAAAAGACATCTGAACTAGAATGTTTGTAGCAGTGCAATTCACAATTGCAAAGATGTGGAAACAACCCAAGTGCTCATTAGTGCATAAGTGGATTAATAAAATGTGGTATATGTATACCATGGAGTTCTATCAGTGGTGATCTAGCACCTTTTGTATTATCCTGGATGGAGCTGGAGTCCATTCTACTAAGTGAAGTATCACAAGAATGAAAAAAAATCACCACATGTACTTACCATCAAATTTGTATTAATTAATCAACACTTAAGTGCACATATAGTAGTAACATTCATCAGGTGTTGGGGAGATGGTGGGGGAGGATGTGATGGGCATATTCACACCTAATGGGTGTGATGCACACTGTCTGGGGGATGGACATGCCTGAAGCTCTGACTCGGGTGAGGCAAAGGCAATATAAGTAACCTAAACATTTGTGCCCCTATAATATGTTGAAATAAAATTAATAAAAGAAAGTAAAAACCCCTGAGCCATTGAGTGGTTAAGAAAAAATAAAATAAATAAATAAAGTATAAAAAGAGTAGCAAGGAACATAATTCTGGATAGATCCCAACAGATTAAGAAGATGATGAGTAAAGTCCTACAGGTCAACTGAGTTAATTAATATCTCAGGACCCATAATGACATTTTTCTGTCCAGTGTACTCCCTGAGTTTATGTCAATGGCCTTGAATCCACTGGTATTGATGATTAACTAAATGATATGAAAGATATGCTTATAAATTCTACCCTAGGCCAGGTGCAGTGGCTCATGCCTGTAATCCCAGCACCTTGGAAATCCAAGGCAGGCAGATTGCTGAAGGCCAGGAGTTTGAGATCAGCATGGGCAACACAGAGAGACCCTCTCTCTATAGAAAAGTTTAAAAATTAACTGGGCATGATGGTGCATGCCTGTAGTCCTAGATACTGGGTAGGCTGATGTGAGAGGATTGCTTGAGTCCAGGAGTACGAGGTTACAGTGAGCTATGATCATGCCACTGCACTCCAGCTTGGGTGGCCACAGAGCCAGACCCTGTCTCACAAAAAAAAAATAAATAAATAAAATAAAAAATTCTACCCGTAAATGAAGTAGAACTAGATAAAGTAGTATTTCTATTTTTCATTGTTTTTGATAATTAATTTAAATGACAAATCTTAGATATTCAAACCCTGTCTTCTCTTACTGTATCCAAATAATCATTGTTGTCATCAACTGGAAATAATTTATCAGTTTCTTTCAAAAAACAGTAAGTGTGAAAAATGTAAGAAAGTAGACAAGATAATAGATTGGTTTGGTTTGGAGAAGTTGCTTTGTTTTGTTTTGTTTTCTTGTGAATGTCATGATTAAAATATTTTTTCAAGTAGGAAGAAAAATAACAAAGGGACTTGGGCAGATGAGCTGGTCTTCATATGTGTACTAACATTAACTAAACTGATATAAATCATATAAAAATAAGAAAATATGAAGCAACCATCCAATCATCAATCATTCATGCAAGAAATATTTAATGAGCACCAACTATGTGTCAGGCACTGTACTCAGAGTCTAGTTCTATGAGATAAAATACATTTGCCTGCAAGTAATGGAAAACCTAAATAACTGGTTTAAGCAATAAAATCACTAAATTCTGTCATACGTCAAAAGCCTGAAGGTATATAGCTCTTC
Source organism: Microcebus murinus (assembly GCF_040939455.1). NCBI lineage: Eukaryota > Metazoa > Chordata > Mammalia > Primates > Cheirogaleidae > Microcebus > Microcebus murinus. Next base: position 111,727,178 of record NC_134104.1, on the reverse strand, counting down.
ATTTTGTTCAGCAATGTAATATTTTCACCAAAACCCCCAGATTTTCCATTCTTTTGCTCCCCTCTACCCATGGCTTTTGCACCTGGTGGGACTTCTTACCATATGGTTACCATGGCTGCTATGGAGGAGTAGCATGGGCCAACAAAATCCTGGTCATCGTAGAAAGGAAGAAAAAGGATAAAGTCTGTTGAATAGCCAACCTTCCCTTACTGCACTTTACTGAACTTCTTGAGGTGAAAATGCCTAATTTTAAGAGTAGAAATTTATGGTGTTCTAAAGTGGAGAGTTTCAAAGCTTCTGGAAAATTAAGGAGAATTGGGAAGCAGTGGTTTTCTTATTTTGCAGTCTTATTCATCTATCCATTTTAAAATATGCATAAAATCAAGGCTATATATTTAAAAATCCCTCCCCTTTCTCTCCCCAAACTTGAAAATTCTCCCTTAAAATAAATTAGATATTTAATATTTGTGCTAATCTACCAAGCAAACCAATTACAAAAATCCCAAATCAAATGCCTGTGCTTAATCAGTAACAAATTTTCCTAGCCTATCAAATTTTTATAGTGGAGGCACCATGGAAATATACAGAGTATTGACTATAAAACAAAAAAAATCCAAGAGAACATGATAGAATTATCTGGTATCAAAAGTGCATCTTTTTATTTCATTCTGTATGAGTAAGTGGGGTGGCATTTGTGACATATATATATGTGTGTGTGTATATATATATATGTGTGTGTGTGTGTGTGTGTGCAATCGTTCTGTAAGGATTTTTTGAAACTACGTTCTCATATCTTTTATATATGGTGTCCCAAAAGTCACCATTTATAGGAAATCATAATTAAATGTACCTTTATTTACAAAATATTCATTACAAAATTTTTCCTTTGTATAGAGACTTTTGGGATACCCTGTAGAATATGGGAGAATCTATCTAATCATGTTGTGGTAACAAACAACATTGAAGTGCCAGTAGCTTAGCAAAATAAAAGTTTATTTCTCACCCATATGAATACTGCTTTAGGTCCAAACAACTTCCCAGGCATCTGTCCTCTAAACTACTATTCACCCTTAAATGCTATTTCAAGATCGTGGCATCTCTGTATGGACTCATGTAGCCCAGGCTATGGTGGCAGGTAAAGACAGCATGAAGAAACAAACACGAGCACTTAACCACTTCTTCCTCAAAGTTTACCAACATTTTTGTCATCAAAGCAAGCCACGTGGCTTTGCCAGATTTTGAAGAAATGTGTGCCCAAAATAAATGGAATAAGAAAAAAAAGTGGAAAACAGGAAAGTTGTATGAACTTTAGTATTATCTAGGATATTTGGTGAGAAATATCTTAAAATCATATTTATGAAGCTTGTATGACTTCTTTTTTATCTGATGTTATTATGTTGAACCCACTACATGCCATATTTGGATATAGAATTATACATTAATTTAATTTAGCAATATTTCTTGAGCTTTTCCTAAGGGCCAACCAGTGTAGGCTTAGGCCTCTTACATCATATCTCATTTTCCTAAATTCCACTCACTTTCAAATCCTCTTTGGGTCTTATATACTTGAAATATATCATAACACAGTAATAAAGAGTGCAGATTCTGGATTCGGAAAAGTCTAGGTATGAATTCCTAGTATTACTTGTTAACTTACTAACTGAATCACCTTTTAAGGCTTACCTAAATTTGTTGGACCTCTAGTCCTCATCTATGCAATGAGTAGAATTGTAGTACCTACCTCACAAGATTGTTGACAAGATTCAACAGTAGAGATAAAACTTCAGAAACTACATTTATTCAATGTGTGCTTTCTTTCAGGTACTACGTAAGAGCAATGCTATAAGTATCGATGCCTAACAATTGTTAGCTAGTATTATCCACAAGATTATTTTGGATGATTTCTACTCTCTCAGCAAACCTGCTGCTACTGACTATGAACCCGTATTATTCCTCTTCCTATTATCAGCATGCCAGAGATCTGAAATTTGTAAAAAAAAAAAAAAAAAAATCTCAAGAGATTCTGTACACACTAATTTTGTCATCAATAATTAAAATGTAGTTTCAAATTTAAAATGAAGATTACAAAGCTTTTGTGACATATCCAAAGTTAACCAGGTAATGAATGTTTGTATGGTGGGCCTTTATCTACACAATAGTAAAAATAGTCCTCTAGCCAGTGGTCCCCAAACTTTTTGGCACCAGGGACTGGTTTCATGGAAGACAATTTTTCCATAGACTGAGGGGAGGGAGAATGGGGGTATGTGGGTGGGGGGAGGTGGTACAGAGCTAAGGAAGTGATACACTGCCTGTTTCCTAACAGGCCACAGACCTGTTAGGCTGCAGGACCTACCAGGCTGCAGCCTAGGGGTTGGGGGACCGCAGCTCTAGGGAAATTATTCATAAACTATCTTGTGGTTTCCAAATTTGTTCAAGTTTGTTAACATCATGTTTAAAATTTAGACAAAGTTACTAAAAGATGAGGATAATGTTTTCCTTATTATATATCTTGCAGCATCATATAATAGGTATACAAACATTTCACTAAGGATATAGTCCATCTCCTAGTCTATAGCAGACTTTTCAGGGCTACTCTGTCAGCATGACCTTCCTACCATCAGGCTGTGCTGGCTCTGTAGGGCCATTGAGAATCCTTAAAATCCATATTTGGTGAAATTTATTAAAATCATTGATCTACATAAAGAATATTTTCCACAGTATGTCATTGGCTGATTCCAGCCAATGCCACTTCTCAACAGACAATGCTCCAAAGTCAAGAGAGAGTTCTATGTCCCTAGACCTGGGAATGGTGGATGTCATTTCCACTGTCCAAAGCTCAAAGAGATTAATGAACTGAATGGTAACTGAAAAACATTATAATAGTAAAAATATTTTACACCATTTAATAGAAAATAGTAACTTATAACTAATAGGTCATGAAAAAGAAACTAGTCAAAATATTTCATTTTTAAATTCACCAGGAAGTAATCAATTTGATTTTAAGAAATCAGTCCTAGTCTAGTAGTTATATATGATTTACTTTAAGTAGAAGTAACATGTTGCTTATTCATATTCAAAATAGTCTATTAGGAATCTCTGAACACAAGCAACAAAAACCAACTCAGATTCAATTGAGCAAAAAGAAATGCATTGGATATGCATTGAGGTTTCACATAATCATTGAGAATCTGGAGAACCAATTTGAAAGAAATGTTAAAATCAAAGCAGTTTGGCGGGTTAAAGAGCAGAAAGCATCTTCCAAAACAACAGTAGTTCAGATTGCTTGGATAAAATGGATCTCCAACTACTTCAAGTGCTTTGTTTCTTGATCTTGATTCAAATCTTAGAGAAGCAGCAAAGAATGATATAGCCAGTGTCACCTGTACATGCTGTGGTCAGGAGAAGGGAAATTCTAGTTCTGTCCCAATAAAACAGTGATGATGAAATGGTCAACTCACAGAGAAACAGTGAGGGTGCTGTTGAAAAGAACAAATTAATGTGAGGCAGCCAAACGACAGGCAATGTCTACCTCTGTCTTTCATTTGCTTTTAAATTTATTATTGCATAGCTATCAAAATAAAAGAATGAAGAAGAATTACCATTCTAAATAGCTGTTACTACTACTTTCAAATCATTTTGCTATATTTGCCTTGAATTCTCCAGAACTTCCATTGTGGGTAAAATATTTATTTTAATGTGTCTAGTCCACCTGTGCGAAGACTGTAAACCAGGCTGTTTCCTGATGATATTGTTCAGACGGTAAAATGCACAGTGACTTATAATCCCATGCCATTTCCCTGGATTTGAAACAAACCCAATACCTTTTCAGTCAATCTTCTCCTAAAAGCAAGAATTCCCTTGCACTGAGGAGGATAAAAATTTAAGGATGTAAAAGAAAATGTGCAGGCTCATTCAAATAAATTAGGAATATTTTCAAATGTATTTTAAACTTAATAGAGTTCCTAACCAAACTCAATAAAAATCACTTACGACTATTGAACTGAATTCTAACATTATCTTTGCTTCCACAAACAAATCCAATCCAATTTGGCAAAGAAAACCTTAAAGCAGGAGGGAAAAGGACTTACCAGGGAAAATTTAAATAGGTTGGCTTTACCATAATGCCTGGAGAAAACTGAACAAAATAATCTGCCATTTCCCATTAGGCAACAGAACTTAGAAATAGCCAAAAATATATAAATGTGAAATTTTCAGTATAAACAGAAACAGCAGAAAACACCCAATACATGCATTATATGATTTTAACTTTCTCCACAAACCACAGACATTTAACTATTCACACCCAAAGCAGAGTAACAGAGGGCATTACTTCATATTTGTTTTACATTGAAGATTGACTGTTTTAGTGTGCCTATTCTTCTGTTCATAAACATTGTTCCTATTACAAACACACACACTATTTGTCAAGGTTACCTTGTCATATATATATATATATATATATATATATATATATAAATATATATATATACACACACACATATATATGTATATATGTATGTATATATGTATGTATATATATATATTGGAGACAGAGTCTCACTCTGTTGCCCTGGTTAGAGTGCAGTGGCATCTTAGCTTACTACAACCTCCGACTCCTGGGCTCACGTGATCCTCCTGTCTCAGCCTTCAGAGTAACTGGGACTACAGGCCCATTCTACCACACCTGGCTAATTTTTCTATTTTTTGTAGAAATGGCATCTCGCTCTTGCTCAAGCTGGTCTTGAACTCCTGACCTCAGGGGAATCTCCCACCTTAGCCTCCCAGATTGCTAGGATTATAGGCATGAACCACCAGCCTTATGAGCTTATCTAATATTTAAATGTAAACCTGATAATAACCAAAACAACTATTTTATTTATATATTTACTTAGCTTTGTAAATGAAATATATCAAAACTTATTTCACATTTCCCTGAAGACATAGTTATAGATTATTGACAACTGCTATACTGAACTGTCACCCCAAATCATATACTATGGCTTAGTGTATCACTTATAATAACTTTTAATTCATTTATCTCCAAATATCTGTGTACAGTTTATATGGCTGCCTAACAATTCATATAAATCACAATTCAGCCTTCATATAAAATTAATTATTGAATCAGTGGATGTTTCAACTTTCTCAACACTTTCTGGTTCTTGAGATTATGACTTCTTTCATTCTTCTATCAATTTCCCCCCAGTTATCTCTTAAATCACTGTGACCCCCTTTGCTCCATCCTCTGTTCTCTTCTCACTTTCTATGTAAATTCTGTGACAGCTCTCAGATATCCCTGTAGAATGATGGCCTTTAAATCAATCATTTTGATCTCCACACCTCAGGAGCCAACCACCGTCCACATATTTCCATGTAGGTGTCCCCCAAACACCTCTGGTCTCTACTCATCCACACTGAAGTCCTCTTCTGTTTTCCCCACTCCACTACCATCTGCCAGCAGCATCACCACCCATCCAGGAATGCAACTCATCTTTTATGCCTTTTCTTATTTTATCCTCACATCCCATTTATCACAAATTCCACCCAGCTCTATCTTCCTAACATCCTTTGATCTCTTCTCTTCCCCCATTTTCTTCCTCATGAACTCCTTTATTTAGGCATCATTATTTTTCACCAATTGCCTTTCCATGATTAAAACCCTTAAACAGCTCTTCAAAGCCTTTACAAACATTTGTGTTACTACAGTTGGCTCACAAGCTTTCTGTAAGCTAGACCCCGCTTATCCACAGAGCCTCGGCCAGAGGCAGCCCATTCCACCTAACTCAGGTAACACTGAATCACTTGATAACCCTCTATGAGATAATTCTATCTTGCTTCTCTTTTATTGCTCATGCTGCCATCTCTTCATGAAAGGCCCTTTCTCCATTTTCTGTACTAAACTAACTCTGGACTCATTCATTACAAAGCAGGTTTGTATTAGATGCCCTTCAATCACATATTTGTCTGTCTTTTTGGACTAGAATTTTATGTCTTTGCTTTCATTTCTTTGTTTTCAGACCCTACCACAGCAGCTGGTATATGGTAGATACATTTCTTTCACTAAAAAATTCTAGTTATGTCGTCTGCCTTCAGCAATTTTATAACCTCCCTTTGCATCAATCTCTCACTGGCAAAATAAGAACAGTTAATAATATCTACCTCATTGTGTGTTTGGGAGAAATAAGTTGTTAATAGACATAAAGGCTTACAATCATACTTGGTACATAATAAGTTCTAAATACATATTAGAGATATTATTTCATCATTACTAGGATTATAATTGTCATCTCTTTGCTATTCCCTTTTGTTCACCTCTTCTAGAGTTTTCACTGAACATTCTATGCATCATTTTCCCTGCAGTACCTCCAACAACACTCTCCTGTGTGGCTTTCCTCTTTATAGCGATACTATACATCCTTAGTTTTAGCAGCACTCAATGCTACTTTTCTAGCATTAATAACCATTTTCAACTTCCTTTTCACTATCAACACACCACTCATTTGAATAAACATTTTGCCAGTATAGCATAGATGTTAAGTATGAAGATTCTACAGCCAGGCAGGTTGGCTTTGAGTCCTGGCTCCTCACTTTCAACTGGCTAATGCAGGCAAAGTTATTTAATTTCTCTATGCCTCAGTTTCCTCATCCAGTAAATGGGCTGAGAATAGTACTTACCTCATAAGATCATTATAGGATTAAATGAATTGGTAATTTTAGCATACTTAGAATATTATATGAAAATAGTATGCTCTTAATAAATCTTAGTAGGAACACATCCATTCTAGTGTCACAGTCCACTCTATCAGGAGACATCATTGCTTTATATACCTTAAGAATATGGTCATTTATGCCAAGTTGGGCCTTCACAACCACAGCATCAATAGAACATATATATTTTTGTCAGAATACAAGAGCTAGGAGGGACATTACAAATAATATTTTCAAAGCTTTGTTTAACAAAGAAATAAAGGCCCACATATAATATGTGTTCTGTGTTCTTTAACTGGGCTAGTTCATGAGCTTCCATACCAATCCCCAATATCCAATATTTGAATAGCATTGGCAAATTTCACTGCACACAGAGAGAGCAATGGCCTTTTGGTACATACCAGACCATCATTGCACACAGGGAAAGTGCTAGCATTCTGATGGCCACCAATCATAGTTAATGCTGGCCTTCTACTGGGCACCAGACCAACATAACACAAAGAAAGGCCAATAGAGGGCAGTAGTTAAAAGCACAGAGCCTGAGAAGTTACCTGAGTTCAAAATCTAGGATTTCAAAGCCATCTCACCAGGGACAATTTACTAAGATCTCTGTGTCCCATTTCTTCATCTGTAAAATAGAGGATATTAGAAAAGCCAAACCAATAGAGTTGGTTTGGGAGTTAAAATGAGTTAACCTAAAAAACTTTGAACAGCACTCTGCATATAGTAGCACTGTATATATTTTATCTATTATTACTGCAGACACATAGCTATATGAATGTTGCTCAAATTTGTTATTATTTCAAAGTCACCACTGTTCAATTTGTATTAAAAGTCAACATATTTCTATCTTTCACCAAGAACCATAGTCAACTATGAACTACGGCCTTTTTTATATTAAATAATTTAAAAATTAGTCTTATATTAATGCCTTATGAAAATGAAGGTTAGTTTTTATGTAGGCAGTTCACTTGGCTTATGATTCTATAATGAAGCTAATATAATAAAACCCCTCAATTTTGCAGGCTCTTCTGAAGCTGTGGGAAGGTCTAAGTATGTGTTCACTGAGTACATTTTTTTTTATTTCAAAAGTTGCATGTTTTTATGTTTTTTGTTAAAAAGAAGACATCCTAAATTATATAAGCTGTATATCTGAGAAAAGCTGGATTCATTCTTGGATAATATTGACATCACTGGCACGTCTGTATGCAAGTGGGGCAGAAAAAACTTGTATGATGTCGATCCTTTCCACACGGGAGACCTAGGAAGATTTTTGGCGTGAAGCCACAGCTATCATTCGAAGGAAATTCCTTTCCTGAGGCCTCAGCCTGAGTTCCATCATCCCTGACATAAGCACAAGTCTGGTGCTTTGTATATTGTTTCCCTGAAGCCCACAGATTTGGCATATCAACTGAAGAATATGTGGTAGGTCAATTGCATTGCAGTTATTTTGTCTACCCTGCCACCAATAGCCTACTTACAGCTGCTGTTTGATTACATTGTTTTCATGATGATTTTGGAGTCCTTGGGTAAGCACTTGTTCCTGCTGGCATTGTCACAAAGCAGTACTGACCCTAAAGTCAAGAATTACACTATAAACAAGGATGTGCAGGCAAAAACATGCATACATACATACATACACACAGAATTCACTGTATTTTCCACCACTGTTCTTAGAATTCTTTGTAGTATATAGAGAAATATTCATTTACCCAATATATTTCTATTACGGTTTCTGACATTGACACCACAGATTTTGAGCTGTTAAATTAAAGACACCCACCATGAAGCATTCTATGTATTTGCAATGAAAAAATAAGAGAATTCTTAGTCCACAAGCTGTTATGTATTAAATTGGAGCTACACCTGTTTTCCTCTTGCTCATACCAGGCTTTGGGAAACTCAGAACCATATGGAAGCTGGATGCATTGCATTGTGAAGTAGTATTCTCTTCTGGTTATTATTACTCAGATACTGTCAATCACACCATTGAAACAATCTTGCATCTGCAAAATTTGCTCCAGGGAAACATCAGCAATTCCATTACTGCGAAAGGTATTAGAAGATTGTGGTTAGCTGCTGGCTCCTGTTCAGCTGGTTATGTGCTCAGATTCTACAAGCCTCACAGAGTTTTTACTGTTGAATAAAAAACAAAGAATTTTGCCATAAGAAATAGAGAAGGAGAATCTTCCTTGACTGAAAATTCCATTTCGTTAATGCTAGCTTATCAGCAATGTTATGACACGGAATAGAGCCCAGAAACTTCATCTTGTCCTTATGGAGTAGTATTTCATTATTGTTGGGTGGAATGCTGTTATATACTTTCTCCTAACTCAAGCAGCCACACGTTTGAGAACGCATGATTTCTAAGCACAAAGAACTATCTGTAAACCAATCGTTCCCATGGTTCCACTTTACATAAAGAATTAGACAGTCAAGAAATATTTTGAGGTCTTAAATTTTCTCCTATGCCGATATTCATTGTGATGGTTAATTTTACGTGTCAACTTGACTGGGCCACAGAGTTCCTAGATATTTTGGTCAAGCATTATTCTCAGCGTGTCTGTAAGGGTGTTTCTGGATGAGATTAACATTTGAGTCAGTAGACTGAGTAAAGCAGATTGCCCTCCCTAATGTGAATGGTCATTCTTCGGTCAGTTGAGGTCCTGAATGGTACAAAAATGCTGACCTTCCCTCTGGTAAAAGGGAACTTCTCCTGGCTGACTGCCTCGAGCTGGGAAATTTGTTCTTTCCTGCGTTCAGATTCCAACTGAAACATTGGCTCTTTCTGGGTCTGAAGCCTGTCGGAATTTGAACTGGAACTACACCATCAGTTTTCATGGGTTCCATCTTACTGACTGAAGATCTCCAGACTTGTCGGCCTTCGTAGTCACATAAGCCAATTCCGTACAATAAATCTCTTTATACATAGTTATACACACACACACTCTCACACACACACCCTGTTGATTCTGTTTCTTTGAGAACGGTAATACACTCAGTTGTTATTAATTCTTGGTAACTAAAGAAACCTCCTAGACTTACAAAAAGAGAAACTAATATGATAGATCAGTACAGTTGATCTTATTTAATTTCCTTCATGTGTTTCCACAGTACGTTTTTTCCAGGTCCAAGTATTCAGAAGCCTCATCACTGCCACAGACATGCTCTACCACAGTGGCCCCTGGGCATTATTAGGGATGTGTCTTTGTGACTTCATAGAGCTATGAGAGCACATTTAAGTCTAAATTGCTTCTGGATCTGGGAGATCAGAGGTATCTTATACATATTAAAACATCTAAAAGTCTTCTAAACTTTTAATGAGGTTTTTACCTATCATTTGAAAAACATTTTCACATTAAAACATTTTTGTCCCCCTTCACAAGGACAACTACATGAGTAATATGTCTGGTCGCATATATTACATATATAAAAACACATAAATATTTTTTATATTTGTAAATGTTTTGTATAAAATATGTTTATAGTATATGTATACATTTCATATATTAAATATAAGTTTATTATATATAAAATATTACATTAATATAAAATATATTATTTATTTATATTAACATATATTTGTTATAAAATATATTTTATATAAATGTGTAATGTATATTATTGATATATACTATAAAGTATAATATCAATATAATATAAAATATATAATTACATTTTATTTATATTAGATATGTTATATATTACTATATATTATATATTTGTTATATGAAATATATTTTATTTATCTATTGCATAGAATATATATTTATTATATATTTATATGTAATATAAATATATTTATCATTATGTTGATATTATATAATACAAATATATTTATAAATATAACTATATAAAATAATACCTACAAAATATATATTATATATGACATATTATGTTTATGAGAAAACACTGAAAACTTGAAAATAAGCAATTATTTCTGTTCTGTCCCACCTTAGTGAGTAGTAGGCCTTGGAGAAAATGAAGGTAATTAGAGGACTAATTAGGATATCATAAAAGCCAGACTGTTTTGAGAACCTGTGACATGAAAAGAGAAGAGAGATATAAGAAAGCTGTGTTTATAGATCACATTTCTGGTTATACAGCTAGAAAAAAGAAATTTATTTCATCTTTTTTTCTTTCTTTCCCTATTTATAATCCCTATCTAAAATAATCACCCCAGGCAATTGTTTCTTTTAATTCTCTTATTTTGTTTTCTTTTTCTTTCTAACACCACTCTCTGATCAATTATATATGTATTCATTTGTTTGTCTGTCTCTGTTCACTGAAGTATAAGCTCCCTGAGGACAATGACTTCATTTCTATTCACTGTGATCAAGAAGGAGCAAATTAGACCCTCAGAATCTCACAATCCATCCTCAACCTACTAGATCAGAACCTACACAACGAAAATCTTGGATGACTTGTGTATGCATTAAATTTTAACACCTAGAGGTTCTCAAATATGACTGTACATGACAGGCACCTGAGTTGGGAGCCTTTAAAAAAATAACAACGCCTGGGCTTCACCCAGACCAATTAAATTAGAATGGTGGGGCTGGGCAAGAAGACTGAAGCTTTTAAAAAGCAGCGCCAGGTAATTATACTATGAACCCAGTCTAAGAATTATTATCAATATTTGTGACCAATGTGTAACCTGGGAAAGCTATAAGTTTGTTTTCACAGTATTATTTAATTTAATTTAATGAGATCAATAATACATTTTTATTTTGTCCCCAAAAAAGCTCTATGTAGGCTGTTCAAAGAGAAATACTTTGAAGTTTACATGTTTATTGTATGCTAATCAAGTATTACATTCATGGTTGTGTTTATTTTTATAGAATAATAAAATAAAAATAAAATGTAAATTGTTTCTGACATGCTTTAAATGCACATAAAGAAATAAATTCTATAGATCGGTTATCAAAATTATTATTTATATTCTTAAATTTAATACTTGCTAATGCCCTTAAAAGACCTAACACAATTCTACTAGAGAACCAGGCCTTGTGGCTTAGCTATTTTCCTATTCTATGGTTTGTGCCCTCTTCAAAATTCAGGTGTTGAAACTTAATGGCCAATGTGATGGTATTAGGAGTGGTGTCTTTAACAGGTGATAAGGTTGTGAGGGTTCTTCCCTAGTGAATGGGATTAAGGACTTAATAAAAGCGGCCTTCCCATGGTATTTCATAACTTGCCCTTCTGCCTTACACCTTCTGCTATGGGAGAATACAGCATTCCTCCCTCCTGGAGGACACAGCAAGAAGGCCATCACCAGACACCAAATGCCTTATCTTGGACTTTCCAAGCTCTAGAACTTTGAAAAAATAAATTTCTGTACTTTATAAATTACTTACTGTCATATTTTTTATGGCAGCACAAAATGGACTGAGTCACCTGCGACTGCCCTTAAAAGCCCTAACACAATTCTGGAGAATGTAGCCCTATGGATTAGACATTTCCCTCAAACCATGTCCCTAAGACCCCAAAACATTGAAAACCTCATACTAATTTCTCTGTCAAAAGAAGGAAAAGGAAAGCTCTGCTTACTTTGTAAGTGCCTAATTATAGAATCTCTGAGCTGGTCAAAGAATGTTGGTTTCTATATTAAACATAGCTTTCTTTCTGTCTTTTTTTCATTTACAAAGTAAAGAAGCATTAGAATTTGCAAATACAGTAAGATTTGCAGGTCATTTTTCTTTTCTTTACCTATATCATGATAAATTAAAAATTAATTTTTTAAATGCTAAGACTAAGCACTCTTTCATTTGTTTTTGGCTTTATTCTGCTAAAAACTTGGCTTTATCACCAACTATTTAATAATAATATTATTTTCATTTGGGGTTTTTGTACTAAGGAGTCTGTGGTGCTTAGCTACCCAGACCTATACCAGCCTTTGAAGGAAATCACTGACATGCTCTATAAGAGATGATATCACCTGCCTGGCAACAAATAATTGGCCTATAACACTTAATGCCTTGTCACAGGTATAGCCAAGAGGGGCACATCATGCTAGATAAAAACCAACCACTTAGTCAGAATTATCTCTTGAGAAGGTTGAAGTATGTGTGTGTGAGTGTAGAGAGAAACAGAAAGACAGACGGAGAGGAAGATATCAGACTGCTTCAAAAGAGACAGAAGTTTAGTTTTGTTACCATATGATGGAAGGATAAAGCAAGAAGTGATGGGAATCTGGATTCTCCAGAGAAACAACTAATAGGAGATATATACATATATATATGTGATATATATTTTTATATATGTGATATATATATTTATATATATATACATGTGAGATATATATATATCTGTATATATCCACTTCACTCAGTCAACCCATTCAAATAGTAATCTCATTCAGGAATGTCCTCATAGGCAAAGCCAGAATAATGTTCAACCAAGCATCTGGGCATCCCACAGACCGGTCAAGGTGACACATAAAATTAACCATGACGACATCTAATGTTTCAGAGAAAGATTATGACTATTTCCCTGTGGCCATTGCTGGGCCATTCTATTCTTCCGGTGTCCTGGTTGAGTGACTGGGGTAAATTATGGTTTTTAGCTCATTTCCTATCTTTTACTCATTCATTCAGCTAGAATCCATCAAGCAACTTCTATATGCTAAATGTCCTAGGGATGATGCAACAGTCATCAGAAAAGAAAAGTTCTCTACCCACCCGAGTTTGGGTACAGTGAAGAAACAAACGATAAAGCAGAGAATAATCTTTTTAAGTGTTATGGTAGGGAAAATAGAATGCCTCTGAGAGAATATCATACATGAAGAAATCTAGATAAGGGTTTTTTATTAAGGAAACAAGTTGTTTCTTATTTCTATATATACTTTCATATTATATTTCCTATTAATAATTTTTTAAAAATTTTAAACTTTTGTTTCTTTTATCCGAAAGAGTTTACCCTTAAGGCAAGCATGTGTTTGTGTATGTGCATATGTGTGACTACAGTCTGTATCTGTGGGTTCCATTCAACCAACCACAGATCAAAAAAATTGAAAAAAAATGATAGTTACATCTGTACTGTACATGTACAGACTTTTTTCCTTTTCATTTCCTAAAAAATACATTATAACAACTAGGTATACAGCATCCACATTGCATTTGATATTTGAAGTAATCTAGAGATGATTTAAAGAATGTGGGAGAATGTACATAGGTTATATGCAAATACTATACCATTTTATATAAGGCACTTGAGCCCCATGGTTTTTCGTAGCCACAGGGGGTGGGGTGGGGGGGAGGGGTCTTGGAACCAATCCTCTACAGATGCCTATAGACCACTGTGCACATATGTATAATTTAAAAATCATTAAAATTTTTGTTACTATTATACATAAACTCACCACATACTGGGAATTTGAAAATGAAAGAGGAAAGATTGCTAGCTGAGAATTACACTTTTGAATCAACCTATAATGAAACAGACCACAAATTTGCAGCTATCATAAGCAGAAGGAATATCTTTCAGACTGGAAGAATTTTACTATAGCCTTGTTGAAGTTATTAACATTCACAGCAAGGTTGTTTCACACAGAAATAAGGTCAGCAATAGAGGAGTGGAAAAGGTGAGTATATTAGTTTTCTGTTGCCACCATAATAAAGTAACCAAAGCTTTGTAGCTTAAAACAACACAAATGTATTACTCTATAATTAAGGAGGTCAGATGCCCAGGGCAGGTTTCACCAGGTCAAATTCAAGGTGTCAGCAGGCTTTGTTCCTTTCTGAATGTTCTAGGAGCAAATCCATTCCTTTCTCATTCAGGTTGTTGGCAGAATTCAGTTCCTTGTGGTTATAGGACTGTAGTTCACATTTTTCTAACTGGCTGTCAGCTGAGGACACTTCGCAACTTCTAAAGGCTGACCACATCCCTTTGCTCATGGCCCCTTCCTCCATCTTCATATGTAGCAAGGAGAGACTGAGTCCTTCTCATGTCATACCTGTATGATCTATTCTTCTGCCCACATTTTTCACTTTTAAGGGACCATATGATTATATTGGGTCCATCCAGATAATCTAGGATAATGTCCCCATCACAAGGTCAGCTGACTAAAAGCCTTAATTCCATCTGCAAACTTATTTCCCTTTTGCTATGTAACATAACATATTCACAGCCATAACACCAGGATGTGAAGATCATGGAGGACCAAAATCCTGCCTACTACTGTTAGGGAGAGAGATCTTGGAAGGTCTATCAGACACCCTCCTAGAAAGTAGTGTCTTCACTAGGGCAATTCATATATTAGGAATTTTTTTTTTCTTTTTGGCAAGGCTATCTTTCAGTGGATGAGAATGGCTCAGCCTACTTTAACTGAGAAGCACTTTGTAACATCATTTGAACACTTCTATTGTGTTTCCACTCATTAAGCCACCTTATAATAGGTTGGGTCCTTATGATCTTTAATATACAATGGAATTTGATGGCCCTGATATACTGACCTGCTTCTGTATTCTTGCATTTTTTGTTGTGAACTAATAATTGTCATGTACCTTGGTGAGCAAGTCCATACTTGGAGAGATAGATCAAATCTTGGTGCACTGACTAATGGAAAGTCAGGTTGCAGAGAATGCAATGTTTAACACCCACCAACCTCTAGAGCAGTACTTCTCAAACTTTAAACATACATACAAATCTCCAAACACCGCAGCTGCTGCTGCCACTCCACAAGCCATGCAAGATTCTAAAGACTCTTGCTGAATAGAAGTGGAGATACAATTGATCCAGCATACCATTTGATCCAGCAATCCCAATACTAGGCATCTGCCCAAAAGATAAAATGACACTCTACAAAAAAGACACCTGCACTCGAATGTTTATAGCAGCACAATTCATAATTGCAAAGCTGTGGAAACAACCCAAGTGCCCATCAATACATGAGTGGATTAATAAAATGTGGTATATGTATACCATGGAGTACTATTCAGCTCTAAGAAACAACAGTGATATAGCACCTCTTGTATTTTCCTAGATAGATCTGGAACCCATACTACTAAGTGAAGTATCCCAAGAATGGAAAAACAAGCATCACATATACTCACCAGCAAACTGGTACAAACTGAGCAGCACCTAAATGGACACATAGGAACTACATTAATTGGGTATTGGGTGGGTGGGAGGGGGCAGGGGGGTGGGTATATACATACATAATGAGTGAGATGTGCACCATCTGGGGAATGGTCACACTTGAACCTCAGAGTTGTGGGGGGAGGGGGGATAAGGGCATTATTTGAAAACTTAAAATTTGTACCCCCATAATATGCTGAAATTAGAAAAAAAGACTCTTGCTACTCAAAGTGAAATCTTGAGTCCAGTAGCATCACCTGGGAGCTTGTTAGAAATACACAATCTCAGGCTTTACTCCATATCAACTGATCAATATTTTTTTTATTCTCTTATTTCAGCATATTACGGGGATACAAATGTTTAGGTTGACTCCAGTGATTTTATATACAGTAATGATTGAGAACTACTTTAAGATCAGGAAGTTTTGAAAGACTAGCAGTTTTGGCATTATCTGGGAACTTGTTAGAAATAAAAATTCTCAAACTCCAGTCCTAAAAGCTCAGTTCTGATCTGTAGAATTATAATCTCTGGAAGTGGGGCTCAGTAATCTGTATTGTAACAAATACTTCAGATAATTCTGATGCAGACTAAACTTTGGGAAACACTGGTCTTGAGCAGTTAGACTGGATTAAAATCACAGGAGAGATTTTAAGATTCCTAACAGTTATATCATGTTTTACAAATTATATCAAATTTGTGGGAGGGATGGAGGGAGATGTCAGTACTTTAAAAAGATGTCAGGTATTTCCAAAGGGCAATAGAGTTTTGGAACCAATACTTAGACTACAAGAAATTCACCATTGTTATGTAAATGGCAATTCTAACAGATTTCTTTGTTACCTGTATATCAGAATCAATTAGTTAATGTCAGGATTCCATTACCAGAGATGCTGATTTAATAATTCTGGGAATCAGCATTATTTTTTTCTTTTTAATTTTCCTTAAAGGAAAAGAAAAACATCACTATTTTTGATACACCCTTCTATGAGCCTTCATAAATATTTAGAATCATGTTTCCACTTCCAGAATCATGATACAAAATAGTTCTATCATCCACAAAACTTCCGCCTGCCCACCTTTTCTGGTTAACTCCTACCCCAATCCTCAGCCCCTGCAACCACTAATATTTCTTTATATATAACTGTGCTTCAGTTAAGGTAATTTCTATTGGCTTATCTACAAGTTAACAGACTCTTTCCTCATCTGTGTTGAGTCTACTGATGAGTCAAAGACATTCTTTAACTCTGTTATTGAGTGTCTCATATCCAGCATTTCCATTTTATTTCAATTTTACGCTTTCCATCGCTCTGCTAGAAGTTCACATCTGATCCTGTATGTCATCCAACTTTTCCATTATAGCCTTTAATACATAATACATTATTATTTTAGATTCTTTATCAGATAATTTCAATATATGTGGCACACATATAAACAACAAAAATGGTTATGTTCATTATTTTGTTTCTTAGCAATGTGTTGTTTTCTTCTTGCCTTTGGTATGTATCATAATTTTTTGTTCAAAATGGCCAGCCATGAACTTGCAGTTTGTTCATTTGTTTTTGTTGAAAGGGTATGTGTGACCCCCTTTCTAACTCTCTGCATTCCAAAGCAGAAACCTGAAGTCTGGGAATTAGAGTTTTAGAAGCATGCCAGGTGATTTTAATGTGCATACAGGGTTGAAGATCATTGCCACTTAGGAATAACCTTAGAAGCGACCTAGATTCCTCCAATCAGAACATTTTGCCTTGGTTTTTTGCTGGTCATGTTGTATCTATTAGTCAAAATAGTGACAGGAGATTTTTTGGGGGCAAAAAACAGGTTAATTAATGGCACTAAGTTAATCTGCTTCCCAGTGTTTTCTCCCCATCTTATCCAGATGATACAGGACTTTTCATAAGGCTCGATTACTTTGATTTTATTACATTGACATTCTTGGAGTTGTTCCCAAACTAAAGGGATAGATTTCTAGCTTAAAAAAAAAATAAAAAAAATAAGAAAAAAGACACAAAAGAAATTGGAAAGCAAAGGGAAATATAAAGAAAAGACAATAGCTCCACAAATAAATTTACTTATGCATTTTTCAAACCAGAGAATGATCAAGAATGAAAAAAAAAAATCAGTAGAAACTGAAGGGGAAAAGAAGAAAGAGGAAATACATCTATCCAGTAATCAGTCTATCACATATACAATCGAGGAAGGATTATGTCAAGTATACATGATTTTTTTCAAGTCAGAACATCTGGCATAAAATGACAAATGGCCAACTGCATAAAATTACACATTTATTTTCCATTATGACAATACTGAAACAAAAATTAAATGCTAGTCACATTTGCATTATTTGAGGAAAAAATAAGAAAGTCAAGAAAGAATAATTACCTAAAACATTCCTTAAACTATTCTGCACTGTAACTTTCACAAATAGAATTTCCAATGTTTGTGTTTCTTCTTTCTTTGAAAATTTAGCCCTTTCAGTTAATTTTCTATATGGATTAATTTTGAGAGATTACTAAAATTTCCCTTATCTTTCTCCTTTCAGTATTTATATTACTGTATTATAGGTGCTATTTCCTCATTTACTAATATGCTCCAGTTTTAGAAATTTCCCAGGTTCTCTAAGCTTATGGCATATCTAATGTGAACTCAGAAGAGACAACTATTTCACAAATATCTCACCAGTATTGTAGGGGTAACTAAAGATACTAAAGAAGAATTTCAAAATGAAGATCATTAGGCCTATTCTGACTTTTTGGTTTATCTCATTTCTATCTGTAATCCTCTTCGACTCAACACACACACACACACACACACACACGCACACACACGCACACACAGAGCTACACCCATTTATTTGCAGATAATTGATTTATATCCCTGAAAACATTCAACAGTGAAATGTAACTCTTTATTTTATATTCAGTGTGCTTGCTGACTCCTGGATACTATTCTATTTCACATTCCAGTTTTACACCCAATTATGCATGTATATGGCATATTTATAACAAAGAAGGGGTAGTAAATTTGAAACATGTTTTCTTTAGTTATGCCTCAACAAGCCTTATTTTCACCTGGCCATCTCATCATATGCTTTCTACTCTAAAATTTAAATTCAGCAATTGCTATAAAATTTAATCTAAGCTGATTTGATGCCAGGAGTCACTGATGTTATAAACACAGCTTAAAATAGGTTCCCAAATTAACAAAACACTGCTTAAATTACATTTGTTAAAAACAGTACCTTTACTAGGTTCATGTTTTAACTGATACCAACAATTGCCAGAGAATGTGGGAATCAATGAACCAAAAAAGGAGCATTACCAATTAGTGCTTTTACAATCTGTGAGCAATTTGGAAACAGGTTTCCAAATGTAGATGAGAATCTAAAAACATTCAAGAAACTGCTGATGAACAAACCCCAGAGCGTATAGGCTACAGTTGAGAATTTATCACCATTATCTGGTAACTCTAGTTCACCTCATCCACAGAGGATTGACCACTCGTCAAGATGTATAGATTTTATTTTTGTTAATGAAAATTTCACTGGCTGGTATTAAGGAGGATTTATTAGATGAGAATAAATAAAAATATATTTACCCAAATGATGGGTACATGGACACACATGGTTCTCTTTTCTCACCCAAGCCAGTCAGTTGTGGCTGACTAATTGCTTTCTGGAGATCAGTGTACACTCAAAAGGTTCACAGGCCTCCACAGAAGTATGCGTAAAAACAGAGTCCAATCTAGCTTCAAGTTGGTAAAATCAGATCAGTTCCAAGTTTTCTCAGAGATGCACAGAAGATACTGTAATAATACTGGGCTCTGAACCAAGATAGTAAGGATACGTAAAAAAAATGTTCTCTAGCCCACTTATACTGGCTTCAGATAACCCATAATATACCCTGTGTGCTTCTTCCTAACTGCACTGGTAGCTTGAAATTGCCTATTAAAAAATATTTAGAACATGGAAATGTATAAATCAGGTTTGTTTGTTTGTTTTTCCCAGAAAGCTAGTTTACTAACACACTTTTAGATTATAAGGTTCCAATTGAAATGCCATGAATGTAAAAAAAAAAAATTTTTTTTATAGACATGCTGTAAATTTCTGTTAAAATTTTGAAGAACTTTATATTATGAAAGACTTAAGCTCCTCAGTGGGGAAGTGATCCATTAGGAGGTCATTTAAGTTGATAGCCAGAGACCAAAGTTTGTTCTTATTCACCCAATATAACACAGTTCCCATGGAGGAAGTTGCTTTATAAAATAGCCGTATTTGTTTGTCAACAGGTTGGCAACAATTTGGAATAAGAAACAGAAAAGAACCTGAAATGATAGTGGAGCTTGCTCCTTTTTAATTCATTTTTTTCTCCCTACACCTTGAAGCACATTTTCTCCTTTCAAAACAAATATACTGCATTTTGACTGAAAGTACTAAACCGTAAATCTGAAGGCCAGAAAAGTTTGTGGTTCAGATGAGAAAGTCTGGAAAAGCAGCCCAAGTGAACACTGTGTATTTTCATTGCATGCAATGACAGAAACTTCATGTTTATCCTCAGATTTTCACTTTCTAGGCCAATACAATCTTGCAACCTCTATTTTTCTTGATTCTTGTCCTGAGTTAACCTCAAAGTGACTAAAGAAATCTTGGAAGCCTATAATAGTAGAAGTTATATATAATGTTCAGGACTGGGAAATATTCTGCTAGCATTTGTCAAAGTTACCCTGTGTTCAAGCTTTCCAATAATGTACCAGATGTGATACTGGAAAATGAATTCAGCCTTTACAAAAACCTGTTGGAAAAAAGTCAGTCTTAAAGAGAAATTCACAAGCGTATCAACCAAGCAGCAACTGAAGTTAAAGCACACTAGAAATAAGAGACACCAGTTTCTTTTCAAGGACTCTGGAAAATTTTCAAAATTTTCAATATTTATAATGCTGTAATTAATCAAGATTAAATTGGATGATTTCAGTTTACTAAGGCTGTAAAAAAATTTAAATCATTGCAAAAAAACATGAAAAGCTTTTGGAAGTTTAGATTTTTCTGTTAAAATATAATTGCAGTATAATTTATTAAATATTATGAGAATTTTTCAAAACAAATCATTGAGAATATTATTTTACATATTCTAAATCTTTGCCATTTCTGAAGTTATTATACCAAAACAACACTCTCTAATTATATTTTTGTATATTACACACATAATATATTTAGATAAATCATAAAGCATTACATTCCATTTTTGACTCCCACTGTCAAAATAAACATGCCTTAGACAAAGTACTAGAAATGAAATAAATTGTTAGCTTTATAAATGCATGTGAAGTTTTGGTTTTTATAATGACAGAATTAATATTTCGAATAAGTGACCAGACTTGAGCATGCTGTATATGTCATAGGAATAAAGAAAGACAAAGAAGGACTTCATTTTACACCCACAATATATAATATAGTACACTTCTTATTCCTAGGAATTCCTGCTTATTGATAGCCAAATTTGGAAATAAACCATTTAAAGCTGTTTTAAAAATTCAATGAACTCCACCAGTAGACGAACTTCTCACTGGACTATCCTGGATGTCCACATACCTAGTCCAAGTAGACATTCCTGAGTCCAGGAATGATAGAAGGTGCAAGGATCCTAGTCCAGGCAAAATGAAGAAGAGACAAAATACATTGTGAGCTGGTACTGATGAATGGAAGATTTATGATTTCTTTGAAAACAGCCATTACCATTATGAGACTATTGTGTAGGGCCAACATTGGATGGATTTAGCCACATACAAAGCTCTAGGTTCCTCTTTTAGTTTTTCATGAATTGTGAAAACATATACCATAAAATCTATCTTAGATGAAATTAGCAAAACTGGTGGAATAACACCTCTAAAAATTCTCTCCTCCATGAAAGCAATGAGAAACTGGCAAAAAATTAACTTTGTCAAAAATCCGGAAATTAATCAAAGGCTTACAATAATCTAGAGAGTATTTATTCAATAAATATGGCTTAATCTCAGTAAAAAGAGCAACCTTTGTTGCGTTTTACTTGCCCTATTCCCATCTAACTCTCCAGCTCCATGGTAACCTTGAAAATCATCTTCCCGCAATTGCAAGGAACATCAGCAGTCAGGCAGCTACTGGAAGAGCCAGAATGGGTTGGGGTTCTTTCAAATTCTCATTCTCAGAAAACTGTGGTATCTTGGAAGTCCTGACTTACAAATCTGTCTTTATTTGACCTGCTTAGGAGCTTGCCCAGTCATGAAAGACAAATACAGTATGATTCCAACTCTAAAGTAATCAAATCCATACTATTAATACTATGAATCTGTCTAAAATTCTCAAATTCATAGGAATAGAAAGTATAATGGTGGTTATCAGGGGCTGGTGGGAGGAGAAAAAGGAAAGTTGTTGTTTAATGGGTATAAAATTTTAGATTTGCAAGATGAAAGGTTCTGGAGATCTGTTTTATATCAATGTGAATATCCTTAAAGTTCAATCCTGAACTTTACACTTAAAATGGTTAAGATAGTAAATTTTATGTTATGTGTTTTTTTTCCACAATAAAAAAATAGAAAAAAAAATCCCAGCTGGATTTTTTGCTTTTGCAGAAATTGACAAGTTGATCCTTACATAATTATGGAATTACAAGAACAGTGAAAGAGTTAACACAATCTTAATAAGCTAGAACAAGTTAGAGGACATACATTTCTTGATTTCAAAGAGTGAGATGTGCACCATCTGGGGGATGGTCATGATGGAGACTCAGACTTTTGGGGGGAGGGGGGGAAATGGGCATTTACTGAAACCTTAAAATCTGTACCCCCATAATATGCCAAAATAAAATATAATTAAAAAAAAAAAAAAAAAACTTACTCCAAAGCTTTAGTAGTTAACATAGTGTGATACTGGCATAAAGATAGACATAAAGGTCAATAGAAGAGATATGAGGGTCCAGAAATAAACCCATACTTTTATCAGTGATTGACTTTCCATAATATTATCTAGACAATTCAATGTAGAAAGAGCAATATTTTAAATAAATACTACTGATACAATAGGATATCCACATACAAAAGAATTAAGGGAGATGTCTACCTCATACCCTATACCAAAATTAACCCAAAATGAATTAACAACTGAAATATAAATACTGAATCTATAAAAATTGTAATAGAAAACAGAAGTACAAATCTTCATGACCTTGTATTAGGCAATAATTTCTTAGATATGACACCTAAAGCACAGAAACAAACAAAATAGATAAATTGGACTTCATCAAAACTAAAACATTATGAGCATAAAAGGATAGTATTAAGAAAAATAAAAAAGAAATTGAGTCCAGACACAGTGGCTCACACTTGTAATCCTGGCACTTTGGGAGGCTTGAGGTGGGAGGATCTCTTGAGACTAGGAGTTCAAGGCAGCCTGGGCAACATAGTGAGACCCTGTCTCTACAGAAAATAAATTTTAAAAAATGAGCCAGGCATGGTTGCGAGGGCATGTAGTCCCAACTACTCAGGAGGCTGAGGTGGGAGGATTACTTGAGCCCAGGAGTTCCAGGTTGCAGTGAGCTATGATCACACCACTGCACTTTAGCCTGGGCAACAGAGTGAGACCTTGCCAAAAAGACAAAGGAAGCAAGACAAGAAGGCAGAAAGGAAGGAATTGAAAAGACAATTCAAAGAATGGTCAAAATATTTGAAAATACACACACACACACACACACACACACACACATTTGACAAGATTATAGCATACAAGATATATAAAGAATTATTATAAATCAATAAAAAGAAAAATAATCCAACTTTATAAAGAACAAATTATTTGAATAGACATTTCTACAAAGAAAATACACAAATGGCCAATAAACACATGAAATGTACTCAATCTCACTAGTCATTAGGGAAATGCAAATCCATACTGCACTGAGATACCACTTTACACTCACTAGGATAGCCATAATTTTTAAGAAAGGAAAATAAGTTTTGATAAGGACATGGAAAAATTGGTACCCTTATACATTGTCAGCTCCCACAGCATTAAAACAATGATGCAGCTGCTTCAGAAAACAGTTTGGCAGTTCCTCAGAATATTAAACACAGAGTTACCATATGACCCAGCAATTCCACCTTAAGCTATACACCCAGGAGAACTGAAAGGGTACATCGACACAAAACATATATGCAAATGTTAATAGCAGCATTATTCATAAAAGGCGAAAGTGGAAACAGCCCAAATGTCCATCAGCTGATGAATGGATAAACAAAATGTTGTGCATACATACAATGGAATAATATCCAGCCATAGAGTATTAACACATGCTACGTGGATGAATCTTGAAAACGTTACACTAAGTGAAAGCAGACAGACACAAAAGATCACATAGTGTATTATTACATTCACATAAAATGATCAGAATAGGTGAATCAGCCAAGTTAGACAGAAAGTAGATCAGTAGGGCAGGGTGAGTTGGGTCGGGGCTTGGAGAGTGACTGATAATGGATACAAGTTTTTGTTTCTTTTACAATAAATGAAAATTTTCTAAACTTAGAGTTTTGTTATGTTTGCAAAACTGTGAATATACTAAAAATATTGAGTTGTATGCTTTAAAAATTGATGAATTTCATAGAATTTGAATTATATATCAATAAAAATACTAAAAATTTTAATGAAGGAATTAAAATAATTTTCTAAAGTGAGGAGGGAAAAAAGTCTGAATAGGGAACAATAGGGAGGAGCCAGAAAGAAGTGCTAAACTCAGCCTGACGGGGATTAAGAAGGAGAATCAAGTAACTGGCCTTAATTGTTAGG
Source organism: Microcebus murinus (assembly GCF_040939455.1). NCBI lineage: Eukaryota > Metazoa > Chordata > Mammalia > Primates > Cheirogaleidae > Microcebus > Microcebus murinus. Next base: position 111,702,586 of record NC_134104.1, on the reverse strand, counting down.
TTGAACAGGTTCTATGAGGTCAGATAAGGTTCTCTCACTATTTTCAGGAGATAAATTCATTTTGCTTTTGTAATTCCTTTTCCAAATATGAATTCTGTCATCTATCAATTTTGATCTCTTTTGGCAGCTTGGAATCAGGGAAGTTGTCTGAGAAGTTAGAGACCAGTTGAGTAATAGGGAGACCTTGCCTCAACAAGAAATAAAAATTTAAAAAATTTAGCCAGCATGGTGGTGCATACCGGTAGTTCCAGCTACTCGGGAGGCTGAGGCAGGAGGATCTCTTGAACCCAGGAGTTGAAGGCTGCAGTGAGCTATGATGATGCCACTGCACTCTAGCCTGGACTACAGAGCAAACCCTATCTCAAAAAAAAAAAAAAAAAAAGAAAAGAAAAAAAAGAAAAGAAAAGAAAGAAAAAGAAAAAGAAAGAATTTGCAGGCAGTCCTTTCTTTGAAGGGTATTGTGTTAAAACTGGGGCATATTGAAACTTCATGTTTGCTTTGCCCTGCAAGCAATTTCAGTTACCATGGAACCATTGTAATTGAGGGCAAGGTTCAGATATATTGGCATTTCCATTAACATACTACTGTGCAAAGCAAGGACTAACTGTATTTGATAGAATTCATTATGATTAAAATTAAGAAAACAAAACATTCACGTGAACTGACTGAGATATTCAAGTATTGCTTTCTCATAGGCTATGTTAACTGATTTCTGCACTATATTTGCTAAACTGATCGAAGTGGCTAAAAAAATTAACATGTATTCTAAGATTCACTCCTATGTAACTTCATACTCATAACCATGAACAGTTGTATAATTTTCAAATATACAATGTGTGTGTATTTTCCAGGTTATTTCATCTCCTAGAGTTATATGGTATTCAGAGAAAACTATTATTATTATAGGAATTTAGTCACAGTTTTTTGAGGTAAAGATTCTGAGGAATCAAGGTTCTATAATGTCATAGAAATTTTAAATAGTACAATAATTGATTTTTGAGTTATATACTTTTAATAAATTCATAGAAGGAGACACATCAATCCATAGACACCAAATCACAGACACCAAAACATGTCAATAACATAAACTAGGACTTACCAAATGTCATTTTTTAAGACATGAACATTCTCCATAATGAGTTATTAGAATGTCAGCATTCTTTCTCTTTACTGATTCGTGCTACTTAATTCAGCTCTGAGGAGAAATTAAGCCAAGGAAAATTAACTATAAAAAAGTCTTCCTGCATCATTTAACAATGAAAATCTGAGGTAACAAGGGTAAATAATTATGCACTGCTCCCACTGGGCTGATAATCCCACCAAGAGTTTCCATTATTCCCTCATGGAATAGTATAGGTAGTCTGCTTGTTTTCAAACTTGATATAAACAGAATTATATATCATTTATTGTTCTTTCAACATTTTTTCATTCAATGTTATATGTGTGATATTTATGTTGTTGCAAATAATAATAGTTCTTCACTGCAGTGAATTCTATCATATAAATGTACCATAGTTTATGTAGGTGTTCTACTTTTGGTAGATGTTTGGGCTGTTTCCGGCTTTTTATTATTATGAATACCACCACTGTATTCATGTTTGGATAAAAATAAGCATTCATTTTGCTTGAGTATATACCCAGGGGTAGACATGCTGAGTCACATGTTTAGCTTTAGTAGATAAGCCAACTTTCCAACATGGTTATGCCCAATTACATTCCCACCAGCAACGTATAAAGTTTACAATTGCTCCTCCTCATCACAAACATGTGTTTGATCAATCCTTTTAATTGTAACAATTCCAGTGGGTATAGTGTGGGTATATTGGATTGTGGTTTAATGTGCATTTCCCTGATGACTAATTATGTTAAGTACATTTTCATATGTTTCTTTAACATTTGTTTCATTACTTGTGTTATATGCTTGTTCAAGTCTTTGAATTGTCAAACTTAAAGATTTGAAAGAGCTATTTACATATATGTGTATTAGTACCTTTTAGAATATGTGTTTTGAAAATGTCCTCTCCTAGTCTAATTTTTCTGGCTACACTGTTAGTGTTTCTTCTTCATAAATAAAGTGTTTTTTTTTGTTTGTTAGTTAGTTAGTTTGTTTGCTTTTTAAAATAAATTCCAGTTTATCAATCTTCTCTGGTTAGTGCCTTTTAGAACATTGTTTAGGAAATCTTTGTCTATCATAGGATTCAGAAAGTATTCTTCTATTATTATTCTAGAAACTGTACTGTTTTACCTTTCAGATTTAGGTCTAGAATAAATCTCAAAATAATTTTTGTATTTTATATTGGTTGAGATTTTTTTCCATATGGCTATCCAACTGATTCAGTATCACATATTGAAAAGATTATTCTTTCATCTCTACACTATCATTACAATTTTGTTTAATCAGGTTACTGCATGTGTATAAAATTTGTTTGTTGGAATCTCTTTTGTTCCATTGGTTAATTTATCTTTGTACCAATATAGCACTGTTTAACTAATTGTGGCTTAAATTAATCCTAATGTGCAGTACTTAAAAATATTTCTTTGTAAATTTTAGTTCTTTCACATTTTTATAATTTTTAGAATCAACTTGATTCTAAAAAAATGCTGTGATGTTTATTACGATCACACAGAATCTATATAAATATGAGCAGAACTGACAGCAAGCCTTTCATTCAATGAATATGGTATTTTATTTTAAATTGAAAAATGATCTTTTGTTTAATTTTCTAATTGTTGTTAGTTTATAAAACATAGAATATTTATATTATTTACCAGTGAACTTGCTAAACTCCATCATTTCTTCTAATGGTTTATAAATTTTTACACAAATGATTATTATATTTAATAGTTATTCTTACTTCCCAGACTATTTTTATTTAGTTTTCTTCCTTATTGCACTAATCAGGACCAATAATATTAAATAGAAGTGTTAGTAGTGGATATCCTTGTCATATTTCCAATTTTAGGAGAAAAGTGTTCAGTATTTAAACAATATGCTGAATGTTAGCTATAAGTCGTCATTGTTTTACATACCTTTTATCAGGTTAAGAAAGATTTCTCTATCTCTAGTTTCCTGGGTGATTTATATAAAACAGGTGTCGGACTTTATCAAATTATTTTTCCACATCTATAAAGTTAGTCATATGATTTTTCTCGTTTATTTGGTAAGAATAGTAAAACATATTGATTGATTTTCTAATGTTTTACCAATCTGCATTCCTGGGGTAAATGCCACTTGTATTATCCTGTTTAGGATTTTTGCATCTGTAGTTATAAAAGAATTCAGACTTAACTTTCTCACAGAGTTATTATATCATTTGGGCATCCAGAGTTATCCTAGTCTCAAAACTAGTTGAGAATTGTCCCTCTCTTTCTCTATTTTCTGAAGGATTTCGTTCAAGATTGGTATTATTGAGATTATTTCCTTCTTAAATATTTGGAGGAATTCACCAGTAAAGTGACCTGGGGTGAAGTTCTAGAGTGTGCCTGGAAAGGTTTTAAATTGTGAATTTGTTTCCACAACCCAAGTGCCCAATACATGAGTGGATCAATAATATGTGGTATATGTATACCATGGAGTTCTACTCAGCCACAAAAACAATACTGATCTAGCGCCTCTTGTATTATCCTGGATAGAGCTGGAGCCCATTCTACTAAGTGAAGTATCACAAGAATGGAAAAACAAGCACCACATGTACTTATCATCAAATTGGTATTAATTAATCAACACTTATGTGTATATATAGTAGTAACATTCATTGGGTGTCAGACAGGTGGGGGGGGAGGAAGGGATGGGTATATACACACCTAATGGGTGCAGTGTGCACCGTCTGGGGGATGGACATGTTGAAGCTCTGATTCGGATAGGACAAAAGCAATAAATGTAACCTAAACATGTGTATACCTGTAATATGCTAAAATAAAAATAAATAACTTAAAAAAATTGTGAATTTGATTTCTTTAATAAAATAACCTACTTAAATTTTCTAACTATTCTTATTCAAATTGTAGATTGAAAAATAGTGTTTTGTTCAATTTAGTAATTGTTGTTGGTTTATAAACAACAGACAAACAAGTTATGCTTTTCAAGAATTTATTTCATTTGTTTTCAAATATTTTAGAATAAAGGTGTTCATAATATTATATTTTGTGGTTAAGATATAATTCACATACCATAAAATTCACTATTTTAAAGTGTACAAATAAGTGGTTTTCAGTATTTTACAAGGTTGTACAACCATCAATTCTAGAACATTTTTAAAAGCCCATAAAGGGACCCTATATCAGTCAGCAGTCACTTTCTATCCCTCACTTCCTACTCCTAGCCTCGGAATTTGTCTCTATAGATTTGCCGATTCTGGACATTTCATATAAATGGAATCATACACTATGTGATCTTTTGTGTTTGACTTATTTCCCTTAGTGTAATGTTTTCAAAGTTCATCTATGTTGTAGTATGTACAAATACTTTATCCCTTTTTATGGGTCACTACTATTTCACTCTAATGGATATACTACAATTTGTTTATTCATTCATCAATTTATGGACATTTGAGTTGTTTCCCCTTTTTTGGCTATTATGAATACTGTTACTATGAACACTTGAATAGAAGTTTTTGCATGAACGTATATTTTCAATTTTTACGTATATATCTAAGTGTGGAATTTTCTGGGTCACAGTGTAACTCCACGTTTAAAATGTAAAGAAATACGAAACTGTTTTTTAAAGCAGCTTCACCATTTTACATTTCTACTACCAATTTATGAGGTTTCCAATTTCTCCACATCTTCACCAGAGCTTATTTTTCTTTTCCTTTTTAGTAGCCATTTTGGTTTGTATTTTCCTAATGACTAGTGATACTGAGCTTCATAATATGTTCTTAATGTGTTTTCAGTGTTTGTATGTTAAGTAGTGCTATTGCCTTTTTACGTCTCAAATGGGTAATTTTTGTTTTCCTTCTATTTTTCCATTATCAGTCTTGCTAAAGTGTTACCAATTTTTCAATCTTTTCAAAGAACACACTTTTAGGTTTTTCAAATTTGTCTGTTATATATTTGCTTTCATTTTCATTATTTTCTGCAATTTCTTATTTGTCTGAGTTCAATTTATTTTTTTTTAGCTTCTTGAAATGTAAGCTTAGGCTATTTATTGTCAACCTTATATTCTAATATATGCATTAAAGTTATAATTTCCTCTCCCAAAGTGCTGCTATAACTGCACCCCCTCCCAAATGAAATATTGCATTTTTATTAGCATTCAGTAAAAAATATTTTTGATTTCCATTCTGATTTTTCTGACCCATAGGTTATTTGGAAGTTTGTTGTTTAATCTAAATGTTTAGAGATTGTCTAATTTTTTTTTCTATTGTTGATTTGTAGCTTATATTCACTGTGGTCAGAAAATATACTCTGTATGATTTAGATAGTTGAGGATTTGCTGAGGCTTAAAGTAAATTCCAAATATAAACAAATCCCCATAATATCTAGAGGTAAATAGTCACGCTTTTCTATTTCAAGGGTTGGACTTAAAGAGGAATCTTCTAATTTTTGCTCTTCACTTTTTCATATATATTTAAATGAAAAATATTGTTTAGAAATATAACCTTAACGAGAACTGTGCAGGAAGTTCATGTCACTTGGGCAAAATGGAATTAGTGAAATGATGAATGCAGATTATTCTCATTTAGCAATGTAATAGACACATCTGACCTTTGGAAAGTATGTGTAAATTTCTTCTATATAATCCAGCACTGCTGCAGATTCTGTCTCTGAGCTTTTCTGAGTCAAACATTGGCACCAAATTGAGACGTGGATTCCTTATTTGCACTTTGAAATTACATTTTATTTATAGCTATATTTTTTGCTATCCATTGGCTCACAAAATGTATCTTCAGGCTCTCTGAAGTTTTGTTTTGTTCAAATTGTCAATAGCTATTTTACTTTTATCACCCTGTAAGAACTGCATTACTTTCTATATTCTTTATTCTCACATCTGCACAAGTGATGGTATAGACCATAACAGTACTGTTATTGACAACATATCAAGACTTCAAGTAGCACATAGCAATGAACACAGCACAAGTGAAAGACAAAGGCCATCCACGCTCGCTGATTTTTATGACTTTGAACAACTTGATCAACACTCTAACCTTCACATTCCTCATTTAAATGACAAAAAATTACATTGCAGTAACATTGAGTCTTCAAAGGAATAACTTAAGTAAAGTAATAGATTGTATTTCACATGAATAGTGTTCACAAACATAAATTATTTCCTTTTAAACCACTTTGGTATCTCTTACATGTTATACTGAGTTCATTAATAGCTAAAGTGTACTCTAATGGGGCAAGCAATATTTAGAAACAACTTCTACATTTCATAATAGGTTAGATTATGCTGAAGTAACGAATGACACCAAAATCTCAAAGGCTTAAATAATGAAGGTTATATATCTCTCTCATTACATGTTCGGCACAGATCTGTAGGGGGGCTTTTGCTTACTGTATTTACTCATATCTAAGCTTATGGATGTATGTTTCTAAACTGTGTTTCTAAACAGTGTTTCTACACTGGCAGAAGAAAAGAAATATGGTAAATCATGATGGAGTTTTTAATTTTCTTCTCAAAAATAACACACATCATTTCCACTCACATTTTATTGTTAAAGCAAGTCACGTGACCATATACAATATCAAAGCATCAAGGCTTAGAAATAGAGAAGTGTAATCTTATCAAATGTCCAGAAGGAGAGGGGATCGGAAATATCTGTGGCAGCCTAATGACTAGCAGAGCGTGTTTCACTGCCTATATTTCACCCTTGATGAAAGTGTTTGAAAGCATATCACTACATAGCCACAAGTATGCACAAAATGGAAAAGACTAACAACACCAAATGCTGGAAAGGTTTGAAAACAACCAGAATTCATATACACTGTATGGATGAGAGCATAAAATGCCATTAACACTTTGGAAAGCTGGTTGGCAATTGCTTAAAAAGTTGACCACCCATCTACCCTTTGACCCAGTCATTTCAATCCAAGAGAATTGAAAACATATGTCCACTGAAAGCATTGTAGAAAAATGTTCCATCTGATGTATTCATAATAGACCAAATTAGCCTGCATGTCTGTCAACAGGAAAATGGATAAATAAATTGCCGTATATTCATACAATGAAAACTATTCACAATAAAAAGGAACAAACTACTATTACACCCAACAATATGCAAGAATATACAAACATTGTGCCAAATGAAAGAAACCATGAAACAAAGAACATTCTGTATATTCCATTTATATATAGTTTTAGAATGGGCAAAACTAACTTATAATAATAGGAATTGTATCAGTATGTGGTTCTAGTATCAAGAGTGATGGAAATTGACCAAGAAGGAGCACAGAGGAACTTTCTTGATAGATGGAAATCTTCCGTGTCTCTAGTGAATGTGTATATATTTGTCAAAAGTAATTGAACCATTCACTTTATATTTGAGCATTTTACTCTATAGCAATAATACCTTGACTCGTTTAAAACTTTAAAAGCATTCAGAGGACATTTCAGTCATGCATTTTTTAATAACACTTATTTTATAAACCTATTCATTACCAATGCTATTCATTAACCATTTCAGGACATTCAGATTGACTTAGATTTTTAAGGTAATATTTTATTTTATCCAAGAAGATTTGGGAAACAATTGCTCTTTAACAAACTGAATGTTATCAAAAACATCAACATTACTTTGGTGATATTCCAAGACAGTAAATTCTTCATACACTATATTTTACAGTCTGTAAAACTCAAATGCATTTTAGACCACTTTGGATGCTTATTCAAATGTTTAAAATGAGGAAATTATATTAAAAGAAAAGTATTGAATCATTTAGATGCTGACATCTTGTGGGCATTTCTATCCTTAATTTTACCAGTTATACAGCTATTTTAACTATTTATCCGCATCACTTAGGATAAAGCTTGAGCTTTAGAGAAACACAAGTCCAGGTTCTTATCTGGATGTGCCATGGAATTGTTGAGCAAGATACCAAATTACTCCCTTTTATTCCCCTAATTTCCTAAACAATATAAAAAGCATCTAGAATAGTACCTGGCACATGATATAATCTTAATAAACATCATTTTCATTCTTGCAAACGGAGTAACCTAAATAAATGTGTTTTCTTCCTCCTCCTCCCTCTCTCCCTCCTGCTCTTCCTCATTTTCTCTCTCCTCTCCTCCCTCTTCTCCTCTTTCTCTTCCCCCTACTCTTGCTCTTCCTTTTGCTCATATTCCTCTTGTTTCTGCTTCTGCTCCTTCTTCTATTGGACTCTTTATAAATATATACCCATGATGAGTAGTGGGGAAATGAGAGAAAGGCTTATTTATTTATCAGATTTTAAAGACTTTTTTCTGCTTGTTTTTAAATCTGTTGTTATCTAATGTATTTTAGCACCAAAAATAGCAAAAAGAAAGTAAAAATTATGAAAAATATATTTCTGTTACATAAATTAATTCTAAATTTTTAAGCACACAAATTTAAATGTAGAAGATTTTTATTCAGATAGAGTTTGAGTGTTTTCTATAAATGTGGAAGAATTCCAGATATTAAATTATTGACTGTGGAAGGAACAAGTAAAGAGTCACTGGGCAGTTGCGAACACCACTGTGGTGAAAATCTGTCTCCTCCAACCCATTAAGTCTCTTCTAACATATGCACTCTCTTTTCTCCATGGCAAATGAGAAAGTCAAGTTCTTGAGACAACTTTCTTCTTTTATCACTGTTCTTTCAAACTGTTTGATTTGAAGAAAATTATAAGTGGGATCTAATTAGTTCTAGATTTTTAAATAAACCTCATTTGGGTGTTTTTTCCCTGATATTGCCTCATGATGAAAGGTTAGACATTTTGTGGAGGAATTTCACAAAAGAGATGTGATGTTCTTATCATCCTCTTAAGTCACATATGACTTTGAAATTTCCCATTATTGGAGTTGTTGGCTCAGATCATTTCATTGAGGAGTTCAGCAATATGTCTTTTTCCCTCTACGATTTTTTCTCTTGTCCTTTATCGTTAAGTATTTTGTATACTTAATATTGCATACTTAATTTTTTGTATACTTAATTTTGCATAATATTTTAATACTTGTAAATATTTTGTTGCTCATCAAATTTTCACCCATAGTTTTAGCACATACTAGTATTTCTTGGCCAAATTAATTATTATTACAATTGTTAACTGTGATTTTTCTACTATTATTCTTCTACATGTATTATTGAATAAATATAAATTATATGAAGAGAAACCTATCTCTCTCTTTGTTTCTTTGTTTCTTTCTTTCCTTCTATTAGTATGAACCCATGGATTATTTTATTTTATTGATTATAATCCATCATTATCAATCTTGTCCCAAATTTGGTCAGTGGGAACCTCTTTGAGCTTGTTCCTGGCTGGGCATGGTGGCTCACACCTGTAATCCTAGCACTCTGGAAGGCCGAGGCGGCCAGATCACTCAAGGTCAGGAGTTGGAGACCAGCCTGAGCAAGAGCGAGATCCCGTTTCTACTATAAATAGAAAGAAATTAATTGGCCAACTAAAAATATATAGACAAATTTAGCTGGGCATGGTGGCACATGCCTGTAGTCCCAGCTACTCGGGAGGCTGAGGCAGAAAGGTTGCTTGAGCCCAGGCGTTTGAGGTTGCTGTGAGCTAGGCTGACACCAGGACGCTCTAGCCTGGACAACAGACTGAGTCTCTGTCTCAAAAAACAAAAAACAAAACAACAACAACAACAACAACAAAAAAAAAAAAAACCAAAGGAGCTTGGTGCTGTGTCCTTTTGACAGAGCCCTGTCATTCTTTGAGATCTCCTCACTTTCTGACACAAAGTTATATTGCAGGCTGCTTTCCCTTCTCCAGTCTAGAAATAGCCATTTATTTCCTCAAGGAGCCCCAATTCCTTTAAAGAAGAATGTTCAAGAGAAACCAGTATCTGTGTGATAGGTATGCTCATCATTATTGCAGTATCGTTATTCTCAGACAGAGCTGAACAATATATGTATAGTATATATGCACACACTCTAACTATATTTCCACATTGAAAACCCAATTTGCACTGATACAATTTAAGTCCAAGACACAATGTTCTCCCTTTCCATAACTGTAACTCCCACCTCTGACAGCGAGAAACCTGGCTTTCATTATTTTTAGTTTATTTTTTGGTTCAAAAAATAAATGCAATGAATGTCCCATCGTCACCTCTGTCCCTCTCCCCAGGAGTCCCTCTTCTCTCATGCTGAGCCACTGCAACCACCACAGCTCTCCTCCACTGGTTCTCTTCTCGCTCTGCTCTAACTCCAGCAGCTTGCACCAGGCTGAGGCCACCAGCAACCACAGAGCACCCTCCTCACACTGCTCCACTACCCTGCTCTGATAAGAGGATTCTCACATTCAAAAATTTAAAAATTCTGGCCGGGCGTGGTGGCTCACGCCTGTAATCCTAGCACTTTGGGAGGCTGAGGCGGGCGGATTGCTCAAGGTCAGGAGTTCGAAACCAGCCTGAGCGAGACCCCGTCTCTACCAAAAATAGAAATAAATTAATTGACCAACTAAAAATATATGTACAAAAAAAATTAGCCGGGCATGGTGGCACATGCCTGTAGTCTCAGCTCCTCCGGAGGCTGAGGCAGTAGGATCGCTGAGCCCCAGAGATTGAGGTTGCTGTGAGCCAGGCTGACGCCACGGCACTCACTCTAGCCTGGGCAACAAAGTGAGACTCTGTCTCAAAAAAAAAAAAAAAAAATTTAAAAATTCAAGGGATTCCTAGCCACTTATCTTTGTCCAGTTTCTCTGAGAAGCAAATGTCAAGAGTAGATTAAATACAGAAGGACTTTATTCAAGGAAGTGGTCATGTGTGAGAAAATAGGGAAGGAGCCAAACAAGCCTGAGAGAATTGTCAGCATGCAAACAAGCCTTGACTTCAAGTGGTGAAAAAAAAGAGAGAGGTTGCAGGGAAGCGTAGAAGGAAAGTTTGGCAAAGCCTTTCGGGTTCCTCAAGCCAAAGCAAGCTATCAGAGTCATCCCATGACCCTCTGAAATCTTTTTGCTTCAGTATGCATCTCTGCCATGCTAATCATTGGGTAGAAATAGCCTATCAAAAGCATGGGATGACTGCAAAAGAAAACAGAGCAGCTGGGCCTCTGGGCAACTACACTGTCTGTAGTTGAAGGAGTAGAATCTATCAAAACATTCTCGTGGCCACCCAAAGACTATTATCAGTTTCTCTGATTACAGTTGCTTAATATCACAACTCAGAATGAAGACATACCACATTAAAATAAACCCTGTTATATAAATAAGAATTTAGGAGTATATCAAATAAAAAGACATTATTCACCAAACTACTGGCCCTTTTTTTCATCACAACTCAGAAACAAATCAACACCACATTAAGTTAAACCCTCTTCATATAAAAATTTTGAAAAGTGTGTTCTTTAGGAGATTTCTGGAGAAGAGTTTTTATTACATTGGAACACATTATTTACCAAACCACTAGTGTTATAATTCTGAATATGGTGAATGACCAGGTCTTTCTAAGCAAATGCATTTTTTTTAGCAAATGTATCTTTTATTTGTGGCCTGTAGCATTTGAGAACTTTGATTTTTCATTTGGCATGTATGTGCTTTTTTATGTTGTATCAAACCTTCTCAAATAAAGAAATACAAAGAATAGGCAGATTGTTCACATTTGGGGAAATGCAAGTTAAATGGAGGGTGTTATGGCAATAGAGAGCTATTTTACATTACAGAGTTTTATTGAGCAGTTGTAGACATAACTCCTGGCCTTAGAGCTAAAATTCAGCATTTCATACTTTCCTGGATATTACCTTTGAATTTAATCCTTACATTTCAACATGAATTTGGGTGGAGACCATATGTTTAAGCTTCATAAACTCAGTTTAAATTTGGCAGGACGCTGAAAAGCCCTGTGGTCCCCAAATAGACAAAAATGCTATGCAGGGAATATGGCAAAAACACTTAGATAGAGATATAAAACTAGATACCTATAGCAAAAAGATAAATATATGAAAAAATAAGATATTTGAAATGGTTTTCTGATGGAATTTTTAAAGTCTAATTTTCACAAATATCCCTGAAATTTAGATTTTGTCTAAATAAGTGCGAGAGATATACAGGATGAAAGAATTTGAGAAGGGAAAACCCAAGACTCAAGCACTATTAGTGTGATAAAAGAGTAAAACTATTTTTAAAAATACTTATGGTTTACAATTACTTAACATTTTATACACACTGTTGAATGCCTACTATGTGGCAGACACTGTCTTTAAAGGCACTGTTCTAAATGATAACCTCTCGTCACACATATTTATTAAACACTTAAAATGTGGCTGGTTTGACCTGAGGATGTACACAACAGATTTTAGAGGCTTAGAATGGGGAAAAAAAATGAATGTAAAATATCTCATTAATAATTTTATGTTATATGTTAAAATGAAAATATTTTGGATATATTGGGTTAGACAATATATTATTAATATTAATTTAACCTACTTCTTTGTACTTTCCTAATGTGAGTACTAGATAATTTTAAATTATTAAACATAAATCTCGTTCTCTTTCTATTGAAAAAATGTGATAAGTGTGGTTGTGGTAGATATTCACAGATTTTCATCAAATAAGCCTATCTTTTTCATCCTTCTTTGTGCCTAGCAGGATGGCACACCCTCACTCCCTTTGAAGTTAAGTGTGGCCAAAGGTTTCCTTTAACCAAAGAATGATGAGGAAAAGGAGCAGGTGTCACTTCCCATGAAGAAGCTTTAGGGCCAGTGTGCTGTTCACTTCTCCAGCTGCTGTGAACACAGAAACAGATGTCATAAAGAGGCCTCTGTCTTCCTGGCTGCCAAGTGCCTACGATTAGAGCCTTTCCACTTGCATGGTGGGCATCTTGTTTGAGGCAGATAGAAACTTTTAATGAAATTTTTTCCTTGCTGATTTGCTTGAGATCTTTGTAAATTCTGTTTATTGGCCCTTTGTTGGATGTATAGGATCAAACAAACCCATTAAAAAGTGGGCAAAAGACATGAACAGAAAGTTTTCAAAAGAAGATAGATTAATGGCCAATAAATGTGAAAAAATGCTCAACGTCTCTAAGCATCAGGGAAATGCAGATCAAAACCACAGTAAGATATCACCTAACTCCAGTGAAAACGGCTTTTATCAAAAAGTCCCAAAACAACAGATGCTGGCATAGATGCAGAGAGAAAGGAACACTTGCACTCTGTTGGTGGGACTGCAAACTAGTACAACCTTTATGGAAAGTAGCATGGAAATACCTCATAGAACAAAAAGTGGAGCTACCATTTGATCCAGCAATCCTGTTATTGAGTATTTACCCAAAGGAAACAAAGTCATTTGATAAAAAAGATAATTGCACTAGAATGTGTATTACAGCACAATCCACAATCACGAAAATGTGGAATCCAACTAAGTGCCATCAATACGTAAGTGGAGTAATAAAATGTGGCATATGTATACCATGGAGTATTGATACTACTCAGCCATAAAAAAATGGTGAACTAATACCTTTTGAAACAATCTGGATGGAACTGGAGATCATTCTTCTGAGTGAAGTATCACAAAAATGGAAAATCAAACACCACATGTACTCACTGTTAAATTAGAATTAATCGATTAACACTCGTGTGCACATATGGTAGTAAAACTCAATGGAAATCTAGCAGGTGGGAAGGGGAAAGAAAGGAGGGGTAAATTCACACCTAATTGTACAATGCACACTGTCTTGGTGATGGACACACTTATAGTTTTGACTCAAACTGTACAAAAGCAATTCATGTAACCAAAATGTTTGTACCTCTATAATATTCTGAAATTTTAAAACAGAAAGTTTTTCCAAAAACATCTAACAGAAAATAACCAGCCACATGCAAATAAAAAGTAATTATTTTTAAATGATTGTACACCTTGTGCCCAGATCTTGGTTATTAATACTATTCTCCAATTTCTCTTTGAAGAAATGACTGCTTCTAGGGCTGGGACGGCATTAGCCTACAGCTATTCTTATAGTGCTGGAAAGAAAGATATTGTAAAAGACAAAATAATGACAGTATCTCAAAAGGACTCAGGAGTCAATTCAAAGAGCTCCAAGTGGCCAAAGTTAAAACAATTTGAGCAACAAAAAATAATATATTTCATTACATTTCGAAACATAAATAAATATCTATGTTTCTATACTGATATAAATAAATGATTGAATAAGTAAATAAATGGGATATACTTAGTGACTTGTTTCCAAATAGCACAGTATGGAGAGGCAAGTGGTGGATAAAAGTAACTTCACAGTGGAGAAGTCTGGCAAATGCTACCTTTTCCAGGTTATCAATGTTAACATGACCAGTAACTCATGTTGGTATCAGCTACTGTTGATATATAATGTTGACAGTGACACTTCATCTCTGTGGCCTTCTTCCCAAAAAATGATAACTCACCTAACCTGAGAAAAACATCAGATAAAACCAAATTGAGGGACTTTCTGCAAAATGCCTGACCAGTACTCCTCAAAACTGTCAAGGTCTTGAAAAAGCAAAGAAAGTCTGAAAAACCATCACAGCCCAGAGGAACCTAAGGAGACATGACAATCAAATGTAATCTGTTATCCTGGACAGGATCTGGGAACAGAAAATGAACATTAAAGAGAAGCTAATAAAATTCAAATAAAATACAGAGTTCAGTTAATAACAATATATCAACATTGGGTCATGAGTTATGGCCAATGTGCCGTAGTAATACAAAATGAAAACATCAAGGGAAACTAAGTGTGGCATATATGAGGACTCTGCACTGTCTTTGACAGTTTTCAGCAAATCTAAAACTATTCTAAAACAAAATTTTATTACAAAATAAAAAATTGTAGCTACTTATAAAATTTCTTTATTTCTTAATTGTGAGATAGCTAAGCCAAGATTCAAAACTTCCTCTTCCTGATAACTTCCTAGGAACTTTTCCTGCTCTCTGAGAGCAACTGCATTAATCAAAGAAGATTCTCTCAGAAAAACAAGATAGGAGACTTCA
This sequence comes from Microcebus murinus, assembly GCF_040939455.1. NCBI lineage: Eukaryota > Metazoa > Chordata > Mammalia > Primates > Cheirogaleidae > Microcebus > Microcebus murinus. Next base: position 111,687,487 of record NC_134104.1, on the reverse strand, counting down.
CTGTAGTGAAATTTTCTGTTCATATTGACCCTGGTTGTTGTTTCAGCTAAACTTGAAAATCATTGAAATACTGAGTTACTAATTAGATTAAAATTAGTGAAAAGTGAATATTATATTTTATTAATACAAAGCTATATTTTTACCCTTACCCTGTCAGTTGAACTGACCATTCAGCTTTGAGTGGTCCTGGATCTAAATCAAATTTGAATAAGAAATTTGGTTATTTCTACCTATGAGCTTCAGTCCATGCCTCTGGGAATAAATTAGATGTTAAAAATAACTCCACTCAAAGTTATTATTAACCAATTTGTATAAACATATATAGAGTGTGGAGTCCATGAATGAAAATTGTTTTATATCATGGGGTGAGGATTTTAAATGTGCTTTTGAATCTCTAGCCATTGACATATAACCTAATTCAAAGTTTAATCTAATTACTGTAGAATCATGTTCCCACCATCTTTCCTTTCTTTTTCTCTTTGTCTTCTTGCCCTGCCCCTCTGTCTTCTTTCTCAAATTTTGGTCGTTTATCTTTTTTCCATATTTCTTCATGTCCTAGGGAGGAACTGGAGAATATAAGGTTTCCGGGGAAATCAGGGTGCCCATTACTGCGTGGAATGGATGGAACTTACTCCCACATCTCAGTGTGATGCAGGCCCAGCCCACTGACAGCATCATCTCTGTGTGTTTTCACACAGCTGTAGAGTCACTGAACTGACCTTTAGGCCCTATGGCTGTGCATATTCAATGAGAATTCTTTATTAATGGGCCAAGGTTAAACAAGGAAATGGAGAAATTACTGTGCAAAGTGCTTTAATCCAGCCAGTCCTCCTTCCTTTTTTCTTCCTTGATTAAAATTTTTTCTTTCTTTATATTTCCTCTTTCTTTAAAATCTATATCCTTTATCTTGTATTTTATTCTACACTTATTTTCCTTCACCTTATCATGTACAATTACACACACACATTCCAAAGTTGCAACCAATGTTCTCATCCCTTTGAAGGGTTTCTTTGTTACATTAAAGGACTCACTACCCTCTGTGTATAATGTCTTAAAAAATTGAAGCTCTGACTCCAGGGTGGAGGGGAGGCAAGGGCAATGTACATAATCTTAACGTTTGGCCCCCATAATATGCTGAAATTTTTAAAAAATGTTATTTTGTGCAGAGTTCTAGATGTCATAAGATGAATAAATATATTAATATAGCCTATGTAAGGTGAGCATTCTGTGTTGGACTATAATTTTGCCAGAATTATATAAGTGCTACATACTTTTAGATAAGAGCTTTTAAATTTAAATCACTTAGTCAAATAGAGCTCTCTCCAGATATTTCAGCAATGTCTATTTAGAAAATTATATGAGGTTCAAATTATCATATCATCTTATAGTTCAGAATGGGAAGCCATTCTGGTAAATGGATCTTTTTTTAAAGCAAATAACTAGAAAGAAAAACAAACCTTTTGACCATTATCTAAAATCTACTTTTCCTAATAAGGTTGAACTAAATCATCCAGACAGAACTTCAAACTCAAACTACTTTTCCTGATTATAAATAACCAGGAGAAACCCCTAAAGACATTACTCATATCTAAACTTCAGATTAAAGATTTTATGTCAGTGGTTTCTGCATTTGACCTTACAGATAACTAACTCCTTGCCCCACACAGTTACTTTTATTTGGTCATCAACTATTAATTTTCCAAGTGTACCATATCCACAATGGAAGGTACAGAGATTATAAAATACAATTCCCACCCTTTGGGAGACTATAATCCATTTATCATATTATTATACTATAAAAAGAACAAAAAAATACATCATTAATGTTAAAACATGCAGATAGATCAAAAGAGCAAATCCTAGGGTGATGTTCCTCACTGATACCCTGAATTCCCATCCACCCATATCTACCCAGAAGCATCACATTAAACAAAAGATAATGTGGAAATGTTCAAACTTATTTTCCTTCATTTACTCTGGAACACCATATACATCACCTCTCTCAGTCTTTGGTCCACTCCATTTTTAATCTAGAAGTGGTGATGAGGAATGAGGTCTCCAGAGTGTGCCTGGCTCTGTCTCAAGAAGTTTTGTGATCTTAAATATATCATTTACTCATTTGGAAGCTCAGTTTCTTCACCTGCAATAGTACGTTAATATTAGAATTTATGTTATTTGTGATGCTTAAAATAAAATAATTACAATATTTAGATTCAGTGTTTGCATATAGTAAGCATCTAATAAACATTGGCTATAATTATTACCTACCCAGTGGTTAATTGCTTCCTGTTCTCAGGAACTAAACCTCAGGCAAGATGCACCATGCTCTATAGCCAAATTGTGCCTCAGCACAGCAGCAGACAAATCTGTATATCACTATGTTCTGGTAAATGGATATATAGAAGTGCCAAGGAGGGAGAAATTGTTTTTTCAGTATAGGAGAGTTAGATAAGTCTTCACAGAAATATAAAATTTGTTACTTTTCCATACAAACACATGATAATATTCAAATTCTATTTATAATTTTTGCCTCAAAAATTACAAGTAGTCTTGCTTTAGATAAAGGTTGAAATGGCAGTATACTATGTTGGTTCCTGACCCCTTCTATGAAAATAATTCTGACATATGACCCACTTTTGTAACTTAAAATTTGGGTGAAATTTAGTTTTGTATTGTTCTTTATAATTCACTTTAAACATTATATTTGGTAAACTCTTTGCTCTAAGAGCCTTATGATGGCATTTGGCAAAAGGCAACCTCAAATTCTGACACAAAGAGAAGTGTCACAGAAGATGGGAAATTTGAACTGTAAAAATTATATTATCTCTTTAAGCACAGCCATCACCAACAGAACACGCATAAAAATATAAAAGGATATCATACTATTGGTAAAGAATTTAAGCTCTTCCAATATCTAAATAAAATTTCATAAAATACAATGCAGCCTTCTCAAAAGGGACAGCAGTGGTTTGGCTTTGAGTGACAAAGATAATTATATCAGTTTATAAATTAACTACCAGTATGACAGATATCAAGACATTGGATATTATTGAATAATTGACATCTTGTAATATGTTTAAATTAGTTAATTTCCTTCAATTCATTAATTTTTAAATTAATCAGTTCTATATGTTCTTTTGCAAAAACCTGGAAGGATTTTCCTGCAGCTCAACATTGCCCTCCTATGGATTAAAAGCCATAATATGATATTTCTGGTCTTTAAAAAAGAAATAAGAAAACTATAATCCTATGACACAGGTTTTAAAAGATGCAATTAGCTCTCAGAATCCTGAATAACAGCACACACGACTGTCCCCAGCACCCCTAGCATGACTGTATCCTATTTAAACTCCTTCCATGAATCACTTCTGCCCTGAAGAGAGTTCCCAGCTATAAACTACATGTGGTCTTGTGAGAGGGCAATCAGTGTGGGAAAATGAGCAACATCATGATGGGACAGTAGTTATTTCCCTGATTCTAGCCAATACTTAAAAGGACATTTCAAGGTGTAATGTAAGTTAAAGTCAAGCAGTTGGACAGGGCAGAAATAACTGCTCAGTATTAGGATGATACCAATTAAGCAAAAAGTTAATGGTAAGGGCTTAGGAAATTTATTTTTTGAAAAAAGCATTTTAGAATTTTATTGTTCTTTTTTGAAATGACAATATTAAGGATATGCATTGTGTGTTTGCAGATGGTGGTGAAAAATAATAAGTGGCTCAACAATAGTCACTTTCACAAAATATGCATAAAAATTCCTTAATTATTATAAAATAAACTGCAAGTAATTCTAGGATAAGTTCTTTTAACCTCTCTGAGTCTCAGTTTATTCATCTGTAAAACAGTGTTATTATTCCTATTTTGAAAGTTTGAGCACATGGGTAAGAAATAACATTGCCAAAGTTTCTTATTTAGCATATCTTGATGCAGAGTGGAAGCTTTATAAACGGTGGCTGATTAGTAAATAGAAGCCGTAACCATCATCTTGGATTTTAGAGTTTGCCATGCCCTTTCACATATACTATTTCATTTCATTTTATTAAATATCGTATCATTATTGAGGTCACTTCTCAGTGGCATAAGTCCCTGGAATCTTCAAAGTATAGAAGAGGGAGAACAATCTTGCTTGGAAAATCTTAAGGAACTTAATGAGAGTAGGGAAAAACGATTCATCATCTCAAGACCAACTCACAAAAGCAGAATCTTTCATTTTGATTTTATGATAAAAGTCCACATCCATAATTTAACATAATTTCAATTATCTCCCACTTTAGTACCCTCTTTTAACCATTAAAAAGTCTGCATTCCAAAAAGGTGGTGGGAGCCATTTATAAGACAACCTGGAGAAATTAATTCAAGACCTTCATTTCTGGGTGTAAGTGTTTAACCTTAGCTGTGTTTTCTGGAAATTTTATATTCTTGTGGGTTCTTGGTGTGGTAGGAAATATAGCTCCAGTTCTTTCTTGGCCTAGGTTTATCAGGCATCAATCACCTTGATCCCAAAGATATTATTTATGACATGTGTATCTTCTTCAACATCCAGCATATTTAGGTAGGTCAAACACCAACTGCAAGCAAGGGTAGGGAAGGTAAAGATTCTAATTATTTGATCATGCTCTAATCACAGGACGTACATGAATAAGTCTTCTGAGGCAAAGGGAAATGCAGCATGTCACAGCATTCACCATAAATAAATTCAAAATGTTGATGAGTAGTATTAACCATCTTAACAGACACTATCTAGAAGACAAAAGGAAAATGAAGCCAAACTATGAAGGGTTTCAAAATAATGAAAGGTAATTTTTAGAGCATGATAAGGCACTATTCTACATCCTTCACATGAATTAACACGTTTAATCACCACAGCAAACTTAAGAAATATGAATGTATCCACAGTTTACAAGTTAGAAAACTAAGGCCCATAGGTTTGTACTTAAGATTACACATTTAATAAGTGAGTGAACCTTATTCAAACAAAAGATAAAGCCAATATTCAAATCAAAGGTGTCTGGTTCCAGATTACTACTTCATGATAGTCCCTTTCTAGATTATTAAACATATTCATGCATTTTTCTCTTAAAATCCACCACAAATTAAAGATCTTTGTACTGGTTGGGAGTACAAAGTAAAATTTGCTAGTAAAATTTACTAAAATTGTCTCCCTCTGTAAGGTAAAGTTATAAGTCAATATAATTAGATTTTATTAGGAAACGAGCCAGTGAAAAATATTGTCTTCTTCTGCTTGAGGGAGAAAGGTTTGTAAAAGTTTTTTATTTTTGTTTTCATTTTGTCTGATGGGTAGAATCTCTAGGAGAGCAATATGGAAGGCCTGATCCCAAGTCGTAGACCAGAGTTGTTATAGATAGAATTACATTGTCCATGATTAAAGGCTGCTCAGAGACCCATATCTATTCTGCTATCTCTGAAATATGAAACGGTAACCCTTGCCCACTGAGCCATGGCAAAGAGAGCCCCCATCAGCACCTATAGAAATTGACAACTGCTCCAAGGGAAAGAGCCTGCAGCCTAAAATTAACCGATGCTAAGATCAAGATGGAAACAATGAGAAGATCAGAATTAATGGTACTTTCTTCTTTGTGACACCCAAATAGACCTCTTTCCTTTGCAGAAAATGGACAACTATTCCTAATGCATAAGTCCTATACATTAATAAAGAGAAACACTGAAAATAGGCATTTATTTCAGAAGGCGAAATAGTTTATTTTTATAATGCTTCAAAGAAGTACCATTTAGTCAATCAGAGGTTGTGAGTCTCAGAAACAATTAACAAACTAGAAGCTCCCACAAGATTTATGGCCCTAAACACTAATCCTGCCCCCACAGACAAGCTTTACATCATACTCTTGCAGATTCCTTCCCTAAGGTACATTTGAAAAATGTTAGCAGAAAACTCCTCACCTTCAATAATGTTCTTTATCTTTTAATTTCAGTTGGATCTATAATGTTGCAAGGTGCCCCTTTTGGGTGAAAAGCATTTTAAAACAAATTAAATATTCCTATGGCCTTGAACATAACGTGAAAAACTATTTGGAAGCAGGCTCCATGTAACCGCCTTGTTGTTTCCTTTTTGTCTTCCCTGTCACTTAGGCAGATGAGAAGGTGAAATGAACAGGGGAGAGGCCACAAGGAGGAGAAGAGGCATGAAAAAGAGTGAGGGTAAACAGGGAAAAGCAGAAGGGAGATGAAGAACAGGAATAAGAAGACAAAATGCATTTGAATGAAAACTGGGGAAGGAGGAAGCTAGAAGAATACATGAGAAATGGAAAAGGAGTAAGGAAAAAGCCTATGAATTCTCCTTATTTTTTCCTCTAAAGGATTAGGAGATCATTTTAGGACTTATTTGAGTTGGATTTGGTTAAATTTTCAAGCAACAGCGTTGTGAGTTATAAATTTGCATACTTTGCCAGTTTAAAAGAGCAAAAATTCTAAAGGAGGGCAGGAGGCCAACATTTTTTAAGTGCATCATCTGCTTATAAGGATATGATGGCTGAAAGGGAAAGCCAGCACCTTCAAAGAAAGATGTGAAAAGAGACATGGTATAGGAAGTCTGCCATCTACAAGAAAAATCTGGAGAAGACAAAATGTCTGGTTATGTTAGTTAAGTGTGGTCTTGTTCTAAGGTTTTCCAGCTTATTTGCCAGGCTGCGGAAATGGCAATATAAATAAGATGTAATTATTGGTTTGCCCTTTGACAATTACAGACATATTGAGATGAAAGGAAAGCATCAGAGAGATCACAAGGCTAAAATCCCATAGGTCACAAACCTAAATGCTTACTGAGGTCAGGGACATGAATGCTGAAGGGGGCCCAGTGGGTTCTGTGGCAATCAGAAGAGTTTACACTCCTTGTAAAAGGGACAGTTGCTTTTGCCATGTGAGCACCAGACCTAATTTCTCATGAGAAGCTGGAAACTCAGATTATTTGTATAATAATGTAGCTTTTAAATTTTCATGAGTATTTGATTAAAAACAAAAAGGAAGGAAGGAAGGGAGGAAGGAAGGAAGGAAGGAAGGAAGGAAGGAAGGAAGGAAGGAAGGAAGGAAGGAAGGAAGGAAGGAAGGAAGGAAGGAGGGAGGGAGGGAGGGAGGGAGGGAGGGAGGGAGGGAGGGAGGGAGGGAGGGAGGGAGGGAGGAAGAAGGGAGGGAGGGAGGGAAGAGGGAGAAGGGAGGAGGGAGAAGGGAGGAAGGGAGGGAAGGGCAGGCAAGTTTTAAGTGAATCAAATAAATCACATCTATAGGCTACCTGAGGTCTTATTCCACACATTTGAGAGGTGAGGAGCTTGGCCCAGGGAAAGAAATGGGCTTTACAAAGGTCACATAGTTAGTGGCAGAGCCAAGCACATGTCAGGAAGCAGGTTTTCTTATTCGCAACTCAGTTCCTGCCCAGTTTGTGCAGATTCTGATATGCTCCCAAACTCACACTCAAATTCTTACTTTTCTCCAGAGCTTGGCAGTGGCCTTGCTTGTGTGATTCCCTTTCCTTAGCAGCTTGGTTGAATAGTATCCAGATAAGCCCCAACTCCACAGCCAATGTTGCTCTGGTCCACCAAGTAAATCTTTTCTTGATCTGGGAAGCAAATTGGAAAAGAGGGTTAAACACTTTAATATTTCGAGGAGGTTCTAAGAGTTGGAGTCAGTGCAACTGAAATCTTCACTCCACACTGGGCCTAATGTTTTGAAATCTGTCTTTTCTTTCCATTCAACATTTCTAAAGTGTTGGTGCTGAGCTGGATATAAAAACAGCTCCAAAAATACGATTTAACAAAGATCTTAGTTTTTTTTTTTTTTTTCAAGTACTCTGACTTAACTTGTGTGGGTAAAATTTAGAGTCAAAGATGCTCTGAAAGAAGTACAGTTCTGTATAGTCAGAAGAATAAAGAGGCTGCATAAAATGAGGATTATAAAAGGTCAAAGGAACAGAAAGGTGATGAGAGATAAGGAGTAAAGAATCATATGCGCACTATGGCACGATTTAACACTATTAAGGAATCGTATTATTATATTATGCAGGCATGCACCCCTTAAAGATATTTTGGTCAATGAGGAACTACTTATACAGGATGGTCCCATACAATTACAACAGAGCTGAAAAATTCCTAAAGTCGTGGAGATGTCATAGCTCAACACATCCCTCACTTACATGTGGTGATGCTGGTGTGAACAAACTTTCCACACTGCCAGTGGTATGAAAGCATAGCACAAACAATTAAATATAGTACATACGGTATTTGATAATGACAATAAATGACTATGTTACTGGTCTATGTAATTATTGTACTATATATACTTCACCATTATTTTAGAGTATAACTTCTAAAAAAAAAAAAAGTTAAATGTAAAACAGCCTCAGGCAAATCCTTCAGAAAGTATTCTGGAAGAAGGCATTATTATCATAGGAGATGACAGTTCCATGCATCTTATTGCCCCTGAAGACCCTCCAGTGAGACAAGATTTGGAGGTGTGTCTTAGTTTTTAGCAAAAAAGTTTAAAAAGGAAAAAATAGATAAATAAAAATTTTAAAAATAAAAAAGCTTATAGAATAACTGATATAAAAAAAGAAAATTTTTTGTACCACTGTACAATGTATGTTTTAAGCTAAAGTGTTATTACAACAGACTTAAAAATTTTATAAACTAAGAAGTATACTCAGTAAAAAGTTGCACTAAGCTAAGGTTATTTATTAATGAAGAAAGAAAAACAATCTTTATAAATGTAGTTTAGCCTAAGTGTACAGCATTCTTGAAGTCCACAGTAGTGTACAGTAATGTCCTAGACCTCACATTCACCCACCATTGACTCACTGACTCACCCAGAGCAACTTCTAGTCCTGCAAGCTCCATTGATGGTAAGTATCCTATACAGGTATATTATTTTTATATTTTATACTGTATTTTTTCTGTATCATTTTTATGTTTAAATACGTTTAGATAACAAATACCATTGCTTTAGAATTGCCTACAGTATTCAGTACAATAATATGCTGTACAGGTTTGTAGCCTAGAAGCAATAGGCTCTACCATGTAGCCTAGTATGCACTAGGCTATATCATCTAGGCTTATATAAATACACTTGAAATACATTTTGTTGTTCACACAACAAAATGGCCTAATGACGCATTCCTCAGAATGCATCCCTATTGCAAATGGATGCATGACTGTACCATAAATATGGTTTAAAAGGTATATTGTAGTAAAGATATCCCTCAAAACACAAATCATGCAAAGGAAAAAGAAGTTTAAGACAGTATTTGAAGAGTAATTTTATAAAATAAATGGAAAAGCAGCTACAGATTGTAGCTCCTTCAATATCAAAACTCCCAGTCACCAAGCATCATATATATGTCTGTTCTGTACCCTAAAAATGGCTCCTACCCAGGACTTGACTTGCTGAATTGCTAGAGAAATCTCCTATATTCATGATTATGTTATGAATCATGGCAGATATGAATTATAAATATTTATAATGTCTTCTTTTGTACCAAAGATGTTTACTATTTAAATACATGAGAGAGTTGGGCGGGATTTATTTGATAATACTGGAAAAGAATTGGTGATCCCTGGAAGACCAGAGCACTATTCTATTCTTGGGAGCTGATGTGGTTATTGTCATCAGCAGTCTCTTTCAAAGGCTTAGAGATTTTAATAAAAGCAATAAGGACTTATGCGTAAATAGAAAATTCTTTCATGTGCTTTTAACCAACAGAATTTAATTAAATATGATTGCTATGTTGTATATTTTTTAACCAAATCTTCAGAGTTGTCTACTGGTACTGACAGCTTCAGTCGACAAGACACAAAAGCTTTGGGAAGGGGAAGGCATGTGTGTGGGATTCACTATTAAAATTGTGGAAGAAAAAGAAAGATTCAAGTAACAAAGATATGGGGTTTGAATTCTTTTTCTCTGCTACTATTAGTAAAGATTCTGCTTTTCAATATCAAATTAATTTCAATAAATGTTATTACCATAGAGGAAATAATACAGGAATATATTTCAAAATTCAGAATACCATTTATCTTATCTCTCTAGAGAAGTCTTTTCCTTTTGCTTTGCTTTCCTACTGAGGTTGCCTAAGGCTCAGCCTATGTAGAAGTCACAGAACCTCCTAAGGTGACTGATAAACATAGGATCCTCCCCTCAGCAGATCCATCATTAGAAACTTGCTTCTCTATCCCACAATTCCTCAGCTTCCGTGATCCCTCAGATGAACTTGTGGAGGCTGCTTCATCTCATGATCTAAAAATATACCTGGGAGAGGGGCATGTTTCCTCTAGTCCCATGGTGGCAAATACAACATTGACACTGAAGATTCCCACATCTATCTCTTTTTAGATAAAGTCCCTTTTCTTCATTTAAGGCTCATATATCTAACTGCCTCAAAGATACCTAAAATTCACCATACCCAAATGAGCTCATTGTCATCCCCTGAACACAAACATGCTTTTATCACAGTAGTAGAACTACCATTCACCCAGTTGCCCAAGACAGAAACCTGATTGTAAATGTTGGCTCCTCTCTCTCATTCTCCCTCTTTTCCTACAGCCAATCAATTATGCATATCAGTTTTATTCAGCAATTTCATTTGCCTAAAAATATTTGCCAAATTTTCTTTATATTCTCATTGGAGAGCATGAGATGCTTCCTAAATCATTGCCATCTCTTTGTAACTGGGATAGCTTCTCAATTTTTTTAAACCTCTACAATTAATTCATTTCTGTAGGCTGATTGACCTTTAAAAACTGTAATGCTCAGCTGGTAAAGCACTTCAATAGTTCCCCATTGCTCTTAAGGTAAAGCTGAAGCCCTATGTGGCTTACCTGGTCAATGTAACTGCCTTTAGCTTCTCCTGGACTACTTTTCCCATTCTGATCAATTTACTCTCTTATTCCAACTTTAATTGTCTAACTTATTCATCATAGCTCAGCTTAGATATAACTTCCCTTGAAAGCTTCCCTTGACATTCCCTATGTACTTCACAGGCATAATGTGTTTTTCTCAATTGGCACTGAGAGTACTGTAATGCAATTACATGTTTCTGAATTCAACAGAGATTTATTGAGTGTCCATTATATGCCAAGTGTTATTCTAGATGCTGGAAGTACAGAGGTAAACAAAAAAGACAAGTTTCCACTCTCATGGATTTATATTTCAATGGAGGTTATTAAATCAACAAATAAATACATGTTGGAGAGTGATGGTTGTCATGAAGAAGTATGGAGCAGAATAAGAAGAGAGAATGTGATGGGGGCAAGAAGAAACCTTTAATTCAGGGGAATGAGGGAAGTCTTCTCTGATAAGCCAGCAGGGTAGCTGAGACATGGAAGTGGGGGAGCAAGTCATGTGGGCCTCCGAGAAAGAGGATTCCAGGCAGTAGAAGAACACACACAAACACACTACAATAGAAATGAACTTGGCTGAATCCAGGACAAGGAAAGGACCAGCAAGGGGGAGGGTGACAGGATGAGGTCCACGTGGTGGCAGTGAGAGGCAGAATGGCACAATCACATAGGGCACTGAGGTCCTGATGTAGCCTTTGGGTTTGATTTTGCCTGGAATGGAAGCCATGGAGAGCTTTGAGAGAGTTGTGATATGCACAGACTCTGACTCCTGTGTGGAGAAAAGACTATAAGAAACAAAAGCTGAGAAATGAGAGACCATTTAGAAGACAGTTGCTTTCAAGGGTCCTGAAAAGAGAAGATAGTGGCTGGGACTTCTGTACAGTGGTGGAGTCAGCAGGAAGTGGGTGTTTTGGGAGCATATTTTAAAAGTAAAGTGCAGATGGGCTGGACATAAGATATGAGAGAAAGAAAGGAGTCAAGGATCACACCACATTTTTTGTCTGAGCAACCAGCAGAGTTAGCATTGCAGTAACCCTTATCCACAGGCCATATGTTATGTTCCAAGTCCTCCAGTGGATGCATACATACCTATGATGGAGTTTATTTTATAAATTAGGCACAGTAACAGATTAACAACAATAACTAATAATAAAATAGAACAATTATAACAGTACACTGTAACAAAAGTTGTATAAACATGGTCTCTCCCTCATTCTCTCCCTCTCTCTTTCTCAAAATATCTTATTTTACTGTACTCACCCTTCTTTTTGTGACGATGCTGGATGATACAATGCCTATGTGCGTGATGAGATGAAGTGAGGTGAATGACATAGGCATTATGATGGAGTGCGAGACTACTACTGGGCTTCTGACAGCACGTCAGAAGGAGGATCATCTGCTTTCAGTGATCTTGAATCATTGAACCACGAGGATGTCAATGGTCCGCTATCAAGAGCAGACAGGGGTGGTTAGGGATCCTCATCAAAGTGTTGCTGCAGGGGTTGTAATACATCAGTAATCACACAGGTGAATTTAATTCTGCAATCCACAGGAAGACCATATTCCATGATTTGTTCTTCAATGTCTATGCAATTCGAAACACTTCAGTAAGTTGTGGTAATGTCTGTATTGCTCATTCTGCTTCAGGTTTTCCTTTTTCATCTTCCTCTTCCACTGTAGATGAATCAAGTTCTTCCAACACCTTATTTAACACTTTTTTTTTTTTTTTTTTTTTTTTTTTTGAGACAGAGTCTCACTTTGTTGCCCAGGCTAGAGTGAGTTCCATGGCGTCAGCCTAGCTCACAGCAACCTCAAACTCCTGGGCTCAAGCGATCCTACTGCCTCAGCCTCCCGAGTAGCTGGGACTACAGGCATGCGCCACCATGCCCGGCTAATTTTTTCTGTATGTATTAGTTGGCCAATTAATTTTCTTTCTATTTATAGTAGAGACGGGGTCTCGCTCTTGTTCAGGCTGGTTTTGAACTCCTGACCTCGAGCAATCCACCCGCCTCGGCCTCCCAGAGTGCTAGGATTACAGGCGTGAGCCACCACGCCCGGCTATTTAACACTTCTTGATGGCCTTCAATATGTTCTTCCACTTGTTGGTAAATCCTTTCCCACTAATTTATCTTGCTGTGTGAATGATTTTTCTAACTTTTCCATTGATCCCCAGGAAGCCTTTAAAGTTCATTCATAATTTCATTCCATAAGTTCTTCCAGCAGGCATTTACAGTTTCTGGTTTTGATTTATTGATTGCAGTTTGATTAATGTTATTGTGTCAGCAACAGTGAATGATTTCCAGCACTGCACTATGTCCAGATTGGGGTCTGCATCAATTGCTGATGGAATGTGATCAAATACCAGGCAGGTGTGTGTGGCCTTGACAAACCAAGGATGCCTTTATCAGGGGCTAAAGCAATGAGGTTGTATTTGGAGGTAAAAAATCAACCTCAACAAGTTTCATTTGCATATCAAACAGATTCAGGATGGTTAGGTACATTGCCTATTATTAACGGGATTTTAAATTTCAATCCTTCATCTTCCAAGTATCTTTTCATTTCTGGGATGAAGAATTGGTGGAACTATTTCATGAACAAGTTGGCTCTATGCTTTCTGATTATGTTGCTAGACATGGAAAATAATTTTTGTTTTTGTTTTTGAGAGCATGTGGTTTCTTCACTTTGTACTGCTGCCAGCTTTATCATACGCCCTGCAGCATTGCCACATACTACCAGAGTTAATCGTTCCTGCCATATCCTATGTTTTGGTGACAGTTTTGCACTTTTAAAAATGTATGTTCTATTGGGCATCTTCTTCCAAAAGAGCTCAGTTTTATAGACATTGAAGACTTGCTTTGGATGGTATACTTTCTCCTTACTTAACTTATTCAATTCTTCTGGAAATGTGACAGCAGCTTCTTCATTGGCAGATGCAACCTTGTCGGTAATGTTTATATTTTCTGTCCAAAACTATTCCTGAATCTGTATAACAGTCCCTTACTTGCAGTAAATGGCTTGATGTCACCACTTTCAGGGGATCTTTTGCCGAAGTCTTCATACAGGCTCACTGCTTCCTGGTGAAACACGTTGCCACCAATCTGAACATGTTTTCTTTTTAGTTCATGTCTTCCATCCATAAATTTAGCACCTTTTCCATCTTAACTAAACATCCATCATGCACTATGGCTGAAATTTGTGCAACAACAAAACTAATTGAGGTACGATGGCAAAACTGACACAAATTTCTTTCTGTTTCTTCACAATTTCATGGATAGAAGACTCATTCTAAATGTGTGTGTGTGTGTGTGTGTGTGTGTGTGTGTGTGTAACTTTAGCATTTGATTTTTTTGCTTTCCTTAAGTCAAGAACTTTCACCTCTTCACTTAAAGGAAGCATTTTGCAGTTTCTATCTGGCATATCTAAATTGTCAGCATCACTACTTTTGCACTTTTGGACCATTATTAAGTAAAATAAAGGCTGCTTGAACAAAATCAATGCAATATCACAATAGTCAATAAGCAAGATACTAAGTGATTAATGGGTAGGTGGACATGCTGGACAAAAGGATGTTTCATGTCCCAGGTTCAATAGAGTAAGATTGTGTAAGATTGCATCATCCTACTCATAAATTTATGAATTATTTAATTTGACATTTTCCATTTATAGTTTCAGACCTTGGTTGACCAGGGAAAAGGGGAGACTTCTGTATAATGAGACAGGGAAGACTATGGCAGAGCCAGATTTAGGAACAGGATATTAAGAATTCAGTTTTGGATATGGTAAGTTTGAGATGCCCATTAGAGATCCAAGTTGAGACGTGGAATATCAGTTGGGTATATGAATGGGACTTCAAATTAAGTGTGCTCTCTTAATCACACCTTGAAATGAAACTATGTGAGCACAGGCCCTTTTCTTCTTTCTAGCTGTTAAATTTCTGTGCCTCGCATAGAAATACTTGCACAGAGCAAGTATTCAATAAGTAATTGTTGTTTGATGAATGAATGTATAAATGAATTTCTAGTTTAATGATTTGAAGAACTCCTTAGGTATTTTTGATGATTTCTGAGCTACCACCAATGATCCTGTAATTTTATTTTTTTAAGTAAGAACCAACGTGAATAGGGCATTTGAGTAATTGTTCACTATGGCAAAGTGCCCTCTGTAACAGCAGCAAACCAAAAACAATTATTTCTTACTGGATGAACTATTTGTGTAATTGTTTAGTTTGAAAAATTTTATTTCTAGTCAAGGTCTATGAATCTATGACTTTTTATCCAATGCATACTTAATGGGCTTTGTTTCCAGAGTTCACTTTATGATGGGCCAAATCATTCTCTCTTTATGACTACAATGAAATAGAGACAATTGCCTCTAGGCAGCAGTCACTGTAAAGCATAGGCAGCAGTTTGTAAAGTTCCCTTACAATCTAGATCTGAATATATTCAATGTTGGCCTGCACAGTGGTAAAAGAAAATTAACTGTCAACAAATAAATAACAAAATAATTTTATTTATATTTATGCTTTTTAAAAAATAACAAAAATTATAATATTAAGGAACACTAGGCCAGCCTTCAGGTATGACAATAGTTGGCTAGGAATGAGTGGCTGCTGTGTCTTTAGGGTGGTTATGTACCCTCCTACCACCATCATTAAGAGATCTAATCAGTGTATATTAGGAAAAAGTTGTAGAAAACCCAGAAATTCCTATTTCTTAAATATCAACACCTAAACAAAACCCAGGAATATATAAGGAGAAATAGAAGCCTCAATCCATACCTCATACCAGACAGAAAATTTGAGATAGGCCTCAGACCTAAATGTAAAAAATAAAGCTATAGAGTTGCTAGAAAAAAGCATAACAGAGTATCTTCATAAAGTTGGGGTAGGCAAAGATTTATAATACAGGATCTAGAATTAATTATTCTAAATTATTGAAAAATTAACTGTTTTTAACTATCAACTATTAAACTTTTAAAAATTGATAAAATGGGCTGGGCAGAGTGGCTAACACTTATAGTTCCAGCACTTTGGGAGGCCAAAGCAGGAAGATTGCTGGAGCCAGGAGTTCAAGCCCAATCCAAGCAACATAGTGCCACCTTGTCTCCACAAAAATTAAAAAAAAAAAAAAAAATTAGCTGTGGATGGTGGTGCGTGCCTATAGTCCCAGCTACTCTGGAGGCTGAGGCAAGAAGATCACTTGAGTCCAGGAGTTTGAGGTTGCAGTGAGCTATGATCATGCCACTGCACTCTAGCTAGGGCAACAGAGTGAGACTCTGTCTTAAAAAAAAAGAAAATTGATACAATAGACTTCATCAAAATTTAACACTTCTGTTCATTAAAAGATACTACTGAGAAATTGAATAGATAAGCCATGAACTGGGGGAAATATTTACCACACAATCAGCTCTCTGTATCCATGGCTTCTGTACCTATGGATTCAACCAATCATGGATCGAAAATATTTCTTTTTTAAATTACATCTGTACTGAATATGTACAGACTTTTTCCTTGTCATTATTTCCTAAACAGTATAGTATAATAATGATCTACATAGCATTTATGTTGTATTTGGTATTATATGTAATGTAGAGATGCTGCAAAGTTTATGGAAGGACGTTCATAGTTTATATGCAAATACTACACCATTTCATATCAGGGACTTGAGCATCTATGGATTTTGATCTCTATGAGAAGCCCTGGACTCATTCCACCACTAACACCAAGGGACAACTGTACGTATAAGCAATTCCATCAACTTAATAATAAGAAGAAAAATGCCCATTTTAAAAATGAGCAAAAGCTTTATATAGGCACTTCACTAGGGTGAAATATAAATGACCAATGAACATGTATGGATGTTCAACACCTTTAGTCATCAGGGAAATGCAAATGAAAGTCACAATGAGATGCCATTACATATCCACTAGAGCAGCTAAAATCAAAAAGACTGATAATGCCAAATATTGGCAAGGTTGTGAAACAACTGAAACTCTGATACATTGCTAGAGTATAAATTGGTCGAGTTAGTTTGAAAATTGGTCTGTCAATTTCTTATAAAACTGAACATCTTTCTACTCTATGACCCACAAATTCCATCCCTAGGTACTTATCAAAGAGAAATGAAAAGTACATGTCTATAAAAAATGTGTGCAAAAATGTTCATAGCAGCCTTAGTCATAGTAGCCAAAAACTAAAAATAATCAAATGTTTATCAACTGTGAATGGATTTAAAAATTGTGCTTTATACAATGAAATAGTATTTGGTAGAAAAAACCCCTACTGATACCGACTAACGGCATGGAAGAATCTTAGAAATAATATGTTGAGTGAAAAAAGTTATCCACAAGGAATATATGCTGTATCATTTTACGTATAACAAGTTCTAGAGAAAGAAAACTAAGCCGTGGTCAAATATAAGAGTGGT
Organism: Microcebus murinus; assembly: GCF_040939455.1. NCBI lineage: Eukaryota > Metazoa > Chordata > Mammalia > Primates > Cheirogaleidae > Microcebus > Microcebus murinus. The sequence continues at coordinate 111,670,206 of NC_134104.1, read as the reverse complement.
TGCTTTGAGGTAGAGTTGGTAGTAAGGATTAACTAGAAAGAGTTTCTAGGCTGCTGAAAATGTTTTATATCTTGATAGGGTATAGATTATATTCAAACTATAAATTTTATTCAAACTATAAATTTTACATGTAAAATCTATGCACTTCACTGCATATTGGTTATACCGCTACTAAAATTAGTTTTACTGCCAAAAATATGCTATTAAAATAGCTAAATGCAATTATTTCTACCAAGTGCAAAATTAAACATGAATACCCAATTAGCAAATTTTTAAAGAAAATAATGTACTTTTCGCCCTTTTATCACTATCTCAGTTATCAATTTATTTTAATAAACCTCTTAGAGAATTTTGATTAAACCATTATATTGTTTTAATGAGCTTATACTTTGTACATCTTAGCTGTGTAAAAAAATCAGACTCCTACAGGTCCAGATTACTGCAGCTGTACAAGTGTTCAAAGAGGCCCCAGGGAGCAAGTGATATCACATACTTCTGCTAAACATCAGAACTTTTCCCTCCCATTGGTATTTCTAATCCTCAACTCACACCCCTTCCCTTCCTGATTGGCAGAAGCTGACAGAAGAGATTAGTATCATTCAGTGACCCTCTGTGTAAAACACCCACAAAGTAAACTTTCCCCAGTTAGAGATTTCCTTGAGATTTTGCTGGTTTCTTCAAAAGGCGTGGGCTACCCCTAACCTCAGATCTCTGACTCCTTAGGAAGCTTCTGAAATAAACTAAATTTGAAGTGCAACAGCACTTTTCATCTGCTAGCCTGAAGAGTGAAATCAACAACCTGCAACTCTTAACAACTTGCTTTCTGATGCAGGCACTTTCCAAAACAGCTTGTGACCCTTATCACAGATGGTCACATTTTGAAAAACAGTTTCAAACTAAAACTGAATAAGAATTTTAAAACAGACATAAAGTGGTTTTATAATTTAAAAACATTTCTATATTGGCTAGTCAAAGAAAATACAAACTTTTTTGTTTGCTTTAATCCTGAGAATTTAAAACACCTTATGTATTTATTTATTTATTATATAATACACAGAGATATAGAATCTAGGGCATCTCTACAATCTTTTAAAACCACATTTTTCCAAAATACAGACTTTTCATTGAGAGCTGATATGATGTTTTGCAAAGGGAGGATTGGAAATGGAATATTTCCACTTTCCAACCTCAGTAGTGGAAAGAAATGAGAAATTTGAGTGGCTTGTAGGTAGCCAGTGCCCACATCTGACCACAGACTTTGACATTTGGATGACTTGATAACGAGACAAATAAGACACCAAAACTTGCTTTCTAGATGAAATTCTTCTGCACAAATATGGAGAATATTAGCTTGTTATAATGCAGCCATTCACAAAAGTTTTTATCCCTGCTTAAAAAAAAAAAAAAGGTGAACTATGTAAATTGTTTAAATAGAAAAAAACCTGGAGTGTTTGTAGTGTGCCTTAAGATAGAGTTCATAAAATGTTGTTCTTCAGAAAGTATAGTTGATCTCTCAATAATACAGAACAGATGTTGGTCAGATGCTAGAAATATCCCGACTTGACCCCAAATGTGACTTTTCTGTTACTGTGGTTAAGCTTGAATTACTGCTCTCTATGCTTTATTTAACCAAGGCTTGTAAATTTGCAAGAAATGGTAGTCTGTGTTTCAAGACTGCTTGTATGGAAAACCCCAGGACTGTCTGCGTGGCATAACCTACAAACATATGGGGGCTGATAGGTTATTCCAGGGAGAGATAGTGGTGAAATAGGGCCACAGTTAGAACTAGAGTATAACATGATTAAATGCATAATGATTATTTTGTTAAAAGTTGATACTTGGTCCAAGTTCAGGACTTTTGTGAATGTAAATTCCCCTACTTACTCTCTTCTACAGCATACGTACATATCAATATGTTGACGACCCAGTGACTCTTCTAGAATTATTTCCTTTTTTGGTGAATTCTAAACAGATTTATAAGCTAATGTCAGTATTTTACCTTCATGATGTTAAATTATTTTTATCTAAAGTTATATTGTCTTTGTTTATTTTTTCTTTTTCTTTTCTCATATATATATATTTAAATTTATTTATTTTTTTTTATTTCAGCATATTACAGGGGTACAAATGTTTAGGTTACATATATTGCCTTTGCCCCACCCGAGTCTGAGCTTCAAGCGTGTTTATCCCCTAGATGCTGTGCACTGCACCCATTAGGTGTGAATATACCCATCCCCTCTACCCCTTCCACCTGCCTGACACCTGATGAATGTTACTACTATATGTGCACATAAGTGTTGATCAGTTAATATCAATTTGATGGTGAGTACATATGGTGCTTGTTTTTCCATTCTTGGGTTACTTCACTTAGTAAAATGGGCTCTAGCTCTATCCAGGATAATACAAGAGGTGCTAGATCACTATTATTTCTTGTGGCTGAGTAGAAATCCTTGAGAAATATATATATATATATATATATATATATATATATATATATATATCACATTTTATTAATCCACTCATCTATTGATGGGTACCTGGGTTGTTTCCATATCTTTGCAATTGTGAATTGTGCTGCTATAAACATTTGAGTGCAGAGCAGATGTCTTTTTTATAGAATGTCTTTTTTCCTTTGGGTAGATGCCCAGTAATGGGATTGCTGGATCAAATAATAGTTCTACTTGTAGCTCTCAGAGGTATCTCCATATTACTTTACACAGAGGTTGTACTAGTTTATAGCCCCACCAGCAGTGTAGGAGTATTCCTATCTCTCTGCATCCACACCAACACTTTTTGTTTTGGAACTTTTTGATAAAAGCCATTCTCAGGGGAGTTAAATGATATCTTATTGAGGTTTTGATTTGCATTTTCCTGATGATAAGAGATATTGAGCATTTTTTCATATGTTTGTTAGCCATTACTCTGTCTTCTTTTGAAAAGTTTCTGTTCATGTCCTTTACCTGCTTTTTAATGAGGTTTTGATTTTTCCTTGCTGATTTTCCTGAGTTCTATATAGATTCTAGTTATTAGCCCTCTGTCGGATGTGTAGCATGCACAGTTAAAAAACCATCCTCATACAGCCATCTAGTCTTTAACAAAGCATATAAAACCATACACTGGGAAAAAGAATCCTTATTCCATAAATGGTGCTGGGAAAATTGGATAGCTACATATAGAAGACTGAAACAGATTCGCACCTTTCACCTCTCACAAAAATCAACTCACAGTTGATAACAGACTTAAACCTAAGACATAAAACCATAAGAATTCTAGAAGAAAATGTTGGAAAAACTCTTATAGACATCGGCCTAGGGAAGGAATTTATGAAGAAGACTCCAAAGGCAAACACAGCAACAACAAAAATAAATAAATGGGATCTGATCAAATTAAAAAGCTCCTGTATAGCCAAGGAAACTATCATGAGAACAAACAGACAATACATAAAATGGGAGAAAATATTCATTTCTTTTTTAAGCAGTTTAGATTCTGCATATACTTTTTGTTGATACACAAAGTCTTAAGTAGAATTGATAAACTATTTAGAATTATTTCTAATTTTAACCATTATAAATGGGAAATAATTAGCAGGTCAACAGGAAAATGAGGTTACATACATGAAACTTACTGTGTTATATTCCTAAATTCTAAAAATTATTTTTTAACTGAAAGAAGCAGGAAGGATAAATGTACTAGGATTTATAAAAAACTTTCCTAAAGACATAGACTTTATCTCCAGTTTAAGAACCACACTTTATATGAGTATGCAGCCTGGATTTTCATTGTTGTACCTGATTTTGAGAATGTCTGTTTATTATTTTCACACTAATAGATCATGTTTTAAAAAATGAAGCCACAGAGCCCTTTTACTTAAATGAAACATGAGAAATGATACCCTGATAGACAGTATTTTGTTTTGTATCGTGTTTATTTAAAGCCTCATGTTCCCCCAAAATATCTTTTCTTTCTCTAGCCATATGCCTATCCGTTAGCAAGTCTTGAAACCTGATTTAAAGAGGGAGTAAAAGGTTCTACCAAAGCTTACAACATTCCTATTCATGTTAGAGAAAGAGTTTTCTAGAATGCTTATAAAATAACAATTGCACATTTATTTCTTTTTAAAAGACCAATAGAAAATAAAACAGCTGACAGGTAAATTCCTAACTGTTCAGTTACCTTCTGGGAATTCAATCAGGGGCTTAAGGAAACCTGTTTAGCTTTGTTTAACACAGGGTTTCCAAACTTTTCAGACACTGCAATACTTATTAGTATGGCAATGCCTATTTGGAGAATTGCCAAGAATGGTAAAGTTGAAATGGATAAAATTATTTCCAACTGTGTACATATATTAAAAGGTCAATATATCACCACCACCACACATTCATAATAGTTTACAGTTTACAAAACACTTCCAAATATACCGTTTTATTTTACCTCTACATACATCTTGTGAGTTAGAAAGGGCAAGAATCACTCACATTGATTTTGAAGATGAAGTAACAAATGTGTGCAAAACTTAAGTGAGGGTTCCAGATCCAGTGAAGATGAAGTAAACAACTCTACTCTGTCTCTCTAACTGAATGGAACAATCCAGAGCCTTTCCCAGAATGCAGGAAGCAGCTACTTGAGAACTCTGACAAGTAAATGACAGGGAGTGGTCTGAGAAAAAACACAGAACCCAAAGTACAAGCAATCCAGTGAGAAATTTCCCTGTGTTCCCTTTTTTCCATTCATATAATCTTGCCTTAGAGTCAGCAGATATCCCAGAACAGTGTACTGACATGGACAGAAAGAGCTCCAAAAGAAACTCCTCTGAAATTCCTTTTTTTTCTTTTCTTTTTTATTTTCCTTTGTATTTTATGTATTTATTTATTTGGTCGTAGGTCTAGGAAGTGTAGTCTATATGTGACAGAGTTCGGGAAAACATTTTCGTGTTTCTCTCTCTGCTTTGCCCAGTGCAAGCTCCACTCCTGAACCCGCAACTCCTTGTGGTAGTGTCAGCAACAGCCAGGCAGGTACCTAAAGCTCTGAGGGAGGAGAATCGTCTAACAAGAATAACCAGGTGGTTCAAAAACTATGGAAGAAAATTCTCATTTTTCCCCCTCTTTCTCCTTCCACTTGGATCTGGAGGTGGAGTGAGATTCAGGACGTGCATGGTAAGGTGAGGAGACTGAGGAGAAAACCGAGAAGGAAGACCCCTGGGAGTGAGACAGTCTGGGGAAAACTGGAGATAACGGGGCTCAAACGGGATCCCAGGAATTTTTCTATGAACTCTTGGGCTCACCTGTGAGCTGAGTGGTGGATCTGACTCTAAACAGCTTTGAGAACAGAAGCATGAGGTAGACTATGACCCAGGGCTTGGACTGGCCCATGGGTGGCACTCACGCAGGAGAGAGCTGAACCGTGTTGTAAAGGCTTTGAAAAATATACTGGCACTTGAATCACAGTCCATGTGAACATGCAAAAATTGCAGCCAGCACCACACAGGAGCTATTCCCTACTAAAACAAAACAAAATAACAACAAAAAATTTTCCAAAGGATTCGATAAAGACCCAGACTCTTATAACTTAATATTTAAAATGTTCAACCTCCAATCTAAAATGTTTCAACATATAAAAGCATCAGAAAAATCTGGAAGATTACCAAAAGAAAACCAACAGATACCAACCCACTATGAAACCAAAGAGGCTAATATAAAATGCTCAAATAAGTAACAAGACTCTTAAGACAAATGAAAAGATAATCTCATCAGAAAAATAGACATTATAAAGGAGAACCATGTGGAAATTTTAGAACCAAAAAACGCAGCCATTAATTTTTATTTAAAATCTGATAAAATATTTTAAATCTTCTAATTTTTTTTTTAGAAAGCACTGGATGGATTGAATAGCAGAATGGAGACAATAGAGGAAAGTCTTAATGAACTTGTAGATAAATTAGTAGAAATTAGCCAATTTGAACAATAGGAAAAAATTTGAAAAAAAAAATAGTGAACAGTCTCAGGAACCTGGAAACAATATCAAAATGTCTAACATTTGTGTCATTAGAATTCCACAAAGAAAAGAGAAAGATTGTGAGACAGAAAAAATATTTGAAGAAATCATTGCCTGAAAACTTACTAATTTAATAAGTTCAGCAAACCCCAAACAGAATAAACTCAAAGAAATCTATACCCATACACATCAAAATCAAACTGATAAAAACAAAATATATAGAAAAGATATTGAAAGAAGCCAGACAAAAGTAATGTATTACATATAGGAGAATAATTATTTGAATGATTGTGAATTTCTCATCAGAAAAAAAGTCAGTGAAGTAAAAATTTTACTGTACTGAAAGAAAGATACTGTCAACCTAGAATTCTTATCTGGTAAAAATAATCTACACTCACAAATGAAGGTAAAACAAAAATGGTCTCAGATGAATGAAAACTAAAAGAATTCATCACCAGCAAATCAGCTATGAAGGAAATGCAAAAAGAAGTTTTTCAGGTGGAAGGGAAAAAATACCGGAGGGAAACTTAGAACTTTAGAAATAAAAGAAGAGCAACACAGATGGTAAACCTCTGCATAAATATAATAGATTTTTTCTCCTAAGTTTCTAAAATTATATAAAATTGTTGAAAGCAAAAATTATAACATTTATGGTGGGTTGTTCAATTTATATAGAATTAATGAATATTACAAACATAATAGGGGATATGGTGATACAGTTATATTTGACTAGAAACAGTAAAATATTAATTCTAAGTATAATGTGAAAAGTTAAGATTGCATATTATAATCTCTAGGGAAGCCACTGGGGAAATATACAAAAAGATATTCAAAACCTATTAGATAAATTAAAACAAATACTTAACACATTTGAATAATCTCAGAAAAGACAAATACAGTGGAATGGAAAACAGAGGCTTCTAAAATTATTTGATACATCAATCCCACTCTTAGCTATTTACTTTAGAGTAATGAAAATGTTACACAAAACATGTACATGAGTGTTTATAGAAGTTTCATTTGTAGTCACTCAAACTGGAAGCGACCCAATTGTCTTTTAATAAGTAAATGGATTAAAAACTGATTCAGCCATACACTGGATTACTACTAACAAAAAAAAGAGAAACAATTTATACATGCAACAGCATGGATGAGTTCCCAAAGGTATTATGCTGAGTGAAAGAAGCATTCTCAAAAGATTACATACTGTATGATTCAATTTATATGTCAATCCAGAAAAGGCAAAACAACATGGAATAAGAACAGATTCGTTGCTGTTAGCAGAGAGGAGTAGGGGGCAGCTTTAACTATAAAGGAGATATGAAAAGGAATTTTGTTGGTGTAATGTGGCTTTTCTATATTTTTATTATGGTGGTTGTTACAAAAATCTATGTATATGTTAAAACTTATAGAGCTATACACCCAAAAGAAAGTTTTGTTTTTTTAAATCTTAAGTGAGTTGCTTAAGATTATGTGACTTTTATGTGATGAGTCAGAAGAAAAGGTAAATGCTTTTCTGACTGGGACCTAAAACATTTGTTGAAAGAGATGAATTGATAAATGAAACAACAGCCTACTGATGAATATTATAATAGGAATTTGGTAATGCATTAATACAATTAATTTTTAATCACAATAATTTTTAATGTGTTTAAATAACTTTATACCTTTCAACAACATTCCCTGCTTTACCATTCTCTGCCATGTGACTGCTGTTTCTCCTAATAAAAGTTTCAAATATGTTTCTCTATCCCTCAATTTGGGTTCTGCTATATGCCATGCTTTGGCAAAAGAATAAGGTGAATTGACCATGTACCAGTTCTAAGCCTAAATGCCTTGTATGTTGCCACTTGCCCTCATACTTCTGGTATTGCCATGAGTAAAACATTGCTGGGATGAGCCCACTAGGCCTGGGAAGAAGATGAGAGATGGGTAGCAGAGAAAATCCCACTAAACTAACTATATCCACAGATCCATGAGATTAAATTACTGGAATTTAGCTGGGCACAGTGGCTCATGCCTATAATTCTAGCACTCTGGGACCCCTATATGGTTGGATTGCTTAAGCTCAGGAGTTTGAGACCAGCCTGAGAAAGAGCGAGACCCTGGCTCTACTAAAAATAGGAGACCCTGGCTCTACTAAAAATAGAAACAAAAAATTAGCTGGGCATGGTGGCTCACACCTTTAATCCCAGCTACTCAGGAGGCCGAGGCAGGAGGATCGCTTGAGCCCAGGAGTTTGAGGTTGCTGTAAGCTAGGATGATGCCATGGCATTCTAGCCCAGGCAACAGAGTGAGACTCTGTCTCATAAAAAATAAAATAAAATAAAATGTATTTATTTATAAATAAAAATAATAAATTTATTTATAAATAAATAAATTGCTTGAATTCTAAGGCACTGTGTTTTGAGAGTGGTTTGTTAATACAATCTTTTGTGTGGTAAAGTCTAACTGGTATCTTTCTAAAGCACAAACTGACCTCTAGTTGCTAACAAGACTGCAGTTTTAGGGTCACAGCCATGAGAATCAAGATATATAGAAAGATATTCAGACAAAAAGAACAAGACAAATCCAGTTCTAGGAAGTAGAATGTATGGTTTGTCCATAGGCTCAAAATCGACCTTGCTTTACAGATATGAAAGGAAAAAGTCAAAGCAAAACAGGCATCACTGTTAACTTGTTACTTGTTGCTTGTTACAAACTTGGAGACGTTAAACACAGGGAGGATTAGAACTCAGAGTGGAAAGCAATACTGAATCTTTAGGTGAAGGTCTAATAGATACAGATAAAGAAAAACTGATGGTTAGTGGGGGAGAGAGGAATACCTCTGTGGCAATATGAAATGACCTCTATATAGATAGCCCATTATGTTTCTTTTGCGTTGGCTATCAAGAGAGCTTAATGATAAGTTTTTTTTTTATCAGTTACAATAAGCTTATCACCACTTTCACTAAATGTTTTCTGACCTTTCTTGTCTTCATTTTAATGATATTTCAACATCATTCCTTTGGATTATCTCTAATTCATTTTAAGTGGATGTGACAAATATTATGAATATAGATGTACCATACTTTAGCCTATGAACTAGTGCCTTGAAATCGTACTTTATCATCAACACTGTACTCAATATTCCAAGAATAGTGGAGGATACCACATGAGGACTGCTCCATGCCTTTTAGATGAAGAGCTAATAACATTGATTTTTATGGTATTCTATTCATATTCAGGCAGTTTCAACAACTTTGGAAAAAACATGCCTTTGCCAAATGACCCAAGGACACAGATTTAAATCACTACAGTTCATATTAACTCTTATTCAATACTATGATTAATTTCAGATGTGAAAGATTGAAAATTTTCTGCCAAGCTTTCTGAAACACTCCTTTTAATAGCTAAAAGATATCAAAAATCAAAAGAATAAAAAGTTGTTTATTTTGGTTAGGCCTTAAAACCCAGTGGTTTAAATAAAAAGAGAATGAACTGGCATAGCATTAAAACTTGTTTTATTTGGAAAGACCTTGAATTAGGAAAACCATTTCTGGATCCCTTTCTTACTGGGCTATGTCATTTGCTATCAATGATCATCCAAGTTCAAGTTCATAATGTGATCTTAAGATACTTTTATTTATGGTACACATTAGGCAAATTATAATATGCCAAAATCCAACGATATAGGAAATATTAAAATTAAATTATTTAATCTTATACTTTCTCAAAATCTTTTCCAAACTTATCTAAACATTTATGGACATAAATAATAACTTTAAGTTCTCACTTTCTTAAAGATTGAACTTAAAAAATTACATTTGGAAATGATGGGACTACTATTACCAGAGATAATTGAACTGGAACAGAGCAAAAGCTTGATATTCATATTCGAACACCAATAAGAAAATTGTATTTACATACACGATGAGAGAAATCTCCTTTAAGAGCAGAATTCATTTGGATGCACATTAGAATCAGTGAAAAACTTCTAAAAATATACCTGGGTTCTACCCACAGAGATTATGGCTTAATTGGTCAAGGTTAAAAGTTTCCCCAGCTGATTTTAATGTGCAGCCTGGTTTGAAATCTACTGATCTTTTAATTCAATGTCATATGACACCTATCAAAGATGACGAAATCTTAGGCTTTATTTCTAGAAGCAGAGTGACCAGACAAAAGGAGGCAATCATAACACTGCCGTAGCCAGGTGGTTCTGTCTCCTCTTTTGGGTGACACACTGTGAAGTATGATGTTGACAAAGTTGAAAAAAACAGAGTCACAGAGGACAGGATAATAATATGGTTGTGAAAACCTGAAATGTTTATTTTGAAGACCAGACTTAGGAAAATTACAATCCATTTGCATTTCTAACACAGGGAAAAGGCAGTTAGTCTGTGTTCTTCCAGGAGAACTACAGCCAAGGAGTAAGTCAGGAGGGCAACTGCTTATCAGCGGGATATAAGGAAGAGTTTCTGATAACAAGAGCTTTTCAACCACAAATGGACAATCTGCAAATACTCAAGCAAAGGCCAAGAGATCTTTCCCAGATCTAAGAGTTTGGACTACATGATATTTTCTTTCTCCTTGTCCAAATAGCCTGAAAGAACATCTTGCAGCTTCGTGAAACTTCTCAAACTGTGCCCTAGCGGTTTGTGGGCTAAAGCAGAAGCAGCACGTGACTGAGGGAACTCAGACTATTGGATGAAATCAAAGTTGCCAACGATAAGCAGCAGCTAGTTTTTCTTTGTGTGTTCTCACTAGGACTAACATGCTCTTCTTATCCCTGGCCGAGATTCTGGATGTTGCATACCCTCTGAGAGAAATTAGTTTTCATTTTTGTCTTTCAAAATAGGAATTTTAGTTGTAGATTTCACTTAAATTGATGTTTAACGATTGATCAGACATTTAACATGTTTCCATTAATTAGCTGAAAATTCTCATGCAGTAAACTGAGCAGAGAAGTGTTATGTAGTAAAAGAAATAATCACTAACCAAGGATGGAGCTAGATCAGATCCTCTCAAACTTTACTGCATTTTAGAAGCACTTAGAGAGCTTTTAAAATAGCTAATGGCCTGCCCTCATCCTCTAAGAATGGAATTTAATAGGTCTAGGTCAGGTCACAGCATTAAATGCTTTTAAAACTTCCTGGGTGATTCCAATAGGAGGCCAAGGCTGAGAACCATTGAACTACTTAATTTCTAAGACACTTCTCTAAAACTTCAGGATCCAATGTTTATTTTCATTTAATTGCATATAAGCATATCATTTATTGGGGAAAAAAAAAAGTTGAAAAATTGCAGCCATAATCAGCACTCTGACTAGAAAGTTTTATAGAACATGGTAAGCCATTCCAAATTTGGCTTGGTCTTTCTGAATAGTTTTATAAATTACCGAGTTGCTGTTATTGAAAGATTGCTCATCATTTTGGGTGACATGAGCCAGGGGGAAAATGACCAATTTTGTTGAATGAAAGAATCAGCTTTCACAAAGATTACAACAGGCTAAAACTATAATTTAAAACCCATAAAACGAAACTCAATTTAATAGCATTCTATAATTGGTTCAACAAAAACATGAAAGTTCTATAAAATGAATTCATGGCCTAACAGCTTAAAATGTGAAGAAAACTGAAACTTTACCTGACTGCAAATTACCAGCGGTATAATACAGTTGCCCATCCCTCACCAAAACTGATACTAAATTTGTGTTAATAAAAACACAAAATATGAGTAATTCGTCTCTTTGTTTCTATGCCACTTACATCTAGCATGTTAAACTCAGATCTGGCCACCACACTTCCATGGCCGTGTTGAGAAATCATTCGAATTGTAGAGGAAAGTGCCTGAACTGATATTAACATTTTGTAAAATCAGCAAGGCACACATAGCTGGGAGCAGCCTCCAAAGGTGATCACACAAGGACTTAGTGAAGGATCTGATATTTTTAAGTGTGGGAAAGATAATGGAGTAAGGCACGGGGGGGGGGGGGGAGGTGGCAAGGAGGAAGGGAATGGTTGCAATTACCCCTATTAAATATTAATAAGCCCATATTAAAAGGTATTATTTTTTCATATCATTCCCAAATGTACAAATATAAACTTTAAGTTTATATATTTAAGAAGTTAAAAAAGACAGATTTCAGCATTTATGAAAAAGCTTTGCTGTTTCTGTGTCAGGAGACGCAGTAAATTGCCTGTCACTAGGTTGTAATGTAGGGATGATGTCTATGTGATGGGTATGATTTCAGGTACATTGATAAGATTACAACATACACTGAATGAAGTTTTTGAGTCTGGTTGATCAACAGCCAGGGAAGCTTGAAAGAGGATTCCTTTAGGGTGAAGGTAGGAGCGAGCTTGAACTACTTAGCGTTTGACACTACTTCCAACCCTCAGATTCTATTGTAAGGTGACATAAATTAAATCACTGAATCTTACGATAACTCTAGGTTTTTATTATTTGAAAATCAATGCATACTAAGGCTATCTTCTCCAAATAATGTATGTATCTTTTTCTCATACACATGATTGTTGTTTTCGTTTGGTTAAAATAAACTGACTTGCAAGCTTTGAAACCTCAGTGAGTTAACATCTAAAACTTTATTTCTCTCTCCTACAAATCTGGTGGGGCCTGGCAGCTCTTAAAGGCAACTCCTTTCCAAATAGTGATTCAGGAATCCAGGCATCTCAATATGTCTACTTCAAGGGTCTCTAAAATGGGCTCTTAAATGCTTGGCTTTGGGAGCATTCCACATCACTTTTGCTCTTTGGCCACTCAACAAAAGTTCCCTGGCCCCACCTAACTATGAGCAGATAAGAAATCTGGGAATCACATGTATATTCAGTGAGCAGTACATGTAACTCACAAAAGTAAACTAACATTGAAGATTAAGATTACAGGATACAAGCATCTGAGGGTGGACACAAACTATGTCATACAGACAAATACATATTCTGCAATTCTTACTCTGTCCTCATTTTAGACTTTAAAAAACAAGTAATATTTGATTAAATATTTCCAAGAAAATATGTTTAAGGATGAAACTGTCTGAAATACAGTGCAGACAATATGCTGTCCAAAATTAATAGAATAATCTAAAGTCTTAATGCCAAAACAAATGTCCCAAATTAGTAGATGAAACCCCTCTAATCAATTCCAAGTTAGATGTGGGTTTATGTACAATCATTCTTCACATACTTACTTTGAAATATAATTAGATTGATCATAACTCATGAATCTCATTGTTCTCTCTTCTTTATTACTTTACACATTTAAAGTCAGTTTGTTACCTTTTAAATGTCTCAGACTGACCATTTACCAACTTTAAGAAGTTAAAAATATCTCCTCTGTATTTATGCAAAGATATTACTTCCCAAGTCTGTCTTATTCAAACTATTATTTACATGCAGTCAAGAAAGTTTCTAGGTTGTTTTATTCTGACATCACCCCATGTATAACTCTCCTAATTGATTTTTTTAAACACAGATATATAGGTCTATAATTTCAAAATTATAAAGTTTTAATTCTATTATTGATCACATTTTTAAAACATCCTTAATAGATGCTAAAATGATATTCGGCCAAAATCAGCAAGCCACGCACAAGGAACAATGGAATCTGTAGCCAGGGTGACAGCAGTAGTTCCAGTATCAACGCTCATCAAGGCTACACCCTCCTTGGCATTTGAAAATCCACCGTCCTCATACATTTCTACTCTAGAAATATTTTTAAAGTTAGAAGATAAAATATAAAGTTTTTACTTAGCACATAGACATAACACTCTTTAAAGCATTTTTAAAAACTGTTTTAAGATGTGTAAAACCAAATTCATTACATTCAAAATACTAAAAGTTTAATGTGCATGCATATACTAAGCAAGTTACTCATAAACTGACCACACCCTATCTCAGTCCTTTGGCCCAGAAAGTTGAGGGTAACAGTGATAGCAGTTTCTTTTTTATAATGTCTTAGTAAACTACTCTAACCAAGTTAGGGTGGGGTCACTTACATATCCGTTTATTCAGGAACGAACCATATAAACTTTCTCAAGTCTTTATACATTATAATTAAAGTACACAGAGACTTATTTGTATTTTTTGTCTACCCATTAAATTCAAAACTCTTATACCCCATCAGGGATGATTTTGATTCAAATACAATAAAATGTCAGATATAAAACAAACTCCCAATTACTCATTCACACAGAAATACCTAGTGTATGCCAGACTGCAGGCGAGGGTCTAGGACTGAAAAGACAGAATAAGGCCCAGTCCTTGCCCTCAAGGAGCTCATGGCTTCATTGTGGAGAATGAAAGATAAATAAACAATCCAGTATGCGAACTGCTCTGAGAAGGAAAACCTAATAAACATGCAGTACAGGCAATTAATCCTGTTTTCAGTTCTCTATTACTGTGTAAAAAACCATGAATTTAGTGGTGTAACAATAAATTATCATTTTCTCTCATAGCTCTATGGGTTGGCTGGGCTCAGTTTGGTGTTTCTTGCTGGGCAGCAGGGATTGGGGTCTCGAGTGGTTACAGGCAGATGTTGATAGGGACTACATTAATCTGATGGTTTGATTGGGCTTGATGTTGAAATAATTCACTCACATTGTGGGAGTGATGTGGGAGTTCAGATTTAGCTGTTGGCTAGAGTGACTGCATGTGGCCCTTCCATGTGGCATAGCCTTTGCACAGCATGGTACCTGGATTCTAGAGAGAGTGCCCTAAGAGTGAAGATCAAAGCCCCAGGGTTTCTCATATCCTCAATTTGGAAGTTATATAGAGGCACTGCTACTGCATTCTGTTACAGAGGGCCCACCTGGGTTCAACATGGGAGGGAAACTATACAAGGGGACGCATCGTGGGAGGCATGGTTCATTGAGGACCGTCTTTGGAGATTTGTACTCAGAAGCACCAATAACTTCAATAATACGTATTTTTAAATTCCCTCTCCTCTTGGATCACAGAAAATCAATGGGAAAGCTGTCTTGGGACAATATGAAAATCAACAATGCTACTCTAGAGTTAGCTGAAGAGCCCCTTGATTCAGCCAAACAGCCAGGGCACAAGATAACCCAAAGGAGGGAAAGAGTGATCAGGAAGGATGTGCCAACATTTGAATATGCAGAGGCTGGCATAAATGAGAACCACTTTAGTGCACCTCTTCTCAACAACTTCAGCAGGAACAAATTTCATTAATCTTCAACACCCCCCCCAAAAAAGAGATTATAGCTTCCACAGTGTCTGGATCACCCAAATTTTTGTACCACAAGAATTTTGTCCTCACTGTTGCACTTACCAGCCTGTGCTAATAATGAAGAAAAATTATGGTTTACCTTTCCCTGACACACAGCAATTAAAACATTTCTGTTTTTACAATAGGGCCCTATAGAACTATTCCTGTAATATTCTGTAAATTAAATAATTTTGTCTACTGCTAACCAACCATTTTATCAGTTGTAATTGACTACTTTAATGCTTCTTTATTAACCCAGGCACATGTGCCCTGGTAAACATAGATTAGCAGTTTTCAAGGTAGATATGAATAGAAAACAAATCATTTCATCATTATTAACTACAAATATGCTAGCTACCCCTTATTTCAGAATAAGGTATCACAATTCTTCCTTTTAAAGTATTGCATTGTGCCATAAATTCAAAATTCAAAAGGAATTCTTGAAAAATATAATTCACTATTTATCAGTTTATTTGTACTAGGCCTTTAAGAAAAATTTTGAGAGCATTGTTTTTTTTAAAAATGTAAAGCTTTTGCATTTTACTTGAAATTTAGACTCTATTAGCTATTTTCACCACAAGGTGGGGCTGTGATGTCACAATTTGGCAAGATTTATAAAATATATAAACTATGTAAACACAGATGAAATAATGTAATGTTTAAAAGGATGATATCATTTTTCAGATATGCACTATTTCAAATTATCTAACCATTATGATATGCTCAGCAGAAAACCATCCTTTAATTTGTCCAGCTCTCACTTAGAAGTTATTGAGCTTTGTCAAATATAAAATTGACTTGTGTATCACCATGTAATTTCCTTAGGGATGTTTTCTACTATTTCCCATTATATCCCTAAAGGAAGGTACTGAGTTTAAACCAGTGTTAAAAATAATGTCTTTTAAAATTATTTTAGTACAGAGTGATTCATTAATCATTATGAATCTACACAAAATATTTTTTTTCCTTCTCCATCCCTTAATTCCATTTTTTCTGTCTTTGTAATCTAATATTATCTTTAGGGTGAAGATGATTTGAAAGGAACTGTACTATCTTTATTTATGGCATTCATACTCTTTTCCATTTCATCTGGTAAGATTATTCTTAAAGTTGATTACTTGTGCTTTGTATGGTGACACAGGCAGATATTTTGTTCTAGTTTTCAAAAAAGTATAATAAATATTCATATTTTTAGTCAACCATTTTTAATGAAGATAGAATAGGATGCAAAACTAATTGTTGTTACTAAATTTATCAAATAAATTAAACATTACCACCTCCTCAATGACATGTCAGAAATTAAACCACTTTTCCAAATAAATGTTTTCTAATCTATTTTAATGTTAAGAATGAAACAAAAATATAATTTTCAAAAATTTTAAAAATGCTGTTAGATATAAGATTCATAAAGTTCACAAAATGACTAGTATATATATTCACCTTCCCAATTTTTCTAATTCCTTGTATCCAAATCATTTAGCTATATACACTATTTTGAATTTTTAAAGCATGTCTACATGTCATTTTCCACTCTCATTATTTTTTAGTGTACTTCTCTTCAATTTTAATCCAAAATTCACTGTTTTCAATAAAGAATTTATATAGTTTCCCTATTTTTCTCCTCAATGGCTTTTTCTTAGTAGAGTTATTCTGAAAGAAACCTGTAGTTTGCTATTCTAAAAAGAGCACAATAAAACAGTGCTGTTTGACAAAGCTCCTTTCATGAAGTTTAAAGACTTTAATTTTCCAAAACAGTTAACATCTACTCAGAGAGAGTTATTTACACAGTCTGACTCTGAACTGTAACTAAAAATTCTATTGGACTCTTCTACAACTTGAAGAAATATGTTGAGTAAAAAATTCCATATTCCAAATGAATCACAAGTTCCAAAAATGTCCTATAGGATGGGCTTTAGGGCTTAGCAAGCAGGGAAATAAGATGCACATATGACAGGAAAATAGAGGTGAGGGAATATTAAAGACATTCTGTAACTAGGATGGACCACTCAACTCATATGTTTATTGTTTTCATATTTTTATTCCATAGAGAGGTCTTCGACCTGTTCAGTAAGTTATCAATACAGGTAAATTACTAGTGTTTTAAAAAATGAAGCAAAATGGAGAATATTAATAGATTGGACGGCTAGTGAAAAATTTATATTAGGGAATACTATTTATATTGATTCCTACACACATTAAAAATTTTTTTAAAAATGCCACTGTAATGATCGGGTAAAGCCTTTTAGTAATGTGTACACATACACAGTTACTACTGACATCAACAAACTTCCACTTGTTCAAATTAAATTAATTATGGTAGTAATTCCTGTTTTCTTTCTATTATTTTTTTCTTTAACCACTTTGGTACCGTGCTCACCGGCCGCAAACTTTGCCCACAGCCGGCATTCAAAGGCACGATAGTTTGTGCTGTGCATTGATGACGAATCCATTTTGCTCTTGTGTGATGAGGAAAGCTTTAAAGCACTGAAAGCTTGTTTTACTTTACAGAAAGCTTTACTTGTAATGTAAATCAGAATAGGAAACATATACATGTATGTTTTTATTATTTTTAAATGTTCACAATTTTATTTTGATAAATGAAAAATTAGAAAAGTCAAGTTTTGTTATTAACGCTAAAGTCGATGCTGGGCTGTGCGCGTTCATCTGTGGCTATCGACCATAGTCGACGTTCGTACTGAAGTGGTTAAATTAAATAATACACAAATATATTTTCATAGTAAAAGATTTAAAGAACACAGAAGTATAAAATGTAAAAGGCATAAATCCAGTTTACTCCTCCATAATCCCACACCTCTATATCTAGAATATGTTCACTTCTAGAAAATTTTCTGCAAATTTATACACACATAGTTTTTTTAAAAAAAAACACAAATGGCATTATACTCTAAATAGCATGACTTTTTCTCAGGTTCCTCTCTCTTAGAGATAACTGATTGTTAGAGATGTACAACTGACCCTTGAACAACACAGGCTGAACAGCACAGGTCCATTTATACATGGGGTTTTCATCTGCTTCTACCACCCGAGACAGTTAGACCAATCTCTCCTCCTCCTCCTCCGTCTACTCAATGTAAAGACAATGAGGATGAAGAACTTTATGATGATCCACTTAATGAATAGTAAATATATTTAGTCTTCTTTAATGATTTTCTTAATAACACTTTCTTTTCTCTAGCTTACTTATATACTTGTATTATATGCTGTAAGAATACAGTATATATATTGTATACTGTAAGAATACAGTATATAATACATATACAAAGTTTGTGTTAACTGTTTGTTATGAGTAAGGCTTCTGGTCAACATGGGGCTAACAGTATTAACAGTTAAGTTTTTGAGAAGTCAAAAGTTATACATCGATTTTCAACTGCAGGGGGTCAGTTTCCCTAGCCCCCACATCCCCACATTGTTCAAAAGGCCAACTGCATACATATGTTTATCTATCTATCTATCTATCTATCTATCTATCTATCTATCTATCTCTATACCTTACTCTGTTGAAAGATTTTATAATATTATATAAAACAAATGAATCACACAATAGAAGTGGTTCCTGGAACAGTCTTCTGCTGAGTATATTTCAGGCTGTAGTTTTCTCCATCCATTCAATCCCACTTGTTTTATGTTTTTCAAATTTTCCTACTTATGGGCATTTTTTCCTACTTATGGGAATTTTTCTCATTTTCCCTAATTATGAATCATTATTTTTAAAGGTACATTTTATATTATTTCATGGCTTCTGGGATAAGAGGGAAGCCAGAAAAATGTCCTCAGTTGACTGCCTTGGTCAATTTCTGGAAACATGGCATAAGATTAAAATAGCTACAATGGGTGACTACTCACATATAGCAAAACTGAAAAGAGCTAGTATCTGGTAGATGTCTTTCCTCTGAATTGTACCACAAGTGACAATAAGCTGGCTTACATTGGTAGAACTCTTATCTGCTTTGATAAGTAGAATCTGTTCCAATTGATTGGCGTACACACCATACCAGTTGTTACATGTTTTGAACACCATCCATGAAGTATAGTAAAATACTATACTCGTTGATGGATAGTAGGAATGTGCTTTGGATATTAAGTGCCACCAAAGAAGAGAACAGAGGTAGAACCCACTTCCTTATTTCCTAAATCAATGGACTTAGTCCTAGTGATAATAATGTCTTCTTCATCACTATATCCTCAGTGCCTGGAGCAGTGCCTGCCCCATAGAAGAGAATCAAAAACCACCACTGACAAAACAAACATATATTGAATAAATATTTACTCTCTATTTCCTCACTTGTAAAATTAGCTAGATCAAATTTCCTAGTCACACACTAAGACTCATGATTTTATAGTTTAATAGTTTTGAAAAGTTATATCATTAAATTGACTAAACAAAATGAAAAAAATCATAGCCTTTATATCCAGACATTCTTTTAGACTATTCCATGACATATTTAGTAAAGACAAATCACCAATAATAAAGAGAACAAGAACACTTATTTTAAATTATTTTATTTTTCATAATTTTCTAACACATGGTGTTAGAAAATGAATTTTGGCACCATGATTAAGAACTTTTTTCAAGTTTAACCTTTAAATTAAAAACAGTAGCTACAATAAGGATATTTAAACCTTACTCAGAGAAATGGTAAAAAATCAAGTCAACACATATTTTTGTTGGGAAATTTTTTAAAAGCAAAGATGAAAGGTAATAAAGATACTAAGAAGGATAAAATGGAGATTGTGCCAGGATGAGAATAAAATGAATAACCCTCTCCAGAAAAAGAATAAGGAAAGAGACAAAGGGCAGAAGGAAGAGCAAGGCTCAACAACTTTATAGTCCTGATATAAAATTCAAGTACTTAAAAAGTGTTTTTAAATCATCATAAAATACACTACTAATCTCAATGAAAGTTTTCTTTTTTTCACTATTTTCAATAACTTTTTTTAAAAAAAGGAACCAAACCAAACAAAAAAACCTGTTTTGACTTAAGGATATTTGCTGATCATAAGTCAATGCTAGGTATACTTTAAGAAATGGAAAGGCTTTCCTAAATCTAATAATATCTACTTAATATAATCCATGTTGGAAGATTCATCTGAAGAAACAGATATTTTTCTATTACAAATGTAAAATAATCTAACAGTCTAAACAAATATGTTTTCAACTGGATATGCTTCTTGGTTGTGTTCCATACTAATTTTCTTAAGGAAAAACATTGTATAATATTTTGTGTTCCCTTAGTAACTACTGTAAATGACACCCGAGTAGGTGCTCAAAAAAGTACTTGAACAACAGCATACAAATTCAGTTAGAATCAGATTTCCGAGCTTTTGAGACTTGTAATTTTCATTTATGTCCATTTTGTCTACATTTCCTCTACATGTTGATAAACAAAATTCTTCCCAGGCTTTCTTAAATAAGAAATATTATTAATGTTATTTGTCACTTGTATATTTGTACCTGAATATTTTATCAACTTGAAACATAAATTCATAAAACTGTCATTATTCTCAGAGACAAGAAAGCATAGAAATAAATATTTTCTTTTACTTTTTCTTTCTTTTCTTCTTCAACCTGTGTTTTAAGGCTCAGAGCAGACATTAAGAAATATCAAACAATTTTTTATAGAAAGTTTTTCAAACGTTTCGCCCAAAGTGAAGTCGTTCTGTTGAAGTTATTTAAATATTCTTCTTATCTTCTCAAGCACAACTTCAAAGACATGTTCATGCCAGTCATCCATTCAAAAGAAAATTCAATTCAATGAAAAGTAAATAACTTAGGGATCTATAAATGACACTGCAATGTATCTTGTTCCATTTTTAACAGGAAGTCCTTCATGCAAATGTGTGAGCCTCCCAGGATGCATGAAGCTCCAACCTTTTCGTGGTGATTCAATAGAACAATTGTACCTTAGAAATTTGCATCCACCTCCCTAAAAAAGTTAAAACAAATAAATTAGCTTATTATTTTTAATTTTAATCAGAGGCAATATTCAAACTATGACATTTGAACGAAAAATAAAAAAGAAACTAAAGTAAAATGTCATTTTCATGATGATGTATTTTTTTTGAAAAATCAAAAAAATTAACAATTACCTGAAAATCTTCTCCCACGCTGTTGAGTGCAATGTTGATGGTAAAGGTAGAAGCATCATGATGAGGGCGAAGCGAACGCTGTCTCTCAGGTGAATATTTTACTACAAAATTTAGTAGTGCAAATCCCTGAAACAGCAAAAGAAGCCAGTGGACTTGCTTATCAATAAAAACATAAAAAAGCACAATTGTGTTAAAATTAGCAGGGAGTAGGCAGGAGGGCTGAGGGGATAACTACCTTTGTATAATAGCCTGCAAAGACCTTCAGTGTAACTGGTGCAATAAACTCCCGGATAAAATGAAGCCATACATTCTCCAGACCAATTTGCTTCATGTGGATATCATCAGTTGGGACATTTTCATAACCACCAGATATACGGCTATCCTAGAAACATAACAAATGTTTTAATTTTATAATTAAAAAATCATAAAGGGTAGTCCATGTGCAATTCACAATTTATATTATGGTATTTTTTTCAACCACAGATTATAACAGACAATAAAAATAACAGTTGTTCAATTATGGTGCACCATCTGCTGTAATTGTAAAACTATAAAAATGACTTTGATAACATGTCTTTGCAAATGTATCAATGATGAAGCAAAGTATTGCAAAGTCAGTAGACTCCTTTCTTGCTTATTTATTAAATGTATATGTGAGGTTTAATTATAAAGTAAATAAAATTCGTTTCCCAAGCCCCAACACAACCCACCTAAAAAATGAGTATTTTTCAGAGAGCCTTCAGGCAGTCTTAGTTGCTTAATGACCCCAGATTACACATACTCTTTGGATTACCAAACGACTGAAAACAAACTTTCCCTGCTGTTCCTTACTTCTATTTTGTAACACCCAAAGTCTTTCAATGATTGCTTTTCATTATTCTACAACCTATTGATTTCAAGTTCTTCCTTATACTTTGAACTTCTCTCCCTGATCAGCTAACTACCTGGGGTAAATAATTGAGCAGAGGCAGTAATATTCCAAAGTATCCCACTAGAATTCCTTGATATTGTTAAAGAGATGGCATCTGTGGGTTCTCAGAGAATAAGAAACAAATTGAACCCTTAATAATACTTCCTCCCAAGACCTTTAATACCAAATGTGAATGCAAAACTCAATGACACCAAAGGCACTTAAATAGACCCCTCCTTCTTATGTTTATACACCAGAAAATGTTTTGACAGTCGATCAGATATTTCTCCTAGTATTCTCACTACAGTTAACTGTGAGAATTCAGGGAGTGAAAGTGGCCTTAGAATAGAGTAATATCACTCAGTAAAGACAAGTATTACCTAATAATCCCCAGCTCTGAGACAATGACCCTTAGGGATCATCCAGTGTAATTACATGCGCAAATGAGAAACAGGGGTCCAAAAAGATTAAATGACTTCTTATGTGTTAAACAATTAGGTTGTGGCAGAATTAGACTGCAAACAGAGTTCCCCTGACAAACTTGGCTAGCCAGTTCATTTAGGTCTAGAACTCAAATATGTATGACAAAAAGGGCATACCTCCTCTGAATTCTTGAAACTCCCTATCCCCCCCCACACACACGTTTTAGTTCTTTGTATAAAATTACAACTTACATGATGTTTTCCCCCCGACCACTGGCCATAATGCTCCATTTCTTCTACCAATTCATCACAGGCTTTTTCAGAAAATACGGGGAACCAAAAGACATCTGGACAAGGCTATAAAACATGGCATCACCATTAGAAGACATAATAACATCTGTGTGTTAATAGTCTAAAACAATTCTTTCAGGCCGGGCGCTGTGGCTCACGCCTGTAATCCTAGCTCTTGGGAGGCCGAGGCGGGCGGATTGCTCAAGGTCAGGAGTTCAAAACCAGCCTGAGCAAGAGCGAGACCCCGTCTCTACTATAAATAGAAAGAAATTAATTGGCCAACTGATATATATATAAAAAATTAGCCGGGCATGGTGGCGCATGCCTGTAGTCCCAGCTACTCGGGAGGCTGAGGCAGAAGGATCACTTGAGCCCAGGAGTTTGAGGTTGCTGTGAGCTAGGCTGACGCCATGGCACTCACTCTAGCCTGGGCAACAAAGAGAGACTCTGTCTCAAAAAAAAAAAAAAAAAAAAAAAAAAAAATAAAACAATTCTTTCTATATGTATAAAATTAAAAATCCTAAATGACTAGAGAAGACTGTCATAGTTTAATTAGTAACATTTGTTTTCTTTTTCATGGTACATAAAATAATGGTGTGTCTGAAAAAAAGGTATTAGCAACAGTTTTGAATGTTAATCTAAATTCATTTTTTAAAAGACTTCAGAAAAGACTCTTCTTTCAGAAACAACCCATTTTCTTTCAAAGATAAAGATTTCACTGAAAGAAGCCTACATCAGAGATCTGTCAAAGGTTCCTTATTTTGAATGGTTTTAGGAGGGTATGGCACTTAAGCGCATGCTTCTTAAAAAAGGCATGATCTTAAAATTAGTGTTAATCTCCATGTTTAACATGTAACATTTTTGCAACTACATGATCCTTAGGGCTCTATAACTGGTAATTAAGTCATATAAATTTTACCTAAAGGATAGTTTTTCTGTTTTCACAACATCTTCCATTCAAGTAGTATTGAATTATTAAATATTGCTTTCTGCCAAACAATGCAAAAATGTTCCATACATCATAATTGGTATTAATACAAACCTGCTCAACTATATTTTCAGTGAAAATCTTTGAATAATCACGGTTTATATACTTTTCCTTCCAGTCCTACCAAAAAAAAAAAGTACATATCATTAAAACAAATATCTTTTTGGTAAATACTTTACTGGAAAATATAAACTATATGCATTTTAGAAATCAAACAATTTATAAATGATTATGTATAGTGGACAAAACAGGAATTTTCAGAAACCACAATATCTGTTTTAATATTTGCCTGATTCTCTGTATGCTTACATTGTTCTATGAAACACATTTTTATTTATAAAGTTTTATGCTTCAGGATATTAAAACTTGAGCAATCTTACATTGACTAGATTTGCATTCTTTACAGATGCTCCCTGACTAACAATAGGATTACATCCCAATAAACTCACCATAAATTGAAAATGCATTTAATAATCTGATAAACCCATCATAAGGTCAAAACTATCATAAGTCGAACTATCCTAAGTCCAGGACTGTCAGTGTTTGATGTATGTTACGGTAAATATGTATGTGTTTAAAAGTAAAAGATAAGGAACAAAATCCTATCAGCAAATATTAGTAAAAATTAAGTGGTAAATAAATTAACTAGGGTCTGTCTTATACTTCTATCATAAACTATTCTAAAAATTTTTTAATTCTTTGAATGAATTTAAAATTTCTGCCTTTATTTCAGTTTTTAATATTTATGAAAGAATGATTATAGGGTTACTAATACTTTCACTTCTTTTACTTACTAAAATTAAGATATGGGCCATATATTAAAAAATAGTTCCTGTTCATTCTAATTCATGAACTTAATTCTTCTCTTTGATCAATCTCTGGTATAAAAATCACATGCGAAGTTATCCTGGCTCGTATGCTTTATTTAAATATAAGTATTTATTAAAATTTGGATATATTAAAATATTGAGTGATTTGAATATCTAAAAAGATCTCATCTTAAATTTATTTAGAAACTTGAACAAAATTCTTAATTATCTCTTTACAAAGTACAAATTCAGAAAGCCAGCAGGGAAAAATGGAGGCATGGACTTAAAATAGACCCAATAAAAATATGTTTCAAAAATATTTGTTTGAAATATATCTTTTGTGTTAGGTATCAGAGTGGCTGATAATTTATATCAAGATAATTTATATCATTCTTTATTTTACATATCAGTTTATATGTAGCTCAGATATTTTGGATGTGGAAGAAACAAGCCTATCTTCAAATTCCTTAATAAATTTTATTTATACATAGTATATAAGAATAAGATTTCTATATTGTGATATTCAATATAATTTAATATTATATATAACATATAATCCCTCTAATATTTATTAGTTTTCTGATTCCTAAATATGGGAAAATTTTAGAAGTAAATAATCACCAATAAATTTTAATAATTTTTAGCTATGGCATTTTTTCCTATGTTTCAATATCAATTTTTCTGAAATTCCAGGAGAAAAATCCTAAGATTTTACATTAGGACATTGATACTTTTAATTTTAGACCACCTTTCAAAGCATTGAACAAACTGGGACTTTACTACTTTGTTAGAAATTCTCACAATGGGATAATCTCTAAGTATTCTGCTATGGGTTATCCCTCATGAGGCATATCAAACAAGCTTTCGTGAGAGGATTAACAAAATGTGGTGTATGTATATCATGGAGTACTACTCAGCTACAATAAAGGATGAGTTAATGCCTTTTGGAGCAATTTAGAAGGAACTGGAGACTAGTATTCTAGGCGAAGTAGCTCAAGAATGGAAAAATACCGCATGTACTGGGTAATAAATTGGAACTAACTGACGTGCACACAAGTGCACAGAGGGAAGTAAGTCATAGGAAATCAAGCAGGGGAGGAGAGTGGAGGGGCGGCAAAAATGTACCTAAGGGTTACAGTGAACAGTATTCGGTGATGGACACATTTATAGCCCTTCCTCAAGCCATGTATCAAAAACAATTGTACCATTTTAATATTTAAAAAATAAATAAAAAACAAAACAAAGAATGCCATGGAAAGAAAGTAATTCTTACTCCATTCTGGTATTTTCATTGCATACTCTCTAAAGACTTGAATTCTTACACAAATGTCCACAATTTAGGATATAATTTAGGATATCTTACAAGGAAGCTAGTATTACCCAAGAAATCAAATGATTCTATTCCTCAAGATACAAAAAGATTCAGTGCCAAAGTGAAATATGGAATTCCAGTCTCAGCACTAAAAAGTCTCTTTTCTTTCATTTTTTTTCCTTTTTATTTCATCATATATGGGGGTACAAATACTGTTAAGGTTACAGATATTGCCCTTGCCATCTCCCCCCCCACTACCATGTTAGAGCTTCAAGCTTGTCCATCCCCCAGGTGGTACGTATCACATTCATTATGTAAGTGTTACACCCATCCCCTCCTCTGCCCCACCCACCTGCCCAGTACCCGATAAAAGGTTTTTTTGTGTGTGTGACATTTTGGTTACATTTTATATCTTTGCCTCTCCCTAAGAAGGGTTAGAGGTATGCCCTTCCCCTCCACAATGCTCACCACATCCCTAAGATGTGGGTCTCTTTTCAACTCTACTCCTGTGAAAGATGAAGATATGTGGCTAAAATGAAAGAAACACTTTTAAAATAACAAAGTATCAAAATATATTCTTTTTTTATTTAACAGAGTAATCAGAGATTATTAAATTTCCTATTCCCAGATTTCAATTATTTCTATAAAATAAAAGAAAATTCTCATCAGGTGGATTGAGTCTTTGTAATTTAAAAGTTTTGCTATCAGCAGAGGGGAAATCATAGGTAGCAGTGTTATGGGGATGACTGTTCAAGACAGTATTTTTCCTGGAATAAATGTGCCAACTTGACTAAAGAAAGGAGATCCCCATAAAACAAAAAAGGAGCTAAATGCTGTATGATTCACATTTTTAAAAAACGAAAAATATTTTCACTTTAAAGAAAGTAGTTTCCCCAATTTAAGACTTTGTTATATGCTGAATTGGCTTACTCTACAATTTTCTCTGGCTATCTTTGGCATCTTTGGCGTATATTCACAAAATGGCTTTAAAAAATTAACAAAATGATAATATGATACGTATTTTCCCAAACTAAATTCTTGAATTTCCTTCCTGAAAAATCAAAATATCATCGTATGTGAGCTATTTGTAAACATTTCTCTGAAATTGTGATTTAAAATGGGATTGTGCTTTTGAATACATAAAATAAAAACAATGAAAGCAAAGACTGATAATTCCATCCACCAAACCTAATATATGTCTTAATTAAAAAGTTCTCAGTCAAGTTTAGATCTACTGTATGGGTCTGTCATGAAATATATTATGCCATTTTTAAAAAAGCATCTTACCCTATTTTCATGTTGTTACCCAAATGATTTATATCCATTAAGAATTATAAGAAAATAATAAATGAAGTTGAATATGAAATACATACCACAGGATTTTCAAAAATCTGCCAGAGATCATTGTTATAATGCGAAGTGTTGTAATTAGCAGTTGATAATAGCCTTCCAAATTCATGTCTATTAGAAATGTACATAAATACACCCTATATGCCAAAAAAACAGTATTAATCTTACATGTAAGTATAAAAAATAAATTTAGCCATAGGAATAATATATAGAATATATTAATTTCAGTTTTTATATTTCCTTTACAAACATGCATTTTAACTTTTCATATAAAACGTGCATGATTTAAAATAAAAGAAATAAAATTTTGATTAATGAATTCAGACACCACACAAAACTAGTAGATAGCACTGACACTCAACTGAAAAAAGAAGAATGGACTGTTTTTGTCCCTTTCTCATTGATCCTAGATGTAGACATCGGGGAAAAAAATTCCTGTTTGAAAGCAGAAATATTTTTGAGACACCACAGTGCAATAAATTATACCTCTTTTGGCTTCTTTCCCTTTCAAAGAAGACAAAGTCACATTTTTAAGCAAGAATTCAAAGTGTCAATAATATTTCATCAGTCTATTTCATTCTTTTATTTTTCTAACATTTAAAGACTAAACATAGCAGAGAGTCATGTATTATAAAGGCAACTAAATAAAACCAGTCTTATATCCTTGTCCCAAATGAAATAAATGTGGCAAACACCACTGAGGTAAGGTTGTTTCTTT
Organism: Microcebus murinus; assembly: GCF_040939455.1. Lineage (NCBI taxonomy): Eukaryota > Metazoa > Chordata > Mammalia > Primates > Cheirogaleidae > Microcebus > Microcebus murinus. The sequence continues at coordinate 111,642,082 of NC_134104.1, read as the reverse complement.
TTGTACCTGTTTTAATAGTAAACAGTTAGTGATTAATAGAATAAATCAATGAAGAGTACCCAATTTAATCAAGATGTACTTTATACCTACTCTTACTTCTTCTTCTCCTTTGGAAAAAAAAAAGAAAACTAGAAAAAAAATGAATGAAATGAACTTCATTAACTTTAAATTTCTCACTTGTCAACCATAAAATGTAAATCTGCCCAAAGAACCATGAACTATCACACAATGCACACCCTTATATCACACAAAAGAAACACACACACATATACAGATTACTAACCAATGAACACCAACATTTTACCAAGCTAAATGCAAAGAAGGCTCTTAAAGAAACTTTAATGCTAGGCAATATACCATATCAAATATTAATTAAATAAACAAAAATAAATAAAAATAAATAAAAATAACACCTTTGGGGGGCTGAGCATTTGGAATGTTTCCGGAGTAGGGGAGTCTTTTTCCCTTTGTAAAGTCTAAAATGAAGAGAAGCATTGGGTAAGTTGACCTGCACACTCATTCTCTCAGGTATTCTTTCGTAAATAAAAATAGCAGCTCTTGATCAGAAGCTGACATTCTGAAATGTCCTTCACAGACAACATGCAGAACAAGCAAAGCTTATAGCGCACACAAAGAAACATCTCCAGCCCTTTCAGCCCTTTCTGCCCTTTCTTTCCTATTTTTTTTTTTTTGTAAAACATAAATCCAAGCTCATTCCTTAGTAGAACTTACATTAGACACATAAATAAGGCAAAGGAAAAAAATGAGTGAGAGAGGCCATTCCAGGATGCGCTGTTGAGTCAAATTAGCCAAACATGAGCACAAAATACAATAACAGGTATTGAGGATATTCAATAACAACAATGCATAGGTTTGTAAGGAAAAACAAACATATTCAAACAACACATGCCTGTTAAACTAAGAAAAAAAATACTTGCCAACTTTTCTGATTTTTCCGAAAATCACAATTATTTATATAAATTTGGAAATAGCCCAATCATTTCTAAAACAGAAAATCATATAAATATGTTATAAAACATATTTATTCACTTTCAAAAGCAAATTATTTTCTAAAGTCATTTAAGCTGTATAATGAAAGTATATTTATGGAACAGCAATGTATCATTAGTTTATCATATAGATTAAATATATGTATCTCAACCCTTCTCCCAGTTTAGTGGTAAACAACCTGATTTTTAACAATCTGAAGCTAATAATGATATAAATTACACTTAGTTAGAGAAAATATGGACATTGATGTCAGAACAAAAATGTGTTCTTCTTAAATGTGTAACATTTTACCCAGGATCATCTTACCCAGGATTTATCTAATTAATTTTAATTAAGTCGAGTTTTGACTACAGAATTTCAAATAGAAGTAAAGATATAATCTTAAAAGAGCAAAGCTAATTTGTAACGATTCTATCTTTATTACTGAAATACTATTCTGTTGCTTATGAGTCAGCCTCACCACTAAACCTAATATTTTTCAAATCGTTTCTACAGATAAAGGTTCACAAATTATTTTCCAAAATTGCTCCCAAATTTTCAACACAGAACCAAAAAAATTGGCTAGTACTTATAAATTAGAAAGAAAAAAGGAATCAAAACACATTGACACACCAAGTGATAAAGCAAGCCATCGTATAAAACATTCAAGCAAGCCATCATTGTACATCTTACCATTTCTCTAGCACTTCGGCAAAGAGCCATATCAGGATCCAATTTATCGCGAACAAAATAGTTTCTTTCATTCATCTCTGATCGGAGTGTCTTTCCTTTAATTAAGTACACGTTAGCCATGTATGGGACATTCCAAACGCCTCTGAAAGTAAAGAGATTCCAAAATATCACAAATATAATTTTAAGGTTTATTTTTATATTTTTAAAATGTTTTGTATGTCTTTAAATTTTGTTCATATAAATTATTGAATCCACACATAAATACATTTAATGACATTTGATACACACACACACACACACAAGAGATTACTTGGTATACACTATATTTTTAGGAAATTCAGGAGACAAACCATTGTCTTTCTAGATAAACTTCAATTTAGGATTGATATCCATTTGCCATTTTTGCCTATTATCTCTTAGTTGTTGCAGTTAAAGCATAATATTCTGTTTTACAGAATGTGTTTCCACTTAAGATTAAAGAGTTTGATAGCAAAAATAACAACATACAACCAGTGGTGTGCTAAAGCCAGTTCCTACTGGCACCCTAGGGCTGACTTTTAGTGCCACATCCATGTTCAGTGATTTCACATTGGGAACTTCAAATTAGCCATAGTAGAAATATTTAAACCACAGGAAATGTCAACCATTTCACAGGGCATCCCCTACCTCCAAGAGCCACTGAAAATAGCCTAAAATTCTCCTAAATTATATTCTTTTGAAATTCATTAAGCCATCTCAAATCTTTTGTAGAAAAAGAAAAAATATGATGAAACACAGCTGGAAGTGCATGAATGTTGGGAGATTCTCTTGTCTTGCATTCTTTCCTACACCTATATCCTTCTTCTGAACATGAATCATTTCCTAAGAACAGCATAAGAACAGTTTTGCCAGAAGGGCTGTGCCTGTTGCTTTTAGTGAATAGCAAGAAAAGATCTTGACGAAGGAAATGTAGTTAGATACGAATAAGAATATGAAATCATTTTGTTTTATTAGACCAGCCTCAAAGAAAACTGCCTAAACTGATTTAAGAAGTACAGTAGGTCCCCCTTACCTGTGGGGGACCTGTTCTAAGACCCCCAATGGATGCCTGAAGCCATGGATCATACTGAATCCTGTATATATAGTACTATGCTTTTCCTACACATACATGCTTATGATAAAGTTTAATTTATAAAAATTATAAAACTATTATAACAATACACTATAATAAAAGGTTTATAAATGTAATCTCTCCCTCCCTCTCAAATTATCTTAATATTTTCAGACCACAGTTAACCATGGGTAATTGCAACTATGAAAAGCAAAACTGCAGGTAAGAGGGGACTACTGCATACAATATATCAGTAAATTCAGAAATTAATCTCTGGTGGAGTATGCATTTTTTAAAAAATTTTGAAGAAAAAATTACACACACACACACACACTTACATGTTGTAAGATGCTATTCCTTAGTGAAGCTTTTGGACATGAAGGGTATTCTTATTAATATATTAACTAGATCAAAGTCTTTACCATATTCTTTTCCTTACATTTAAGACAGCAATGACAGGAGAAAAACAGAAAAGTCAACAGTGCCAAAAGCAATTTGAAAACATGAATTCTCTATTCTATTTTTGTGAAACCTGACTTCAGCTGTATCCCCAGGTAATTTCAGGCATATGGTCTATACAAATTATCTCAGGGTCAATAAAAGTATTTCAAAACAATAGCTATCATGCTTTTTATTGCAGCTAACAAAAACCTTTATCATATTTACATCATTCAAATGTAAGCTTTCTACACCAATTACTATTTTCACAAGTAAAACATCTCATCACCATGATTTTTTTCTAATTTAGTCCTGAGAGCATATTTCTCCTTTTAATCAACCGCCATATTTGAGCACTGAGGCAAAGCACTTAATGACTCAGTCACTCTGTTCTACCATCTGTATGAAAAAACAAATTATATTCTCCCCCCAATATTTCCTTAGCAAAACTATTTCAATTGCGATTACTTTTTAGTTTAAAAAATATCAACTGTTGTCTCTGAAATAATTATCCATCATCCACCCATTTTGTGCCATGTATATTCTTTTCAGTCTCTAGAAACAGAAATTAGATATTGTTGAGAAAAAACCTATCTTTAAAGCAGACAATTAGCTATTTCACACAGAAAATGCACAAACCAGGAATACTGGAAAGTTTGGTGGTGTTGTTATTGCTTGCTTAATTATAAATTTTAAAAACCATCCAAACAATACCTAATCATGCCATTAAATAAATTAGCTAAATTCTCTTTCTAAACTTTTAAATGAAAAGTATTACTCTTCCACCAACCATAACATGGGATACTCATGATAACCATATAGTTAGTGTCTCTTAGTATTTCCTACAACAATGAGTTTGTTTCATTGAAGATTTAGAACCTTAAAAACACTTTTCTTAAAATATTTGTTTTACACTTCTATTTCAGGATTCCAAGTAGTCTCTAAATTCTCAAATTTCCACTAAATATAAAGAAAAGAGATAAATACCAAAAACTTTCAAGTAATATTAACAAGACTACATCCTTAGGTTATGGTATTTTACATTAAAAGATTAAATCAAACAACTTACACTCTATTCCCTTGAACAATATCCACATAATCTTCAGATCGGGCATAGTATCCATCAGGACTCAATGCTCCCCAGAAGTTGGACCATAGCTTTCCATGACGAGTTACAAGAGGAGCAATGATCTTTCTAAAGACACAGAGAGAGAGAGGGAGAAAGTCACACAATTGTTTATTTTTAAATCACCACACAATTATGTGTTTTGGGCTTAGCATGACACATAATACAATAAAGTTCATTTAACATACATGCAGTTAATGTAAAAAAAATAAAAATAAAATGAAAAAAAGAATTTCTTCCCAGCATCTTTTCTTAAATGAGTACACACTGCTAATTTTCAACCATATGCCTTAAAAAGAGTAACAAAAAAGGAAAAAGTCATTTAAAATGCTAATTGATATATAAAAATGACTTTTAAATGTACTCTACTTACAGTGAAGAGAGTAAAACTACCCAGCTTATATTTAAATTTAATGCAAGTATTTCAAAATGAAATTAAATATTTTCATTTTCATTGTGCAGACAATAGTCCCTTGTACATTAAGGTATCTAATAAATATTTGTTGAATGAAAAAATATGAAGATGGGCTGAGACATTTATGAATAGGCCAGTTGGTTTTTATATTAAGTCTCAAATTACTTTAAAGTATGTTTCCATTATTTTATGACTTTTAAAAATGGGTTATAGTTATAGCATGCTAGCCCTGGCAAAATTAATTTTTTTTTTGGTCCTTTAACTATTTTAGAAAACAAAATAGAGGAAATAGAGGATAACTGCCATAATGTTCTGTTTCACTACCTAGCAGGAAAGTGGTCCATTTGAGAGAAACATATGGTACAAATTTAAAACATGCCAGATTTCCCCTTAGGGAAATCTAATTTGTAATGTCAGCATTTTCCAAATGAGATAACAAAATCTGAAGTTATTCTAAAATTATTTCTAAAATGCAGTAGTGCCACACAATTTTTAAGAAAAGATCACACAACTCCTCCAAGAAGAAGTTTATGGACCAATCATTCTCCACACACAAAAAAACCCTTTCACAATATCCCAATCTTGTGAAGACCAGCTGGGCTCTTTCTTTTACATGCACGAAAGTAAAATAAAATAAATACATATCATGCAAAATAATAATTTTATTTTTCCTGGTTCCCATTAAAATAAATTATTAACCAGAAACACGTATTTTATTTTGTTTAGAATATTTAAAATATTGGAAATAACATAAATTTGAATCTTTATAGATACTAATTTAGGGAATAATAATCCAATGTCAACAACTGACAATATCATCTTTTTAATAGAAAAACCAACCTTGTAAATTATAATCCCAGCTTCCTCCTAAAAAGGGTTGAACCAAGAAGTCTGAAAACCCAAAATCCACCTGCTCTGTGCCTCAATGTTTCTGAGAATAGAAATGTAGGGGTAGCAGCTGAGGAACGATGAATTGTATTAGACAACTGAAGGAGTAAAATTTGGAACAAGGGAATAAATAGCAGAGGTAGGAAGAGGAGAGGGAAAAAAGAGCTGATGAGATGCTGGAAAGCCACGTGCCGAAGATGTGTCCCATTCTCTGTCCCTCTAGCCTTCAGTCAAATAAGCTAATGCTCACAACATTCTTGGTACATGTAAATTTATTATGGAAACCACATACATGGATACAAAAGGAAAAACTATAGGTATCACATGAACCTAAACCTTTGATAACTAACAGAAATCCATGGAACTAGAGACACAACCTGAGTTTTACTGACTCTTTAAGGGACAAGGGCCCCAGATGGCAGTTGAGTTCCTCATGAAGGAAATTTTTTCTTTCTAAGGGGAATATATGTTAAACACATAGTATGAATTCATTAAATAGTTCACTAAGAGAATAGTTATCTACCAAAGTGTCATAAAATAAAAACATCTAAATATTATTAGAAGTGTATGTTCACTACACACTATTGCATTTCAATCAACTTAAGAGGGAATTAACAATGCAAATTAAAGAAAATATTCCTGAATTGGACTAGGTGTTAAGAGTTACAAATCATATTCTTTTCAATATATCTGTGGTATTTCTACTGCTTTTTCTTATCAAATGATCAAAACTTTATTCATATACTTTGAAAAAGTACCTGCAATTTGTAGATAGCTTAGACAAATATTTATAGATAGTTATACAGTGTGGCTATATATACAGATTGCTTCAGAGAGGTCTTAGATTTTCAAGTAAAGACTGAATCCTCAAATTGACAAATACTAGTGACATATCCTTTGCATATAGGGTGGGTTAATAAAGCATAATAGATATCCCATATATTTTACTTAGCAAAACAAAAAGGCATTCTAACATTTCATCAACTAAACATTCTATTCATTATGAGAAATAATTGTGTTAATATATGTAAACATACTTAGAACAACATTTGGTACTTAGTAAGCGCTCATTAAAATTAAGCTATTGTAGGTGTAGTAATAGTGGTATTATTAGTAGTATCAGTACTATTAACAAATGAAGATTAATATCATTATAAACTAATATACATAGTGTCTTTTTCCCAATTCAATTAAATGAAAATAGGCATTGCCCAATGATAATTATTTTAAGAGTAAATAAAACTACAAAACTAGCTGTGGAATGATTTGTACCTCTGAAATTTATTTTAGATTCTAAGAACTACAATTCTATGCAATAACTTTTTCGGTCGTAAGTTTTATGAAATTCTATTTAAAAATATCTACAGAGAACAAAGCAATTCTAAATTTTATTAGTATCATATATATCATAAGTTTACCTAGACTTAAATAGAAAAATAGACCAAATGTAATCATATTTGTGATTATAACTAATATTAAATACTTCTAGCTGTCATTGGGTTGTTTTCTATGACTCCTTTAAAAGAAATGTAATTAATTAGAACAGAACGTTTGTAAGGTATGGAAAATAATGTGAGTTCCCACAATTTACTAAACACTGATAAGTAATTAATTACAGTATATCCACATCAATGTGGAAAATTATCATTTTAATAAATTGATATTGAATCTTAAAAAGTACCTGTTTTGTTCAATCAAAATTTTTAAAGTCCTTGGGTTTGTCAAAACAACATCTGCATCCACACTAAAGTAGTAATCACACTTCTCATCCTGACGGCAAAAATCCCTGACATTGAAAAAGAAAAAGAAATAAAAATTAGATAAAACAAATAACTGCTGGTTGAAAAATGTTAACATAAAGCTTCTTATATGAAAGATAAGGTATTAATCAGAAGAGTGAGACAATATCCAAAAGGATATATATCTTGTCTTAACTTTCAAAATGTTCAACTTATCAACACAGATATTCACAGGTAGATCAACACTAAAATATTAGGCCAGGTAAAATATATTTTCAAGCCACTAAATATTTAAGGTATAAAACATCTAGTCAAAATGGCAACTTCTAATTTAGTGTCTAATCCTCTCTGAAAGGGCAAAATAATCCACCTCAATGTATTTATTAATTTTTTTCACAAATCAAAATGTTTTTTACATACACATGCATATAATTGTGTCTTGTATATTCAGTAACTCAGATTTAAATGAATCTTGGAAATACAAGTATATGACTCTTAAGGTATTAATATTTTTAAACTTAATTTACATGGAATTATTTCTAAGATAGTTATTCTCCTGCCTTCTTTCCAGAGGTAAGCTATGTCTGCTTTTGCTGGCAGAGTCTGTAACAGCATCATCAGGAATACCAAGGAATGAACCACCTGATATGGGATGACATATGAAATACTTCTACATATATGGCTTCTACATTTGGGGTTATCTGTTTCCCAGTTCTGAGGTCCCTTCCCACACCGCTGGTCCCAGTTATCACTTTTTGCGGTTGTCAGTGTGTATCTCCACATATATCTAAGCAACTGCCAAACAGGATGCCAGATAGAAAAACTTGTTACAATTGTGCAAAAAAATTAAAGAAAATAAGTTCTGAAAGTGGGTTCAGGGATTCTCCAATGAATAAATTATAGAACCATTAGTTTGGATTTTTCAGGGCCTGCTTTCTGCCTATTCCAAACCCCACCCCTGTAGAATCCATCACTTTGGGCCCTGAGCTTCCACAGCTCAAAGCATTAGGGTTAGGAACAGACAAGGGTGTTGTCTGATAATAAAGCACCATGTCTTCACCTTTTTATCAGCAGCTCTTAACACACCGCCTGGCATATTCGATTAACATTATTGAATAAATGATTGTCATTACTATTACCAGAGTTTTAGTAGTAGTCTGAAGTATTAAAGCCTCTAAACATAGAACCTAAAATATCTCTTCTGGGGATTATAGTATTATCTAGATCAGTACGTAACTGGAAAATAGGAATGCCCATTTTTACCCACAGTCAAAAACAGTTTTAGCAGATACAACCCTCAGATAGTAAACATAATTTTAAGTCACTGCTATAGCAGTCACACTATTCATTTATCTGCAGTTTTTTAAATCTTGATCTCTAGTTCAATTCTTAGTTTGATTAAATATGTTGACTCCTAGCCATTAAAAGAAAAATGTAAGTAACTTCCATGGCCCTTTACATGTAAATAAGTACAAACACAGACAGAGTCTAACAGTAGAGTCTTGCTGCGGTGTGTGTATGTATACACATACAAATAGTCGAGATACCCAAGTTTAGCATATTAATTTTTGAGAATTTTGTTTTATTAAAGTTTCTTTAGTAGAATAATTCAATACATTTAGCTTAAATTTATTAAAACATACATTCCCATGTTTCTGGCTTCCGCTTGACTTAGATTTTCTTCTGGTCCTACTATTTTTATAGTATTGATTTCATGTTTAGCTTTATCAAAAAATGCCTTGATGTCCTTTTCATGATAAACTTCCTGTAACATATTTTAAAAATCAAAAATTAGAGAGAAATTAAGACAATAAGATGACTGAAGTACTCATATGTATGGAATGCATCAAATTCAAAGTTGTAAATTCCACAATTCACATATTCTTTCAATTACAGACAAAATAATAATCATATTGTACATGTTATATGTAAATATCACTTAAATGGCACATGAAAAATCTAAAATACATACATGTCAATATTCTTAAAAAAGAAGATAGCTGAAAATTCTTTCAACATCTATTGCTAGACAGGTCCTTGCATAAATAACTTAAATCCTTCACAGGTACTTGTATAAATATTTAAATCCTGAATACTATTAATACAAAATATTTCCAATTAGAGAAGGAAACACGGCTTATAGCCTGAGAATCTTAGATATATATTGTAAAATACTGTTTTCGTGGCTTAAAGTTCAGTCCTTAATTTGTTGTTCAAATAAAGTGATCATGGAGGACTGGAGACTTTATTTTTATTCTCAGACATCCCTTTAATCTCATTTTACTGATTGTCTTTAACTTTCCTTCATTAATATAAGAAAAGCTACTTTCTTTCATTAATATATTTTATCTTAATGTCTATTAAAATGTCTATTAAACCTAATGCTCATCTATTTGACCTGTAAATGTAAATAATCACATTTCACGAAATAAAATGTTACATAATATTCTTTAAAACCAGAAAGAAAAATGAATGGTTATATACAAACTTTTGTGATTAGAAAAAAGGAGGAAGTTTAACGAAATTTTATAGACAGAGTAATGGGAAAGCCATCAACACAAACATTATCAATTTCGTATGATTTAATTCAACTATGCTAAAATTCAGATAAGACTATTGTCTTCATCATTAGAGCATTTCAGTTTTTCTTGTTTCAAGTCTCAAAGCTTTCTGAACATTTGATACTTTTCACAGCTTGTTAAAAATCACTTATCATATAAAAGCAGCACAGAGTTAATGTTAAATAAAAGATAAAATCTCCTCCCCTCAAGGAGTTTAAGGCTCTATGCAAGCAGGAAAAATATAAATAAAAGATACAATACAGGCTGGGCATGGTGGCTCACGCCTGTAATCCTAGCACTTTGGGAGGCCGAGGCGGGCGGATTGCTCAAGGTCAGGAGTTCAAAACCAGCCTGAGCAAGACCCCGTCTCTACCAAAAAAAATAGAAATAAATTAATTGACCAACTAAAAATATATATACAAAAAATTAGCCGGGCATGGTGGCGCATGCCTGTAGTCCCAGCTACTCAGGAGGCTGAGGCAATAGGATCGCTGAGCCCCGGAGATTGAGGTTGCTGTGAGCCAGGCTGACGCCACGGCACTCACTTTAGCCTGGGCAACAAAGTGAGACTCTGTCTCAAAAAAAAAAAAAAAAAAAAAAAAAGATACAATACATAAAAACAATTTAGTGTAAGTACATATATTACCACACATTTTACAAAGGAAATACTAAATGTTCCACTCTTTTAGATCCATTTAAGCCGGTTTTCTACAAATTTGAAATGTTCTGTGGAAAAGCTGACTTGCACATAAGGATAAAGAACAATGCAAAACAAAGAGCATTGGGACAGAAAGTAGAAAATGACGTATTTCACAACTATGGAGCTTTTCTAGATGTTAAATACCAACTATTTTAACAGCAATAAATAAATAAATAAATAAATAAGATATTTAGGGAAAATATCTTTAAGTTTAGATTATATGTGGGAGGTATTTGGGAGGCTCTGAATATTTTTGAAGGAAATGAGAGTATCAAAATCCTAGGGGGAGAGCATGTCATGTGATTAATCAACATAATTATCTGGAAGCTGTTTCAAGTTCTGATGTTATGATATTATCTTAAATTGCAAATAATTTAATGCCCAGTTCTATAAAAGAAAGTACCAGAACTAGCACAAGGGAAAGGAATATAAACCCTTTGACATCTCCTTCATTATATACTAAGTTGAGCCATATGAAAATGGCTAATAATATTCAGCCATTTTGTTCTACAAAAATTGGCATTTTCATGTAGCTTATCCCAACACAATGATGCTAGTTTCCAGACTCTAAAATCCTGAAGTCCTACAAAGGCAAAGCTTTAATTATTCTAAAAATCCTTCACTGAATTTAGCCCAATGAATTTTTTTAGACATAAATAACAAATAGCTCCCCAAAAAGTAAAAAAATACCTTTCATATAACATATCCATTTCTTAAATACTTACTTTGTTATGAATAAAAAGTTTAAGTGCTTCTTTTGGGTAATCCAGTGTCAAAAGTAGGTCCAAAAATCGAGGTAGGAATGGAGTTGGTTGCTCAATAAAAACACCTATTGTTACATTTGGATGGACCTTTGTTTTATACCAAACACAAAAACAAATTATCATTAGTATGGTTTTATTTTATATTCTATGCAAATCTTAATCAGTACAACATAAAAAATAAAATCTCAGTTCAACATAATCTGCTAAATTCCAATTGCTCTATGGCAGTTCTCTAACACTGGAAATAAATTTTTGTGGACCCCATTAAAGTGATTTTACTGAACCACATCTTGGTTATGAGTTAGGTTCAAAAAGGAAACTCATTGTCATATTAATTATATGAATGTAATTAAGGATACTGCCTATTCTACTACTCAATGCTTCCTTTATAATAGCTCTCGGAAGAAGCTTCTGAGATCTGAATGCTTTTTTGAAAGCTTCATCTAAGAAACCAAAATGTTAATTGTGTTTCCATTTTGTTATCATAGCTTAAAGTTCAGAGCTTAATTTGTAGTTCAAATAAAGTGATCATGGAGGACTGGAGACTTTATTTTTACCCTCAGACATTCCTTTAATCTCATTTTACTGATTGTCTTTTACTTTCCTTCATTAATGTGTTATTAGAAAAGCTATTTTCTTTCATTAATATATTTTATCTTAATGTAGTATATCTATTTTATATATTTTCTCAAATCTTTTAGGGAAGGTTTTAATGTGTACTGTATCTTTCATTCATTGTATAAAAACATCTGAAACATCCATTAGACATGTCAGTCCTCATGATGAGCAACATTTAGCAAAAGGAATGAAAGTTCCTAGCTTTAAAAACTTACAACTGGATGGGGAAGACAGAAACATAACTACCCTGTAACAGTGTTATTATCAGAGCTAAATGGAAGACTTTATAATGTTTTATTAAAACCATGTCTTAAGCCACATTTTAAGGTTACAGATTATTTAAAATACCATAATTTTAAGTCCAGAATTTGTTGCCTCCTCCCATCTTTTCACACATGGCACTCTACATATTCCTCAATTATCTGTATTATAACTTAATCTTTGTTTGCAAAAAAGTACACTTTGTATGCTGTCATATTTCTCTTTAGTCTGTTAATTCATTCACTTCCCCAAATATTATTAAATGAATAAACAAATGCAAAGAAATAACACAAAGTATCTTCCCTATAAAAGTTCTCTATTTAACAAGAAAAATAAATTAAAAAGTCGATAACTCTCCCTTACCAGATGAGATGATACATTTCATTTAAATTTCATAATAGCCTTAGAAGTGATTTATTATTGCAAATTTGCACATAAGGAAAATGTAATTTAGAGAAGTGACCCTGAACACATAAACTAGTAGGTAAAAAGCTAGGCTTCAACACACTACATCTCCATTATTAATGTAAGTTTATTTTTATATAATAATAACAATATAACAGTTAACATTTATTAACAGATAACTTCATATAAAATTTATACATATATAATATATTTGCCATATATATGCATGTAAAGTTTCATTTAACCTTCTTACCAACCCTCCGAGATGCTCACTATTATTTTTACATATAAAGAAACTTGGCTTTGGTCAACATCTAAAACATTGTACGCTTAGGATTTAACTATCCACATAATTTTAATTTTTATATTCTTATTCCACAAATAACTATACATAGAAAGCACATAATTTCATTTTGCATAATGGAATGAACAATTTACCTTTCTAGCATATTTTTATCAGGCAGTAAGGCAAAATAGCTTAAGAATTAAGTAATATACTCCTACATGCAAAAAAAATTTAATAAAAATATTTTTCTATCTTTGCACCACAAGGTTTATATGAAATGAAACAAAACAGATAAAAAGTATTAACTCATCCTCCAGAGTACAGCACTACTTTCAGCAAAAGATTAATTTTAAAACTTCACGATGCAGCTTCATTCAGAAATAGAAATTCTGGCATTCTTTCCAGATAGGAAACATTCTGTTTGTTATTTGAGAGACTAGCCAAAAAACTTATTTTCAAGTAAAATAGAGTTCTATTCATAAACTCCTAAATGTTCACAAGTTACTCTTTATCCTCCTTTCAAACAGTGGTAATAATTTAGTTCGGGAGCTTGAGTATATTACAATTTAAGTATTTTGTATTTGCATGGGTTCAGGAGTTACCAGAACTATATTCCTGGGAATTTCATTTTTGCCTACACTGCTTCTATTAATATTTATTTGGCATGCTGTAGGCACCCAATAAACCTATGTTGATTAAAGGGAAGAATCAGTCTTAATAACAAAATAGCTCCCTAGAATACAATTGTTCATACACATAATATTCTTCTAAGTTACTAGAGCAATTTTTTTGAAGAATAATGTTACTACAGGATATCCTAAAACTGTTCTGGCTGATGATAGAACAAAGAACCATAAAAATGTTTTATAGATTAATAATAAATATCTCCAACCGTTGTTCACCCTCAGAGTATAAATGATAAAATAAAATTCTCTATGAAATACATACAAGTAGCATCATGTCTGACATTTAGTAAGTACATGACATACAGGTAAAATTTCCCAGTGGCCAAGAACATAAGGTCTGGAGCCAGATTACCTAAATTCAAATACCCACTCTAATACTTAAAAACTGTGTGTTCCAGGCAAGTTACTTACCTTTATGTACCTCAAATTTCTCATCTGTAAAACTGAGTCATTAGCATGACTTGCTTTAGAGGCTTTGTGAGATTTAAATGAGTTATTACTTACATGTAGTTAGAACAAACTTTAGTTGTGAAATTATATATTATTTTTCAAATCATCAAATTTGAAAATCAAGCACAGAAAAATTAGTCAATGAAAATGTTGAAGCATTGTACTGATTTTTTATTTTTTCTCAATGCTTTGACCAAACAGACTAAAATAACACAAGATCATCCAATCATAGTAAGTTATTAAATATGAACCTCCAGGACCCTTCCATTGGGTTCAATTATTAACTGGTTTTGCTTTTAAAATAGTTCAGAAACACAAATCTAGTAGTTTTCTGAGTCACTGTGTTTTAACATTATAAGTCCATTATCTACCATTTAATCAAAACTATAAAATAGTTTACTACTTTTTTCCTATAAATCACAGCATTTTATGATACTGTGCTTTTTATTACTACATTCCACACATAGTCAATTCCACTTACATCTAGCGCAGACAAATCAATTGTATCAGATTCACAAAGAGTGCAGCCATTATCCTGTGTCCACGAATTAGGCACATAGTTTCCAAAATAATTCAGAAGAATCTAAAATGAAGGAAAATGGTATTAACAAAAGTAGGCCTCTCTACCATCAATATGTTTTCATTCCATAATCACCTAACTTCAAAGCATTATTTTCTGCATTAGGTACATTCCTTTAGTAATTGCACACTGAACAGTTTGCTACAGACTATAAATCATAAAGTAGGACAGACTGAATCTATAAATGCCAAAAATGTGTTATAAATCATAAAAGTCATTTAATTTCATACTATATAAGTAATAATACTGGAAAACACAATGAAAAAGACATCTATCAAACAATGAAACAATTTTAAATGGGTTGAGACCTATTAGCAAAAACACAAAGTCATATGCTCAGTAATTTAGTAATAAGATAGATATGTTTAAAGGCCCAGCACAGACACCTACAGTAAATGGAGCAGTAGTCATGTGACCTCTGACCAACACATCGCCACACAAAACAAATACTGAGTGAGCTTCATCACCAAAAGGCACTAAGCTCTTCTGGGGAATTATGCTATTATAAATTAGGCATCTGGGCAGTGACTCAGGGGTACTTATCAGGAACAGACAGCTTACATTTTAAAAAGATCTAATACAACTACCCCACAAATCCTATCGGACAATAAGCTAAAGGACGATATTGCTTATCCACCCACCTTCTTTCAGATCACTCAGAGCATCTGTGCTGTGTCTACTCTTGCCTAAAGCAGCTGCTGGCATTCATTTTAACTATAAAATCTGTGATCTTGAGAGAGACAGAGAGAGAGTGTGTGTATCTGTGTTTGTGGGAGAAGTGAGCAAAGATGGATGGGGGACAAAGGTAAACACAATAAGATTTGCTGTAAATCCTCAAAAAAAGTCTTGACTATTCCTAAAATTTGAACATTTTAGGGAAAATCCTGCTGATAAATAATAAATAAAATTACATTTGCCATGATTTTAATACCTAGTAGTGGTATGGGCATTTGTAGTTTTTTCTTATTCTTTCTTTCTATAAGCTATAATTTTGCCTCATACTATTAAAAGCACCTAAAATCCTCATTATGCTTTTGCAATCAGTATTTTTTTTATTGGATAGGTGAGGTGAAATAAAAAGAAAAATATCTATGTGCTAAATATGGTGGTCAAAAGATGTAGACAAGTGACAACTAGATTTTTCTAGCTTCCTATGACCCTAAAGGAGATGTTAAAGGCAGAATAGATGAGGTAGGTAGTCAAGTATCATTTTACCAAAGTCCTCAAAAAATACTTGGGATTATGCTCAAATATTTTTATTATACTGAAACTTTGAAGCAAATGCTGCTGAAACAAGAACACTATCAATTTAAAAATGGGAAAAATCTTTGTGTTATACAGACATTGTAGATATGGCTATATTTAATCTCTACAGCAAAATCCGAAGACATGGACAAGTAATGCATTCACATATATTTTGGACTACATAATAATTCAAGAAACAAATTATAAGGCAGGAAATATGTAGTCATGATGTTTATTGATGACATCGTTTTAAGAGACAATGTGGGCTGGGCATGGTGTGGCTCATGCCTGTAATCCTAGTACTCTGGAAGGCAAAGGCAGGAGGGTTCCTTGAGCTCGGGAGCTCAAGGCCAGGCTGAGCAAGAATGAGACCCCATTCCTACTAAA
Source organism: Microcebus murinus (assembly GCF_040939455.1). Classification (NCBI taxonomy): domain Eukaryota; kingdom Metazoa; phylum Chordata; class Mammalia; order Primates; family Cheirogaleidae; genus Microcebus; species Microcebus murinus. The sequence goes on along the minus strand of NC_134104.1, from coordinate 111,625,760 downwards.
AATAGAAAAATTAGCCATATATTGCAGTATGTGCCTGTAGTCTCGGCTACGTGGGAGGCTGAGGCAGGAGGATTGCTTGAGCCCAGGAGTTTAAGGTTGTAGTGAACTGTGATGACATCACAGCACTCTACCCTGAGAGAGAGACAGAACAAAACTCTGTTTCAAAAAAAAAAAAGTCAATGTGCTTACTTTTATGTACCTTCATAATAAAAATAGAAATAAAATTTTGTTAACTGTCAAATGGTAAATGCAAACATTAATCACTCATGTTCTACAAAATAATAGAAGGTTTTAAAGGAAAAAGTAAGAAATTTATGTGAAAATCAATCATCTAGTAAGCATTATTTTTAAAAGATGAAAATTATACAAGTGTGACATTCACACTTGTATCCTTTCCCAGGATATTTGTTTAAAATATCCTGGGAAAGAATTTGTTAAAAAGAAAGGAAAAACTTCCCCTAATATTTTGGTCATATCTAAACTGCTCATAACATATAAATACTGGTATATTCTCTATCTTAGAAATATCATAAAAATTTATTTTGATAGCATGAATTACTGATTAGTCTAACTGAATCTCTATATGAATATGAAAATGATCAATAGTTTCAAAATGACAGAATATAAAAAGCATTCGTTTTCAGAATTAAAACTTTATTTTGTAACTTTTCTACTTTCTGCTTTTTACCACAATTTGTTTCATAGATAATTAAGATATTTTAGAAACATTATATTTCTTTTAATTTGTATAAATTTAGGGGGGTTGATAGAGTTTTGATACAGGAATATATTGCACAGTGGTAAAGTCTGGGGCTTGTAGTGTAACCATCATCCAAATAGTGTACATGGTACCCATTAAGTAATATCTCATCCCTCACCCTGCTCCCACTCTCCCTTCCCCATCCAATGTCTATTATTCCACTCTCTTTGTTCATGTGTACACATTATTTCGCTCTTACTTATAAGTGAGAACATGTGGTATTTGACTTTCTGTTCAAGTTATTTCACTTTTGACTGGAAACTTCTCTCTTTTGGATCTCTCACCACACAGGCAGAGGTCATTCACCACTGCCAACCCCATTTACACTTGTTTTCTTCATAAAAACTGCAGATATTTCTGCTGGCAGCTGTGGAAGGTGCAGAAGACTGTTTATATAGTTAAGCTGTTCTGGGCACTCCCTGGCTAATAGGTGGTAGTATTTTCCTTATTCTTCTTTCACAATATCAAAATGTTTTCAAGTATGATGTCATTTTCATTGGCAGAGAAACTTTTCCAACCAAATCCTTTCCTTCTTTCTTTTTAAAATTTATCTAATTATTCAAGGTCACCATGAACCAAGCACTGTGGTTTTCATATAGAAAATTAAGGTCCCTTTTTTTATTATAAATCAAATGAGTTTCACAAATGACTTATTTTCATATCTAGATCAGGTAATTTGACTTCCTTTATTTAATTTCTCTTTGTATAAAAATATCACCAATTTCATGATTACCTTAAGATAAATTAATAATTTAATTTAAATATTATCCAATATTTAAAAGAAGAGGCTAGGCATTAAAGTAAGCATCTTATATTACTAACAATAAATGAGCTTCAAGAATAAAAAGTAAAGCTTCAAGCCTAAAATCATAGTATCTATGTAAAAATTGATTTATATTATATTACTATCTAGACAAGTAGGAATATAATTATTTAGAATACAAATACATGTTTTGAATAAAATGTTAATGAAGAAACACAAAATTGTTTATATACCATTGTGAAAACAAATAAAAAATATGAATTCTCACAGATATATACTGAAAAGACATAAAAACTAAAAGAAGCTATGAATAAAAACCAAATGGGAGGGTGGCAGATTATAAGTGATTTTTAAAAATACTTATAATTTAAAATTATTCTTTCTGAAAGCAAGAGATTTAGAGAAAGTAACGAAGAAATAAACTCATTTTTATATACTTTGTTACTAACAATACACTACTAATAAATTATCATTTACAGATTAAGTATATATTTTTAAATGAATAAAATGGCTTAAATGCTATCACTGAGTTCAATATTATGGTTCAAAAAAACTGACATAATTAGCCCCCACTAAACAAGGTAATAATTGAGAGCAATGAACAAAGATTGATGCAAAAAAGATCTTTCACCCCTTAAGAAAGCTTAAAAGAAGTTTGTATCAATAATAATCTGCTTTCTTTCCCTATCAGCTTAGACAAGGGGAATATGACATACTCATGTGAATGCCTTAAACTTTAGCATAATACATGAAATAAAATATTAGCATTAGTTGAACGCTTATATATACAATTTCCCTCAAGCTTTTATTTTATAGCAAACATAATTTTTATAATAAAACTAACTCCATTTTTTTATTGTCAAACAGAATCGTAAGAAAATGAACTAGATAAGATCATGAAGAAGAAAAGACAATAGGATCCTTACACAGCCTGAAATGACAAAAACCAGGATAACCCAAATTGAATATGGTTTCAAGAAGACTTAAAATTTCTTAGTATACATAGGTCTTTCTAAATTATTAATGATTAGTGTTCCTTTCCTTGTGATAAGTCCTTTGGTCACATTTTAATGCTCTAGTCAGCATCATCCTAGAAATTTGGAAGGAAGTAGTGATCACATTGAAATTACTGAACATCAGACCTGAACAACAACAGCTCAATTCTCAGGACCAAGCTCACTCTTTAAAGACATTAAGGAGGAACAGCATATCATTTAATTATGGGAGACGTTGGGCTGCACCAGCTCTTGCTTAACTAGTACTGACAGTATCACAGACAGAGAGCTAAAACAGAAACTACACACATGGTAAAGGACTTCATAGACAAAATATGTCCATTTATCAAATTTGCCTAGGGAAATTTACTGTGACTCACAGTCATTTTATAATTGTTTTCCTCACCAGAAGAAAACAAATCTCTCTCCCGAGAATAATAGGTCATTAAATTGTTTATAGACTCTAGCATTCTATTAAGATTTATGGAAAGCCTAATATATGCTGTACATGTGGTGGACCCTGTGGAAACAAAAATGAATGAGATTGATATGATTTCTGTAATCCCTAAGCTACAGGCCTGATTAGAGACACAGGAAAACAGGTAAACACAATCCCTGTCCAGAATGTGGTACGTACTGTAATGGAATGAGTTCCAGATAGTATAAAAACACACAGGAGACCTGAGGAGTAAGGAATAAGCTGATACTTTAAGATAACACAACAGGTTTAAACTAGGGGCAAAGGATTTCAGAGTGAGTGAAAAGCATACACAGAAGACTTGCAGACAGAGGAAAGATGAAACTTTCTCAAAGTTGAAAGTAATTTAGCATGGCAGGAGCTAAGGGAAAGAAACAAGAGAATGGGTCTGAGACTCGTGGATGTGTGCAGAGCTGGAAGAGGGAGATTGAATGGGGTGGTAGATTGGTGGATACTAAAGCAGAAGGAAAACAAAGAGCCTTGTAAGACAAGTTGAGAATTTGGAACTTCATACCTAAGTCCACAGAAAGGCATCACAGAGGTTAGTAGAGTGATAGGGTTTCTTCTTTGGCAGAATACTCTAATTTCAGGCTGCTGGGGATGGGGGTGCTACCAGTAATTTGCAGATGGCCTGAATTAAAGAAGTTGGTATGGACACTGAGAAAATTAAATAAAATCCCAATTCATGGGAGGTAGAACACAAAGCACTTGGAGTGGGAGTGGGAAGTATCTGGAGCCAAGACCAAACCCAAGTTCTGGTTCATAACTGGGACAGAAGAGAAGGCAGAGCTGAAGGTCTTGAGCTCTGAGTATATACGACACAAAAACAAATCTGCCAGGTGAGTATTCAGACCTGAAGCTAAGGAGAAACACAGGAGCTAGAGTAAGGATTTGCTGACAAGGGAATGAAGCAAGTTACTCAACAATGTGCGCAGAACTGAAAAGGAAGAGGCCTCAGAGAGACACCTGTGAATATCTACAACAATTGTGCAAGCACAGGGTCACCACAAACATTCAGCTGTAAAATTTTAAAAATGTATATCAACAAAGAAAAAAGAAAGAAATATTAAAGAGGAAAGACCAGAAAATTAATAGACAAAGCAGCAGAGCATCACAGAAAGAGCATTTGAAGTAGGACCAACAAGATCAGCATACTGTCAAATGCTGCCTTTGAGTGAAATAAAAATGAGGTCTGAAGAGTGTCCACTACTCAACAAGGATGTGACAACAGACCTTGACAGGAGTGTTTGCTGGTGTGGTGGGAAGGGGAGTAGTGGTGTTGGGAGTTGTCTATACTTACACAAAGTTTGGCTGTGAAGGGGAAGAGAAAAGACAGATGTAGGCTGGAAGACAATGTAGACTGAGGAAGACATTTTCCTTTGTGTTGGCTTAGTTGTTGTTTTATTTATAGGACAGGAAAGACTTGAGGGTCTTTAAAATGTTGATGAGGAGAGAACAGAGCTGGGGAAACTGATCACAAGATAGAGAAAGGAGAGCACATGGGGATGATTACTTTGTAGGAAGGCTGGAATGATATGAAAAAGCAAGGGGGAAAGACTGGCTAGAAAAGAAGGGCAATCTACTTCTTCCTCTTTGATGGAGGATACACTGCCAATGTGGGCTTTCCTTTGAATTTCTTTCCATTTATTCATCTTTTATTGGAATTCAGATTACTCACTCCTCTGAAACAGCAGAGGAGTTACATGCTCTCATCCTCTCTTCTCATACTTATAAATGTACCTGCCACTCTATTTTGTAGGTACTTAAACAAGGCATCTCAGCACATCAGAACATCATTTTAAGCACAATAATACTATATGTATATTTTTTCAATGCACTGTATCTTTTGCTTTGATGGGACACAAGTAATACAAATTTTCCATCTATAAATTTTGTAGTCAATAAAATTCTCATCAAGCTCAATTATATATATTTGAAACAATTACATTTCTGTCATTAACTTTGGTAAAAATAAGAGCAAGAAGCAGCTTTCTGGCAACACAGTTACACTCCAATCTTAACAGTATTAACTGAGAACACGGCAAGTCAGGTGAAACAAATGATTCCTTGATGACCGAACAATTCCTATTCCGAGAAGGTACCCTGCAGGAGGGAAATATGGCTCACTCTCAAGTTAGCTGTTGTTATTAAATAAAACACCGAAGTGAAACATTCTACAAATAGAATGAAAAGCTATCACTCTGCTGAGGAAAAATAGTCAGTTTGATTAGTTAACATGAAAACAGACAATATACTATGTAAAAGATAAAGACAGAAAAATGTTGGCACCAAAATAAAGCCTTTGAAATAACTTTTTTTTAAAGATGACATTCCACATATCACACCGTAGTCTATCTCCAAGAAATAGGGAGCCAGGAAAAAGTCGCAGTGACTCACCTTGGTGGGTCCATTTCCATTAATTGCCACTGGTAATGTTTCATAAAATGTATTCTTAGCTCTGGCTTTGCCATTTTCAAATTTTAAAACAACTTCATCTGGTTTAAAAAGAGAAAACAGATTTTAATATTTTAAAGTGTGTGTGTGTGTGTGTGTGTGTGAGATGATTACAAAATTTCTCATGGATACAAATTCTATGTGCTACCCCACTTTTAGGAACTTTGCCTATTTCAAGTGAGCAGATACCCAAAATGAAGGATGGCACTGACACAGATACAGGTTCAAGTGTGCCTTACTCACTCACTCCAAGCTGACACTAGCAAAAGGACTGAGATACTAAGCCACTGGGCTGTCTGGTAGAAGCAAAGCATCTTGGCATTCCTGCCTCTGCTTCTTTTTATGTATTTATTTACTTCAGCATAATATGGGGGTACAAATGTTAAGGTTACAAGCATTGCTATTGCCTTCCCTCCCCCCTCGAGTCAGAGCTTCAAGTGTGCCCATGCCCCCTACAAGGCACAATGCACTTATAACGTATATATATAAACCCATCCCCTCCGCCCCACCTGCCCAACACCCAATAAATATATTTTTTAAAAATAACATTTTGGTTAGATTTTATAATTTTGCCTTTACTTAGCTAAGGTTAGAGGTATGCCCTTACCCTCCACATTGTTCACCGCCTCTTTCAGATGTAGGTCTATCTCCCTACCCACCGAATCTCTGGTGAACACAACCACCCTTTGATCACCATATTGAAAATCAGTCAGTACCAATGTGATGGTGACTACATATGGAGCCTATTTTTCTGATCTTGTGTCACCTCACTTTGGATAATGGGCTTACGCTCAATCCAGGATAATATAAGTGGTGTTAGCTCGCTGTCATTTCTTAGAATTGAGTAATATTCCATTGTAAACATATACCAAATTTTAATTATCCAGTCATGAATTGACAGGCACTTGGGTTGTTTCCACGTCCTTGCAATAATGAATTGTGCTGCCAAAAACATTCGGGTGCAGATGTCTTTATAATAGAATGTCTTATGCTCTTTTGGGTAGATGCCTAATAATGCTATTGCTGGGTGCAATGGTATTTCTATTTTTAGCTGTTTGAGGTATCTCCAAATTCTTTCCTTCTTGATAGTAATGGGATCCTAGCTGAGTAAAAATATTTTCTCAATTTATTCATATGTAAAATGGGATCCATGCTTGCCTTGTAGGGTTATGATGAAGATAGTAACAATATACGAATGGTGAATAGAACACTGCCTGGCATAAGCAAGGTTTCTGCAATTTGTCACCATTGATAGCATTTCCAGTTCTCAAAAATAAAGCATACAATCATCCAGTAATAATACAAGTTGGAGGGGAGCAGAAGCAGTTTTCTGTTTTCAGGTTCCTTTCCTCATATTCCTGAGTACTCCTTATAAACCGAAGAATTGTATTGACTTGCAATGTATTTTTTAATTTTTAAAGTAATGTACTAGTGAATTAAGGCATTTTAATTTTATGTATTGATTAATTCTAATATATTAATACATTTTTATCAAGACCTATATATCCCTAGGAAAACACACACAGGCACACAAGCATATGCACATGAGCACAAACGCACACATATATACATACACACTCTTCCATAGTCTACCTGTCTAGTTGTCTCCAGTTACTTTTCAGCTAGGTCTAAAGGATCTACTCTAACATTTCTTCATAATTCACAATACAAAGAACTCACACTGAAAACTGTATACTAATAAAGTATAGTTAATTCATAAATATATCTAAAGTCCTCGATGGGCCAAGCCTGGTAGCTGACGTCTATAATCCCAGCACTTTAGAAGGCTGAAGTTTGAGGATTGTTTGAGTCTAGGAGTTTGAGACAAGCTGAGGCAACACAGCAAGACCCTGTCTCTACAAAAAAAAAAAAAAAATTAGCCAAGTGTGGCAGCACACTCCTGTAATCCTAGCTACTCTGGAGGCTGACGTAGGAGGATCACTTGAGCCCAGGAATTTGAGGCTTCAGTAAGCAATGATCTCACTACTACAATAAAGTTCCCAGATGGTGAGACACTAAATTTTAAGTTACCTAAGGACAGAAGCTTATCTTTTTCCCACTAGACTTAAGAAATGATTTTAACATAATGTACTAAACTATATTGACCTAAGCTCAAGTCCAATACTTCTTAAAGAATACAATATCTACACTGTAAATCTTAGTCACAGCCCCCAAATTGAAATAACAAAAGAAAGATAGCTGAAAGCAACAAGTGTTCATTTGTATTCATGAACAATCCAGTATTTAGGAAGCATACCTACGGCTCCATTTAAGGTCTGGAAAATTTTGCATTTGTGATCCAATGTGATGTTAATAGCTTCCTAAAAAATAAGAGTAGAAATAATAATGAAAATGACAACCAAAACAGCAAATAATACCACTATCCTGTTAATATGGTCTGTTTTGGGGGTGGAATTTAAAATTCTTATGTAATAAGTGTATAATGAATATATTCAGATAACTGAAGTATTTAACTAAAACACAGAAACAGCTATTAGTTGCAACTCACTGTAAAATACATTGAAAGAAAATCTTACGTTTCTAATGACAGCACTAACAAATATACAATTCAGGAAGTTTTATGGCTGTATTTATTGTATGTAATAAATTTATGAAATATTAACTTTTATTAGATAAATATAATAAAAATATTCTCAAATTAGAAAACTGTAGTTTTACTTTAGTCCAAAGTTTTACTTAATTCAATTTTAGGAATATTCCCCCTGAGGTCTATAGAAGACTGCTTATTGTCCCCAACATCCCTCTACCCCCCCAGAACTCAAATTTTCAGTAGGACACATGTGCTTGAAATAAAAAACATAATTACTTTCATATATTATGTGTGGCTATATAACTATGTTCTGGTCAAAGAAAGGTATGAGAAAGTATTCTGTCAGACTTCTAGATAGGGCACTAAAAGAGAGTTGATGCAACTAAGATGCCCCATTTTTTTTTACTATTCTGCCTTTTAGCTGCCCAGAATGCAATGGCTGAAACTCAAGTTGCCATTTGGGACCAGGATATTACATTGAGAGAGCGATAGGCTAATGGTAGAGCATGAATTAATTAATTAATGGTAAATACCATAAAGTCACTAAATACTCTTCTGTACCCTCCCCCTATCTCTTAATTTTTTAAAATGTTTTGATAAAGGGGAAAATGTTTTGAAAAATCTATATTATTTAAGCCACTGCTATTTTGAGTTGCTTTATTTGTGACAACTGCAGTATTCCTATTAACAAAAGGTATATGGTTGTGTCTGTATCATAGTCCCATGGATCCTCAGGCTCTAACTTCTTTGGGAAATTATCATTATTTCTTTAAATCCCCAGGATCCAAATTCTCAAATATCCTAAATCCAAAAATTGGCTATCTAGTCCCATAGGATTCCATTAAAGGATTATACTTGAACAACTATACCCACAGGCTGTCTTTACTCTGGGCCACCAAACACTGGACACAGATCAAGGCTTTTAACCTCAATATTTCCCCAGTACCCTGATCTCTAGCCTCCAAATACCATAGGAAAGTCCCTAACCTCAGTGGGGTCACAGGTAAGTTTAAAACTAAAAACTGCCTATTGAGAAGCCTTATTCACATGCCAATTCAAAATATCCAAAAATATTATTATTTTACAAATGTAGTCAAGTAAACACATGAGTTCAATGTCACCATCCTATGAAATATGAATACAAGGAAAACCTTGATTCAGGGAACCCAGGATTCAATTCCTGCTGTGTCACTCACTGACTATGTGGCCTCAGTTTCCCTATTGGTAAACTATAGATGTAGATGCTGGTCTCTCACCTATTTAGAATTTTAGAAGCTCACAAAGGATGTACAATGGATTTTGAATACACTGTTTCATTAAATAACAAGAGTATACTGGTATCAAATAGCTTTGGAGTAAATTTTGTTAGAAAGCATCATAGCTGCAAGATAGAGTGACTAAGAGAACACATATTTCCAATGCTTTGTGTCTTATTAAATGACAATTATCTGTTCAAGAATGACATAATTCATTCTCTAGAGTCTTTGGGATTTCATTATTGTCTCTTTAAATCTCAAAACTCAAAAGTTTTGATGATATAAATCATTCTATTATTACAAGGCAGCCCTGGAAATGAGTATACAATGGAGGTGGGGCCATAACACTGGTGTGACAGCTGCCACTTCATTTTAGTAACAGGTCATTTCACTGTGTTTCAATATAGCTATGAAGAAAGAGTAGGGCCTCCCATCTTTCCTCCTCTCCTTCTCCCTGATCCACCCAAGTCTGGCAAGGTTGCTGTCTTGGCCACCAAAAAGGAGCCATAAGGACACATTAAGCTAGTGTTGACACCCAGCTAGGTGAGAGAAACCAATCTCACTTATTTACTATTTGTTTCACTGACTTATATTATTTAAAATATGTTAATTTCCACAGATGTAGCCAATCTAAAAAAAATAAAAATAAAAAAATAAAATATGTTATTGACAAGAACATTTTAAAATTCAGTTTTCCAGTTGCCACACTATCTTTGTTTGTGACCACTCCACAATGAAATCCTTTGTTTCTGACCACTCTATATTATCAATATAACAAAGTAACAAAAAGAAAACAAAAGGAAAATGCAGACAGTCACATACCCTTTTCAGTGGATCAATGTAAATTTTAGTGTAAAAGAGCTGATCATCATCATTATCCTGGAGATTCCATTGCTGAACTATACGACTGATGTATGGAGCATAGCCAATAAATCCTGCAACACAGCACAGAGAGAGTAGAGAATTTTGGATTCAAAGACCAAAACTCATGTCTATGTTAATTCCACTGACCAGTTGCAGAGCTGTGAAGACATTAGGCTTAATCCTTAGGTTGGAATTTCATAGCTCACCATAAAAGAAATACCAGTTATTATTAAGTGCCCTTTGTTTTACAAATAAACTACAATAGAATGAGCATTACTATCAACCGCAAAACAGAAAATAATCAAACACTCTCTTTAAATAAATACATTCCCCAAATTACTTGACATAAGAGGGAGAGCTAATGTTTTCCAAGGCTCCTAAGGGGAAAAAGTTACTAGGAAAAGAATAGAGTAATACATAAGAATTTTCTCTCTGACCTTCTAAAAAGCTCTTCTTGGATCTTCTGCAAAGGACTGTTTCTGGAAGAAGAAAATCTCTACTACAGTGGTTTTACTGTCAGTGCCAGACACACTAATGCAATCAAAGGAATGCTGGATTTGTCATTGACTGCAAATATCCCAAAGACATTTTATATCTAGAATTTTGGGAATTTTTCCATTACTTGGGCAAATCATTCCTGTGCCTGCTAAACCATTTTCTGGCTAGGTTTTGTGTGTCATAGTCTGGAAAAAGGAAGTCTAAAATTGGATTGTTCCCCTTGGCCTCAGAGCATAAGCATTAAATCTGCCAATAACCTTTGTCTATGAAAGACACAGACAGGATCATTTTCCTGTTTGAGTCTTCCTCTGAATTTTGGAAATGTAGCCAAGCTGCTAGGTTTCATTGACATACAATACTTCTAAAAAGGGACCAATGTTACTCTGTGAATTCAAAGAAAATCTAATTTTTTACCCTCAAGGTTAAAATTTTCTCCTAAAAGAATTAAAAGAAATAGATCCAGGAAAAATTACTGTTACCTAGAGAAAACAAGACAAAATGAAAACAGGACAAAAACCACTAACTGGTTACTTATTTTTCCTTACTCTTGCAAATAAAAAAATCCTAGAACATTAAAAGATACATTTTTTAACTCCTATAACAAGCCTTCTGTGATGAAAAATATACCAAGTGGCCACATATATTTTCCAATAGTTTATATTGCCATTCTTCAAAAATTATGTTTATCCTTTTTTATAAATCCCAAATATCCTTAATAAATGAAAAGTAATTATATGTTTTCACGGTAAATAATATATATTTATGTGATTTATATTAAAAATTGTTTTCGACAGACTAAAACTATGGTGCTCAAAAAATTGTAGTGTTCAACAGGGATCTGGTGGGGGAGACCCACATCTTAAGGATGTGATGAGCATTGTAGGGGGGAAGGATTACCTCTATCCCTTTTTAGGGAGAGGCAAAGAAACACACTGTAACCAAAATGTCTAAAAAAAAAAAATTGTTAATGGGAAGTGAACAGGTGGAAGGGTGGAGAAGAGGAAGGGTACGCACTTTCATGGTGGGTGCAGGGCGCACCACTTGGAGACTGGACACGCTTGAAGCTCTGGCAGAGCGGGGTGGGGAGGGGGGCAGGGGCAAGATATGTAACCCTAACAATATTTGTACCCATAGAATTTGAGATAAAAAATAAATTTAAAAAATTGTTTTCTATCAAATTCTATCAAATTTCTATCAAAAATTGTTTTTAAAAACTAAATGATATATGTACAAACATAACTCACATCCCTTAAATAACCCTCAATACATCATTAATGAAATTACACAAACTTGTATTGAACATATTTATATTTTTTACCATCTCTGTAATTATTTTGACTACAGAAAGCACAAGGATGATGCTTTGATGACCATGTATGATCACTTTCACATTTAAAAATGCTTTTTCTTAATTAAACTGGCTCACAACTGTACTTATTTGCTAATTTTTTGCTGTTTCCACAACACTGTGAGTCTGTTTGAAATTCAGCCACCTAAGTAGATATATCACTATCTAGATAAATTTACATATGACATTTCACTATGCATGTCCTCTTTGGGAAAATCTTAATAAGTAAAATAAAACCTATCCCAGAGTTCCATAGCTAAGTACTTCCTTTACAAACTGGTTTTTAAACTATGTAGGACTTAGAAAAAATTGAAAGATTAGCCATGTGTTACTGCAGGCTCAACAGTTTGGAGGCCATGACATGGAAGTGGCACCAAGTCACAAGTCACCAAGTGCTCAAGCATAGGAGGGAGAGTGGGCAGCCATCTCAGAGAGAGACTTTGACAATTCACCAACTAGAAATCCAAGAGGAAAGACTGCTAAGGCAACAAGGACAGAGTGAACAACCTGATAAACCCTAGGTTCTGACTGAATATGGAAATGAAACCCAAGGGTAGTAGATAAATTGCAAGAAAATATAATGTTCAAGAGATCCTAAAAAGTATGCACTGTGGGCCGGGCGAGGTGGCTCACGCCTGTAATCCTAGCACTCTGGGAGGCCGAGGCGGGCGGATTGCTTGAGGTCAGGAGTTCGAGACCAGCCTGAGCAAGAGCGAGACCCCGTCTCTACTATAAATAGAAAGAAATTAATTGGCCAAATAATATATATAGAAAAAACTAGCCGGGCATGGTGGCGCATGCCTGTAGTCCCAGCTACTTGGGAGGCTGAGGCAGGAGGATCCCTTGAGCCCAGGAGTTTGAGGTTGCTGTGAGCTAGGCTGATGCCATGGCACTCACTCTAGCCTGGGCAACAAAGAGAGACTCTGTCTCAAAAAAAAAAAAAAAAAAGTATGCACTGTGGAAGTACTGAGATGAAGAGAAAAAAAGGATCTGAAACTAGGCAGTGGAAATTGGAATGTTAAGGTTTCAGAAGTACAATATCTATATGGGCTGACAAAGTTCCAAGGTACAACTATGTGAATGGGTTGCTAAAATAAAGAACAGGTGAAAAGAACTGGAATTGAGGCATCACAAAACATTTAAATTATTTCCTAAAGGTTTCATTGCCTTAAGTGGCTGAGCAAAGACTAGAACCCAGATATGCTGCTACCTCAAGCAGCACTTATTTTACCTAGCCTGAATAGTATCAGTTATATACATGTGGATCACCCAAACAATCCATTTTCCAAATGTGCCCTGCAATTTGCACCCAGTTTGTTTTTCTAACATGCCCCTTGGTTATGTCTTCTGGCCATATGTTTACATTAATCTCAATCTAAGTAAAACAAATTTTGGAGTCATAATAATGTCCAAAATCAAATTTTATTTTACTTTTTCAGAGGCAGAGGGGGTGGGATATATAGTAATTTGTTCCTTTTAATCCATGGTGGAATAGATAATCCAACACTTTAAGTATACCCAGACACTCAATGTTGAATCTTGTTGATTACTGATTTCAAGACAAATAACTTATTTATTCCAATAATATTCAGAAATATATATAATTAAGCAATGCTTATTTTTAGGAGCTACATTATTGGAAATTAAGACTAATATTTTTCCCAAGTGAGGAAACTTACTAACCCTATTATCTTCTAGCCAGAAATTTCTTAATGAATCATAATTGGAAGACCTGGATCCATGTTGTTTTTCCTTCAACAACAGAATGTCTAGGAAAAGTCACTTAGATTGTGGTAACATGAGTTTCCTTATTTATAAAGTAGAAATAATAATAATATCTATATTGTCTAGTATTGTTAGAAGCATCAAATGACATAATATATGGGAAAATGCTTTGTCAACTATAAAATGCACTATGGATTTTAAACTATTATTTTCCATAGTAATACGATAATGGTTATTTCATGTCTACAGTGACTACATGTATTTTAAAAGGTTGTTTCATCAATGTTTATATTTTAACTTGCATTAAATTTTTCTGCCAGTATCTTACCCACCTCCTGAATTCAGGTAGCGTTTCCCAATGTGCACAATGGGATACTTGTCTGCTAGTTTTTTATCTGGCCACAGAATTCCATCTGCTGCAAAGACCACTTTGTGGTTCATCTTTTGGAACTTTTTTAGAACTTCTTCTGGACCACCAGCAAATATGACATCAAAGCTGTTTAATGGTGAAAAAAGAAGTTTCAAAATACACATGTCAGAATTTAGGCACATAAAATAAGAAAAGGTCTCTAATAAATGTCAGAATTTAGAATCCAATGCAAGATTAATACCTGTAATATTTACAGAGTATACCAATTTCCTTCAGCTTAAATTACATGGATTGTATTAAATTATTAGTGTTTGTATTACATTACCAAATGAAGTCCAAATTCAAGACAGCCTTTTTAGTGCTAGACTTAATATTTTTTCTATAATCACATATCACCAAAATCAAAATTTTTGAAACCTCAATCAAGAATAAAATTTATGTAAAATACAAGTAATTCAGGCTTATATTTGTAAAGCCTGTTAAATATTAACAGATAGATAGAAAGATACGTTCATATTTTCATATCTTTTTGTAACATTAGAAATTAAGATAATAAAGTAGCTGACATGACAAAAAAAGAATCTGACAATAAAAATTTAAGGTTGCTGAAAATTTTTCCATTTCATTCTACTAGCATTGTTATTTCTGTGTTTAAATACTTTAGAAAAGTTCTTTGAACCTTTTTAAAACTTCTCACAGGGCAAGAAATGTTTTCTACTTAAAATTGTTTTGGTTATGAAAGCTCAAATTGTCAATTTTTTTGTTAAAAAGAACACACGGAGGTCATAAAAATAATTCTCATAGGAATTCAGTCCATTTAAATATGAAGAATAAAATAACTTTCCACATTTCACTGTGGTAAATACGCCTCGGGCCTGCAAAAGCTGTAAGATTCTACTTTATGTAGTCATATTGAGTCTTCTACCAGACATGCCAGTGTTTGATTTCCAACTGATCACTGAGATTTTTACAAGTGTTTGTTTGTCCGTGTTCCTGGTTGGTTTCTTTTGTATTGTCTTGTCTTGTCTTCTCTTCCTTTTTCTTTTCTTTTTTTTTCTTTTTCTTTTTTAGACAGGTCTTACTCTGCTGCCTAGGCGGGAGAGCCGTGGTGTCATCATAGCTCGCTGCAATTTCTAACTCCTGGGCTCAGCCTCCTGAGTGGCTGATGCTACAGGTGCGTGCCACCATACTCAGCTGAGTTTTTTCATGGAGACGAGGGACTTGCTAGGTTGCTCAGGCTGGTCTTGAACTCTTGGCCTCAAGTGATTCTCCCACCTAGGCCTCCCATAGTGCTGGGATGACAGGCTGTGAGCCACCAGGGCCAGCCTTCTGCGTTCCCTGTTTCTGTGGCACCAGCAACCACACAGTCACCGAGGTTGAAATTCTTTTATTCGGCTTTGACTCTTCCCTTTCCATGGCCTCTCTCTTCAAATCTTTTGCCTAACCCTACTGATTCCATCTACTTAATCTATTTTACATTCAGATTCTCCCCACACCCACTAGAAGATACTGGCCTAGATTAGTTCAAAAAACCCACAGGTTTCCACATTACTCATCACCCTCCCCTCTTATAATTAGGACTGTCTGAAAATCTCTCCTAAAAAATCATTCTGTGCCAGTTCCCAGACTGGGTCAGCGGTTTTCAACTATGGCCTAAAGCAGGAATCAGCAAATATTATTAATATTTACTCTTTGGCCTTTTCCAGAAAATATTTTAGACTTTGAGAGACATATGGTCTCTTTTGTAATGACTATACTCTGCTATTACAGTGCAAACACAGCTATAGACAATATGTAAACAAGTGAGCATGTTTCAATAAAACTTTTTACAAAAATAGGCAGCAATATGGACCCATAGTTTACTCACCTTGGCCTATAGAAGGAATTCCAAATGTATCAGCCTCACATTAATAATAGTTCATTAAATAACCTATTCTGAAGCCAAACTGAATTATTTGATCTGTCATCTATGCCTTCACTCATGATATTACTCCTGTTAGTACATCTTTTCACAATTGGGTCCAAACCATTTACCTTCAAGGCCCATTCCATATGCCACCTTCTTTATAAATTCCTCCTTGATTAGCATAATTGAAAAGATTGTTTTCCTTCTCTTAACTCCCACAGCTCTTTTCCTCTCCCTTTCATTGAACGTTTTACTTTCTGCTCTTTGTGTTAAGACTATCTATCTTACAACAGATTGACTGTCACACCTTGACATGCTAGATCCACATCTTGTTTCATGTGTATATCCCCTTAGCCTTGTATTTTGAAGACAGTCAATGAATACTGGTTGAACAAATGAGTGAATGAATCTATGAATCATCCCTAGTCTCAACAAGAAGCAAAAGCTCCCAGGTAGCCAAAAAAGAAAGCCACGGAAGTGTTCCCTAACCTTATTTGTTATTTTTCCCCAATCCAATACTTTCTTCATCATCACTGGAATAAAATTCAGCAAAAAATCATACTGATCCAAACTATTAGCAGCTACTGTATAAAAGTTTAAATAAAGTCTAATGAAACTAGAGCACAGAAGTAGCTCCACACCTGATAATTCTCTTTCATCATATCTTTACCTCAAATATATCTCTATATTTCCAGAGATAATTAACACCACAAACCAATCCTTTGGAACCACTCTAACTCCACCAACACAAATACACACACACACAGTTGAAAATACCCATCTATACAGTTTTGACTTTGCACAATAAATTACAATAAAAACATAGTAAAATGCTTAAATTTATCTTAGGACTTTTGAAGAGAAGGAAAGGGAATTAGCTAGAAGTATAAAAGCAAAATATTGAACTGTCCTTGCATCCTTGGCATAAATCCCATTTAATAATGGTGTATTATGTTTGTGATGTGTTATTGGAAATGATGTTAGCATATCAAAGTGATGCCCCATGTTTATTCACAATATCAAAGATATGGAACCAACCCAAGTGCCCACAAACAGATAAAGGGACAAATAAAGTGTGGTATATATACACAATGGAATACTATCTGACCCATAAAAAGGAATGAAATCCTGTCATTTGCAGCCATATGGATGAAACTGGAGGTCAGCATATTAAATGAAATAAGCCAAGCACAAAAGATAAAAATTACATGTTCTCACTCATATGTGGAAGCTATAAAGTTGATATCATATAGGTAGAGAGTAGAATGATAGTTACTAGAGCCTGGGAAGGATATGGGGTGGAGTTTGGGTGGAATGAAAAGAGGCTGGTTAATGTGTAAAAACATATATTAAATAAAAGGAATAAGTTCTAATGTTCTATGTGTAGCATGGTAGGGTGGCTATAGTTAACAACAATGCATTAT
Organism: Microcebus murinus; assembly: GCF_040939455.1. NCBI lineage: Eukaryota > Metazoa > Chordata > Mammalia > Primates > Cheirogaleidae > Microcebus > Microcebus murinus. The sequence goes on along the minus strand of NC_134104.1, from coordinate 111,608,368 downwards.
ATATTTAAAAGTAGCTAAAGGAGAGGTGTTGAAATGTTCCCAACACACAGACATAATAAATGCTCAAGATGATGGATATCATAAATACTCTGACTTGGTCATTACACATTCTGTGCATGTAACAAAAGAAGGGAATGGTAGCAAAGACAGAAAGCTAATCGAGCTGCTATCTATGGGATCATAAGTCATCACTACTTGTTTCTGGGTCAATCTTTTTATTTGCAAAATAATGCAATAAATTAAATGACAATTTCCCTCTAGTTTAAAAATCATAGTTAAGTTTATCCCTATGACATTAGAACTTTCAAATCTGATGTATATTTTGGGCTCAGTGTTCATTGAATCAATGAAGAAATAAAGAAATCTTTTTTTAATCACTAGCATCTATTACGATGTAGGACAACATGCCAAATACAACACATACAGATTTGTTGAGAGAAATATATCCAGAGGGCAGGATTTCTGTCCCAGTCAGTCCCCCAACCACAGCTACTAGTACCACATATACTATATATACCCAGCTATTGCAACTAGCACGATATTTTGAACATAACAAATGCTTAATACATGTCTAGAAGACAGAAATTCAAAAAGTAGATGATGTAGTTTTGGAATACATACACACTCACAATAGTCAGACAAAATAATCACATATGCCAGGTATAATCAATCCAGACATACATGAATACCCAATACTTCTTTTGTATATCAGCTGATCTTTCTTTATTCCTACATAACCACCAATATGCTCAGTCAATTCTCAGTAAATATTAGCAAGAACATATGAACAATTTGAAAAAACAAAAATCACTCATTTTCTACTTAATTTCTAAACACACTTTACAATATTCTGAATGAACCAGAAAGCAGTGCAATGTATTTGAAGTAGAGGAAAGGAGTTCTTCCTAAAACCCAAAAGGAGGCTTAGGAATCTGGAATCATTGTTTATTCATATGTGGTAACTTTTATAAGGAGAATCTGCTTTAGAGCCAAAATCAAAATAACTAATATGGTTGTTTGAAATCCATGGTAATTTTAAACCCAAACATACTCAACATTTAATCTAAATAGCTATGATAATGAGCTTATTCTTTTTCTAAAAGTAAAAAATATATAATAATAGATGCCATAGAAAAATTCCCAGCACACAAGCTAACACCTGCCATACCATATCTTCATCTTGCAAGAATAGGTAACCACAAGTAGAATTTGATTTTTTGGTCTAAGTGATATCAGAAAAATTCTAAAGATGCAAGTTTTATGGATCCTTTCAAAACTTTTAAGTGTTGATGACACTGGGACTTTATATATCTATTTTCATTTCAAATTTATGCATTTACTGACTTGCATAAAATTACTCTTATTTTCATCTACAAATAATTGTGTCTGTGCATTTTAAAATTAAGAAAAAATATTAAAAAAAAGACTTTGCTATATTAGAAGGGAAAATGCAGGGGGATTTGAAATGAAATGAGCAATAAATCACCAAACACACACACACAGACACACACACAACAGAAACTATACAGAATGAAAGAAAAGACATGACAACTATTATGTCAGTTTGACAACTGACCTTATTATAAAAATCATAACTGCAGGAAGACAGTAAAGAAAGACAGTAGATACTTCAAAGAAATTAGAAGAGTGAAGTATTACATTAAAATATATTTATATTAGAAAGGTTCTTCTTTCTTAATAACATAGACTTCCTTATGTCTCACTTGTATTTATAACTCTACATGATCTATTTTCTCCTGGTTGACCAGAATCCATTAAGTCACCCTTCTCAATAGAAAAGCTCAGCATGATCTTTATCTTTAACTCAAGATTAAAACATTCACTTCACAAAAATGTTAGCTTGTGACATTTCTCCATTAGTGTTTATAGTAACTCATCAACTTTGATCAGATCGTTAGGTTAGACCAGGGTTATATAACTATGAGTAATATCTACTTTTTAAAATTATGATTCTTTGTCAATAAAATAATTCAATACATAATCTACAAATACAAATTTTGACTCTTAAAAAATAATTTAATATAGATTTTAAAATCCACAGAATATTTCTCTTACCATTCAGTAAACATGACAATCAGATCATCTTGATGAGCATAACGTTCCATGACTTTTTTCATTAATCTCACTTTTTGGCCCCCTCCAATACTATTAATTCCATAACCACCTCTCCACTCTTCTCCTCGACCAAGGACCTATAAACAAAATCAACATTTCATCCCTAAGCAAAGCTCAAATTATGATACTAGAATGAAAAACTGAAAGACACCAGCAATGCGCATAGTATTGCACCAAACCAATCTAAATGTGTCATTAAATCATGATGCTAGAAAGAAAAACAAAACAACAAAATTTGATGCCTACGTCAAGTTGTAATTCTTTAATGTTAGCCACCCCAAAAATGCCATTTCCAATTTTGCCATTTTAAAAGCTAAAAGCCAATTCAAGGAGGTGGACTCAAACAGTATTTCTCATATTTTATTATCCACTCCTATATGATCAGACCAAAATGAAAAAGAAAATGAAGAAACCTTCCATATCACTTTTTTTCAATCTGGCAGGAAATCTGTATGATCAAAACCGAAAACCCTTGACTCCCGGATTGGCCCTTTAAGCAATTTTCCTACTGAACCAAAATGTGTTGTTCAGGAAATTGCAGAGCACATCAAGTAAAATGTTACCTTCTGTACCTTATTAATTTTTAAACTTATATAATCTTCAAAAGCTTAATAAGAATTTATCAATGCAAGAAATTACCTAAGCACAAGCCAAATGGCCATTAGCAAATTAGAGTTTATATAGATAATCTGAGTTCTCTGAAAATCCACACCCCTATTGCCCACTTTGAGAGCTCATCTGAACTAACTAATCAGGACTCAGGTCTATCAACCAATCAGGACTCAGCTATACCAACCAATGAGAACTCAGAGGTGGTGGCCAATCAGAACTAAGCAAATATGAATCCTTCATTTGCATAAATGGGACTGAACCCTACCATTATTCTCTGGAAGGCACCTTCTTCCCAGTTTGGTTTGTAAACTATTCACTGGGATGGTCTCTTTCCTCCAAATTCCTTTTCAGAAAAATTTTGTTCACAAGAATGAGGAAGTACAATATGTGTCCCTCTCTCTTCACACACACCTTTTACCTTAGTTTCATCTGAAGTTGTCAAGATAATAATCTATTAGAAGATCGGGGAAATTAAGGGGGAAAGAAATTAAAAATAAATGTGAAAAGGATAGACTAAATTAGGAAATAAATACTATTAGCTGCAATTTTACTTAACACTGAGCGAAATATAAATCTGGCTGACAAAGCCTATGGGGCTCCCTGTCTCAAATCTCTTACAACTTCATCACTGCCTATGTTGAAGGTTGAGGGGAAAATACCACCCAAGAAAACTCAAGCTGTTGTGGATCTGGTGTCAAATTGGGGCTAATCTAGTAGAATTATTAGTTCTTGCCCCCTGAGATTTGTTGTATAACCCATCTGGATTCCCTAATCCTGAAGTATTAATAATATTGGGCCCAACCACATCTGAGAGCTTACTTTGTACAGTACACTATGCTAAACACTACTCTCTATGTTCTAGGTTGTCAGAATTTAGTGAGCATCAGAATGATGTGGAGAGCTTTTTAGAATGCAGACTACTGGGTACCACTCCCAGAATTTATGATTCAGTTGGTCTCAGGTGGAGCCTGAGCAATGTCCTTTCTAAATAGTGTCCAGATGATGCAGATGTTGATGGTCTGGAGTCCATACTTACTGAAGGACTTAATTACATAAGGGAAGACAGCAGGAGGATTATAAACTCTTGAGTTTGTCAAGTGGCACTGGGATGCAAGATTTGACACTTTATAGCCATGGACCTTGTTGCAAGTTTTTCCTTACCCATAAAAAAAGTAATATCTACCTTATGTGGTTCACATAATGAATTAACAGCATACCGCATGTAAAGTTCCTAACAAATACCTTACAGGTACAAAACATTTCAATCTCTCCCCAGTTTGAACTCTAGATCAGATTGGGGAGATTCTCCCACTAGATTTCAGCATAATTTATGCTATTTTTTTTCTATTACTTCCATAGTGTCTCTAATCAGTATATACTCTGCTATTAATATATTTATCATCTATCCTATTTCTAACATAGTTTTCATTTATGCTGCATTAAACATCTAGTTGTTATCACTAGATCTCTTCTCCAGCAAAGTTTAGACTCTTTAATAGTTGTTATATATTAGCAATTGTACCTACTCTTCCAGTAGTTATGTAATGAATGCTACCTTTCTTCTATACTATAACACATACTCAAACAGTTCAGTTTTTCCCCAAGCATAAAGTAATCTTCATCTTTTAAATTTTTTTTTAATATCCTACATAGATACTGTCTCATTCTCATTTGTAGAAAAGATCTGGCTGACAAATCTTTCTTTCTATTATTATAAAAAATAAATAAATGAATAAAAAAGGCAGGCCTCTCATAGCTCAGTTTAATAGTTCTATCAACTTCCTCAAGTTTCCTCTGATCACTTATCAATAAGATGATCACTGGAGATAAATTTTCTAAAATCCTTTTATACTTTTATAATAGTCCAAAATTCCTCTAAAACAAACAAAAAAACAAAAAAAGCAATTCTCAATCATGGACAGAAAAGGCAAACTCTTACAGTCTAAACAAACAAACAAACATACTATGACAGATAAACCTATTACAGAAAAAATTATTCAAATTCAGTGAAAATAATTACTGTCAAATCTTAGTTATGTTGTGTTTGTACATGACACATCCCCCCAAATTATATATATACACATATACAAATACATATTAATATATTTATCCGTTATATTATATAACATGTTCATATAAAACATTAGCAGAAATTAAGTAATAATTGTCTGCATGGCAAAGTATTAATAAGACCAAAATGTATCTTTAAAATTGTTTAAACTAACAGCAATTATATAATTGAATTTAATCTTCATTGTAGTGTTGTTATTATAAAAAACGTGCTTTAGACACACATTCTAATGTGGATTAAAGGATATACCATACCTTCACAGTGTAATTGAAATATTTGGCTGACTGCATAAATCGATGGAATCCATCAGTTTCTTTTGTTGCTACAGTTATGACTAATAATTTATCTGCAGAGACAGAAGAAAATAATATAAGGTTTACCAAAAAGTTAAATACTAACACTTTACAACTCACTATAGTGATTAGAGAACTCATTAAACTCATGGGAATGTTCTGGTTTGTTAATCTACATAAGACTAAACAAAAATGCTGCTGAAAAATAGGCAATTCAAATTGGTTTATTACTGCCAAATGATAAACCATCATATGACAAAATAATTTAATGGTAAAAAAAAAAAGTGCATTATTGCTTAAGGGAATGAATGTTCTCATTTCAACATTAAGAGAAAATCTTCCATAAAATGCACATTTTGTTTAATCTGTAAAGATTAAGACTCCTAAGGTATTATCTGCTCAACCAGCTTCACTGTCACCTATAAATAATCCCTGGTTTATGACACATACTTAAAATGTGTGCAAATTACATTCTGCTAAACGCTTGACATATGCAAAAAAAAAAAAAAAAAAGACCAAATCATAAGTCTGATTCTAATTCTCTAAAATAAATTGTGATAAGCTGGGAGAAAATATTTAGAAACATCTTAATTTTTTCATTTAATTCATGATTTTTATATGAAAAGTCATTAAAGCCACAATAATTACATTATTAATTTATGCAGTGTTTTATTTTTTCTTTAAAGAATAAGAGAAATGGCCAGGGGCGGTGGCTCACGCCTGTAATCCTAGCTCTCTGGGAGGCCGAGGCGGGTGGATTGCTCAAGGTCAGGAGTTCGAAACCAGCCTGAGCAAGAGCCAGACCCCGTCTCTACTATAAATACAAAAGAAATTAATTGGCCAACTAATACATATAGAAAAAATTAGCCGGGCATGGTGGCGCATGCCTGTAGTCCCAGCTACTCGGGAGGCTGAGGCAGTAGGATTGCTTGAGCCCAGGAGTTTGAGGTTGCTGTGAGCTAGGCTGATGCCACGGCACTCACTCTAGCCTGGGCAACAAAGTGAGACTCTGTCTCAAAAAAAAAAAAAAAAAAAAAGAATAAGAGAAATCAAAATCACCACTGCCCTAATAAACATACAGCTTTTAACTACCATTGTATAATGGTAACACGTCTTCTCAGAATGAGGTAGATTTAAGTAGTTACTTCAAAATACCTATAGAAGCTACTGAGGATAACACTTGTCAGAAAAAGGTATATGGGAAAATGTGTAAAAGAAACAAGTGTATCAACAATTCCCAAAGGGCCTAAGATATGTACTCTTTTTTAATTTGAAGATTTAAGAGGATCCATGGATTAAGAAAGCAAAACTAACATCTTCTCAACATTCTAGGCACTGAGTGGTAACATTTGCTCCTCACCTGCCCTCTATTAAAAAGAAAAAGTTCAGAGGGCGTTAAGTGTCCTTTAAACAACAATCACTGAACATATAGCATTAATGCATTAAAGGAATTAGTTTAAAATAATATCATATGAACCAAGGTAATTCTCCACCAAATTCTGAAAATAACTACAACAACATAAATAAGTACAATATACATAAAGAAATAAATTCACACATTCATCAGTCAACCTCCAAAAAAGGAAGAACATTTCCAAGAGGATAAATATTAACATTTTTAGATTTTTTTTTCAAGAAAGAGATATTTCTTATGTAACTTTCATCAAAAGAAATAAAGTCATTTTCACTGAAGTTGTCATGGTTCTAGTAAGTATATTTTAAGAGTACTTTTTAAATTAACTATTATTTTTTAAAAACAAAATTTCATTTATAAAGTTTCAAACAGGGCTTAACTGACCAATAAAATTTCACATATTATTCATTCATAATAAAGTTTGAAATTGAGAATATCAGATTTTATTTTATAGGAGTAAAAACGAATACTATTTTTAGCCTCTGTTCTCTGTAATAAAATTATTCTATTTAAAGATAACTTTCTTACTTAAGTTGTTCTACAGAAGTCATAAGAATTAACCACAAATTTAGATCTTTCACTAGATGAATTTTCATGCTTAACATTTCCAGTATAAAGTTAACAGCAAGGATTTCATCATCCTTAATAGGAAAAGTAAAGTCGGCCAGACCCCTGGGTAGACAAAAATGTTACCACATCCAATGACTCAGAAGGCAAAGCTTAAAAATGTGCAGTTTGACCATGTCCAGCAATCCTATGCCAAAAGTAGAACTCCTACTGTTTCAGCACTGTTTCTCATTATAACAAACCAAACCAAAACATAAATATGAAATTTTGTTAAAGGAAAGTATACCTAATAATATTACATTTATGTTTCCTCTAACCTGCTGTTCAGTATCATTACTATAACAAATACATCTTACTCAATTGGACAAAGTACAAGAAGAAAGTGCTGACATGTATCACACACTTTTATGAACCAATCCAAGAATCCAACATTCTCACCATTTACAAAGTATTACTGTCAGAAATTTTAGTCCAAATTTGATATATATTTTAGATTCCACTATGATTTATACTACAAATTTACCAGAAATAAAGAGACAGAAGAACACTGTAAGTGATGGAAAAATCTATCAATAAAATCCAAAAACATGAAAATTTCTACAGGATAAATTTCTATACAATCAATGACAAAAGGGGGGAAAAAACCCTATACAATCAATGGCAATTATATATTGACATAATTAACAATCATTTCAAATAAATGTAAATCACAGAACTTAGTAGGGTCCTGATTTGAAAAAGAAAAACTAACTCTAAAGGCATTTATGAGAAAATTAGGGAAATCTGAGCATTAATTGGATATTTGTTGATAGTGAGAAATTATTGTTAATTTTTTAGCATGGTAATGGTATTTACATTTTTTTAAAAGTTCTTATCACTTAGAGAAATACAATGAAGTATTTACCCAATGAAATGATATAGTGTCTGCAATTCCTTTGAAAGTTATTTGGGGAGGCAAATAAAGGAGGGAGGGAAATATAGATAGGAGACAACAAAGGAGGAAGATAAAGATTAAAAAAGATTGGCCATATGTGATGACTGTGGAAACTGGATTACATTCGTATAGGTTTAAAAATTACTATAGTTAAAAAAAAGAGAGATCAACTTTATGCAAAACCTTTAATCTTCCAATAGAAAACAGAAATCTTTTAAAAGTCTGAATCATCTAAGTTAAAGGAAAGGTGAATATACAGAATGAAAGTTTTTTTTAACCAAACAATAATATAATTTAAATAACTATAATTAATACCTTACCCAACCCACCCTCGGCAAGCAGAATGAATGATAAAGTGAGATGAATGAGGAAATAGGCTTCACTAATAGGCACCCACCAACCATTATCACCAATCTATAATGCAAAGGTTTTCTCATCTTCTGGGTTTTAGCAAGAATGTGGCACTGTGGTGTTGAAGAACAGGAAAATGGAAGTGCATCTATAACCATCTTTAACCTCTATTACCACCTTCTGACTCTATTAGAAAACAGGTTAATATGGTTTGTATGAATAATAAATATGTGATGCATCTATACAGCATAGTAGATTTGAACAACCACCTACCAAACAAAAATACTTCACAGTAAAAAAAGAAAAAATAAAAGAAAACAATATTCTGCATCATCTTTATATACTCCCCCAAGTAAGATTTATTAAATATTTGTTAAATGGCTAAATATTTAGCTCACTATGGAAATTCAGATGAATTTCGGAAACTGTACAGAAATCAAGATGTTAGTTTATTTAGAAAGGTCAAAACATGCTGTTCTCTTTTTAAGGCACTTACAGTTCTAGGAGGAAAAAATGCATTGTAAGAGCCATTTTTCTTTCCACTTAGCTGTTGATATCTGAGCAGAATTTATCAATATTAAGTGGTGGACCAATGTTTCTTTTTCAAAAACAAACCCAACAAACCCATGGTTTTACAGTAGAAGTTTTTTTGCCAATGTATCCTGTCACCAAGTGCTATCACAGCATATAAAGTCAATCTGAAATCCATTGTCCAGAGGGCATAATATTAAGTAACTCAGCACTAGACCAGCTGTGTTTGATCTCTATCTTCCCAAGTAATTTTACACAGTCCTTATTTTAAAATTGGAAAATAAAAAAAAAAAATTATTCTACCACTGAAAGAGCACTGAGTACACTGTTCTCACTCTGCAACTAGCCCATTTTATGACCAGACATGTCCTTCATCCGTAAGGATCAGTGTGGTTCTCAACTTTCTATTGAAAAAACATGTTTTCTTAATAATGGTTAGCATAGTAGAGATCTTGGCAAACTTCTGCTGTAAAAGGCCAAATAGTAAATATTTCAGGCTTCATACACTCTTTGTCACAATTCTTTTTTTTTCTTTTTCTTTTCACTTCTTTTCTTTCTTTCTTGTTTTAACAATTCTTTTTAGTCTTTCTGGTTGGCTGTACAAAATCAGGTATGGACTGGATTTGGCCTAAGGTTATAGTTTGGTACTATGTTTGGCCATATTGATCTGAAGACAAACTACTTGGATTCAAATCCCAGCTATACAATTTAATAGTTCCAAATTGGTCAGTTACTTAAACTCTGTTTCTTGTCTGATTCTCATCTATAATATGTATATAATAATAGCATCTACCTAATGGGATTTCTGTGAGGGTTAAATGAGTCCATGTTAGTGATTCCATATGTCTATGTTAGTGAGTCTACATGTCTAGGGTGTGTATGTGTGTATAAAATAATCTGTTTTCAAAAAAATCCCTATGTAGGTAGCATTATGATCTCAAATTTACAGAGGAAGCAAGTAAGGTTTAAATATGTTAAACAACTTAGCCAAAGTCATCTAACAAGGTACTAATAGAACTAGGATTGGAAATTCAGAGTTATTCTTCAAAACTCATTTTTCCCCCAGTATTTCATGTGGCCTCATTTGGTGGCAAGGGATCAAGGGACTAGAAACAAACTTTGAGCTATATTATGTGTTTAAGAAAGAGATAGCAACTTGTGACTTCTATCCTTAGAAAGACCTGCTTGCAAGGTTGACCTTTGATTGGCATCTGAAAGTTGGATTCCTGATGGTGTCCAGATGGTTTTCCAATGAGAAGGGTTCCCACTATTCCTGGATAAGACTGGCTCACTGCTCCTAAATTGTACAAACAATGTGGTTTATGCTGAACACCTGCTTTCCTTCTAGAAGTTTAAAATATTGATACAGAGGTTGCCTATGTGACCAGCCCCCAATAAAAACTGTGGGTACTGAATCTCTAATGAGCTTTCCTGATAGATAACATTTCACACAAGTTATCAGAACTAGTTAGTTGCTGAGAGAATTAAGCATATCCTGTGTTGTGACTTCATGAGGAAGGACTGCTGAAAGCTCATGCCTGGTTGCCTTAGATCTCACCCAAGTGCCTTTTCCTTCTGCTGATTTTGCTTTGTATCCTTTTCCTGTAATAAATCATAGACATGAGTACAACCATACACTGGATCCTAGTAAATAACTGAACCTAGAGGTGGTCTGGAGGATATCCGATATATTATGCTTCTAAGCTACAGGCAGCAAGTCTTATTGGTAAGAGGAACTATGGGGCTAATTGGTTATGTTTGTGATATAGGGCTGGGTACAGATTCTTGGCTCAGGAGCCAGAAAGACACATAAATGACTCCAAAACAAAAAGATCTAGAAAAGAAATATTTGATACATGAGGCAATCATGCCCTGATCTTCCACTGACTGAGAGTCATTGCATTTTAATGTAAATTATGATTTCAGGGTCAGTCTAACAAAACCCACTTCTTTTATAAAGGAGGATATCAAGATCTAAAGAGAAAACAAGACTTGTCCAGGATTCTACAACTAGGTAGTAACCAATGTAGGACTGAATTGAAGATTCATAATGACTAAAAAATATGGTTTCTTAAGTCTTACTGCACAATTTTGTTGCTTTGTTAAGTACTGAGTCACCCAAACACTATGACAAATAAACTGAAGCCATATAGTCTAGGTGGCAAGGGAACAAATTCTATTTTGTGGAATTGTTGAAAGAAATTCAAGGCAAAAATTCCTGAAGAGCAATTCACGTCCCAGTTTCAACAAGAAATAAAATCTAAAAAAAGATATGTCAGGAGATGTCAGAGGATTCCCTACCATTTTCATAGCAAAAAGGGGAGAAAATGGAATGCTTAAAGAAAAAATAATAATAAACTTCCAACCACTAATGCAACATACAGGGCATCTTCACACACGTTAGCATTCAGATGGATGCCTGGGCTTCCACAGCCCACTCTGGACAATATACAGACAAACATTAAATTAAGAGATGTGCTGGGAGTTAGGGATTAGTATGTAGGGTGACCCACCACCCCAGTCTGCCCAGGGCTGAGGAGGTTCCCAAAACACTGAACTTTCAGTTTTAAACCTGGGAAAGTCCTGGACAAACTGGGATGAGTTAGTCACCATAGCAGATGTGCAGTGGGATGGAGGGGGGCGAGTATCGCCAGTTATTTATAGAAGACTATATGACAAATGGTCCTGGACAGGAGGCATTAATTTAAAAGTAAACTCTTCTAGAACTAGAAGGTCAACACTAGATAGATATCAAGTGAAGAAGGACCAGACTGAAACTTCAGGAGGTGATAGATATCTAAAATATCAAAGTAAAACTATCCCCGTTTTTATAAATACTTTAAAGCATAAAAACATTTTGAATAAAAATTGTACATATGCTAAAATTAAAACTTTTTTTAGGTTTTCTGATTTTCCTTTTGGAACCCATGTTTTCCAGTGATATATGTACCTGTTTAGTTTTGTCTGTCGGGTAACCTAATAGTGAGTGGAAGACAAATTACAAGACAGAATTGAAAGGGATATTAATATCATGTTCAAGAATCACAGTAGCTAGTTGCTTTCAAGTGCTACCTAAGAAAAACCTCTAAGAAAAACATACAAATAGATTATTATATTGCAAAAAAAATCAAAATTAGTATATTTTTAGTCAACAAAAACTAGAATTAATATTATATAAAGATTGGAGTTTTAAAAGACAATTTTTCCTAGTGTGCAGTGTAATTTTTAATATAAAATATTGTGGGCTGCTCTATAACCACATCGATTACCACAACCATGATCAAGAAAATTATAATGAGAAAACCTTGATATAAATACAGCAACACATTTAACTAAATTTATGTTCTCCTAATCTCAACAGTATTCACATACTTTATAAAATCATTAATATATATAGATGAACCATACAATTTATTCAATCTGTTTTTAAAAACCACTCTATTCAAAACCTACTTGTGCAATAACTCTCTTCAGTAACATCCCACTCTCCCTCGCCAACCCGACATGTCCCTACTTCTGCCTCTCAACAACTATCCATGACCTAAATATTATGAACTCAACCTAAACGTGATAAACAAGATGAAGAAAAATAAAGAGAACCCACTCCTCCACATCCATGCCAATCCCCTCCGAGAAACATGAGGATAAAATGCAAAGACTGGATTGCAGCCAAAATCTATACACTTAGCTCCAGAGAACTCTTTCCACAGTTCAGAAGGGAAACGTAAAAGTCAAACACCAAAGAATTACCATGCTAAGGGAGACTTCATTCAGAGTACATAAAACCTGACTTTAAAAACTGAAGGGGAAAAAATGTATGCTATGTGCCTTACTTGAATACAAGCTCAAAAATGAGCCAATACATGAAATAGCTACCCAATGCAAACAAACAAAAACAAAAGCTATCTTAACAAGAGAGGTCATGATTCCACTGTAAGCTGTATAGCCCTTGAGTGGAAAATTACAAGACACCTGGAATGCTACATTAAGGAGGATTTTGACACACATTGAGTTTGACAAGCATGCTGACAGGTCTGGCAATCATATCATATATTGGATAGTTGAGGGATTGAGAATTTTTCCACATCAAAAAAACATTCATCATCCTATCAACTCATCATATTTGAAGAGAAAAAAGTAGATTTCCTCTATATTATTTTAGACAAAGGAATTGGCTGGGATGAGAGTGAGGAGGGAAATTAATAGGGAAAGGCAGATTTTATATCAATACAAAGTACAATAAAAAGCATCCAGAATGAATAAACTATCTTGGAAAAACAGCATGTTTCCTATCTTTATATATACTATAAAAATTATAGGACCATTTTCCAGAGTTTATTATGTGGAAAGCACATTTGATCCCTTCAGATGTTATGAAATTTATACACTAGATATAATTTTAATGTCAAAGGGAAAATAATCTGCCCCCTTCACAGACAGAGCAAACTTTAATCTGAATTCCAAGGGTTCCAAGGTTTCAGCAACCTCCAAAAAAGAAAGATGTACCAGAACCTCCTTTGAGTGGGTTGGAGCAACCCATCTGGTAGCCAAATGCTTGATCAGAGACTATAAACTGTCTGCCAAAAATCTGGTACCAAGTTTATGTAGTTTGTTGAAACACATTTGATCTGTTACCATTTATTCCGTATTTTACACCAGCATTAAAAATACTTCCAATGTTCATATGAAAATGGCATCAATAGTAAAGTTAGGAACCAAGGCAAACCAGCAGAGACTGAGATAATGTATTCTTGCCAATTCACCTATGAATAGTAAGAGTTTCCCTGGAGCAGAGACAACTTTGAGTTGTATTTGTGCTTAGGCAAGTCATGCTCTAAAAGAAAGTTGTAAGTGTGAGGTGCCTGAACCATGAGAACATTCTCTTCTCTAAAATGGAAAAGGAAAAATATTTTGTACAAATCTGCCTAACCTAAAGGAATGAAAATAAATGAATCGGAGATAGAAAATTAAAAGCAGACCTGATAAAGTGTGATGTGGCTGAAATTGGAACAAAAGGAAAAAACTTCCATTTATCATCCTCAATGATAGTGAAACATTTGCTTCACTGACTCCACGTTGCCATGAACACATTATAATATTATTTCCAAAAGAGGACATTTTCCATTGTATTTATCTTGCATAAAATGAGTACATTTAAACTGAGCAGCAGCCCTTCCTCACATTGTCTTTAAAGTTTTATGGCATCTATTTTGGCAGTTCAGAATCTTCCCACTACAACTTGCTAGTTCTCCACATTGCTCAATGAGTTGAAGTTGCCATATAAGAAGTTATAAGAAAATTGAATTGGCATATTAGATACTTCACAACATAAAACTAAGTGTAGATAATTTAATAACATCAACTACAGATATCATCTTCTATGGAATTACTACAAGACTCCAAAAAAAGTAGTTTATTAATCACTTTGTGTTGTAAATTGTCATAAACTCTCATCTTTACGTAAAATGTATTATATTTTTGGGAGTATATCCCAGAAAACATAAGAAACATTCTAGCATTCACGGTGTCAAGTTAGACATTTAAAAAACATATGTACATATGTGGCTGATTTTCCTTCTTTGTTATTTAACTTTTGGATTAGGTAAAGTAATAAAGTGATATTCTTTACTAGACATTTAGCTGACTTCCCCTCAGGAGGACACCAATGATACTGGTTCTGATGTATGCTTCAAGAGCTATTCCAATGCATTCCTAAGCAAATACATCATACTCTCATACGTGAGCATACTCTATACCCCATATCTTTGTTTTAATTTTATATATCTCTGAAATAGTTTTAAATGGAATGTAGCTGCATAGTATTTCACTGAATGGATAAACCATAATATAATTAATGTCATGCCGGTTACACATTCAAGCTGTTTCTAATCCATTGTTGTACTAAAAAAAATAAAAAGTTGTGATTGATAATGATGTTCATAAATAATTTCTTACATGTAAGACTGTTTCTGTATAATAAATTCCAAATAGAATTTTGGGTTGAACATTTTCTTTACATTTGCCATTTATCTATTAAATTTGTTTTGACTGTATGATTTTTGCCAGATAGAATTTTCTTTTTCTATGAAATTCTATTTATCAGCCATTAATTCTTATATCTTCTGGGATTTGTGTCTTATACTTTAGAAAGGCCTTCCATATGCTGCAATTATAAAATAATTCTTCCATATTTTCTTCTAGTACTTTTATAGTTTCATTTTTTACACTTTAACTCATATTAAAGATTGAGTATCCCTAATCCAAAAATCTGTAACACTCCAAAATCCGAAACTTTTTGAGTGTTGAATGATTGCCACAGTGGAAAATAAAATTCTACACCTGGCCTACTGTGATTGCCTGCAGTAAAAATGTAGTCAAAACTTTGTTTCATGCATAAAATTATTAAAAATACTATATAAAATTGCCTTCAAGCTCATGTATAAGGTATATATGAAACAAAAATGAATTTCATATTTAGATTTGGGTCTCACCCAGGATATCTTATTACATTATGTAAATAAAGTCATATGCCACATGACGTTTCAGTAAATGATGAATCACATATATGACAGTGGTCTCAATATTATAATGGAGCTGAAAAATTCCTACCACTTGGTGACTTCATAGTGGTCATAGTGCAACACAATACCTTTTCTCTCATTTTAGATAGGTTTAGATACACAAATACTACTGTGTTAATTGCCTACAGTGTCAGTACAGTAATATGCTGTGCAGGTTTGTAGCTTAGGAACATTAGTCTATACCATATAGCCGAAGTATGTTGTAGGCTATTCCACCTAGGTTTGTGTAGGTATACTCTATGATGTTTGTGCAACAGCAAAATCTCCTAATGATAAATTTCTCATAACCTATCTCCACTGCTAAGCAACATATGACTATTACAAAATCTGTAAAAACATGAAATCTGAAATACTTATGGGCCCACACATTTTAGATAATGGATATTCAACCTGTATTCCAAAAAAATGAAGTCCTTAGGTTCCATTCTGAATTACCAAACATATGATGAATTGACCTGTTAATGATTTAATGAGAAACATTTAATTCAACCATGATTGCAAGATGACCTGTGATTTTTTAAAAAAAAACAAAATTAACCAAAAGGTATTTTTTATGTATCAAAGTATACAAATTCTGAAAACACAAAACATAACAGGAAGATAATATAGCTCCATAATTTGCTTTTTCTAAGTAATTGGGTTTTTTGTATGATTTGATTAAGGAAAAAACTCTATCTACCATAGTCACAAAAACTACCCTAAGAGGTAATGACCTCTTACTCAATTAGTTTCCTGTAGTTTAAGTGCCTTATTTTCCTCTCTTCCTATTTCTTCCCTGAATTTTCAATAGTGACTTCCTTGAATTCTGTATGTCATACATTAAAAGACATACATGGACCCTTCTCACTCTCAAGTCATTAATGAAGAAGTCTAGGCAGTAGACATACACTGTAATCAACTGACCAAGTTTCATGAAGCTGTAGTGGATAATACCAGCACTGGACCAACAAAAGGACATCATTAGATTTTTTGGATGAATATTCGGTTTTACATTGTGTTGTGGACCTTCATCATTATCCAGGTACTGTGCTGAACACTTGCAGTTGTCAAAAAGACTCCATTATTCATCACACATAACAATAAGGTGTACAAATGGTTTGCCTTTATATTATGACAGCAAAGAAAAACAAGCTTTGAGATGATTTCTCTTCTGATGGGTTCATGCAGAACCCATCTATCCAGCCCTTGTCCATTTGTTTCAAATGGTCCAATATTGTTGAAATAGTAATGTCAACCCTTGCTGCTAATTCACCCATAGGTTAAGAAGGAATCACTTCCACTATAGCTTTCACTTCATCATTATCAACCCTGGTCTCAGATCACCCACAAGGCTCATTTTCAAGATTAAAATCACCAAAATGGAACTTATCAAACCATTGACGTAATGTGCATTCATTAGCCACAACCTTCCCAAATACTTTGTTGACATTTTCAGCTGTCTGTGCTGCATGGTTTCCACCACAGAACTCATTTTCAAAAATAACCCCAATTTTTTACTTATCTGTGGTTTTACAAAAATTGCTCTAAAAAATAGCTGAAAGAAAATCATAAGCCAAACCATGTGTTTGAAAAAATGATGTATCCTCATCATAAAAATAAAACAAGAAGTATCAGAGTGAAATGTCAGAGACAGGAATTGTCAAACTTAGTACTTAAGAAAATTGGACATTTCATACTTAATGACCTAATAATTTGATGTGTAGCAAACAGAAGACACTTTATGGGCCTTAATGATTTATGTGATAACTTGCCCATCTAGTCCTCTAGTCACCACACCTGAGGCCACTTAACCTTGTTAAGAAGCACTTTCAGCACTTGGGTTCTACCATTTTTTAAAAACATAGCTTTTAATTTAATAAAAAGTTTCCCTGTCCCTTAATTTCTCCCATCAGAGGTCAGATTCCAGTTTTGTATCCTCTTTTTCAATGTTTATTCCTGATGTCAAATTCCACCCCAAATGCTCATCACCCAAAAGAGACCATATGCACTGACTTCATCTCTAAACAGCTTACCATTCTCAAGATGTGCCCAATCCTAACCCTATGGTTTCCAAAATCTCTGTTAACCACCCTAATGTCCAAAATTTACTCAACAGAAGAAAGTCTGCATCATAAACTAAAGCATTAACAGATTTTCATTTCCCTGACTGCCCTTTATCTGGAAGACATATTTTTTAGTTTCTAACACATTTCAGAAAAATGTTTTTGTTTACTTGTTCTTTAAACATTGTACTTCTGGCCCTTCTACTCCCATTGTAGTTTTCTTCCATTCCTGTGGATTGTTGAACCCTGAAGATCCAACTGGACCTTTAACATCAGACATTCCCACTGTTCCATCCTGCCAATGACCTTGTCCAGTGGTTCTCAAACATTAGTATGCATTAGAAGTACTCAAAGTCTTGTTAAAACATAGATTTCTGAGTCACACTCTCAGAGTTTCTGATTCAATATATATGGGAGGTGTTAGAGGGTAAGTTTCTGAGCATTAGGCATCAGCACCAGGAGATATTAATGATGCTGAACAGGGATCCCATAAGAACTACCATCCAACATATGCCAGTGAGTATGCACACTTAATTATCTGATTCTAGATAGCATCCCAATAAGGAGGTTAAACAATGCAGTACAATAATAATTCAGAGGAACAAGAAATCAGGAGTAGTTGGGATAATGCCACACACAGAAAACATTTTAGGTAGGCCTCAAACATAGAGAATATTTAACTAGTCAGAAATGGAGAGAGAATAATAGTGTTTTCAGTATTCAAAAAGATAAGAACAAGGAAAGGAAGACCAAACCAAACCTAAAGCCATCAAAACAAAAGAAATAACCAAGGTCAGAGCAGAACTAAACAAAATAGAAAACAAAAATATAGCAAGGATCAATAAAAAAAACCCTTGGATCTTTGAAAAGATATACAAAATTAACAGACCTCATGCTAGATTAATCAGGAAAGAAGACAAATGACCCAAATAGGCTCAATAAGATATTACAACTGATACCACAAAAATATAAAGTATAGTATCATCTATGAATACTATTGAAAATGTCTAAGCACATAAACTAGAAAACACAGAGGAAATGGAAAATTTCCTGGAAACACAGGACCTCCCAAGACTCAATCAGGAAGAAACAGAACTCCTGAACAGACCAAGAATGAGCACTGAGACTGATGCAGTAATAAAAATTCATCCAACAAAAAAAAGCCCACATTAGATAGATTCACAGCCAAATTTTATCAGAACTACAAAGAAGAACTGGTACCCAGATTGCAGAAACCATTCCACAACATCAAGAAGTAGGGAATCCTTTCCAACTCATTCTACAAAGCCAGTATCAACTTAATACAAAAGCTAGGAAAGGACACAAGAAAAGAAAACTACAGACCAATATCCCTTATGCATAAAGATGCAAAAATCTTCAATAAAGTACTAGCAAACAAAATCCAACATCAAAAAAATAATCCATTATAACCAAATGGGCTTCATCCCAGGGATGCAAGGATGGTTCAAAATAGGTAAATCAATAAATGTGATTTACTACATAAACAGAAGCACAAAGACCATATGATCATCTCTATAGATGCAGAAAAAGCATTCAACAAAATTCACCCTTTCATGATAAAAAAAAAAAAAAACAACCTCAAAAAACTAGCCATAGAAGGCACACAACTCAAGATTATAAAAGCCATACATGACAAACCCATGGCCAACTTCATACTGAATGGGAAAAAGCTGAAAGCACTACCACTTAGAACTGGAATAAGGCAAGAGTGCCCATTGTCACCACTTCTATTCAACATAGCGCTGGAAGTCCCAGCCAAAACAATCAGGCAAGAGAAAGAAAGAAAGAAATGGTATCCAAATCAGGAAAGAGGAAGTCAAACTATCACTTTTTGCTGATGATATAGTCTTATATCTAGAAAATCCCAAAGACTCCACCAAGAGACTCCTGGAATTGATAAACAAATTCAGCAAAGGCTCAGGCTATAAAATCAATTTCCACGAATCAGTAGCATTCCTATACACCAATAAAAGACAAGCTGAGAATCAAACCAAAGACTCAATACCATTCATAATAACTGCAAAGAAAATAAAATACTTAGGAATATACTTAACCAAGGCAGTGAAAGGTCTCTACAAAGAGAATTATGAAACACTAAGGAAAGAAATCACAGATAACACAAACAAATGGAAAAATATATCATGCTCATGGATCAATAGCATAAACATTGTTAAAATATCCATACTACCCAAAGTGATTTACAGATTCAATGCAATCCCCATCAAAATCCCAATGTCATATTCCACAAATCTAGAAAAAAATAACTTTATGCTTCATTTGGAACCAGAAGAGCCTGAATAGCCATAGCAATCCTAAGCAAAAGCAACAAATCTAGAGGTATCAGGTTACCAGATTTCAAACTCTACCACAAGGCTACAGTAACCAGAACAGCACAGAATTGACACAAAAATAGAGACACAGACCAATGGAACAGAACAGAGAATCCAGATACTGTGTTTCCCCGAAAATAAGACAGGATCTTATATTTATTTTTCCTCAAGAAGACACCCTAGGGCTTATTTACAGGGGATGTGTTATTTTCCCCTCAAAGCCTCAGCCTGTAGCACACACAGGATGGCGGGACCTGACAGGGGGAGCTGACCTTGTTGGTGGGACTGCCTGCACCTTTCCAGTCACCTCTGGGACAGTAGCTGTCATGATGGGGCAGATGAGAAGGGCAGCTCATCTTCTTTACCATTCCACAACGAAATGCATGGGTTGTGCAGATATGCTGCACAGCCACGCCCATCACTAGGTCTTTTTTTCGGGGTAGGGTTTATATTGTGCAAATGCTTAGAAATCCTGCTAGGGCTTATTTTATGGGTAGGTCTTATTTTC
Source organism: Microcebus murinus (assembly GCF_040939455.1). NCBI lineage: Eukaryota > Metazoa > Chordata > Mammalia > Primates > Cheirogaleidae > Microcebus > Microcebus murinus. The sequence goes on along the minus strand of NC_134104.1, from coordinate 111,587,977 downwards.
AGGGAAACATGGTATAAAACCATGCACATACAGCCAATTGATCTTTGAAAAAGCAGACAATAATATACACTAGAGAAAAGAAGGCCTATTCAATAAATGGTGCTGGGAAAACTGGACAGCCACACGCAGAAGAATGACACAGGATCCATATCTCTCACCACTCACAAAATTTAATTCAAGATGGATAAATGACTTAAATGTAAGACATGAAACCATAGGAATTCTAAAGGAAAATGTTGGAAAATCTCTTCTAGATATCAGCCTAAGTAAAGAATTTATGAAGGAGACTCCAAGGGCAATCACAGCAACAACAAAAATAAATAAATGGGACTTGATTAAATTAAAAGACTTCTGCACAGCTAAGGGAATAATCAACAGAGCAAATAAACAACCTACAGAACGGGAGAAAATATTTGCCAACTATACATCTGGAAAAGAGGTAATAACCAGAATCTACAAAGAACTTAAACAAATCAGCAAGAAAAAAACAAACAACCCCATTTGAAAGTGGGCAAAAGACATGAACAGAAGCTTTTCAAGGAAGATAGACAAATGGCCAGTAAGCGTGTGAAAAAATGCTCAACATCACTAATCATGAGAGAAATGCAAATTAAAGCCATGATGATGTATCACCGTACCTCAGTTAGAATGCCTTTTATTAAATAATCCAAAAACAACAGATGCTGGCAAAGATGCAAAGAAAAAGGAATGCTTATACACTGTTGGTGGAAGGGAAAATTAGTACAACTTATATGGAAAACAGTATGGAGGTGCCTCAAAGAACTAAAGGTAGACCTACCATTTGATCCAGTAATCCCACTATTGGATATTTACCCAAAGGAAAAGAAGTCATTTTATCAAAAAGACACCTGCACATAAATGTTTATTGCATGATAATTCATAATTGCAAAGATGTGGAATCAACCCAAGTGCCCATCAATTAATTAGTGGGTTAACAAAATGTGACATATGTATGCTATGTAATACTACTCATTCGTGAAGAAGGATGAATTAAGGCCTTTTGCAAGAATTTGGGTGGAACTGGAGACCATTATCCTAAGTATCTAAAACATGGAAAAATACCGCATGTACTCACTTTTAACTTGGAACTAAATGATCACCACACATGTGCACAGAGGGAAGCAAAACTCAGTGGAAATCAAGCAGGGGGGATGGGCAAAAACCTACCTCACAGGTACAATGAACACTAGCTGGGTGATGGGTACACTTATAAACCTGACAAAATCAATACATTTAACCAAAAACATTTGTACGCCCATAATAGTTTCAAATTAAAAAAAGAAACAAATAAACAAAAGACAGGAAATAGTTTATTGCAAATCAACATTTAGAATTCAGAGAAAACCGTTTGAAAGACAAGATGGGGCAGACCATGGAGGCCACAACTAAGAGATCAACTGGGCAAAGGGATAGATGCTACCACCTGAGGTTGAGCAGAGAATTAACATTCTGAAGGTACCAGAATTTTACTCATTCCTTCAATACTTACTGTGTGCCTACTATGTGCCTGACAATGCTCTAGACGTTCAGTATTTAAGAGTGAATGAAAGAGACAAAAAATAAATCTCTGCCATCATGGGGTTTATATTCTAATACAGGGAGATAATAACCAAGCAAAATATTTGCCTCCAACTTACAGGGCTAATGAGAAACAGAGAAGGGACACGGGGAGTCTTGACTGGGTTGCAATTTTGGATCCTATAACCAAATTTCACTGAGAGGGTGACCTGAATCAGGAGAAGTGGGCTATGCAGAAATCTGAGGGAAAGCTTTCCAGTTAGAGGAAACAAGTACAAAGCATCTGACTTAGCCAGGAATCTGACTGATCCAGGTTCAGGCAGGAGAGAGAGGGAACGGCACTCACTATAGATAACCAAAATGGCCAGAAGGGACTGAATAAGAGAAAAATGAGATCAGTTCAGAAGTCAGAGTAAATAGGTTGTTCAGGGCCTACTAGGTTATTGTAAATATTTTGGCTTTTACTCCAAGCAATGGGAAGCTATTAGAGGATTTTAAGCAAAAAGGGATGACAGGTAGCTGCTAAAATAATAACAACAATAATAACAATGTCTACCATATAGATACTATTATATTAACTCAGTTAATCTAAGCACTACTGCTCTTCCAATTTTACATTTAAATATGTTGCTCAAAATTAAATATATTGTAAGTGGCAGGGTCCAGATTTGAACCCAGGGAGCCTGGCTCCAGAGTCTGTGCCCTTAAATGCTGTGCAATACCACAGCTCATAATCTGACTAAAGTTTAACAGGATTACTCTGGTTGCTATCACTGAAAGACTTTAAAGGGGAAAGTTAGGAAGCCTAGTTAAAAGAGTGTTTACAACAATATTCTAGGCTAGAGACCATGGTGACATGGACCAAGGAGTAGCAGTGAAGGAAGTAAAAAGTAATCAGTTTGGATACATCTCAAAGGTAAACGAAAAGACTGGCTAACAGATTAAATGGGATTTGTGAGAAAGGAGAGTGAAGAAGGACTTCAAATTTAAGAAAGCTAATCTTAAAAGATGAATCTATTGCATAGATAAAATGCTAAGAAAATGTTTAAATTTAAAGTATTTGCTGTGACATTCTAGATAATAAGAAATGTAAATGCCATATTCCCTATCTTGAAGGGGACACATAATTTCTCTTGTGTTAATACTTGCCCCCTCCTGGGAAAGTTATGGACACCAACTCTCAGACAACCTAATTATAGTATTAAGAATTTTATTATGATGCATAAAACAGGATAATGACTGAATTCATCCTAAAATGTAAAGCTTTTCTATACTTTAAAATATTTTACATAGATTTTCAATGGATTTAAGAAGAAATCAATATGCAGAGGTTTTTCTCTTCTCCTTTAACCAAGCTATAGAACAAGCAAGCCAACAGTGCACATTCCTGTATAAATGCCATCACTTTAAGTCATTAGCAAGAAATTTGTTGCAAGGCTTAGAACGTTTATATTGAAATGAAACTGGGGGAAAAATATAAGCTGTTGGCAAAAAACATTGTTAGAAGAAGGTCACTGTGAGAAAGTCGGTCTATCCCTCCCTCTCTGCCTCCTCCCTTTCTCTTTCCTGTCTCTTGCACAATCATATTCAATTAACTTCTACCTGAAACACATTAGAAATGAATGGCTTACAAACTATTTCTCTAAGATTTATGACTACTCCACAAAAAGCATAGCAAGGATTAATTAGTCATAAACAAGACACATATTTAAAGCAGATGTTCATAAAATAGCTCTCTTTTGAATGCAATCTAATCTCAGCAGTAAAATCCATATCGGGTCAAGATGCTCCAGTGTACTGTATCACGTTGCATCTGAAAGAGCCAGCACTTCATTCAGGGAACTTGTGTAGCAGGAAATGAGAACCTCCTTGTTGGAAAGCTCAGTTGGTGTCATATGGGGCCAGTTCCTATGAGGAATCCTCAACGGTCCAAGCTCTCCTCAAGAGAGCTACACTACAGAGATAAAGAAGGAGACATTCCCACTTCTGAAAGAGTTCATGACATTACTCATCAAGATAATTGTTCTCTAGTGAAGTCTGATTTCACTGTGACCTAGAAGCAGGGATAAGCTTCCAGTGTTTTCTCAGCATCTATGACCAAGTTTCCGAATGTTCATCACTGGTTCTTAATTTCAGAATTTCTCAAAGTAAAAGGAAATTCACAGTGATTTCATAAACCAGTATATCATTAAAAATGTACATAGCTCTAAGAGTCTGGATTGCACTATATTATGTATAATTTTTCAGAAATATACAATATTCTTTAACACACGAATAGAAAAGTTTCTGAAAATTCATAAATTACTCTCTGCATTATTAGCCATAAAGCATTCCAGCCAATTAAACCATGGTGCCTTGGATCTTTCTCTAAATACTTTTTAATAGAAACTATTCTGTAAAATACTATAATTAGCAAATAATATCAAACAAACATAACCTATTAAGGTCTAATAATCATTTCTTAGTGTACTTTCAAGTGATACTGTAATTCCCTAGAACACATCTGACTTTTTACAGAGCTGTTTATCCCAATAACAAGTAGCCCCAGACAGAATATTTTTCACATGCTGCTTCTGACCTTTAATTTCTTGGTCTCCATGTTAATATCTTAGTGTCAGTGTATCTGCTTCTACTAACAACACAGCATGTTTCTTTATTTACTGCCCCTAATAAGGCTTATGGATTATGTTTTGAGAGGCAGAGAACTCATTTATTCATACCATGTATTAAATTAAGTCAGTAAATGGCTTTTCTATCTTTGATCATAAGTACTTAATAACATAAACAAACAGCTGGATGTTTGGAGTAATTATAGTCTAAGACAGTACAAAGTTAACTAAGTTAAAATTAAAATTGCTGTATCCCATAAATGTGAACCGATAAAAAATGACCACTACTACACGAACTCTCCAGAGATTTATCTTGTAGCCTACTTAAACTGCATACATTCCCCAGACGCAGTTTATAAAATGGACTGAACACTAAAAAGGTTCTAGTTTTTATTGAGTTTTTTATTGAAAGAGAAAGGACACTGATTTAAAACACTTCTAGGCTGAAGCAATGAAAAGTATCTCAGCTTCCATCATATCTGGTCAAAAATTGTGTTGCTTTGATAATTCTTAAAATGGCATGGAAAAAATTCAAAACTCCTGGGGAAAAAATGCACACATGCATACACACACACACACACATATATATATATACCCTACCTACAAATTCCTCTGCAAAAATAAAGCAAGTAGTAGTTGAAGAGAAAAGTACTCTCTACACATAAAATCCATACTCTTCTTTCCTCAAGACGTAATTTTAAACTCTGTGCATAATACAGACAACCAAAGAGCTTTTAAAAATACTGATGCCTTGGACCTACCCAAGATAAATTAATAATTCGGAATCTCTTGACTATTCTTCTTTCCCCTTTTAGAAAGGAAGATCACCAGAGATCAGAGAGAAACTCTTGTGTACCAAAGGAGAACCACAAGAACAGGAACACTTGGAAATTTCAGTTTGTGATAGGGAAAGAAGTCCCCAGCCTCAGAAGAAGTTTGTGCTCCTCCAGTGCACACTTAACCCGTGACTCCACTCCACAACTGAGCCCTGCAAATAATCCTTAGAGGGCTCTCATCTTTATTCTTTCAACAAACATAGACATTCACTGTGAAGCAGGCACTGTGCTACATGTTGGAGATACAACAGTGACAACACAAACACTAGAATTTAAGAGAATGCAAACTCCTAATGTAACCCCAACTCCTAGCTGACACATAGTAGGCATTCCATAAGTATTTTTGGAAGGAAGGCAGGCATTCAATAAATCCTTGTCTTCATGGATGTTACAATGTAGTAGCGATGGCAAAGAGTAAGCAAATAATTGAACAAGTTCAAGTGGAAACTGTGGTAAATGCTAAGAATGAATTCAAAAACAAGAGATGAGACATTTTAAACAAAGGAAGCTGTTTTACATTGGATGGTTTTGAAAGAATTGTGAAAAATTCATGCTAAAACTGAAATCTAAAGGACAAATATGAGTTCACCAGGTGAAGAAATGTATGTATTATGGGGAGATGAGATTCAATATGAAACAGCAATAATTATATCTTAGGGGCCCCCGTCTTTGTCATGTATTCCAGCTTTTTTCATTTCTGTTCCTAGAGAGTTAGAAGATTGGTAAAAACATCTTTTACCATATCATTGACTAAATGTTCCTGTTAGAAAAGCAACTACCAAGTTACAGTTGAACATAATCCCTTACTTTCAAAAAATGAAAAAAATAGTTATTCCTTTAAAAGTATCTTTAAATAAACTACAACTGAAGCTACTATCTACTGATATTTAATGTACTTTATTAAAAGGAACTAATTTTTCCTATATATATGTCATTAAAAATATTGCCTAAATCAATATGAATATTTTTTTTCAGTAAATAGAAAATTATATAATCCAACAAGTTTCCTTATTTGATTAAGTTAGCAAGAAAGTTTTGTGCCAGATTCACTGTCCAGCTGTATTAATCTATTCTTTGATGATGCTTCTCTCTTTTCTCCCTATCTTTCTGCCTATTCATTCTCAGTCTCTTTTTCCAGTTTTCCTTCCTTCATTTGTTTCTGAAAACTAAGTGTGGCACATATTAAAATCACCAGGTATCATTTTCCAACTACATAGCTGCTGCATTATTATGCAAAGGATGGTGAGTACGAATAATACAAAACTCAAATCTCCCTCTCCTATCGCTGGATTAATTGCCCACTGACCTCAATAGAAAGTGGTCAAGGCGTGGGTCAGGAGGGTATTTTCCAGGCACATAAATCTCCAGTGCTTGCCCTTAAACAAAATGTAAGCATACAAATATCCTAGTGTTTGCCTTTAAACATAATTTAAGTATAATAAATAATAAATACTAAATACTAAAAGCTAAACTCAAAATAAAGCTTTGTAGTTAATGTACCACACCAGATTATAACAGAGGGGCATTGTCAGCAAATTCCAATCTCCTATCAAACCAAATACACTTGATGCCTTAGTTCAAACCACAGCTGACTCAGGGACTCTCTACAGCAGCACTGATCCTAGAGTCATGTATCCAGATTCCTCCCCCCGCCCATTTGTTTCCATTTCCTTGCTTTGGTTATATGAAAATGTCTGTAAACTTAAAAATCTGCTTCAAGCTGCTCCATAATTTTTCAATACTACAACTAACATTTTGCAGACTGCTCTCTCCCAAACTCACGCTCAGTGAATCACAGCAGCTGTTCTGGCCTTCTTCCTGGAGTTTAACACTCCAACTTCCTTTGCAAAATTTCTGTTTTAGAGGCCTGTTTTTGCACTATCACTCTACTGAATAAACACTCAGATAACATTATAGACACAAAAAAGACTATAAAATTTACTAACAGTGAATATTAAAGCAACAGAAAAATAGTCACCAAAGTTTCCCAAGGAAGTTCCAATCTCCCTAAATGTAAGTGAGAATATAATTGGTGTAGATTTAGGCAAATTTAAACTTTTAACATGCAAAAATTTATGAACAACAATCTTTAACTCCTGTTTTCTTCTCACATTCCTCATCTGAACTATCCACAAATTCTATCATATTAAAGAACCCAGCCTTACCTAACCACCTTTTCTGTGACTGGCCTAAATCTGGGCACCATCATCTCCTCCCTGGACTACTTGAATCATCTCCTAAAGGTTCTCCCTGTATTTACCCGTGCCCTGGTCAATCTCTTCTTTACACAGCCTGCCACCCATGTAAAGAAGACATGGCTACACCTCTTATCAATTCAGGGCCACAGTGGATATAGCTTAGCAATTGTACTGCACAGAGCCACTCAGAAGAGGGGCCAAAGGGGAGAATGGGGCTGAAACCCAGTCTGTCCTACATTCACCAACCCTATGTCCAGAGGAGGTAATATTCTAATTCACACAGAGACCTCTTTTCACCTCAAAGTTGTCCAGTGGTTTCCTTCTTGTTCTCAATGAAATCAAACTCCTTACCACAGTCTCCAAGTCCCTAAGATCTGGTCTCAACTATCAATTGGTCTCCACTTTGATCACCATCCCTTCCTTGCCCCCACGGCAGGCACACTGGACTCCTGGCTGCTCTGCACACACATTCTTGGCTCAAGGCAGTTGCACTGTGGTTCCCGCTGCCTATAGGCCTCCTGTCACCAAAACAGCCCCTCCCTTCAAGTCTCTGCTCAATGTAACAAATATGAAAATCCTCCCCTGAAAACAGTACCTAAAATGGCATTCCCCAACCTCATCACTATTGCCCCGAATCTTATTTTTTCGTCTTAGGATTTATATCTTTCTTATATATTTGTTTATTGTCCTCTCTCACTCTACTAGAATGTATACACCATTGATATAAATATGAAAATCACAGAAGAAACAGCAGTAGCAAAAAAAAAGGTTTTTATTTTAGTAAATAAATACAAAATTATATAATAAATTTAAGAAATGAAAAATGGAAGATACGATTTACTCGTAAAACCTGGAAGAAAATTTTTTTTAAAGTAATGCTTCTGAGAATCCCATACTATTTTGTATACTGCTGGTGGAGACAACAACCCAGACAAGTCTCAATGATATGTAACAAGAGATATGAAAGAGTTCATATCTTTTGATTTAAATATTTCTTGAAATTTTCCTATAAGTAAAAATGGAAACTAAAACTTACTGTCCATAATATCCATACAATATTATTTCTATTAGTGTAAAAGAACAAACATTATCTCTAATAATAGAGTAATAGTTATAAAAGTTATGAAATAATCCAGTCACACATATTAAAATGTTACTTAAAAATCAAGACTTGAAGAATATTCAATACCAAGGGAAATGCCTACAGTATTGTATTTTGCAAATAAGACAGACTACAAAATTATCTCTTTATGTGTGTCAATATATTGGTATCTTAATTTTATAAAGAAAACATATGAAGATATATGAACAAAAAATACTATCATGTTTTATATTGTTTTGAGAGTTGAAAGTGTAATCATTGACAAATTTAATTTATTCTTAGCTGTCTTTATGTGCAATTATAAGCATTTATTTTCATTTTAACCAAAAATATAATTTTTAAATTGTTATGCCATCTTCATTAAACCTATCATATACTAGTTCTTACTGATTTCTACTGGTGCTTCCACATTTCTTAAAAGAGGTCTGTCATTTCTTACTAGAGCTTTCAGAATGATTTACAGATAAAACATTATTAGAAAGGGTTAAACTGATTACATACTAAGCACATGTTATTGTACTGGGTGCATGTCTCAAAATAAATCCAGATTCCCCCAAATATTTATTGTATCTTCATCAAAATGAAAGTAAACATTTTTGAGATGTATCATTTTAAACACACATATACAAAACCACAAAGCTAAAATTTCCAAGGCAGCATATTAAACTATGTATAAATCTAATCCATCCATTCCCAGTCTAGATATTTTTTGTTCATTAAAACACTGAAGCATCTCTACTTACCACCTGAAACTGTCACAAGCAGTAAGCAAAACAAATGAAATTTAAAAATAAGTAAATAACATGTGCAACTGAGGAAGTCTAGAAAAGTCAAGTAAAATGAAATACATTTGCATGTCCCAACTGCAAAAAATGTGAGGAAGACAGACACTCTAATTCTAATGCAATATACTCCTCTGTAGATTTGTTCAGCAGGAGTTTCAGTCCTAAGCTTACTTACAGGTTTCTGCTATGAGTGAAGAAACTACAAAAGCAAAAACCAGTTACATGAAAACCAAACTGTCAAATAAAAATCATTAAAAATAAACTTATAATTACAAAGTAGAGTTATGGTGGTCCACAAAGTTTCTTTTGTACTTTTGCTTTCATAAATACTTAAAAGACTGAGTTAAATTAAATCCTCCCTTCCTACAGGAACCAGAATTTTTCTGTTACTCTTGGCCTTCTCAAAACTCAGAAGCCCCACTTGTTTCCTATCAGAAAAGTGACTTTAGTCAGCTAAGTATTTACTGAAAGATAATAGGGTGCTGTCTAAGATGAAAGCACCAGAAAATAAGAAAATGAATCACTGAAAGTCAAACAAACAGTATAAAATCATAATTAGAGATAAGTTACACCACACTGTCTTCCACATAAGTTATGATCCACAAATCTAAAAAAAGGAGAATGAGGGGACATAAATTTCTATTACTTAGTTATTTCTATTTCAAAGTTTTATTTAGTTTTTTCCATGATTTCTTCAGTAATTATTCATCTTAAAAGTTGGTATAGCATTCAATACTCTTAGAACTTTATAAAAGAGCTCAATGTTGATAAGTAAAACACATACTTCATGGAATTCTAAGCCCATACTTGGATCCCTAGTGTAAAAAAGACATCCACAAAATTCTAAAATTATTGCATGATTTGCCAAGCTTCAAGAAGAACATTACTCGAGAAAGTCATAGGAATACAAAATATTAAGGTGTACTCCCCCAACTCCTTTGGAGCTAAACATCTGGACAAAAGTTTTATTCCTCCTCTCAGATATATTCCTATGAGATTTGAAAGACAGATGGTCTTCACCCAACTACTCTGGGCCATTTCCATTCGTAAGCTTCGTCAGAAATATAAGGGGTTATCCTATATCAGTGTCCCAGGATCAGTCTCTCAGTTTATGGGAGTTGAAGAGAAGGGTGGGGAGAAAGAGGAAAAGTAAGACAGAGGCAGACAGACACATAAACGAACAGATAAACAACAAAGGCAGTAGCTGAACTCTGCATTCTAGAGTCTCCTTACCAGCCTCACGGGCATAAGAAGTCAGTGGAGACAGCTTCCCAATCCCTGGATTACATTTGTGGTCGCACTTCTGTGAACTTCATAGTTCTAAAGGCGGCCTGCTGGTTTCCCATCTCCAACTGGGACAGATCTTCCTTGTTTGGTCAGCTCTGCTGTTCTAGAAGTTACTTCTGGAGGCCCACCCTAAAGCCCACTCTTCTAGCCTTTCCAATAACTATAAAAGCTCGTTATCACTTTTGTTAAATCTACTTCTGTTCAAGATATCTATAATGGCTTCTTTTCCTGAATGGAAGCCTGACCAATATAGGTGCTCACCTCTCCCATTAGTTGTGACTAGGGTGAGCCATGGGCAACCTGACTATGCCCCACAGGGCCTAGAGGAAAAGCAGCTTCCAAAGGCTGAGTTCTGAGGCATAGCAATTCAAAGACTAGATACCCAACAATATGAAATACTATCTCTGTCCTCTTGCAGATTAAAATCTAGTGAAGAATATATTTAATACTTAGTCCACATGCAAAGACCGAGAATAACATACTACATACTAATTAAATCACATTTTATATATTAGTGAATAACACTGTAGGAGTTCACCATGGAGGGAAGAACAAAGAACTATGAAAAACCTTGTATATAAGACTTAATACCTGTAGATTCAGTTTCTTGGATTGGAGAAGCAGGGATCACAATAAAGGATTAAAGTGTTAAAATAGATCTTTAAGAAAGCTTCCAGTTAAAATAAGATTATTTTTGGAGAATAATGTGATAAAGTGTCACCAGACATAGCTTCATGAATGTGCTAGACAGAGACCTTAAAAATGAAAACGAGGCTTTTCATAGTCAAGGGACCCAAAAAAGGGTGGGGAGGGGTAAAAGCCTGACATCTCAGCTGAGCAGTGAGGGGTCCAGTATGAATACAGTGTGCAAATTGGCAAATAATGATAAATACATTTGGAAATAGGGAAGGCACTGTAAGCAGGATAGTGAAATTAGAAATATGCCATCAGACTAGAGCAGTTTCTCAACCTCAAGCACTACTGACATTTGGGGCCAAATAAGTCTTTCTAGTAGGAGATGAGGGCATATGCTTGCATTTTAAGATGTTTTAGCAGTGGCCCTGGGCTCTACCCATAGGATGCCAGTAGGACCCACCACTCATGACAAGATGTCTCCAGATATTACCAAATATTCCCTGGAGGGCAAAATCACTCCTGTTTAAGAGTCACTGAACTAGAGAAAGATGAGACAAGAGAAATAATTTAAGAAGCAATTATCTCATTTGGTGATGTATGCCCAGACCAAGAGTTGCAAATGTACATTAATGAAGAGGCCAAGCAGAAGAGACAATGACTGGATGTAGCCCTCACCTAAAGTCAAAAAGCCAACAACGTAGTAAAGATTTAAACCCAGGCCAGGAGGGTGTAAGCACTACCTATAAGGAGAGTATACCTTAGAGTCAGTCAGCTGTTGTTGCCATGTAAGAAGGCCTTCTTACATGGCTTCTTTTTCTTTTCTTTTTTTTTTTTTTCCTCCTCCAAGACAAGAAAACTTTAGATTTTTAAGCAAAATTTCCTGATTTACAAAACAGAACTTAATTTGAGTATTCTGAAAAGCAATATGCAGGTTGAATTTGACCCTAAGGCTGCCAGAGTCCTGCCATCTAGATAGGTGGTGACAACTTGGAATGGTGTTTAGGAAGATAAATAATGGATCCTGATCAAACAAACCAACTATCAAAAGACATTTTTGAGAAAAGGGGGCAAAGGTAAATTTGGGTAGGTATAACATTAAGGAATCACTGTTGAATGTGGTAACAGTATTAAGATCATGTTTTTAAAAAAGTCCTTACCTGTTTGAGATATTTCATGGTTTATTTATATATACATATACTTTTCCTTATATATGAAAGCAAAAAAGAAATAAAACAGAGAAAGAGAAAATAATGGATGAAACAACATCCCTGAATATCAAGAATAAATCAGAGGGATGAGAAAAAAATGACTTCAAAATTTTGAATTTGAGTAATTCAATAACATTACTAAAGAGATAGCACCTGTACCATTAAATATTTTATTTATTTCTTTTGGGTTCCTCTGGAAAAAAGTTGTCTTTATATCTTAACTTCTTAAAACTTCTTTCTAGAATTCACTGAATGCCTACACTTTTCTCTCCATTATCAGAACACAGGAATTAATTCTGTACCTTCTAGTTTTCATTTTGAAAAATACTAACTAAAATTATATCATTTGAAACAATAACAATAGCAGTAGGACTCACTAAGCAATTTCTGTTTACAGACACTGTGCCAGGCTTATTACAGGTATTATCACATTTAATCCTCATATCAACCATAGGAGGCAATTACTATTATTTGGTCATTAAATGTGAAATGTCCAATTTCAAATTAAAAGTTTAGTGTATTATATCTCAAAGAAGCAGCAGTATAATCAATGAAAGTATGCACTGAAACTATCAACACAGTTTTGCCATCTTAATGGTAGCTTGCTTTTATATCAGTAGCAAAGAAGCCTAGAGAGCACGTGGCAATGAAATCCCAAAAGGCATTTTCCACAGCCTGTAGAGAATGGAATATTTTTCCTTGCAAGAAGTGGTCCAAAGCCTGGAAGAAGTGGTAGTCAGTTGGTGCAAGGGCTGGCGAATACAGTGGATGACAGAGAGGTTTCAAGTTCAGCTTCTGTAGTTTGAGCAGCATTGTTTTTTACGACATGTGCTCTTGCAAGAGGATTGGGCTGTCTCTCTTGACCAATTTTGGCTGTTTCATCACAAGCATCCTCATCATTTCGTCCAACTGCTTGCAGTACACGTCCACTATAATTTATTGACTGGGTTTCATGAAGCTTTAGTGGATAATACCAGCACTGGACCACCAAACAGACACTACTGGCTTTTTCTGATGAATATTCAGTTTTGGACTGTGTTTCAGCACTGCATCTTTATCTGACCATTGTGCTGAATGGTTGTGATTGTCAAAAAGAATCCGGTTTTCATCTCACATAACAATTATGGCTCGGCTTTATGTTGTGTCAGCAAAGAAAGGCACACTTCGAGACAATTTCTCTGTTAATGCTCGTTTAATTCACACAGTACCCATCTATCCAGCTTCTGTACCTTGTCCATTTGTTTCAAACGGTCCAATATTGTTGGAATAGTAACTTCAAACGTTGCTGCTAATTCACGCATAGGTTGAGATGCATTTGCTTCCACTACATCTTTCAGCTCATTATTATCCGCCTTGGTCCCAGGCTGCCCATGAGGCTCATTTTCAAGATTAAAATCACCAGAATGGAACTTCTCAACCCATAGACATACTGTGCATTCATTACCCACATCCTTTCTAAATACTTAATTGATAATTTGAGCTTCCTGTGCTGCATCGGTTCCATGACGGACCTCATGTTAAAAAATAACGCAAATTTTTGACTTATCCATGGTTTCAAAAAATTGCTCTAAAGAAAAAAATTTGAAAGATAGTCACACACCAAAATGTGCATTTGAAAGAATGAGGATATACCTTCACAATAAAAAAACAACCCAAGAAGTGTCAAAGTGAAATGTCAGAGATACCAACTGTCAAACAGCACTTAAGAAAATGGAACATTCCATACTTATAAGCTAATATAAAGAAACTACGAAAATTCATAGAGGTAAAGTAACTTGTTTCAGAGGCAATCAGGAAGTAAGTAGTAGAGATAGGATTTAAATTCAGGCTGTCTGATTTCAAAACCACATCCTCTTAATTGTTACTCTGCACCAGGTGTCCTCAAACTGCGGCCCCAGGGCCACATGCTGCCCACCTAGGACATTTATCTGGCCCGCCAGGTGTTTTTGCCACTGCTGCCTGTCCTGCTTAGCAGCTGACTCATCCCGGGCCCACAGTGCACACTTTCCAATAGTCTAAGGGACAGTGAACTGACCCCCTGTTTAAAAAGTTTGAGGACCCCTGCTCTGCACTCTCAAGACAACAGGGCATCTTTCATAACTCACAAGCAAGCAGTTTATAAGCATTTGGCCTTAAAATAAATCATGTATCCTAGTAAGTCAAGCAAGATCATGCATACCTTTAATTCACAGTTAGAGGTCTCTAGTCCCCTTCCTATATCATGAACCCTCTCTGGCTATCTCCACAGAGCAAACACTTTCTTCTGTATTGCTTCTGTAGTTATCCTAATATTTGAAGAATAGAGTAGCATCATCCTCAAATTCTTTGTAATATACTTAATCAGAATGAAAGAGGAAAGAACACAGCTCTCCAGATAATTAAAAGCACAACAGACTTCTACTTCAATTAACACAAGGGGCATGTGACGTGTCTTCATCCAACATGGAACACACATCCACGGTTGCATCATAGTCATAGCATCTATGTTTCTGATCCTCTGCTAATCACTAAAGCAACCAGCTGACTTCCTGTAATCACATAAAAAGCAAATACACTACTATACACTGCATCAGTGTATACACCCATCACTGTCCATGAACACTGGACCACAAGCTGTAAGTCAGAGCATGGCAAGAATGGCTGGAGTATTCCATTTGTTATGGTTAATAGGAAGTGCTACAACATCAATTAGCATAATCTAGACAAATAAATCTCTAGGACAAAACTACCCAAATCATATTCCTGTTTAGCATCAAATCATGTGTCCAATTTTACATATGCAAAATTCCCCTTCTCTTAGCAGTGGTACTTAGCAGTGGCTTCTAGTTTAGATTTTTCTGAATTAATTGTCTGAACCCATTCAAATTACATATTTTGTAATTATCTACCACACTTGCAAGCAATTTCACCTCCTCTCCTCCACTTATCCTCTATCTCCCATCACCTCCTTTTAAATAGGATACTTTTTCAAAAGGATTTTTCACAATTCAAATATACTTTTAAACTAATTCTTGTGTGGGCTATTCTGAGAATTATTAAGAAAAATGCATTCCTTACATCTATAAAGAATTTAAATCTAGTTATAAAAAAGTAGATAGAACTATCAATTACAGTTATTTCTTTAGTTTGTGTGTATGGTTTAAAGTAGACTTAGCTTATCTTTTACCTCAACTTGAAAAATCTCATTCATCCACTCAGCCATAAACCATGGAGCTGCTGGTAATGATAACAGAAGCATTCAATGACTTGCTGTGGAAAAAATGAGCTTGGATGTTTAAGATGTTATACCCTATGGAAAAAACATGCTTATGCTTAAGGAGTATGAAAATATCAAGCACATGATATTACATAGTAATATAAAGGTTAGTTTATCATATTAAAAAACCAAATATTTCTGAACCTATTATACAGGAGAAATAATTGCTGACATTTATTTGCTTGCTCAATAAATCATGATTAATTTCTAAAAACAACAGCCAGGCTAAATGCTTCTGTAATTTTTTATAATCTTACACTTGAAAAATAACTGTATATGTTTGCAAAAGTAAGTTACCCTTTTTCCCCCTCCAATTGTTCTATCTGAACTGCTTCCTTCAATTTACATAAAACAATTCTGGAAACAGTAGGAAAAATAGGCAGAAAAAGCACTGGACGTCAGCATCTCTTCCAAGGATTAGGTCTAACATTGTGCCACTCACAAGATGTATTCCATTCTAGACATGCAAACACATGTTGAACAAATGCTACTGTGACAATGACCTAGCAACCTATCAAAGAAGAAGAGTCCAGATCAAAAGGCATTCACACTTCCTAGTCCATTCTTAAGATTTAACAGTAATTTCATGGCTAGTAAACATACACGAGTATAAACACAAACACTCATATGCACACAAATGTTTTTCTCCCGTAAACTGATTTCCTTTTTATTTACTATGTTTCTGGTTCACTAAATGTAATAATATTCAAAAAGATATTTAATGAATCTAAAAGGTGGACCTAGGTGATTTGATAATTATTTCTGTAACAATCTGGAGGAGGGTCCTCAATTTTTAAATAGCACATATCATAAAAGTTTTAAGTTCTAAAGAGTTACCAGCATCATTTTTATTAATCTGTTAAAAGTCAGGACTGAAACAGAGGAATATAAACTTATTTATTAACAGCTTACAGTATTTAAATATACTGAAGAGTACACAATTCTTCTCAGAAGACAGAAAACAGCTTCATATAAACACCAGACTGTTTTCTCCTCTCATATAAAAACACTTGGAATATTTTTAAATGTAAATTTCATTCTAGTTATTGTTGGCCTTACTTCCTTACCTCTAAATCAAAAGCTAATTAGGAAAAAAGCAACATCAAGTCTTGGCCAAGTCCAACTCCTGATATAATAACTAGAAGCAAAATAGAATTCAAAAGACAAAATAACTTTGTATCTATGCCTCTTTTGGCCTAATATATTCCTAATATATTAATAGTAAGTTCCCTTGAGGCCTCTTTTCTGATTCCTGCAGCGCTCTGTCTCTACCACCTTCCTGATACTTAGAATTCAACAAACATCAAATCACAAAGCTGTACAGACAATGAATTACAAAGTCTGGAGAGGCTCAGTAATTGGCTGAAGGTTGGCAAAAGGAAAGATTAAAAGTTAGAAAGAGATTTCCTGATGCCAGATGTCAGTGCTCTTGCCCACAGCTCAGGCTGCTTCACTGTAAGTCCTTCCTTGATTTGTTCAGTTTTGCATATGCATTATTTTTCCTGTAAGCATCTTAGAATTTCAATGTGGAACAGTAACTGAGCCTGGCATTTATTTTTGTTTGTTTGTCTTGTTTTGTTTCTCTATTTTTCTTCCACACAAGGCAACAGAATACAGACTAGACATTAAATAAATACTGGAGTTAAATTTTAAAACATTAATTGTTACATTTCAGAGTATTATATAATGGGAATTATTCTTGACACACCTTTGCATTTAAGAGGTTACAATACTATTAGTTACCTCTGGGGAAAAAAGGATTATGGGAGATTTTTTAAAGTTTAATTAATTAAATAAATGTAGATTTATTAAATTATGTAGGTTCATAAAAGCAAATACAAATTACTACTCAAAACCAAGATTTAAAGCAATTCAAAATATTTACAGGCATTATATTAAATGAAATAAGCCAAACACAGAAAGATAAATTTCATATGTTCTCATGGATATGTGGAAGCTAAAAATTAAAACAACTGATCTCATGGAGATAGAGAGAAAAATGATGGTTACGAGAGGCTGGCACGGGAGAAGGGAGATAAAATGGGGATGGTTAATGGGCCCAAAAATATAGTTAGATAAAAGGAACAAGATCTAATATTTGCTAGCACAGCAGGGTGACTATGGTGTAAGTTATATATTTAAAAATAACTAAAAGTAAAATGCATAAAAACTTGCACCTACTGAAGAAAACAAAGTGCCTAAGGGCTAGCTAGGATCATGGTTAGATGTCCCTATCAAACTACAAATATACCCGGTCTATTAACCCTTATCTACTCCAACTGTGGGGAAGAGCTGTACTATATAAACAAAAGTGGTAGGAAGATGCAAGGAGAGAGAGCAGAGTGGAGAAAGAATACCTGGGCAAGGACACAGAACTGATGAATCTCCAAAAATGAGTAAAGTCAGAATACAGTAAAAACTCTGAATTTCTACTTTGTACGCCTGTTCATTTCTTTGCTTTGGTGATTTTCCACTTTGGGGTTTGGTTTTGTTTTGCCCTTGGTTACCTAGTAAAGTCACTGTTTATAAAATTCCAACCTCATCTAAACTACACTAAGAAGAAAAGGAGAATTGTCCTTCTCTAGATGTGGCCAACAGGAATTTCAGACGGCCTAGACAAGCAAGGCATTCCGGTCACAGTTGTGGTGCCAGCTGGAGACCAGAAAAGCACCAGCATGGCCAGAGCAGGAGAAGAGGACATCTGAAGACAAGGGGCCTCAGAACTGTCTTAGGCAAGACTGGAAAAATCCCATCAATGAACTAGTTTGCCCTCAGCATAACAGTTCTGTAAGACTTCCCCAGGTGACTGTATTAGGGAGGTCATTTTAGTCTGCCTACAAACTGTTAGCCAGTTTCTTCTTTTTTTAAGAAATAAACTGTATATTTGCAGATTTTTTTAAAAAAAGGATAAAATAGCTGCTGCTGTTTAGTATACTGCTAGAACCAGAAAGGAAAGGTTTAAATGTTTGAACAACCTGTTAGAAAATACATTTAGAGCTGGACATGGTGGCTCATGCCTGTAATCCCAGTGACTCAAGAGGCTTAGGTAGGACGATCGCTTGAGCCCAGGAGTTAGAGGCTTCAGTGAGCTATGACAGAGCCACTGTACTCTAGTCTGGGCAACAGTTGAGATCCTTTCTCTAAAAAAAAGAAAAAAGGAAAAAAATCTGAAGGTTAATAACTCCCTTCTTAGCCCTGTACTCAGCACCTAGGAATAATTAACACCCTAAGACCTCATAAAAATATGGCTTCAAAACCAACTAATTAAAATAGACTAATTAAATAGTCTATTAATTAATTAAAATAGAACAATTAAAATAAACAGAGCCTTGCCAATGGGACACTGTTTGGGCTCTGGTATAAAGAAGTATAGCTTCTGGGGTCATTCCTCTCCCCAGGCCAGAACAGTGCCCTAGCATCAGGAATCTAAGGCTGCCAGAATCCACTACACATTCTATCTACCACTGTGCCTGTGCAAAGGTCAAACTGTATAGCATCATGCAATATCTCCTTAGTGTACCTGAGTGTCTGGGACTGACCAGGGGTAGTGTTGCAAGCAATAAAAATTGTGTGTGCTTAAAAGTTCCTTGTCCCATAAAGAATCTTTACCTGTCCACAGTACTAGGGTAGAACCGCAGCATTTAAACCAAAGGAATTCTCTCTCTCTTACCCCTTGGAAGGAATCCTATAACAGATTATAAGTAACTAGAATGCAAATGAGGAATTCCTCTTAAAAATTTGAGAATATAACCCTAAAGAAAATGAGCAAACCATTAGTAATGTAATAAACACCAGGACGTCTTATGTATCTCAAATAATGCAGGCAATACTAAAATCAATAAAAAATCAATATAACAAATGAGATTTCATTTTAACTATAACCCACTTTAAAAACTCACTCGTTTGTTAGAAACATTTTTCTTGACCATCTTCCTCATTTAGCCCTCATTTTAGCTATATGTTCACCAAAACTCTTATTTGTATCAAATGCTTTAGAGAATATTTACAGTAATAAACATGTTCTTTGAATCATATTTCAAATTTAAAATGTGGGTTATTTTTTAATTTTGAGTGAAGAGTTTGATTATAAATACAGTTGTTCTTCAGAAATGCGAACCCTTAACTAAGAAGAGAAAATACCCTATTGTAGCAGACCCTGTCACTCTGTCTTGATAATGCCTGGGGAGTGTCCCCATTACTCAAAACTTGCATAGAACCTGATACTCTCCTGTGAGAAGAGAAACATTCACAAAGAACAGTGAGGAAAACATTTAAGCTTGATTGCTCTTGAAATGAAAAGCAAAGATTGTCCACTTGCTATTTAAAGATTTCTCCCAAGTTAGATGATAGAATTTAATTATAAACCTAAACAAACTAAACTCTAAACCAAATTTCTTTTAACAAAAAGGAAGTTGTAAACATGAAGTGTATTTTCACACTAAGAAATTAAGCATTTTCTTCCTTACATCTTCTTTAAGACATAAATTTAAGGGAAGGATATAGCCATATTTCATTGGAAATTTAAAAAATTATTATTTTCCTAAAAATGCAACAATATGCTACTAAAACAATCTAGGCCTGAAAAAAATGCGAGAGTCATCAGTAACTAAATATGTCCATGTATAGACCTAAATTACTTTTTTTTAATAAGGAGATTTATAGCTTAAAAAACAAAATTATTTATATAACTAGATTTTATCTTTTAACACACAAAAGGAAATATGTAATGGAAATCTTCCCTTTGTATATAAAAATAATATACCTCTGCTCTTTGAACTTTTTTTAAGTAAAGTTATCCTGAGAAACATGAAAACTTATTTGAAGTTACTATATTTTAAAACTATAAACAGTATATTTTGAAGAAGCATCTTTGTGACATAGTAGGGTAGTAATCAATTGTGTATTGCTACATGATCTTCAGATTGCAACATATAGGACTTAAAGTAGTAAACAGAATAATGACAAAAAATAATAGCAGAGTGACTATAATTCTACCACTCTAGATAACTATTTCTTGGCTAACTACAATCTCAATCACTTTGAAAATTAGTTCAGTTTTGTTTAGTGAGGCAAGCACTCCACAGCGAATGCAAACTAGTAAAATGTAAATGAAAAAATATTTGTCACTTTAAAAGCCAACCATTTCTCAGTTTAACCTAATTTATAGCAATGGTTAAAGAAAAATAAAGATATTCATTGATAAATATGCTAACCATTTTCTCCCAGTAACTACCACATATTCATAACCAAGTTTTCAGAACAAATTTCTAGAATACACTTAGGCTCTAAAGATGAAATATGCATCTCCTTTCCAACTAACCATCAGAGTGTTTTATTCATTTTTTAACATGAAAACACTATTTACACCAAAAAAACATGTCTAGTTAGCTTCAAATGCCATGTTTAAAAAGATGTAACAGAGAGGCTCTATGTTTGATTTAAAAACACCATTGGAATCACTGGCAAAGTCTAAAATGAAAAACAGGTCTCTGAAATGCCCAGAGCCAGCTGCTACTGTCCAGAATCCAGCTCTTTCCAACACAGCAGCAGATCTGCATGAGCCACAGCTTAAGTGAGAGTGTCATCTCCTAAGGCAAAAATTTTCTGTAGTCAGATAGCAACTATTTTAGACTTCACTGGCCTTACAGTCTCTGTAGCACCCACTCACCTCTGCCTTGTAGCAAGCCACGGATAATACGTAAACAAAATGTGGCTATAAGTCAATATAACTTTAATGTCATATAGTTTTCATGTCACATATTTCTCTTTTGATATTTTTCAACCATTTCAAAATGTAAAAATAATTGCTAGTTCACAGGCCATACAAAAACAGGTAACTGATTCTGCCCAGCCCTTCATTCACAGGCCATAGTTTGCCACGCTGGCCTAGGACCCAGTGTTCCTTCAGCCTGTGCCTATTCCTTTCCTCTCCATTTACATAAACCTACAAATTATGTGCTTCCCCCTTTAGCAAAGCATTTCCTTTGTTTCTCTAAGTCACTGATATCCAGTCTCGGTTTCCTTCCCATAGCTCCCAAAAGTCCAAAAGAATAATTACGAGGTCAGGAAAGACAAGGAAAACATCCTGTAGAAAGGGCATAAGGCCCTCTTCTACTGCTTTACAGCCATGTGAGCTTCTGTAAGTTATGTACAAGTCTTCATTTCACCACATATTTTTATAAGGATTATGGTACCCAGCAACCTGAAAGTAATAAAAGGTGCCACTTTATATTGAGTAAGGCAGGTTGAGGTGGAAATATAACCTGTGGAGAAGAGTTGCCAATTGCAGTTCAGAAACAAGGGTTTGCTTGACGTTTCCCTCGTAAGTTGCTAGGTCAAGGTAGTGTATGGGTCCCCCAGCAGGGAAATGAAGCTTCAGCGGATTTAGCTAAAATCTTTGGAAACAGAGCAATAAGCAGTCTCATTGACTGCATGCTATTTTTCATAATTCTTAGAGTAGGCCAAAAACTCAAAAAACAAAAACTGAGAATTTCTTTGTGGCAAAAGAACAGGGTAGACACTGAAGAGCACGAAAATGAATAAAACTCAGTTTTTCACTTTAAATAATGTATAATTTATTAAACATAAATACTTATAATACAAAGCAGGTATGACTTATACAAACCAACTACATTAAGAAGTTAAAAAGAAAACGAACCAAACAAAAGACAGCAAGGGGAAGAATTTCCTAGGAGCTAGATTTAAACAATGAATAGGGGGGAAAAAACAGGAAAACAGAAATTTCAAAGTACTATTAATGTACATAAGATTATATAATAAAACATAAATTCTCAATTCTTCTAGACATTACTAAATTGTTCTTCAAAGACATTGTGCTTTTGACAACAGTTTGAGAGTTCTCATCTTCACATTTGTTATGATTACAGTTTATTTTTAAAATATTTTCTCCTGTGTAAAGGATAGAAAGGGGTAGCTCAATTTAATTTTTATTTCTTAACTTCACATTCTCGGGAGTTATTTCATATATCTCTTTTCACTGTATGAAATAAAAGGAACAGTCTGTTTAAGGATGATACACCGTTCCCTATGGGAGCACAGAGCACAGAAAGTGCACAGAGGACAAGCCCCTCTCTCTTCCTTCCAGCGGTTTCTCTAGGATCTTGCTCTTTCCCTCTCTGCCCTGTAAATTGCTAGTTTGCATCAGTAGATAGGAACAAACCTTCCCTTGCCTCCTTGAATGTACCACGGTAAATTAAAGAGTTTATAAATGAACATGGTTGAAAAATACCAGTCTTGACAGAAACATCTGAAACATTTCCTTTGTTTTTGCCCAAAACTTGGTTTCTGCCCAAATTTAGATCATAAAATAGTCAAGGTGCCTCAGAAAACACACAAGTTTTGGTCCAGATCTGCAGACTTGATTGCAAAGATTTGGCTGGATTACATCCCCCTCCTTCTCTCATCTAGAATGCAGAAAGCACAGGAAAGATAAATCAAGGTATGAACATGATTTATTGACACTGATTAGGAGGATTCTACCTGTGAAAGTTTCCATAAGGATATCATTTGCAGGTACCATTTCTATAAATGATTCTATGAGAAAATAGTTACTTTTAACTAAAATCTTATTTAGATTCTTTTCATGCTAAGAATAAAGTGGCAACCAAAAACGAATCAACACAGAACTCTAAGTAAATGTAACAAAAAAGCAGTTTTTTCAACCCTGTTCAACAAAGCACCAAAGCTAGGAAAAACTATATTCCAAAAACTGATGAATGTGATTCAAACAGCACACTCCCTACTACAGATGAAAAAAGGAAAATCACTATAAATATTTCTTTTCAAGAAAGAGTTGCTATTATCATTCCAGTAATACCATAATGCCACATTGTCTCGGATATACATAGATTTGTCTAATTCAGTGATTCTCAACCCTGGGCAATTTTGTCCCTCTGAGGACATTTGGCCATTTTTTGTTCTTATATATGGAAGGTAGTATTATAGGCATCTAGCGCACAGAGGCCAAGGATACTGCTAAATATCCTACAATGCACAAGATAGCCCCCAACAGTAAACAAGTGTCTGGCTCAAAATGTCAACAGGGCCAAAAAATTCTGATCTAAACCCTTTCTTTCCAGCTAGCTGAGACATAATAACAAATATAAGGGGTTAGAGATGATAAACACACTTCTTAAAGACTTCCTATTAAACTGGACAACATAGACTCCTTAAAAAGAGCTTGATATTTATATACATTAATACATTTCCATTTAGTAATTTTCAGTTGTAATATTTACTCAGTGCATGATTCTGGCCACATTATCAAGCAGTGTACCTTCAACATGTATTAGCTTATTGCATAACCTATAAGAACATCTACCTACAAAGAAGTTTGTGATCAAACTGGCTGCTGCTGGCTCCACCTATTACAAATTAGTATTTTCCCACACTTAGGCCATAACTGAATGAATGCCCACCTACCAAAAGTGACAGTCCTCAGATTCCAACAGTGAATTTTATGTGTTCTTTTTCTGAGGAAAACATTCATATCTGAAATTCCCTTTCTCGGTTGTTACACAATCAATTAAAACTTTACCATTCAGTTCCATGAAATTTAAAAGCCACAGTGAGAAGGAAGTCAATTTCGAATATAAATTTAAAGGCCTCTACAAAAGAGATGCCTTCTAGGAAAAGTAAAGGGTGTTGGTAATGAAGTTGAATAGAAAATACAAAGGCCAGAAAGGCCCTTCTAAATATAACAAAGTCCTTAGAGGTTATTTTATTTCCCCGATAAAAGTATCTTTAGGTGTTTTAACAAAGAAAGACATTTTTCTAGGGAAAGTTTGCTGTTTTGTTTTGTTTTGTTTTGTTTAATGTCTCCATTTCCAAGTTTGCTGAAGGCATTTACTTGTCTGTTTTCTAAATACTACACTAAAAGAAATATTTTTAACTAAGTGAACTATCCCAAGAATGGAAAAACAAGCACCAGATATATTCTCCAGCAAACTGGTATTAACTGAGTAGCACCTAAGTGGACACATAGGTACTACAGTAATAGGGTATTGGGGGGGGGCGGGTATATACATACATAACGAGTGATATGCGCACCATCTGAGGGACGGTCATGCTGGAGACTCAGACTTGTGGGGGGAGGGGGGGAAGGGCATTTATTGAAACCTTAAAATCTGTACCCCCATAATATGCCGAAATAAAAAAAAAAAGAAATATTTTTAAATTAGGAAAAAGTTTAGTTCAAATTTAGAGGAATCACACAGCTTCAGAAATTTGTCTTTAAATCATCACAAATACCTGCCATAAAGAAAAGCATCCTTTAACACAGAAATCCATCTGAATGCTGAAGTTCAAGCTAACAAAGCAAGCACTGTTCTGTTTGGCAAGAATGTAGAAAGATGGGCAGTGTGGCCTGTTGAAATTTTCTGACACACTTAAAGATAAAGACAAACCATTGCTACATGGATTATCTGCACCCTACACCAAATGTCACCTTCTGAATATAACTCCGAAATAGGAATTTCTGTTTTTAGGCTTATGTTAAATTCAAGCAGAAAAATACCCTATTAACTTACCAAAGGGGGGAGGGGAAGGTACCCAAATGATCTTAACTAAAAAAAAAAAAAAAAAAAGAGATACATCAAGAAAAGGTTATTTCAATCCAAGATCCAATTTCAGAGAGTTGAGCACAAAAGTGGAAATCTCCAAGGATTTCTCATGTGTGGCAAATGGTAGCAAAACATGCTTAGACAAACACGGTGAGACTCTCTTTAAACTGGCTAAATGTAGAAAGTTTTGTTTTACATGAACTTGACTAGACTATTCGCTGCAGTTCCAGCTTCTAAAAACAAGAAACAGCACCAGGCTTAAGAAACGGGTAACTAAGGGGAGAAGCTGTGTATCCACAGCTTCCCCTCCAAATCCCAAAAGGAGGAAAGCCGCCGCCTGGAGATATTAGGTAGCCAGGCAGCCTTACTGAAAACAACTAAGGTTTTTGAGCGTTGGTTTTGGCAAGAGGTAAGTGTTACCGGCCGCTTCCTGGGGTGCTGGAAGGAATGTGTCACCATCAATCAAAAAGTACACTGAGCTCCGTGTTTAGGTCACAGGGGGAGTGCTGCCTCGTCCATGACGGACGAATCCATGCCAACTCCCACATGGAAAAAGAAAGGAAAAGTTGCAGGAAAGGTGTTGGTGGTGCCCAGTGACCTGCAAGACCAAAAGGAAACCCCAACTTGTTCTGAAGGGAATTTCGGGCGCGCTCAGAACACGGAGGACTCCAAGAGCCCACGAGGGCGGGTGTTCCCACGCTTCCCTGTGGACCGGCGCCGCCCGACCGCGGTTCCGGGGAAGACCTCGGCCCTCTGGACGGGAGGGCGCGGCGCCCACCTACACACCTGACAAGCCCGGCGCGGAGGGCCGGCGGATGAATGAACAGCGGCGGGCCGCGGGGCTGCTCACCTGTGGGGATGCTAGAGGGCTTCTCCGAGTCCGTTCCTAGGCAGGGACTCCAGAGGGGGAGGACGAGCGCCAGCAGCAGCAAAGGAGGCATCACCACGCACCACCCCATCTTCGGCCCGTCGAGGGCCCGCGCCGGCTCCGGCGCCCCCACTGCCCTGCGGCGGCGCACTTCTCGCGAGAGCGCGGAATCCCCTGGTCCGCCCGCGGCCGGCGGGAGCTGGCTGGAGCGAGCGGGCGAGCTGCGGTCGCCGCGGCCGGCAGCCCGGGAGGCGCGGAGAAGCAGCTGCAGTCGGGCCGTCGGCGGAGGCGCGGAGCAACGAGCGCCACCCGCGCCGCGGGCGACTTATAGGCTCCCCGAGGGGGAGGCGACGGGGCGGGCCGCGCCCCGGCTATTGGCCGCCGTCTGACCCGCGCCGCTGCGTGCGCCGGTGCGGTCGCCTCCGCTCGCCTTCCCGGGCTCCACGTCGGGACTGTTTGCCCGGCTCGGACACTATTTAAGGAGCTGTCTGCGGCTACGTGTGGAGACTCACGCAGCGCTTCTGGCTGGAACAGGGAAGCCTGCACTTAGGTTTGGGAGTGGGAGTGGGCCTGGGAGAGGAGGAGGAGCCGCCGGGAGTCTGGCTGGAGGGCGGTGCTGCCCTGTCTGAGCCTCTCTCTGCTGCTTCAGCACCAGAAGCTTCCACAGCAGCCTCAAAGGGTGATAATTTGTTCTTCTCTGGACTTGGATACACCCAGCCCTCCGCCCCAGGCAGGAGTGACGGCAGTTCCTCAGCAAGCTTGTCTGGAAGGGACCTCGCCAGCCTCTAAGCCGTGGAAATAGATCGCCCTCCATTAATTCAGGTTCATCACCCTGTAAAAGAAAGGCCATGTTTTTGTTTTACTCTGTAAACCGAAAGTTTTTATTGTCCGGTGAACATTTCTTCCTCCACCGCTTGTGCCAGGAGAGCCTTAGACTCTTTCCAGTAATGAGTCTTGTAAATCCTGCGGAATCGGAGCCCAGAGTGTGTAATCTGGGACTGTGCTTTACAAGATCTTCCTCCAGTCCACATGGAAAATTACTCCCAAATATGTAGTCGGAGGGATCTCTTGGTTCTTTGGCAGGTCCCCCACTGCTTCTAGTTTTGCTACTGTCTAAGCAAATTCATATATATATATATATATATATATATATATTTTTTTTTTTTTCCTCACATTTTAGCTGGCCCAGGATTAACTCTGTTGGAATGAGCAGGGGCAAAAGCACAGATGAGGAGAAAGCTTGACAATTTTGCCTCATGTTTGTCTTACAGGAGAAAGAGAATCAGACTGGTAGCATTCTGGAATCTTTTACCTACCATTTTCATGAAACAGAAAAAAAAAAAAAATAGATCCGAGCCAACACTCATTTTAACTCTGAGCCTTTGAGATTAAAAAAAAAAAATAGTTGGAAAAGATGCGTTCCAGTATGATCACATATTGTCTAAAATTACCATGATGTTAAGATAAGATGAGCACTATGGAAGCATTAAAAGCAGGTGGAAACCTTGCAAAGAAATATTGCCTGGGATGTGACATTTTAGAAAAAGAACCATTTCCTGTGTCCCAAACTAAGCCAGCTATTACTGTGTTTTGAAGGTTTTGTCTCAGTTTTTTTTAAGAGAAGAGGAAAATTGGAGAAACTTCAGGGAAGAGTAACAAATAATTAAAGAAATGGAAAGTATGACCTGTGTGAAAAATGAAATGAGGTTTATTTAGTCTGAAGAAGAAAAAGCTAAGAGATGGATTCTTTAATACCATTCTTCCATGTGTGACACACCCAGCTTCATAAAACTAGGCAAAAAACAAATAGCATCAATCTTCAGAGTCGCAGGACTCTGCTAGCAATGGTTAGTCTTTTGGCTAAATATCAAACTCCAGATTTCCAAACCTGTCTCCACCAAACTTTTGAACTTGACTTCTCACATCCCTCAATCTCCTGTATCTTCAAGAACTTGCATGTCTAGAACCTGGCTTTCTGCCCTCCCACACCTTCTCTTGCCTCTATACACAGGTACAGCCTCTCTGCATCACCTTTATGTGTGTTTAAACTGCAAGGTCTGCCAATAATTGCAGATGAGTATGTTATTCCTCCTTTTCTGTTAGAGTCACAACATCAGAACTGTAAGGCTTGTATAAAACAAGTGTTTCTTTAGGATCTTCAAAATAGCCAGACACTTCTATCGCCAGTCTGAAAAAGCCCCAATTCTGAAACCAAATCCTTCCTGGCTTCTTATATTTCCAGATGTCTGCTAAACACTTCTACTTGGATGTTCCACTGGCACAAACTCAACATGTTTTTAACTCAGCAAATCCAGATCCCACTCATAGCTTCCTCATCTTTGTTAATGATACCACTACTGCTCTCTAATGCCTATGGCCTCAGACACTTTTTTACTTCCCTCTTCCTGTACCCGCTACCTGCCAACTCACAGAGCTAGACTCCAAATCCTGTCATTTTTTCCCTTCACATTTTCTCTCCATCAATCCCTTTCCATTCACACTGCCACTTCACTAACTAATGCACTCCTGAATATATCCTAATAGTGCTGTTTTAACCATATCCTAACTGGCCACCCTTCCTGTGGAATTTCCCTGCCCCTAATATAATGCCACTGTATACCACAGATATAGATTAATCATACTCAGATATCCTTTTGATTAGTTCATCCCCAAACTCACAGATTTTATAACAAACTTGAAAACAATCCAAATTCCTTCATATCAAACTAAACCACTTCTCCTATACTTTATACCTAACTAACCTGGTTTGCTTTATTATCTTCCAAAGCAGACTAAATACATTGTCATTTTTATTCTGTACAGTTTAGGTAGGAATCACTATCTTCATCTGGGTTCCTCTAGAGGCCAACTCTGAGCCAAGATTCAATGACCAGCAGATTGTCAGGAGTTTTAAGAAAACAAGGTAGGTGAGGCTAAAGTGACAAAGGAAAGGGAAGACAGCCAGAAATAGGTGCATTTTAAAATCTACCACAGTGTGACTGCAGCTTGATCCCACAGAACTGATGTATAATACACCACTAAGAAATATCCTGGCCAAGGGGCAAGAGAACTGAGCAATGTTTAACCCAAACACCCACTAGTCATTGATGCAAGGGCTGGGGGATGCTCATTAATTCCCAGACATTCCAGCCTGCTAGGTTCAAAGGCATAGCAGCCCTCCAATGATGATACAGATCTTGACTGTAAGAAGTTAGGGTAGCATGCTCAGAAATGGTAAGGAAATCTAAGGAGAAACAAGAGAAGTGGCATCAACTCAGCCACAATGCCTTTGTTCATGTTATCCCTGTATCTAAAAAAGGGATAACAAAACTCTCTTGCTTCCTTCATTAAGCTAACTTTGATCCAGCTCAGGTGCCACTTCCTACAGGCACTGGAGTACCTTGCCCTACCTCAGGCTGGGTTAGGTGTCACTGTTTCATGCTCTCGTTAAGCAAACCTTTCTCATTTGTGACAGATTTTTTGTTGTTGCTGCTGCTGTTGTCAGACAGTTTATTGAGTGCAGGATCCAGTTCTTCATTGTTGGATACTAAGTAACTGGACATAGTAGCATGTTATTCATTCATTCATTTGTTCATTCAAAAAATATTCCAAGCTATTATATTTCAGGTGCTGTTCTAGATGTTAGTAGAAACAAATATATCAGTGAAGAAAAAAAAAAAACAATAATCTCTATCTTTATGAAGCTTTTACTTTCAGATGAAGAAAGAACTTTCAGATGAAGAAAGAGATAATGGCATTAAGTGGTACAGAGAAAGGAAATCAGGAATGATAACTAGGAAGGACCAAAAAGGAGGGGGTATGCTGAAACTTTAATAGGGGTTCCTGGAAAGGCCTCACCAAGTAAATGATAGTTTAAGCAAAGACCTGGAAGTGGTGAGAGAAAGAGGTGACCATACTGTATGGGGGAATTGTGGTCTAGGCAGAAGAAAAAAGAAGTGCAAAGACCAAAGCTGTAATGCATCTGGAGTGTCATAAGAAGGCAAGAGGGTGACAAGCATTCAGTGACTGTGGGTAACAATAGTAGGAGATAAAGCCTGGGAGGTAACAAATAGGGCAGAGGCCAGCAGGCAAACAGATAGTGTAATAAGTGTAAAGCCCAATAACAACTTTGTCCTAGACTCTGAATGAATTGGAAAGTCCTTTGGATAATTATAAGCAGAGCAGTGACATGATCTGAAGTAGAGTTTAAAAAGGATCCCAGAGTCCAGCTGCCAGGTTAGATGAAAACTAAGTGAAGGAGGTGGAGAAAATGAAACACAAAGCCTGAAGACCAACTTGTCAGCTAATGCAGTGGTCCAGGAGAGAGACAATGGTGGGTTTAACCAAGTTTGTAGCAGTAAATGAGAGTTAACTTCCAGATAGATTTTTAATGTAAAGGCAACAAAATTTGATGGTTTGAATGTGATGTGAGAGAGGAAAAGGAGTCAGAGACTATTTATTCAGTGGATATTTGTTGAGTGAATAAGAAGTAAAGGTTTGAGAATACATGTAATAACCCTGTGAGTGGAGAGAGAAGGGGAAGTTAATGAAAGAATGAGGAGGAAAAATGACCAAGAGCTGAAACTCGGAGAAGGCAGAACCTTTTGGGGAGGGAGGAAAAAGGAGTCAGCAAAGGAGACTGATAAAGTCAGAAAAACCGAAAATATCTACAGAAGAGAGATTTGGGAAATAGGAGGAAGCCTGAGAGAAAGTCATTGAATTTAGCAGTGAGGACACAAATTTAAGATAAAAACTTTAGATGAGACCAGAAGCCACAGTGAACATAAGATAGGAACTGAGACGAGTGCATAGAGGACAGCATTCAGCAGAGCAGCCATTCTGTTACTCTTAGTCTAAAGCAAGTCCCTCCTACAGATATCAGGGGTGACTTCTCTAATTTTAGGGTGATTAAGTTGCCATAAAGCTAAAGCTGTGCTTTATATATGAGAGGTTTGTAGCATACTCCATGGGCCCCAGCAGTTTTCTTTTTAAATTCTTTAAGCTGCAATTTGACAGGAATCATTTAGCAGGTCACTTTTTCTAGGTTGAACATCCTTTCATATAAATCCAGTAAGAGAAAATAAAGTGAATTACTTAACACATAATAAGTAAAATAAGTTTCTTCACCCAATAAAAACAATTATTTATCACAGGGGAAGTGAGTATGAGTTATCTTCTGAAGTGTTTTACTCTTTTGGTTTCTTATTTGTCTTCAGGAAAGGATAAGGACACTTTATTTATAAATCCTAGTTCACATTCAACACTTCCAGCCAAAGTATCACTTTGTTGACCTTGATTATATGTTTTAGTCATCTTAGCCTGCTTAGTTGGAATCTTCCCTGGGTAGATAAGAGTTGTGAAACCCTTGTATTTAGCAAAATGAGGTCAGATGTAAAACTAAATTCAGCCAAGTTCAAAGTAACAAGAGCAGGCAAGAATAGCAAAGAGTGCCAGAGAACACACAAGTATTTTGAAGATGATTCTAGCAGATGTTTTGTGACTAGTTGAAATTATTGGGACAGAGCTGTCTAGGCCATGAGTCACCGTACAGGGTCAACAATCATTTGTAGCATTCACATTGAGTCTTCCAAATGTGTTTGACCAAAGTTCCATTCTATGACATATTTGTTGGCACAGGTCACACCAGAATGACATTAATGATGATGAACCACAATATACTGAGAACATTTTCTTGTTCAACAGTAGTTTTAAATATTTTTTTTTTATGGCTCTGCCATTTATAGTCCCTCATTCTCCTGCTTCAGGAGAATGCTGTTAATATGATTCTCAAGACCATCTCTTTTCTCTGGAATCTGTTCTGCCCAGAGATATATTTGCCCTGGAACTAATAAAGTTTAAATGTCAGTGCCCCTCACTTACAAGAGTCCCCGTGGGGGTTAGGAGTGGCTGGGAGTTGTACAATACACTAGATTGGGAAAGAAGCCAGATTATAATTGGGAACAATCACTAAGAAAGCATTTCTCAGAGATTGCCTGTGGAGATCTTAGAAAAAAAGAGCCTGCGCTCCAAAGATCTAGTAAATTATTAGCCTTTCTTTTTTATCATAAATAAATATTTCTTTATCTTATCTTATGTTTATAACTCTTATAAATTTTTTCTTAAAGATCTTTAAATTAGTATAAGCTTTAGACCCCTATTAAACCTTGATTGGCTCCTTGTCCTACCCCTGGAATCTAGAACCACTTTTTCCATAAGTATTGAGAATATAAGGAGTCTATGAGCAATAATTCCTGGGCTCAGAATAGAATTGGGCCTTCCTGAGTCAGCTCTGCTTATATGCTATCCCCAGTTTTCAATAATGGTATTGTGGGTGGGGAAACTGTGACCTCAAGGCCACATGTGGGCCCTCAACCAAGTCCAAACTTCACAGAACAAATCCCTTCATTCAAAGAACTTGTTCTGTAAAATTTGTATTCAGTCAAAAGGTCACACTCAAGGATCCAGAAGGCCACACAATGGCTCCAAGGCCACAGGTTCCTTATCCGCTCTCCTTATCTTCTGATAAGTCTCCAGAGAATGGAGTTTTGTATCTTTCCCAAACCTCCTAACTTCCTCAAGGCCTCTTGATTCTGCTATCTTACCACTTGCTCTTGAGTGTTTCCTTATGTGCCCTGTCCTGTGGCTGATGGTCTACTGGCTCTGGTCATCTCTAAAATTTGTTATGACAGGTTGATTCTGGTGTTTGATTCAACTAGAATACTTTGATTTAAATAATTCTATTAAAATCCACTTGGTGAGATCTCTAAGGATGATAACTTGCATGATGCATAGCCTGAGAAAATATAGAGATCTATTATGCAACAAAAACAAATGTCAATAAATGTATTAGATATTATAAAAAGATGTAAGTAACTAATATTAGATGTTATAAAAGAACAGATAAGATAAAATAATAGAAAATTATATGTCTTTGGTT
Organism: Microcebus murinus; assembly: GCF_040939455.1. NCBI lineage: Eukaryota > Metazoa > Chordata > Mammalia > Primates > Cheirogaleidae > Microcebus > Microcebus murinus. The sequence continues at coordinate 111,555,135 of NC_134104.1, read as the reverse complement.
TTAGGGAAGTAGTTATTATTCAGAAATAAGCCAAAGAAGTGCGAATACTGTTCTTAATCTGTCTTTTCTAAAATCTGGGAAATGTATTATGTGGCATACACTAAAGGAAATATTTTTGCAATAGAACTGAAAGGAAGGAGAATTTACTTTAAAGGGTGTGCCAGTAGAGAAAAGCATGGCATTGGCCAACATGCCCTGCCATGCCCAGTCTGAACACAGCACCTCAGAATTTTAAGTGTTGTCTTTTTTAGAGTATTTTTCATTACAGGTTTCCAAAAGAGATGGTTCGCATCAGGTATAATTTTCTATATTATAGGCACAGATCACAATGCACAGAGCCCCTTCATCCTTTTTGAAGATTGCCATAATGATCATGTAGCCCGTTTACTGGTGTATGTGAAATGTCCAGTGAACTCTCTGCAGACATCATATTTTGTAAAATTCTTTGACATTAACATCACACCACTGTAGTATTGAAAGGTAGCCATTTCGTGACTGCCCTCTAATTTATCTTTTACTTCAATCACAGTGTTTTTCTTAATTACTGTTATACTGTTATTTTGTTAATGTGTGTGGGCCTTCTTATTTTTTCAGCTGTTAATATTTTTCTTAAAATTACAATTTAGAGATTATTAACACCAGTTTTATCACAAAGTGAAGATACTATGTAAGTGGAAAGGATTATCAGTATTTACCAACAAAAATTTTTTTCAGGTATATACTATAAAAGGCAAATAATTATTTAAAGAACAAGTTTTAAATAAAAATTGTTTTTTCCTTAAACATTTTTAAATCTCTGATAGTATAAACTATTATCAAATTTACTTTAATGCCTTCTTTGAATTCTTCAGTTTTTTAATAATATTTTATTGCCTAAATCAAAACCAGTAAAGGTTACATCTAGTAGCCACACAACAAGATTTCCAAAAATCAATCATAAAAGTGGAAAATCTTTTTCTCTTTATTCTACTCAAAGTAGGTGAATAGTAGTTCATTCATTCATTTGACAAATACTGTGCAGGCACCATATTCCAGACTCTATTTCATCTTCAGGATTCTGAAATGAATTAGACATTGCTCTGTTTTTGAATACCTACATGCAAAAGCAAATCACTGTGCTAAATAATAAATTAAATCATATTATGAGTTCCCTTAGTCTACAATATATCTAAATAAAAATCTATTAAGAAAAAACTAAGTGGTCTGAATTTTTTGATACTAGATTATTTTGAATATATTTAAATGACTCAGATAAAATAATAATTTGAATTATCCTTTCAGCATAGTGTCTTGTTGCCATTTGAAGTGATAAGGTGTTTTTGACATTGATGTATAATTAAATAATAAAAGTTATGGAATTACTCCATAATCAAGGAAATAATTTTGATACTGCAACCACCTAAAAAAATTACCAAGAATGTTACCTTTTATTGCAAGAAAAAAGCAATGAAAGGCAAGTTATTAGGATTTTTTTGCTAGTCTTTACTGTTGACCAATAGGGCATGTCACCTAACTTTTGTATGTCCTAAACTTCATTCTCTGTCACAAAATTGATTTCCCTTTTCAAAGGACACTCTAAAGACTACTCATCAACGACAATATGACATGTTTAACTCAGGTCTTTGACTCTGGCCAACCTGAATCTCAGTCCTGATTCTGCCATTTAATATCTGTGAATCCTGGGCTGGTTTCTTAGCCTCTTGATTGGGCTGAAATTAAATAAAATTTATATTAAATAAATAAAGGTGTCCAAAGGTAGGGAAGTCCCCAGAGACAATGTGTCGCCAGGCACATTGCAGAGATCTCTATCTCTATTTCTCCCTGATGCTCTTGGCTCTACCCTCCTACAGTTCTTTGACATATTTGCAACAGTTCTGGGCATATGTTGGAATGAAGTTATCCAGAAAAAGAAAAGGAACTGCCTTTATTTCTGTCTTTGCCCAGAAACCGCCCGGAAGACTTCCCCTGTGTCATTGGCTAGAATTAGGTCATATGGTCATTCCTAAACCAACTGTGGCAGGGGAAAGTGGTTGCCACTCATATTTATCTGATCAGGATCTATCACTGGAGCTATAGATGAGGTCAGATTTCTCTTAATCACATGGGAGAGAGCTTGATTTGAAAAACAAAATTTAGGTTCCATTAGGAAGAATGTGTAAATGATTAGATAACCAACATAGTCCATTACCTATTTGTTGACTACCTATCAAGGAAGTTAAAGATTCAATATTTTTATCACACACACACACACTCCATCTCCAATTCTCCTAATGTGTGTCACAATTTTAGTTAGATTAATATCTGAAACCATGTCAATGAATGTTTGGTACTCTGTTATATGCAAATCCATTAATATTTTTGTACTTTGAATGGACCTTTTACCCATGTATGATTTTGTAACATTGGAAGTTTGGAATATATTGGTTTATTGAGTTGTGCAGATCTTCCAAATATACAGTGGAAAATTCCAGCACATACTTGTGAAATAATGAGAGCAGTAAAAGTAAATTATACTTTAATATTGTTATAAAAATAGTTTTGATTATTTCTAGATAGTATGTCTAGCAATTAAGGGAGAAGAGTATGGTGTCAGATTAGTACATATGACTATGAGCTCTGCCCACCTTGAGAAAAATATGTGCCTTCATTTACCGTAGGTATAACAAAAATACCTATATCATTAGAACTTTTTTTCACATTAGACGGGTAATGTGCTGACTTCATAACAATGTTTACGGGAGTGGGGGCACATCTCATACATGTTCATGAAAACCCAATCTCATTCTTATGAACTACAAAAGGATCAGAATTGCTGTTATGTAACATACTGGCACATAGGAAATGACCAAGAATGATAATTCTTTTTTACATTTCATTTACTTCTAATTTTCTCCGCTGCTTTCAATTCATATTTATGTTCTCTACTTTCACCTTGTCTTCTCTTCTGGCATTGGACATTCAGGAAACGTGGCCTTTGGTCCTGACTGAAGAAAATTCTTAGGTTAAAATCTTCCACAAAAATCTAAATTGGAGGACCAGGAGACAGGCTAATTCATGCTTTTTAGGAAGTGAGAAAATGTCTAGAATTTGGAAGAGCAAAGTAAATGAGTCCTCTAATCCCAGATTCCAAAAGTTTCATAGGTGAAGCATATGACTTATTAAGGGAAGGCAATGACTTATTGAGAGAAATCTCTAACTATTCCTAGGGCCTCCTTAAGCATCTCTGTAAGAAGAACTCAGGCTCCTTGAGTTGATGGAACATTTGAGAAAACCATTATGTCAGCCTGGCAGAATAGTTGCATTTGGCTCCTGGGCCACAGAACTATAGCTGACCAGCCCTTTGTGAGAAGTCTGGCTCAAGTTAGGTTCAAATTTCCTGTTTTGGTTACTATCGCTGTGTAACAAATTACCCCGAAATTTGGCAGTACAGCTTACAAAAAACATTTTATTAAGCTCACGGATTCTGTCATCAAGAATTCAGACAGGCCACAGTACAAACAGCTTGACTCCACTTCTCCACAGCTGGTGTCTCAGGTGGGAAAATTCAAAGGCTGAGGGAAACACGACAGAGCTGGAATCATCTGAAGTGTCATTCACTCTCATTTTTGGGCTCAGTGCCTACACGCAATCTCTCCATAGAACTTGAGCTAATTCCCAATGTGGTAGCCTCAAGGTAATCAGACTTTGCAAAATGGCTTAGGGCTTTAAGCAGGAGTGTTCCAGAAACAAGCTGGAAACCACATTGCCCTTTGTGTCCTGGCTTCATAAGCCTGAAGTGTCACTCCCACCATACTCAGCTGGTTTAGACAGTAATAGTCACAAGACTGCCCACATTCAAGGGTAGGGGACAAAGACCCCATTTCTCTGTAGGAGTACTTTCACATAATTTTGTGGCCATGTTTTAAAGCTTCCTGAGTTCCAGACAAGGAAACTATTCCTAGAGCTTATGGTAAAAGAACAGTCTAATCCTGTGAGCTTGGACCCAGCATAGGGAACAAAGAAGAAAGCAACAAAAGGCTTCAGAGCCCTGGGAGTCAGAGGTAAACTTGACAAGTTTGGGACTAAGCTGGATTGGGCTTGAGAAGGATCAAAGGTTCTTTGGTAACAGAGCTGGGTATGAAGAGATTGAATGAAAAGCTTGGAAGGAAAATGGAGAATACCATAAAAATAAAGAAAATTAAATCACTCATAATCCAATCACCCAGAAGTAACCAGATTTTACATTTTGATGTGTTTCTTTTAGTATTGTGTATGTACATATGGATTTTTGTGATTTATCTATAGTGTGTGTCTGTGAGCATGTATGTGGAGCAACATTACAATTATTGTAATGGACAGTTTCTTGTCCTGTCTTTCAACTCAAGAATTGGCTTACTTCTCATTGGCATCCAACTGAAGAGATTTATATTTCAGCTTTATTCACTTCTACTAAATCAGCTAAGTTAGAGTTGAAAGGGTTCCCTCTTGTCTAAGTTTCTCGGTACGGTGCCAACAACTTGCCTGAGTATTTGTTATTATTGTCTTTTTAAGTATTTATCAATTTGTAAAAGACTTTCCAACCAAGAAGGTAACAAAGTTACTAATTACTCCTATTTATAAACCTAAGGTAAAAGACTCAATTACAACAAAGCTTCTGCCCTATTAAACAGACTCTGCCATCTTCCATCAATGTGCCATTCCTGGTACAGCAGTAACAGCAGCAAAGAAGATAAGAAAAAGTTACTACCCTAACCATTACTCATCTTTTACAGAAACTATTGAGATGACCCCATGGTGCACACTTGGCCACCTAAGGCAGTGGTCCTCAACCTTTTTGGCACCAGGAACTGGTTTCACGGAAGACAATTTTTCCATGGACTGGGGTGGGGGTGGGGGTGGGAGGGATGGGTTCAGGATTATTCAAGCCCATTACATTTATTGCATACTTTATTTCTATTATTATTACGTTGTAATATATAACAAAATAATTATACAGCTCACTATAATGTAGAATTAGTGGGAGCCCTGAGCTTGTTTTCTTGCACCTAGATGGGCAGGATCTGAGGGTGATGGAAGACAGTGACACCTGAAGTGTGTTGCTGCTTATGTCCAGTCTACTCCATAATCTTGTTTTGGTTGCTATCACTGCAGAAAATCCTGCTTCACAAAGATAGGATGTTGGAAATGGAAGAAGGCTTTTCAGTGCTTTGAAGACAGTCTCAAGATATTCCACCTTGACTTTAATCCAGAACGTACAGAGATTTGAAGTTGTCTCAAACATACTTGTAAGGCCACCATCATTTGTGATCTCAAGTTGTTGATCCTCTTCTAGCATAAACAAAGTTTATTCACCTGCCTTATTCACAAATGAGTCACAGATCGATTCCTTCCCAGTTTGGGAATCTTATATGCTTGAGAAGTAATGCTCAAACTCTTTTGAAAGCTAAGATAGGTGATCATGCACCAGCTGGGAGAAAGAAAGCCCTCGCTCAATCTCTTTCAAAATCTCTGCTAATGTTTGAAACATGTCAAAAATCCCAATGTTGACTCATTGCCTCCATAATTTCAATTTGGCTTTGAATGCAACCACTTTATCTGCGAACTTGAACGCGGTTGTCACTCTCCCCTGAAGTGACAGATTGAGTTTTTGAACAGGTTGAATATATCACACAAGTAAGCAACTTTTGAGACCCATTCTGTGTCACTGAAATGGGCTGCCAGTGGTGACTGTTTTTCTGAAAGAAATCTCTGGAGCAGCTCTCATGACTCAGAAACTCTGACCAGTGATCTACCTTTAGAAAGCCATCTCATTATTGTGTATAAGAGGAGATGTGTATGCTCTGTATCCATCTCCTCACAGAGCTGTGTGAACAGATGTGAGTTAAGGGCATGTACTTTAATGTGGCTGATAATTTTAGTCATATCCTGCAAAATATTGTTTAGTTCAGGTAACATTTTTCAGCTAGCTAGCATTTCTTTATGGGTGACACAGTGTGTAGACTCATATTAAGAAACAACCTCCTTGACCTGAGTAGTGAAACCAGAAAGCTGTCCAGTCATGGCAGCCACTTCATCCATGTATATACTGACCCAAAATGACCATTTTAGTTATCTGATATGCAATAATTCAAAGACTTGAATAGTTCTGCAGCTGTGGTGTTGGCTGGCACAAAAGTGCACATAACATATCCTCATGCACATCTTCCTGAAAAAAATGCATCATACAAAAACAAGCATTGCTGCCTTGTCAACACTGGTAGACTTATCAACCTGGATTTCATACCATGGTGACTCATTAATCCTCTCTAACAATTTTGTTTCAATATCCTCTGCTATTTCATTAGTTCGTGTAGTTATGGGGGTAGCCAAAAGAACACGTGCCACCTTTTGAGCTGTAGCCTCTCCTAAAAGTTCATGGCAAATGTCCTGAGCAGCAGGCAGGATTAACTCTCCAACAATAGGAAAGGGCTTCTTAGCTTTAGCAATGCCGTTAGCCACTGAGAATGATGCTCTCAGTGCAGGCATATTTGATGAAATTGTGGCCTTCAGTGATTGCTTCTGTTCCTTATGTTCACATTTATTTTCTTTTGAAAAACTCTAAAGGCTTGACTTTTAATGCAGGGTGCATGGTGTCCACGTGGCAAAGCAGTTTTGAAGGTTTTATGGCTTCATTGGATAGCCAGTCACCACATATTATACAAAGTGGGCTTGGAGAATGAATCACCTGTTGCAGTGAGCCTGTAATTCAAGTAGGACTCTTGGTATTTTCTTTTAAATGCAGCTTTCATTTTATTGGCAGTCTTAGAGTCTTCTGCCATCTCATCGGGTCTTTCCTCCTTTTCAAAGAAGCTCTACAATGATGTTTGTTTTTACTCATTTTTGCTAGTTAATATTAGCTTGTGGGCTTACCAAAACTGTGACTGAGATACGTGTGCAGTGTGGGAAAGAGGCGCAGATGTAAGTGGCAAATAAAATAATGGGCGGGATATACATGGACTAAAATAAGAGTCAGATTCTGACTTAAAGCCTGCCACCAGATGCAGCTTTACAATGAAGATACTCACTTGCCACTACAAAGCCTGCCACCAGTGCAGCTTAATTATCACTTGCCGCTCACTGATCAGGTTTTGATATGAGTCTGCAAGCAATTGATTTACTATGGTCTCTGTGCAACCAAACCTCTCTGCTAATGATAATCTGTATTTGCAGCTTTTCCCCAGTGCTAGCATCACTACTTCAGCTCTGCCTCAGAACATCAGGCATTAGATTCTTATAAGGATCATGCAACTAGATCCTTCATGTGTGCAGTTTACAGTGGGGTTTACACTCCTTTGAGAGTCTAATGCTGCAGGTGATCTGACAGGAGGCAGTGCTTATGTAGTGATGCAAGTGATGGGGAGCGGCTGTAAATATAGATGAAGCTTTGCCTGCACCCAGGTTCCTAACAGGCCACTGATGGGTATCGGTCCGTGGCCTGGGGGCTGGGGACCACAGACTAAGATCTTATCTGATTTTCTTGTAACAAATATCTGAAACAATATAATAACTCCTGTCCTCTCAAATAGTAGCTTCATTTACCAGCAAATGGTTGTTCTGAGATTCAAAAGTAAATAAAAGAGGCCAACTAACAGCTCCCTAGGCTCCTGTGCCTACTTCTGAGACACATATTGCATTCCTAACCTCAGCTTCCAAAAGCAGGAAGGCTCTGCAGAACAATTCACTGAGGAGAAAAGTTATTCCCAGATTTTTATCACAGGACAAAACTCTAGCCATAAGTTAAATGTCTCTTGCTAAAAGGCTTAGAAGATTATAAAAGGAGGGAATCAAGCTAATTATATAATGTATTGCATTTTTAAACAAAAATTATATAATGTATTGCATTTTATGGCCAATGGATGTTTTCAAATAAGTTGTGTCTGCTTCAAAGTAGCCATCATAGAGACATAATTATTCTAATGATGCTATTTTCATCTATATTCTTTTTAAACTCCTCTTTTGAAATTTTCTTCATTGAGGCCTATACTTAATGGCATCTGTCCAACATTGACTGAGTCCCTGCTTCTTGTTAGCCACTGTTGTAGGCAGTGAGAATATAGTATAAACATGGCACACAAACCTTTGCATTTTCGAGGCTTATAAGCAAACAATATAAAAATTATATTTTTGATGGTGTTAAGTGCTGAGAAAAAAGAGAGAATGACTTGGAGAACTGGAAATTTTTAGAGAGAGGGGTCAGGGCATGCTTTTCTGAAGAAAAAGAATAAGCTATCTTAAGACACAAGAAGAGTGATCCAGGGCCTTTTGAGGAAACAAAGCTTGCTTTGTGGGTTTAAATAGAAAGCCACTGGAGGCTTTCCGAGGGGAGTAACAATTTGGTAAATCTCTGAAAGTGGATTTGAGATAAGTGTGTGAATGTGGTAAGTGATTCCACTGAGGCATAGAGTTTACAGTAAAACCTGGGTTTTGTAATTTTGGGGGTGGGGAGTCATTTCTAAGAGATGATTTCCAAAACATATTAGCCAAAGAGACCTTAGGAGATTTCTCTCACCATCCTCACCACAAATAAGTGCCTACTAAGAATAAATATATTGTTAACACTGGATATATATATATATATATATATATAATAGGCAGTTATGTTTGTGAACAATTTACTATGTCTAAAACTTGAACATTTGAGTTATCTGTAAACAAATAACTTGCTTACTCATATTGCTTTCTTTGTCTTTTGGGGAAAGTTAAATGTGGTGTATATATACTTTTTTAATTCTTCATGAAAACTGTAACAGTATATTTGAGACCAGAGCTTGCCCAAATGATCACACATTCAGACGTAAGCCCAAAGCAATGCAATCCCCTTGAACTCTAAAAACAGAACTGGGTTCTGGTTCACTAGGGAAACTTTAAACTAGCTAACACAGACATGTGGAAACATGGTATCCATACACATTTTTTCCCAATTCATTTACTTTACCGCTGAGACGTTGGGTATCTTCCCGAAAGTTTGTCTGTGACTCAGTTTTAGTTTCAGATGACTTCATACTTCCATCTAATCAAAGGAAGGGAACATGACTATTTAACAAATCCATGCTCTCCAGTTAGGATGCCAGGAGCCTCAAGGGGGCTAATCTTGTGGCTTGGCACTTTTCATCTTTTCTTTTTCCTTGAAAAAAATTGTTGCTTACAGTTGGCCTGCTAACCAAACATTTATTTTATCCCTTAAGGGTATTTCTGTGTCCATTTGCTTTGATAGCTCATAAAAGACTTTAAAAGAGCCTGATTAAGTTACCTTGGATAGAGCAAAACAAGCCCAGTTACTATACTTCTTTCTTTTCTTTTGCCTAGTAAAACTGCTAAATTTTCAAAGTCCATTTTTATCCACATGTATTATCTCATTAGAATTCTTATAGTAACACAGTTATCAAATCAATTCAGGCATTGTGGCTTAAATTTTACAGATGTAGAAGCAGAAGAGCACAGAGCTTCCTGTCTAGCTTAAAGTCACTTAGCACGATGGCTGCTGGACTGGCCTCAGCCAAAGTCTGGGCCCCATGAAATCTAGTAGATTCTTTCTAGTACATCACAATGTCTCTGTAGAAAACACCCCATACTTACTTGATACATTCTTCCTCCTTAAGCATTTGTCACTTTCTTATTGTATACTGGCTATCTATAGTGGCAATTTGTGTTTTTAGTGGAGGTTCTAGAAAATGGAATTTACAAATTGGCAGAGATAATAGTGCATCTTTCCCTTCAATGAACCATTTACAGAAGGAAACTCTATAGTTTATATCTGAAACTGACACTGAAAGCAGCAGTCAAGAGATAAATTTACACAAATTCCTAGTTTAATAATGACAGCTATACCCCGAAGCTTCTATTTCCACGTGAATAAAAGCAGGATGATACATGGAGAAAGGATCCTAAGAATTCTACACACATGTGCACAGATACACACACACACACACACACACACATACTGGCTAGTCCACCTGTACATTCTCTTGATGTAGAACCTTTCTGTGTGGTTCAGTAAAAAAGATTAGCAAAAACCGAAGTAGGTTTAACTGGTCAAAAGGAGGATGGATTGAGGGTGGGGGTAATAGGATTAGAGTTTGGGAGTTGGGTGCTTATTTGTTGAGTCAAGTGAGAAAATCCAGCAAATAAACTGAGCCAGTTGTTAATAAAGCTTAGGAGTATTTGGGAAGGGAGATGAATAAAGAATATTTGGAGGTTTTATTGGCCATTAGCAAGAAGATTCCCCTTTGCTTCCTCATCAATGTTCAATCTCCTTAACACTACTTCACATACAGAAGAAATCTACATTACTCTAAAGTGCTTTTCAGACTACCATTGTGTTGTTCTGTGTTGTTTGTAGGGCTGCCAAATTTCACAGATAAAAATAAAGGAAAACACAGAAAACCCTCCAATTAAATTTGACTTCCTTCAGGGACATTCAGATAACCAATGAATAATTTTTTGTGTAAGTCTCAAATATTGCATGGGACACACTTTTACTAAAAATTGATGTCTGAAATTCTCATTTAATCTGGCATCATGTATTTTACTTAGCAACTTGGCTAAGACATGGAGAAAGCAAGAAAATTTATTTTATTGGCTTACATGCAACTTAGGGGAAAGTTTCCTGGAGGCTTTCAGGCAGTAACAGCTGTTCTCGAACTTGCCCACACATTAGAATCACCTGGAGAACTCCAGATGCCAGTGCAGTTGCTGTGGGTTCGGCCAGGTGTAGAGTTTTTCAAGGCATTCCAGGTGACTCTTCAGTTGCAAGGAGCTGATGACTGATGTCCAGTGTTTCTTAACCTGCCCTACACCTAACAAACACCAAGGAGGCTTTTAAACAGTACTCATGCCCAGATCCCACACCAGAACAATTAATTGATGTTTCTAGGGGCAAGACCCTTGTGCTGCTATTAGGAAAAGTTTCCAGTAAATGTTAATGTTCCTTCAGTTAATTTAATAATTTAGTTATTTAATAATTTAATAATTTAGTTAATAATTTAGTTAGCCCTAAATTATAGCCTAAAAGTGGTATCCTAGGGCATTTCCAGCTATAGGAATAGTATTTCCACTTTTCTTTAATTTTTTAAATTATGAAATGAATATTTATTTTCATAAATATAAGGAATGTGGAAATATCTAAAATAAAGATGAGCTCTTTCAATTCTACTTTTTCAGAGGTATCTTCTGTTAAAGCCTTGATCTGTGTGTGTTTCCTATACTAAGCATACTAATATTTAACTTATAAGATTTTCAATCATTTACCAAAATGTGGAGAATTCTATCTTCAATAAGTATCAGTAAATTGGCAAGAAAATTCTTTTTAACATTTCTAATTGAGGATTAACTTGCAGTCAGTAAGGGCACAAATCTTAAGTGAGCACATAATTATTATTCAATATTATATGCATATGCACAGGTCCAAAACCACCTGTATACAAATTTCTATCACTCTAGAATGTTCCTACATTCCTTCCCAGTCATGCTATCCCAGTGATCACTATTCTGACTTCTATCACCATAGATTCGTCTTATCTGATCTTGAACTTCATATAAATGGAATCATCCAGTATGTATTTTGTTCATTTTGGCTTGTTTCATTCCAGGTAATCTATATTTGCATTTTGAAACTGTTATGAATACAGCTGCTGTGAATATTATTGTACATGTCCTTTGGCAAACATGTGCAATTTTCTTGAAAATATACCTAAGAGTGGGATTTCTAGGTCATAGGATAAGTATATGTTTAGTTTTAGTAGATACTTTCGAAATGGTTTTCCAAAGTGGTTGAAACAACTTATGAGATTTCCAGTCATTCTGTATCCCAACCAACACTTGAATGCTCAATCTTTTAAATTTTAACCATTCTGGGCAGATAAATTGTGATGTGAGTAACAATTTGTGTACTTCTGCCTGTCCTTCCAGCAGGTCCTTCCAGCAAGCATAGGAAGGAGTAACTATGTGTTTTTCAACTTAACTCTGTATTATTTCCATTATTTCTTCCCAGATCTTTCACTGCTTCTACTCAGCTGCCAACTAAATCCTAGCTGTGAGCTCATAAACATGAAATAATAAACGAGACGGAAGCAAGCATCGTCCAATAGATATGTTTTTAAAATGTAACTAGCTGCCCATATTTATGTATAGGAAATTCCACATAATATTTTGGATTGCACACTATGTTGAAGAAAAAACAGAAGACAGAAAAAAAAACAGGGCAATACAAGTTGTTGGTGTTATTTACAAACTATTATCTTTCCTTCTAGGTATGTGGTAAGATTTCATATTCTAGTCATTTGAAGTTAAACTATATGACTCGATTTGGCCAATAAATTGTGACTGCAGGTGAGATGTATTACCTCTGGGCAGAAACTTTAAGAACCAGTCTATGAATTGCAGTGTCCACTTTCCCCTCCCTTAGCACTTATGGAAACCTGAGTCTCGATGGAAGTTTTGCCAACACAGGTCCTTGAGTGACTGTGATGAATAGACACGTCCTGATGGCCTGCATTGGACCCACAGTGTAAGTGAGGGACAACTCTTTGTTCTTATAGGCTGCTAAAACCTTGGGGTTGTCACGACGGCATAATCTAGCCTATCCTGACTGGTAATCTGTCCGTCAAAGGCCCACATGCTCCAATGGAACAATCTGTTGTTGCTAAATATTAATATCAGCTTCTCCCTTTAGATACTCTGTGTAGTCTCCAGTTTACCACAGTCTCTGATTGTCCTAACTCACTGTGTCACTCAACTGGCCTCTACAGGAGTTTGAGTTTGTGATGTGACAGTATGTTCTGGACTAGGGACAAGTGTATTTTACTGGGAAAATCTAGTAGAATAAAGGTCCTATTCGATAAAGTTTAATAAATTTTATTTTTATAGACTTTATTTTTTAGAGAAGTTTAAGATTCATATTAGAATTTAGCAGAAGGTACAGTGTTCTTATATACATCCTAACCCCATAAATGCAGAGCCTCCCCTATTATCAACATCCTCCATGAGAGTGGCACATTGTTATGGATTGTTATGGTTGGTAAATCTACATTGACAAGTCATTATCACCTAAAGTCAATAATTTACATTAGAGTTGACTGTTATAGTTGTACATTGTATGGCTTTGGACAAATGTATAATAATATGTTTCCACTATTGTAGAGTCATGCAGAGTAATTTCAGTACCCTAGAAATGTTCTGAGCCTCTTTATCCCTCACTCACCACAAACCCCTGGCCACTGATAATTTTTATTATCTCCATAGTTTTCTTTTTAATTTGGGGGATAAAAGTGGTCTTTTTGTTATGTGGATGAATTATATAATGGTGAAGTCAGGGCTCTTAGTGTACCCATCACCCAAATAGTGTGCATCGTACTCCATAGGTAATTTTTGACTCCTCACCCCCTCTAACCCTTCCTGCTTCTGAGTCTCCAAAGTCTATTATATCACTCTATGTAACCATGTATACCCATACTTTAACTCCCACTTATAAGTGAGAACATGTGGTGTTTATTTTTCTATTCTTGAGATACTTCACTTATAATAATAGTTTCTAGTTTCATCCAAGACAAAATACATCCTTTAATTTTTTTCTATAACTAAGTAGTATTCCATGGTGTAAATATATACCACATTTCCTTTTTCCAGTCATCAACTGATAGACACTTAGTTGATTCCACATCTTTGTACTTGTGAATTGTGCTGTGATAAACATACAAGTACATGTCTTTTTGATATAATGATTTATTTTCCTTTCAGTAGATATCTACTAGTGGGCTTGCTAGATCAAATGGTAGGTTCACTTTTTGTTCTTTGAGGAATTTCCATAATATTTTCCATAGAGGTTGTAGAAGTTTACGTTCCCATCAGCAGTATATAAGCATTCCATTTTCACTTATCTACATCAACATCTATTATTTGTTGACATTTTAGTAATGGCCATTCTGACAGGAGTAAGGTGGTATCTTATGATTTTAATATGAATTTCCCTGGTGATTTGTGATACTGAGCATTATTTCATATGTTTGTTAGCCATTGTATATCTTCTTTTGGAAAATGTCCATTCATGTTTCTTGACCACTTTATAATGGAGTTATTTGTTTTTTTCTTGCTAACTTGTTTGAGCTTCTTATAGATTCTGAATATTAGTCCCTCACTGGATGCAAAGTTGATGAATATTTTCTCCCATTCTGTAGGTGTCTATTTACTCTGATGATTATTTCTTTGGCTATGCAGAAGCTCTTTAGTTTAATTAAGTTCTATTTATTTATTTTGATTTTTTTTTAGGGTCTTAATCATAAATTCTTTGGATAGACCAATGTTTGAAAGAATTTTTTTCTAAATTTTCTTCTAGAATTTTTGTAGATTCAGGTCTAACATTTAAGTCTTTAATCCATCTTAAGTTAATCTTTGTATATGGGGAGAGATAGGATACCCAATTTTCCCAGCAAGACTTATTGACTAGGGCCTTCCTTCCCCAGTGTATATTTTTGTCTGCTTTTTTGAAGATAAGTTGGTTATAGGCATATGATTTTATTTCTGGGTTCTACATTCTATTCCTTTGATCTATATGTCTATTTTTATACCAGTATCATGTTGTTTTGGGTCCTATAGCCTTGTACTATAATTTGATTTCAGGTAATGTGATGCCTTCAGATTTGCTGTTTTTGCTTAGGATTATTTGGCTATTGTTTGGTTCTCTTTTTATTTCATATAAAATTTAGGATTGTTTTTTTCTAATTCTATGAAAAATTAAGCTGGTATTTTGATGAGAATCACATTGAATCTGTAAACCACTTTGGGCAGCATAGACATTTTAACTATATTGATTCTTCTAATCCACGAACATGGGATTTTTTCCATTTGTTTGTGTCATTTCTGTCATCAGTGTTTTGTTGTTGTACTTGTAGAGGTCTTTCACCTCCTTGGTTTAGTATATTCCTACTTATTTTATTTTGCAGCTATTGTAAATGGTATTGAGTTCTTGATTTGATTCTCAGCTTGGTCATTATTGATTTATAAAAATACTACTGATTTGAATATGTTGATTTTTGTAACCAGAAACTTTACAGAATTCACTTATCAATTCCATGAGTCTTTGGAAGACTCTTTAGGGTTTCTAGATATAAGATCATATTATTGGAAAACAGCAATAGTTTGACCTCCTCTTTTCTGATTTGGATGCCCTTTATTTCTTTCTCTTCCCTGATAGTTATGGCTTGGACTTCCAGTACTATGTTGAAATAGAAGTGGTAAAAGTGGGCATCCTTGTCTTGTTCTAGTTCTTAGGGAGAATACTTTCAATTTTTCCCATTCAGTATTATGCTGGCTGTGTGTTTGTT
Source organism: Microcebus murinus (assembly GCF_040939455.1). Taxonomy (NCBI): domain Eukaryota; kingdom Metazoa; phylum Chordata; class Mammalia; order Primates; family Cheirogaleidae; genus Microcebus; species Microcebus murinus. The sequence continues at coordinate 111,539,800 of NC_134104.1, read as the reverse complement.
ATGTATGGTTTTTATTATTTTGAGGTATATTCCTTCTATTACTAGTTTGTTAAGAGTTATTATCATGAAGGGTTGCTGGATTTTATTGAATGCTTTTTCTGCCTCTATCGACATGATCATATGGTTTTCAATTTTTATTCTGTTTATGAGGTGAGTCACATTTATTGACTTACATATGTTGTATACTTGTGTCCCTGTGACAAAACCCACTTGAATATGGTGAATTATTTTTTGATATACTGTTGAGGTTTTTTGGCTAGCATTTTACTGAGGATTTTTGCATCTATGTTCATAAAGGATATTGCTGTGTAATTTTCTTTCTTTCTTTTTCTTCTTCTTGTGTGTGTGTGTGTGGGGGGGTGGTCCTTTCTTGTCTTTGGTAACAGGGTGATACTGGCTCCATACAATGAATTAGGTAAGATTCCCTCCATCTCAATTTATCAAAGAGTTTTAGCAGGATATATAGCAGTTCTTCTTTGTATGTCTGGTAGACTTTGGCTGTGAATCATCTGGTCCTGTGATTTCTTTTAATTGAAAAAATTTTTTATTATCGATTCAGTATTTCTACTCATTATTGGTTTGTTCAGGATGCCTATTTCTTTCTGATTCAGGTTTGTGGGGTTGTGTATTTCCCCAAAATTTATCAATTTCCTCTATGTTTTCTAGTTTTTGTGCATAGAGGTTTTCATAGTAGTCTTGAATGATTTTTTATATTTTTGTGGTATCAGTTGTAATGTCTTCTTTTTCATTTCTGATTGAACTGATTTGAATCTTTTCTCTTCTTTTCTTGGTTAATCTAACTAGTGGTCTATTAATTTTATTTATCTTTTTAAAAGAAACAAATTTTCATTTTCTTGATACTTTTTATGTATTTTTAGTTTCAATTTCATTCAGTTCTACTCTGATCTTTGTTATTTCTTGTCTTCTGCTAACTGTGGGCTTGGTTTGTTCTTTTTGTTCTTTTCTTTTTTTTCTAGTTCCTTAAGGTTTGACATTAGATTTTAATTTGTGATTTTTCTGTCTTTTTGATGTAGGCATATCATGTTCTAAACAACCCTCTCAGCACTGCTTTTACTAAGATTCTGGTAGCTAATGGTGCCATTGTCATTCAGTTCAAAAAAATTTTGATTTCCATTTTGATTTCATTATTTATCATTTAACAGTGGGTTGTTTAATTTCCATATATTTGTATAGTTTTGAGAGTTCCTGTTGGAATTGATTTCTAGTTTTATTCCCCTGTGTTCTGAGACAATACATGGTACGATTTCAATTTTTTAAAATTTTCTGAGACTTATTTTGTGGCTTAACATATGGTCTATCTTGGAAAATGTTCCATGTGCCGATTACAAGAAAGTATATTCTGTGGTTTGGGGGCAGAATGTTCTGTAAATGTCTGCTAGGTGCATTCATTCTAGAGCCCCATTTAAGTCCAGTATTCTTTGATGATTTTCTGAGTCAATGATTTATTTCTGTTACTGAAGTGTTGAAGTCCCCCACTATTATTCTTTTGGTGTTTATTTCATTTCTTATGTCTAATAGTATTTTTTAATGAATCTTGTAGCTCTAATATTAGGTGCATATATATTTAGGATTGCTATATCTTCTTGTGGAATTGATCATTTTATCCATTATATAATGGCCATATTTGTCTTTTTTTTTTTTTACTATTGTTAGTTTTAAATCTGTTTTATCTGTTATAAGAATATCTACTCCTGCTCACTTTTGGTTTCCATTTACATGAAACATTTTTTTCCACTGCTTTACCTTGAGTCTGTGAAACCCTATATGAGTTAAATGGGTTTCTTGGAAACTGCAGATATTTGGGTTGTATCTTTTTATCCATTTCACCAATCTATATTTTTAAGTAGGGCATTTAGGTCATTTACATTCAAAGTTAATATTGATAAGTGAGAAATTGTTCTAGTCATCATGTTGAGTGTATTTGCTTACTATTCTCCCTTGTATTACTGTTTTATAAGAGCTGTAAGTTTTACTTTTGAGTTTCTTTTTTTTTTTACATTGGTGGCTATCAACTGTTCTTTTCAGTGTTTAGAGCACTTTTGAGCATTTGTTGTAGGCAGGTTTAGTGATGGCAAGTTCCTTCATCATCTCCATGTCTGGGAAAGACTCTTTTTCCTCCATTTGTGAAACTTAATTTTTCAGGATACAAAATTATTGGCTTACAGTTATTCTGTTTAAGAAGACTAATGATGGGACCCCATTCCCTTCTTGCTTGTAAACTTTCTGCTGAGAAGTCAGCTGTTAGTTTGCTGGGTTTTCCTTTGTAAGTTATTTGATGCTTTCATCTCTTAGCTTGTAGGATTTTCTCCTTTCCTTTCACTTTGCCCAGTCTTATGACCATGTGCTTTGGTGATGTCTTATTTGCAACAAATCTTCAAGGAGTTAGATGATCTTCTTGTATCCAGATGTCTAAACCTCTAACAAAATCAGGGAAATTTTCTTCCATGATTCCCTCAAATAGGTTTTCCATGCTTTTTGCTTTTTCTTCTTCTCCCTCAGGGATATCTATGATTCTAATGTTTGGGTGATTTACATAATCCCATATTTCTCAGATACTTTGTTCATTTCTCTTGATTCTTTTCTCTTTATTTTTTACTGACTCGGTTAATTCAAAAGACTTTCCTTCAAACTCTGAGATGCTTTCCTCTGCTTGTTCTATTCTGTTGTTAAAACAGAAATTCCCTAAATGACTCTTTCATTTCCAGAAGTTCTGTTATTTTTTTTAACTATCTATCTCTTTAGTGAATTTTTCATTCATGTCCTGAATTATTTTTCTGTTTTCTTTGGACTGGTTTTCAACTTTTCATGTATCCAATTGAGCTTACTTGCAATCCATATTTTGAATTCTATATGTGACATTTTAACCATTTCCTTTTGGTTAGAGTCTATTTGGGCATGTTGAAACAGCCTGTTTTATTATATTTATATTGCCATAACTTTTATGCTGGTTCTTTCCCATCTGGAACCTCTTCTCTCAGCTTAAGACAAATAGCTTTGCTGTTCATCTTTTCTCCTCTTCTGGGAACTCTGCTTCTCAGTGTACAGTCAGAAGTACACCGCCTTTCAGCTATGAAGGTAGATATCCACTGTCATGTTGCTTGCAATTTGGGTTGGTTGGTCCTCTTACCCCTGAGAGAGTATTCAGGTGCAAGCATCAGTGAACTAGATTAGGTAATCTTCAGCCCCCATCCCCTGGATGGAGCATTTGAGTCCTGGGGTACCAGACAAGACCAGGCTAGCAAACTTGTCCTCAAGATTCCCTGAGTTCAGGCTCTGGCTATGATAGTGAAGGGTAGAATGATCACCTGGTCAGGAAGAATGTTCAGGCAAGAGAAGGGCAGATGCACTGTGAGCCTGCAACAAGAGGGGCAGACCCCTCTTGAGGTTAGCAGAGGCTGATAGCTGTGTGGTACACCAACTGCTTGCACCCCCCTCTCTTCATAGTGACAGTGTTCTCTTTCTTTTAGGGGCAGAAACTGCCCAGATGCCAGCTCACAACCTGGCCAAGCTGCAGCATAAGTGGTGTAGACATCTCAACGTGCTGTGTGCAACACTACCAGATTGGTTGTGGGCTGTGGCCCAAATGCTCTAGTGGGGGAGGTGTAGTTGTGCCAGAGGATGATAGGTTCCTTCCAGAAGGGGCAGCTAATTGAGGGAGAGGACTGCGAGCCCTGCCCTTCCTCAGCAGAGGTGGTAGTTTTTGCTCGGATGCAGGTGGTGGGCAAGCCAAGTGTGTGAGTTCTAATAGCAATGACAGGATGATTCTGGTAGGTGATGCCAATGGCTACAGTGTGGGGACACCACTTACAGGCCCAAGCATGCAGCTCTCAGGCTATCCTACTCTCAGCAACATTAGTACCAAAGCATTGCTCAGAAATGGTAGAGGAGTGGATGAGTCCTGCTCTTTGCCCAGGATCCCTAGGCACAGAAAGCATGCCACCAGTATGGTCACAGTCACCACTGATGGCCTCAGTGAAGCAACCCCTTGGCTCATGTACTCTGGTTTCTCCTGGAAACAGCAGCAGTGACTGGGCCTGCAGTGGTGTGTGGACGTGGGGAGGATTCCTATTCTCTACCCATGATCTGGAACATAGAGGCTGCTCTGCCAGTGAGAGGAGAATTCACTCTCTGCTGGTGAGGCAGGAAAGTATGCAGTTTAGTTTCCTTTGTCTCCAGAGCTGCCTTTTTGCCATGTTGCACCACCCTTTTCCTGTGAGATAGTACTCCCTGTGGGCTAGAGCACTGGAGACCCCAAAACACCCTTGTTCTAATCAGTGCTGTGGCACTGAAGCCCTCTAGATATACACTGGGGAATGTCAGAGGGACTCCCATTATGTGGAGACACAGGAGCTGTGATTCCTAAGGGAGGATAGGATGCAGTCCCAAGATGGCATGTTCTCACAGTGGTGTACTTCCAGAGCCACCCAGGACTGGGGTGGTGAGTGAGTGACCCAGCAGGAGTTCCCAGTCCAGTACTGTATCTAAGAAGTCTTCAGCAACTCAAGTTTCTTCTGTCTTATTCTACTATTCATGATTTCCACTCCCAAGATCAGCTCATGGTCCAAGAAAGATGTTCTGGTACTAACTATCCTGACATTGGATTCCACATGAAGGAGAAAAGAATCAGTGAAAGGCAAAAGATATGTGTCAATTATCTTTTAAAGAAATTACCACATTTCACTTATGATGGGCCAGAATTTTGTCATGTCTCTACATCTAGTTGCAAGGAAATATTTTGTTTATTCAAGGTTTCACTGCAAATCTGTGAAATTAGAAGCTATAACATTAGGGAAAAAAGACAGTACAGACTTGAGAAGACAAGTGCACCTCTACCACAATTACCCCCTACTCCTCACATTTCTGTGTAGAGATAGTGGCATTATAGAACACTCCTGACCATTCTGATTCCCATTTATTTGCTTCAAGGAGAAGGAATGTTATTCAATTGGATAGCTACATACAGAAGACTGAAACAGGATCTGCACCTCTCACCACTCACAAAAATTCACAATGTATAACATAAAATTATAAGAATTCTAGAAGAAAACATTGGAAAAACTCATATAGACATTGGCCTAGGCAAAGAATTTATGAAGTAAACCCCAAAGACAAACACAGCAACAACAAAAATTAACAATTGGAACTTGATTAAATTAAAAGGCTCCTGTACAGCCAAGGAAACAATTGATAGAGCGAACAGACGATCTACAGAATGGGAGAAAATGTTTTCATGCTATATATCTGATAAAAGGTTGACAACCAGAATTTTTAAAGAACTCAAACAAATAAGCAAGAAAAAAATTAAAGAACCCCATAAAAAGACATGAACAGAAGCTTTTCAAAAGAAGATAGATATTTAGCCAGGCATGGTGGTGCATGCCTGTAGTCCCAACTACCCAGGAGGCTGAGGCAGGAGGATCTCTTAAGCCCAGGAGTTTGAGGTTGCTGTGATCTAGGCTGACACCACAGCACTCTAGCCTAGGCAAGAGAGTGAGACTCTGTCTCAAAAAAAAAAAAAAGATAAAGAAGATTGACTGATGGCCAATAAACATATGAAAAAAAAATGCTCATAATCTCTAATCATCAGGGAAATGCAAATCAAAACTACAAAGAGATATCATCTAACTTCAATGAGAATGGCTTTTATCAAAAAGTCCCAAAACAACAAATGTTGGCATGGATGTATAGAGAAGGGAACACTTATACACTGCTAGTAGGACTGCAAACTAGTCCAACCTCTATGAAAATAGTATGGAGATACCTCAAGGAACTAAAAGTAGACCTACCATTTGGTCCAGCAATCCCACTACTGGGTATTTACCCAAAGGAAAAAGTCATTTTATCAAAAAGACACGTGCACTCAAATGTTTATTGCAGCACAATTCACAATCGCAAAGACGTGGAAACAACCCAAGTGCCCATCAATACATGAGTGGATTAATAAAATGTGGAATATGTATACTATGGAGGACTGCTCAGCCATAAAAAAAGGTAAACTAGAAATGTTTGTAACAATCTGAATGAAACTAGAGACCATTCTTCTAAGTGAAGTATTGCAAGAATGGAAAAACAAATGACACATGTATTCTCTATTAAATATCTCATGTTTTAAAAAGAGAGAGAGAAAAAGAAACTGGGCATGAGTAATTCAGTTCCTTCTTTTTGTGTCTCTCTGGGGAAGCAGTTTGTCTGCAGGGGGCATATATTCCTAGCTCCCCCATGGGGCAAGTTTTATAGTGGCAAACCTCCACCCGTGACCCCTTTGTTTTTTAACCTCTGCCTGAGACAGGGAAGGTAACTCTAACTCTACGTTATTCTGTAAACCTATTACTGTCAGAGAATATAGACAGCCTTATAAGAATGAAGATGATTTTTGTTTTCTTCCTGTGTCTATCTCTTAATGGAATTGATTATCAAAGTAATCTCTCAAAACACAAGCTATAAACATAGTCTCCTTTTGAAAGTTATAGAATTATCGGTGAATAAAACGGCAAAATCTCTCCCTGATTTGCATGCCCTGGCAGATCCTGTGACCATGTCTCAAACAAATAGCATGAACATTTCATAAGCAGAAACACATAACACATTTTAGGGAGCTAAATAGACCCTGAGAATGGCCAAGAATAATCTTCATAACTGTCATCTGAATTGCCAGACCTATAAATAAAATATTCTCACATTCCCAGCCATGTTGTCTATTCCATGTCATCTGTCAGGTCAACAGGAAGGCTAGGTTACATCTGGGCAAAGTTGTGTTTGTTGTTAATTAGCCATATTTCCCTTCCCCTGTTCAGGTTATGGCTCGATGCTGTCCGTGCTCATCTAACAAATTGAACTAACAATTACGTTTGTTCAAAGCAGGAAAATCTATCAGTTAACAGCTTGTCACAGAAAAAAAATCTACATATTTTAATAAAATATACATATTTTAATACAGAAATTGAATTCAGTTGTGAGCGGGGACTGCAGAAGGTGCAGTTGTATCAATGTATGAATGGTTGCATATGAACGGAGATTACCTATGACATAAATGTTTTAAATGTTTTTGTTGTTACTGTTTTATAACATAATTTAGTTTCTTCTTTATATTTGAAAGACTTCTGTGAAATTAAACTGGTTTATTGAGTTAAAATCTAGGAGTATGTGCTTAAAAATGATTTTGAACATTAGAATAATTTGAAACTGGGTTTTATTTTTATTGCCTAAAATATCAATGTTATAAAAAATATTTCATTCAATTTTTAAATCTCTGCTGAATTTTTGGTGTGATGGCAAGGAAACTCAAATAAAAGCAGAGATCTGTACTTTTAGTTCTGAGTATATTACTAATTAATTACCAGTGAGTATTTGGACAAATGATCTGGGCTTCTTCCAGTTTCTACACTTTTATATTAGACTGTAGAGCAAATAATCCTTGATGCTCCCTTCCAATTTCAAAATCTATGGATTATATTCATTAAAATGAATAGATTAGTACTGATAAATTCTTAGAGGAAAAACACTGAGCAGCCTTAAATAGAGAAATCCTTGAGCTGATGCTGCCCCCTGTTGTAGATTGTTTTATTCAGTTTTCTGATGTGGTTCTGGGTGCAGAGGGCAGCAAAACTAGACAAATATTTTGTCACTCTAAATACTCTAATTGCTTCTCCTAATGGTACCCTCAATTTGCCTATTTCTGCAAAATCAAGAGTTTTAAAAATGATCTAATTTCTAACTGTGTTTACTTTTACATGTTGTAATGATAAAAACTCAAATTATGTTTAATGACTGTTAACTAGGACAATTTGAGCAAACATGTTTTTAAAATGGTTTATGAAAATGATCTTACAATTTTTCTAAACAAATATGCCCAAGACTGGATTGCAGTAAAGCTAGTGCCATTTCAAATGCATGTCTTTTACCTAAAAACAGAAATATTAAACATATTTTAAGAGAATTTAGAAACACAATAATGTGATGATAGAAAGGTAATATATGTCATCTCAAATAGAAAATAAAGATTTAGCTGTAAATTAGCTGAATTAGATTTAGCTGTAAATTAAATTATCTAATGAATAGTAACACTTTGTGAGTTCCAAAATATTTATATTAAAGCATTTTCTCCTGAAAATTTCATTCTAAAGACTGTGTTCAGTTTTTAGAAACAGGTCCCTCCCATTGCTGGCAATGTTGCACCTAGATAATCTTAAAACCTTCCTGCTAAAGGACACCTGGAGTCTAGCTGCAGTAAAACCAAAAGCTATTTGAATATAAAATGTAACTTCTACGAGAGTAATAGATTTTTAAAATTTTTATTTCAGCATATTATGTAGGTACAAATGTTTAGGTTACATATATTGCTTTTGCCCCACCCAAGTCAGAGCTTCAAGCGTGTCCATCCCCCAGAAGGTGTGCGCCGCACTCTTTAGGTGTGTATTTACTCATCCCCTCCTCCTCTCTTTCACCTGCCCTACACCCGATGAATGTTACTACTATGTGCACATACATGTTCATTAGTTAATACCAATTTGATGATGAGTACATGTAGTGCTTGTTTATCCATTCTTGTCATATTTCACTTAGTAGAATGGGCTCCAGCTCTATCCAGGATAATGCAAGAAGTACTAGATCACCATTGTTTTGGTGGCTGAGTAGAACTCCATGGTATACATATACCACATTTTATTAATCCACTCATGTATTGATGAGCATTTGGGTTGTTTCCACATCTTTGCAATTGTGAATTGTGCTGCTATAAATATTTGAGTGCAGATGTCTTTTTTATAGAATGTCTTTTTTTCCTTTGGATAGATGGTCAGTAAGGGGATTGCTGGATCAAATGGTAGTTCTACTTGTAGCTCTTTGAGTATCTCCATATTACTTTCCACAGAGGTTGTACTAGTATCTGAGTGTCCCTATCTCTCTGCATTGATGCCAACATTTATTGTTTTGGGACTTTTTGATAAAAGCCATTCTCGAGGGAGTTAAGTGATATCTCATTATAGTTTTGATTTGTATTCACTGATGATTAGAGATGTTGAGCATTTTTTCATATGTTTCTTGGCCATTACTCTGCCTTCTTTTGAAAAGTTTCTCTTCATGTCCTTTGCCCTCTTTTTAATGGGGTTTGATTTTTCCTTGCTGATTTTCCTGAGTTCTATATAGATTCTAGTTATCCACCCTTTATCAGATGTGTAGCGTGCGAATATTGTCTCCCATTCTGAAGGTTGTCTGCTCTTGTGATAGTTTCCTTGACTACACAGAAGCTTTAAAATTAAATCAAATCTTGAACGTTCAGGAAAAAAAAGAAAACTGAAAACTAGCCAGATGCCCCAATAGGGGCAAGATACTGTACCCTGGAATCTCTCTGGTTATTGTATACTTGAACTAAATTTAACATCTAGTTGGTTGGAAAACTCGGTGAGTGAATCCGAGAACCTGCTTTAGTGTATAATTTCTGGAAATATGGTTACTTAGAAAAATTGTTTTAAAATGCATCCTTCACTGAGAGTTACAAATCCTAGCAGCTTTCCTCTATGATATACAGACACTAAAATTATACTTGAAATTTAAATCCATCTTTTAAAAGTGGATTAGAAATAAGCATTTATAAATAACTTGGTTATATAAGAAAACTAATTACTACTAAGCAACATGACTGCAATGACTTTAATAGTATTAAATTTATATAAGAAAGCAAGGGCCCTGTAAAACCTAATAATTAATAAAAAAATTACTTTAAAATTCCTTTGGGAAAAAAGTATTCAAAGACTCAATTATAAGTCAAAAATTAAACAGTACTTTACTATTAACCATGTCATATTTATTTAAAAGCCACAAGCAATATAAGAAAGCATGAAAACACAAAATTCAGAGAATAACACGTGTTTGTTTTTTTCATCAATTTTGCACAATAAAATGCCACTAAGAAATAGAGAAATTATAATGTAAATTGTATTATTAAAATATGGCACATGATATTATTTTTTTAAGAAAGAGAAATTGTAACTGTAGGAGACAGGAGACACATTAATACCACAAAACTTTAAACAGAATTTTTAAATGTCACATGCTGACATTTTATGCTGAATATATACATGCGTATATTGACCATTATGCATCAAATCTTGGAATATAGAGATTTAGGCAAGTAAAAATAAAAAGTTTATATAGATAAACTTTCTGAATACTGTCTGTCTGTTTTTTCTATATTAAATATCACATATCATTATAGGAAATGCATATGTCTATTAAAGATTGCAATTGCATTTTCAAATGTAAGGCAATTAATATTTTAGAAAGCAGCTTTTACACTTTTTTGATAAAAGCTAGTAGCAGCATATAAAAATGAACATTACAAGAAACTGAGTAAAACAACTTTACCATGAAAAAATGAGTATAATTTAAAATTGGAGCACCTTCATTTCATTTTAAAAAGAACTGTGGACTAAAGCTCTTAGAATAACCCTACCTAAGAACACTGAGTCTTTCTTTATGTAATAAAGAGCAGATGAAGAATACATCCCATTCTACATACGAGGTGTTGTTTCTTAATAAACCTGATCAATTTTACACAATGAAATGCCACTAGGAAATATAGAAATAATAATGCAAATTGTATTATAAAAATATGGTACAGGTATTATTTTTTAAAGAAAGAGAATTTTTAAGTGTAAGAAACATCTTACACACACACAGGAAAAATAAAGTTATGAAAAAAGATCTATTTTAAACATTAGCTATCAGTAGCCAAACAACTGAATTTGATATTAGTTCATGGACACAGTCCGTGTCCAGGTAGGAAGCTAAGGTGAATAAAGGCAAGTTAATCACAGTGTATTCACTTGTACACTATGCTTTTAATTAATTAGTACAAACAAGTACAATGATACTTCATTCTTGGTCTTATATAATGTTTACTGATAAGCTTTGGATCTCAGAGAAGTATCATATTTGCTGTGTTTTGTTACTTTGTATAAATACACATTTATTTATCATGTAGATAAAAAGCAGCAAAGCAGTATTAATCACATCAGAATTTGTGGCTTTTGCTTTTATAAACTGCTACACAAAATGTCACATTTCAAAATTTAAAAACATAACTCCAATTCTTGTCATTAGAACAGTACGGTGACTACCAGAGATCTTCTTGAAAGAAAAAAACAATTATGTCTTCTTTATCATACAAAATGAGACACACATGTACAATATACAATCTAAGAGATTCAGTCATACATATTTTATATATAAGGCATCCGTGACCAAGGGAGGTTATGTGTTAAATGTATAAATGTATTAAATGTAAGCTTCTTATAAAGACACTAATATCTCTAATCTGCTCAGAGATCTTCATTGGCTGTGGCTCTGGTCAGCTCCTTTCCTGATAGTCTGATCCTGCCTTCATGTATAGGCAGCTCCTGACTGTGCATGCCAGTAAATTAGGGAACAGGCATGGGAAATATAAACCTTAAGATTAAAACAAATACATGTCTTATTTTGTAATAAAATCAAATTTCCCAGTGAACCTTTTATAAATTTTGTAGAGTAAGGTTTTGATACATGTGCACAAGTAAACTTTCCTTATACAATGAAACATATTTCTGTCTGCTTTCCTTTTTGTTTTTAAAGATGAAGAGTATCATTCTTTTCACATGGAATCAAGTTTGTCTTCAGTAAAAGGACATGATGGAGAGGTGAGATAGGAGAGGATTAAAGATAGACGACATGTTATTTTATCCCAACAAAGATGGCTCTAAAGAGCCCACTATCTTACTACCTATTAATGTGAGAGCTTAGGGATTCATTTTCCCATATTTCATGTTTACAGTGTTTTAAGTGTTTATATTATTTTAAGTAGGAGTCATAGGCTTTTAGGATGAACTGCTAGTCTACCAAGTGAACAAAAACACATGTTTAGATTGTATTCTTTCTTGGATTCAAACTCTTAGCCTACCTGTCAAAGTTAATACTCAATAACAAAAATCTGCAAAGCAGAAATACACTTGCAAATAATTGAGGATTGACTGTAAATCTATACTAACTTTCTAATTATTATTTATTAACCATCATTGACTATTTGCTGCCTCCCACTCTGGTGATGAAGGCTGTGGTGGAGATCTTTCATTATTTGCATCATCCTTCTCTGGTTGTTGTGGAGATCTTTCAAAATACATGAAGTCCTGAAATTGGAAAAAGAATGTTATCTATCTCTCTATCTACATAAATTGGGTGCAATCCATACAATAATATCCTTTATAATGTATGAGGGGGACCTCACAATCCAGTTAAAAACAATGATATCTAATGGATCTTTTTGAAGATAATTTAATGTGAAGAGCAGCAATTACAAACTTGAAACCGTTGGCTATTTTCAGTACCAATTAACTACATTTCATCATTAACAGGAGGAAAAACTTGACAATCTAAGGATGGTACAACACCAAGGTATACAATGAGAGAAAGGCAGTAAGAAAGATGGAAAAGGATATCGGGTTTAGAGTTATGTCATTAGGAAATCACAGGACAGGCATTTTTAAGCAATGAGAATGAGAGATGCAGTGACAGCAATTACACCCATTGGATGCCTATTATCTTCTAAGCACTCTCCTGGCCATTATAGTCATATTATAATCAATATTCATAACCCTGAAAAATATATTTTCATCTTCATTTTACAGATGAGGAAACTGAGGCTTACAAGTGTTAAACATTTTGCAAAACATGTAACTAGTAAGTAGCACAGACAGAAGTTGACCTAGTTTCAAAGATTATTCCCTTTCTACTGTACTTTCTACTGTACTTACTGCTTCTCATCAGAAAGAATAACTCCCTTAGGATAACTAAAAAAATAAAAAAGACTTACAATGAGGAAGCAAGCTCCAAAAATCATGGCTTTCATCTTCACATCCAGATCCAATGGGAAGTGAATGTCAAAGTGGTCAGCATCTTCCATTGCTGATATCAAACCATTCCACTTCCTAATAATACTGCCGATGTTGGATACATCATCGAGGGATTTGACCTAGAATGACAATAATGTGACTTTATGTGATGGAAAGGTATTAGAGTACATGTTTTAGTCTTCTACTTAGAAGCAGTCGACACTGAGACAGTAGGAAAAGAATATGGTAATTATTTTTTCAATGAGAAAATAATATAGTAATTATTGAGAAAATTATAGGCAAGAAGGGTTAAGTTCCTCTGCAACTGGGAAATATCTTATGATTCTCAGGCTATTGCTCTTTCTTCATCTTCGAATGAGTAATAAGGGGACTTTATCAGAGGAGGTATGGTTTGAATTGATTACTACATTCTTCTCCATATAGCAAAGGTAGGAATTAGGGATTGGGTGGGGTTTACTTTCAATCTAGCGAAACCTATGAGTAATGCAGGGAGGTATGGAACAGTGCACTTCACATCACTCAACATCTAGTGGGCCAAATCTACCCTGTCTCCTTAACATACCAAAGGGCATCATTTTCTGTAATAAAAGGGGGACCCTGACACTTGCTACAGGGAAAACATTCAAATAACTTTTACCTGTGGTCACTTGACAATGGAAATGATCACACACAGTTTACCCTGGCAATTTGGCTTATTTATATTGGTCTTTGAATAAATAGTTGATGATTAATGACATAGTGATATAAAATAAGAACTAAGAAAAGTTTATTGGGTATCATAGGAAACATTCAAATAAGCAATTTTAGTAGATGATGACTCTTACTGAAATTGCAAGGCATTCAGAAAGTACTGTTTAAGAAGCCCAGGAACTACTTCTAGGCATTTCCTTTGTCAGATTCACAGGATGATAAGCAATCACTTTGTAGCCACTGAGATAAAGGCAAAACAAAAGGATTTTTCTCTTTCTTGAGAAAATGTTACAATATAACCTATTATAAGTTACCCATGTTATCAGTGTTATCCTATTTCTTGAGGATGCTAATAGATTTCTATCAGACACATACACAATTTACATAACTTTAGGAGTGCTCTATATGTTCTGTGTTATGTTAGGCACTTGTATTACACAGAACCTATATTCCCATCCTAGAAATCTCTGGAAAAAAACTGTTAGTTAAATAAAGCCAAGAATTTAATAACTCAATTAAGTCAGACTATTTACTCTCAGACAGTTTAATGTTTTAAATGGCTTCTTTTTATTTTTATCAAGCACTCAAAAAATAAGGAATTCACATTTTGGAAAACATTAAGCAATCCACAAACAATAATTATAAAATCTTTTGATGACACTGGTTAAGTAATTCTTTGCTCAGCCTTATTCATTTACATGAAAAAATGTCTAAGACCATATTGTTCCAAGGTCTGTTAGTATGTGGAAGAAAAAAATAACAGAAACATTGTTTTTACATATGTTCACCTCAAAAACAGAATCTGAACCACATCCATAGGTTGAGCATGGCCCACGCACTCTCAACACACTTTCTTTCTTCTCATTTTGGATGCTGTAAACTGCCCTGCACAAATTCCAGTGTTCCGCAACAAAGCCAAGGGTGACACCAGGAGGACACTGCACCTCCAGCTGCAAGTAAGTAGTGACAGAAGTTAGGATGCTACATGCACATGTATACACACACATGCAGATACACCATGTAGCTGTGTTTGTATCAAGGACTAAGGAAAATATTGCTAAGAGAGAACATCTTTCATTTTACCCAAACCATTCGTCTTAGGACTATATTTCAGTGAGCAGTCTCAAGGTATAAGGTCATATTTCTTTTAAGATAAAGGGCAGGCTAAATTACAGCTGGTTATAAAATAGCCAGTTGTCCAAGCTCAGTGTCCCTAGGTGCACATTATATTTTTTAGTAAAATCCCAAAATGAAGCTTCTATTGACTATTTCTCTGGAGTCACATGTACTTTCCTAGGAATTTCGGGAAAGGATTACATAGGACATGGGGCAGGACTACACAGCTTCATGAACTGTCAACTCAATATGTTATTGCTCATGTATATAAATTCCCACCTATATACAAACATAAGATTTGATATCTTCCTAGAACTGATAGCTCATATAATTTTAAACCTCAGAGATAAAAATCAAAATTGTATAGAAATAAATTACTTAAAAAAATTCATACCATGATATGTTTACTCTTCACACATAAAAAGGGATAAACTACTGATATATCTGGAACAACTTGTATGAATCTCAAGGTAATTAAACAGGGTGAAAAAACCTAATCCTGAAAAGTTACATATATGATTCTGTTTATATAACATTCTTGAAATGACAAAATTATAGAGATGGAGAACAGACTAGCGATTGCCAGGGGTTCGAGGAGGGGGATAAGTGGGTGTGGTATTAAAAGGGAATGATGATGGAACTGTTTGGTATTTGTATTATGGTGGTAGATATAGGGATCTGTACAGCTGGTAAAACTGCATAAACTAAATGTACATACACACACAAGTAAAACTGAAGAAGTTAAAAACAACCTACATAAAGTTATGGGACAAAAGTTTCATAAATTGGGCTAAGTTTGCAATATTGATCTTTTTTACTCTATCCTGGCTTCCTATAATCTCACAAGGCTATATTTATAGGCTTTGATTAAAAATCCCAATCACAAATATGAAGAAAAATGCCTATGATATCCAAAAGGATTAAGGCTAAGAGGTGGAGATTGACTTCAAATATGAGGCTATTATTACAAAAGCAATAATGACAAAACAGTAACATATCTGAAAACAATAGATACTCAAATATTTATTGAGTACTATACTATTTGCCAGGCACTGTGCTATGGAATTGACTTCATCCTTGAAACGATCATCCTGTCAGATAGGTACTAACAATCTCTCTATTTTACAGGTAAATAAATTAAGGCACAGAGAGGATTGTAAATAAATTGATATTTAGTAAACACTGTTGTTTAACATAATGTAGCATTCAAATATCCCAGTAATCCTATAAGATATCATTGTGCCCAATTTATGAATAAGAACAGTAAGGCTCAAAAAGGTTAAATGTATTGTCCAAATTTAGTAGGTGGCATATCTAGAATTCAAACTCTGGTTGACCTCTCTCTAAAGCTCTTACTCGAGAGGGGAGGGGGGCATGGGCAATATAAGTAACCTTAACACTTGTACCCCCATAATACGCTAAAATAAAAAAATAAATAAAACTGCTTTTCTTTTCCTGTAGGAAACAACTTTCCTAGAACTGCACAGATAATAAAACAGTAACCAAACTGTAACTCAGCACATCTGCAGTCTAGTTCCAGCACTGTCCTCTGCCAAGTGTGACACCCTCTCAGGCACTTAATCTTTTTGAGCCACTCTTTCTTTATCTGTAGAAAGATGTGGGTTGGAATGGGTAACGTTAAGGTATCTAAAGTCCCTTCCAAATCTAAACGTATATGTTTATGTTTAGCATTTTCTGATATTATATGCAGATATATTTAGATAATTGTATATGACTACCATCCAACTCATAAATTTCGAATTCAGTAGACAAAACTGATAAAAGAGAGATCATTGCCTAAACAAGCCTATTTCAGGCTTGACCCACCACCCAGCGTGTGAAGAATATGAACTCACAAGAAAAGCCCTCTGTGATTTTCCTTAGGTGAGACAATTTGGCTCCCTCCCTCCCCACTAACTTCTTCCATTCTGACTGGCAAGGCCAGGGAAAAATCCCTCCTGTGTAGTTTTGAAAGGAGCACATGTGCTGTGAAGAGTTGGATCAGAAACAAACAATGATTAAACTTCCATTCTCTGACCTCTTGCCTGGCCCAGTGGCAACAGAAGCAACAGCAGGTGCATCTGAAAGGTCTCTGCATTGTCATGATTTCTCGGCCCATACAGTCAGTGACACGGAGGACAAAGGGCCTTAGTGTCCGATAAGAATTCCTGGTAAAGTCATCTGTGTCTTCGGTTACGATGTAAACCATTTGGTCTGAGTTGTTTTTAATGTCATATCTATTATTAGTTTCAAAATTTGTTATCACTATAAAATAAAATAAGAATGTCGTCTGAACTTAGAACCAATTAAAATGGCCCTCAAGAAGTCCTTGTTTAGTATTTCTTAGGGGTTTAAAGCAAAATAACTTTTAAAATTTTCAAGGGAAATATATACAATTGATTAGAACATCCAAAAATCCATGTGCTTTATAAGTATTTAAATAATTTGGGAAATGCAAAACATTTCTTTTATTAAGAAGTTCATTGTAAATTCATTTTTAAAACTTTTCCACACAAAAGCAAAGATTTAAACAATATAATTGGAGTATCTGAATTTAGAAAACTTCAATTATAAAATCATTTAAATGAAATTACACATTGGACCTTTAATTAATCTGCTCACGAAATATGCTGAGATGATGAGGATCATTACTATTTGCAAATAAAAAAACAAACTAAGAAAAGTCAAAGGCCTTACTGTTGTGGCCAAATGAACATGTACAGCTAGTACAGTAAGGGTCAATAATCTTGAAAGGCTGAACTGAGAACAGGCATGATTTTTGACCGTGATATTTTCTTCTTACTTCCAAAGCAAGGGCACTGAACTAGAATTCAGCAGATTTAGATTCTATATCCAGCTCTGGCACTGATGACTTGAATGTGGTTTAACTTCTATTTCCAGCTCTAGCACTGATTAGCTGACAGTGGTGCTCCTAGGTAACTAATTTAGTACCTTAGCTCATTCTTTTACTCATATATGAAAGATGGATAAAGAGCAGAAATAATGGGTAAAGGATGGGGGTTTACCAAATTAAATGAATGCCCTTTTCAAGTCCAAGAGCTTTTGATTACATGATTTATAGATAAATAAAATTATACATAATAATTTGCTTCATTATTTTCTTGAAGACAAAACTTATGGGCCATAGTTGTTTTTTTTTCCTCTTTGAACCACTGGAAATGATCAATATAAAGAAAGAAGTAGATATTAGATAATGCAAATTTCTACCTGTTTAAAATACTGTTGAACATTATACGTACTTTCTATTGGCTCAAAATGCTGAAGAACATGTATGTTGTCCAACTGTTGGGATAGAACAAAGTAATTAGAAGAGAGAAATAACAGAAGTAAAACAAACTAGCATTAGAAAAGAAGCTGATGAGATAGATACCAAACGTATCAATTGATATCAAAATATCTTTATGAAGGTGAATAGAGTCAAAAAAGTTTATCAAGGAAAGTTAGCTTATCTGCATCTGATCATATGGGTATTAGTAGAGCTGCCCCATAAGGAAAACACTTTCCTCCAGTTCCACTTTAACAGTTGTCCAATATATCAGAGAAACATCTACTTGCTATAGTAATAGCATCTAGAAGAAGCTATGCTTACGTAGATTGTTCCTAAATCAGTCCCTACTCACCCATTTCTCTGACATACTATCCTTAGATTGGAAGTGCTTAGGAAGCTCAGAACAATTTAATGTGGGTCAACTGAAGAGAAGGAAATTCTCTCCATGACTTAGGGAGAACAAAGAGGCCAGGGTGAATATCACATGTACTGTCCAATTTTATATTATTTCAGAAGTACCTCTGGAGGAGGTTAACACACCGACTGTGCTATTAATACCAGGGTCTTCCCCAAGTGCACACTTTAATAAGGGGAGGGTCCATGAGGGCAAGAGTATGTGAATAGAATTAAGGGAAGGAAGAGGAGACATTACTTAGGTAGTAACACATAAAAAGAGAGGTTGGCAATACCATTAGAGAAACTTCTATCTTTACTTAGGAATGACTCTAAAGATGGACAGTTTGATGAGCCCATCGTCTATTATATGTGAGAACATGCTGGCAGAAGTGAAAAAGCCTCTTTGAAGACACACTGATATTATTCATATAATTTTAGATTATTAATATTTAGGCCATTAGACCTTCCTAATCCCTGGGCCCAGAATAATGCCTGAAATGCCATATTTCACCAAATATTGGTTGAATATATCAATTAATAAAAATATATGAATGTGGTGATAAATAAAATTAAAAAAAACTAAACATAAATGTTTTGTGGTATGATTAATAACTGGAGGGGACAGAAAGGACATAATCATGCTTAATTAAAAACCTTTTCCTATATGGAACATGATTGGGTAAGGGTGTTGAAACATGTCTTATAAAATATCAAACATTGCTCCTAAAATGGTTTATAGTCCTTTTTAATAGTCTAGGATATTAACATATAGAACTAAAAAGTAAAAATATTCACTGCACACTCCTGAGATATTGCAGGTTCAGTTCCAGACTGCTGCAATAAAGCAAATATTGCAATAAAGTGAGTAACACAAACTTTTTGCTTCCTGATTGAATATAAAAGTTATGTTTACCCTATACTGTAGTGTGTTAAGTGTGCAATCTTATGTCTAAAAAAATACCTTAATTAAAAATACTTTATTGATAAAAAATGCTAACAATCACCTGAGCTTTCAGCTAGTCATAATCCTTTTGCTGGTGGAGGGTCTTGCATGGCTATTAATGGCTGCTGGCTGGTCAGGGTGATGGTTGCTGAAAGCTGGGGTGATTGTGTCAATTTCTTAAATAAGAAAACAGCTTATGACTTTGATTGATTCTTCCTTCTACCAAAGAAGTCCCTGAAGCACGTGATTCTATTTGATAGCATTTTGCCTACTATAGAATTAATAGAACTTCTTTCAAAATTGGAAGCAATCCTCTTAAATCCTGCTGCTATTTTATCAACTACATTCATGTATTAATAATATTCTAAATTCTTTGTTGTCATTTAAACAGTGTTCACAGTATCTCCACCAGTAGATTCCATCTCAATAAACCACTTTCTGCTCATCGATAAGAAGCAACTGCTCATCCATTAAAGTTTTATCTTGAGATTGAATCAATTTACTCACATCTTCAGGCCCTACTTCTAATTCTAGTTCTCTTGATATCTCCAACAGATCTTTATCCACTGAAATCTTGAATCTCTCAAAGTCATTTATGAGGGCTGGAATCAACTTCTTCCAAACTCCTGTTCATGTTAATATTTTGACCTCCTTCCATGAATCATGAATGTTCTTATTGGCATCCAGAGGGTGGATCCCTTCCAGGAGGTTGTTAAGTTACTTTGGTCAGATTCATCAGAGAAATAACCATCTATGGCAGCTATAACCTTAAAAAATGTATTCTTTAAACAGTAAGACTTGAAAATTGAAATTACTCCTTGATCTATGGGCTGAAGAATTGATATTGTGTTACTAGGCATGAAGACAACATTAATCTCCTTGTATAGCTCCCTCAGAGCTCTTGAGTAACCAAGTGCATTATCAGCAAGTAATTAATGACATTTTGCAAGGTTTTTTTTTTTTACCAATAGGTCTCAACAGTGGACTTAACGTATTCAAAAAACCATGTTTTCAAACAAAAGTGCTGTCATCTCAGCTTTGTTGTTCCATTTATAGATCACAGATTAAATTAAGCATAATTCTGTATGTCCTAGAATTTTTGGAATGCCAAATGAGCATTGGTTTCAATTTAAACTTACTGGCTACATTAGCCAATAACAAGGGAGTCAGCCTGTTCTTTGAAGCTTTGAAGCCATGCCTTGATTTCTCCTCTTTAGCTGTGAAAGTCCCTGGTGGCATCTTTTTCCAATAGAAGGCTGTTTTGTCTACATCAAAACTCTGTGGTTTAGTGTAGCCACCTTTATCAAGTTATCCAGAAGATCTAGCTAAGATAACTTGCTGCAACTTCTACAACAGCACTTGCTGCATTTTTATGTTAAGGAGGTGACTTCTTTCATTACAACTCATGAACCAATCTCTGCTAGCTTTAAACTTATCTTCTGCAGCTTCCTCACTTCTACCAGCCTTCATAGAACTTACGAAAGTTGCTCCATATTAAGTTTGGCTTTAAGGAAATGTTGTGGCTGTTTTGCTCTTCTATCCAGACCACTAAAACTTTCTGCATGTCAGCAATAAGATGTTTCTACTTTATCATTTGTGTGTTAACTGGAGTAATAGAACTTTTAAGTTTTCAAAAAATCTGGATGTCCTGGTGGCTCCAGAATACCCACATAGATGGAAATTAGAGAGTCATTGTGCTATTGAAGGGGGTTTCTGGAACCTGGCCTGAAGTCATATCCTTGCTAGGTCCCTTATTTTTATTTGTATTGTATATTTTTGAGGGTGGCAAGAATGACTAAGGAAAATAATGGGTGGGGAAGAAAAGCAATAAGATAAGGTATTCAGTAATTCTCCTGCTGTCTTGTGTTTTTTTTTAAAGTTGGTTTACTTGATGTTAAATCTTTACTTCTAAGCAAATGATGCAATCAGCATCCATGAGAGCATTTTTTCTATTCCTGTTCCTATTTCTCTAGTTTCCTTCAAGAAAACATCTTGAATGCCTTAAAACTCAACACAAATCCTTATGAAAACCAAATTCATCCCACTAAAAACATCCCTATACTCTTTGCTCCCCCTTCAAACTTCTGACATTAGTATTAGCATGCTTACAGTTTCACAAACTAGGCATTTCTCATCACTGATTCATCTCTTTTATTAACTTTGGCCTGTTTTCTCTTCTGAGATCCCCATGGTCATACTTCATAAGAACATAATGGGTATGTGCATGGAGTACCTGAGCTAAGTATTCCAGACCAGGAGGGCAGTTTGGTACTGGAGGTGGCCCTGGCATCCATGTTATTAGAGCCTGCTGATTTGGCACAGGATATTTGCCAGGCTGATACTGCGTAATATGGGTACCACCAGTTGGCGGGCCGAAGGGGAAGATACTGGGCTGCTGTGGACTGTAGTATCCCATAGGCAAGCCTCCTGGGTAACCTGCAGGTGGAGGGACAGCTGGTCCAGGCGGCCCTGGGTTCAAAACAAATAAAAGTGTTATATAGTCTTAACACTATGATATATTGTAAATTAACATGACTTTTTATATTAAGATGAAATGGATCATATAATACGCACTTGAAAATGACAAGTTTTTCCATTTTTTGAGTGTTTGCCATATACCAACAATGTATTAAGAAGATTTATTTACATTTTAATTCACTTAATCCTCTTAAATATTTTGAAATAATCATTCCCAGTTCAGAGGTACAAAATAAGGTCTAAAACATTAAGTAACATGTTAGCCTCTCAATGCATTAAGTTCTTTCTTTGGAGATAATATACTTACTTCATTATGTTGTAGTGAGATTAGTACAAGGCCTAGCATATAATTACTATTGTAAATTTTTGTTATCATATTTATTGTTATTATTTACTATCACAAAAGCAGTAATGTCTATTTTACATCAAAAAAGTGTTTTTAATGACTATTTTGAGCTGCCTTTGATTCAATCACTTTTATATGTCATCATCATCAAGTTCTTAGACGGGTCCTCAATCCTGACATCTCTTAGATTCAATTTCTTAAGCATGTTGTCTTAGTAGTTTGGACTGCTATAAAAAAAATACCACAGACCAAGTGGCTTAAAAAAAAGAAAAAAACCAAAAAGACCCACAATCACTTTCTTACAGTTCTGAGCAGTCCAAGATCAAATGCTAGTATGTTCGAACGGTGAGAATTCTCTTCCTGGTTTGAAGACAGCCATCTTTTGGCTGTATCCTCACACAATGGAGAGACAGATTATCTCTCTCATGTCTCTTCTTATAATGGTACTAATTCCATCATAAGGGGTCCATCTAATTACCCCTGAAAGGACCCACCTCCAAATACCAACACATTGAGGATTAGGGCTTCAATATATGAATTTCAGAGGATATAAACATTCATGGCACTTAACCGTGGTACTCAACCCTCCACTATTTCTCCCCACTCCACCTCCAGAGATCTTAAGAGTTTTGCTTTTGTCATCAGAAACCAATCAGGGTATCTGGATTTTTAAAAATAGACACAATATTTTATAATGTTTTAAGAATCAAACTCATAATAATGCATTTGCATACAACAATTAATTGTTGACTTTAGGATTTCTTTTTTTATCAAGGTCTCTTAAGATAAGCAGTGGTAACTTTGAATTTCACAATGATATTTTTGAAATTCAAGGAATTTCCAGCAGTAGATATGAGAATGCCTATGTTGCTGAGATATAGAGATGGACACTAGCTATCAAGAGTTTTATGAATAATTTAATATTTTCATTTTTATTTTCCTTTCCAGGTTTTTAAAATTCATTAATTAAAATGTGCAAACAACAGGGCCCTTGTCGTCTACCAAGAGATATGCAAATGACTCTAAATTATTCCTAAGGTTTTATAGCCCTAACTGAAATCCTGTCAGTGGAAGAGCCACAAGAAGCCCACAAGCACTTTTCCCTGAACTGCCAGCAAGGTTAGACTCTTATAAAGAAAAGTTGTCCTCCTCTAACAGAGATTTTAAGAAAGAATGTCCTGTGGAAAGTCTTGATGTTGAAAACAAAAGTAAGTTATGTAAGTCAAGACATTTCACATTAATTTATCAATATACAGTCGTTTTTTAGCATTCATGGGCGATTAGTCCCAGGACCTCCATGGATACCAAACTATGCCAGTGTTCACACCGCTTATATAAAAATGGTGTAGTATTTGCATATAAGCTATACACAGATTTCCAAGTACTTAAATCATCTCTAGTTTAATTATAATACCTAATACAATGAAAATTCTGTGTAAATAGTTGTCATATTGCTTTTTATATCCATTATTTTTATTATTGTTTTTAATTATTTTTACCTGAATATTTTCAATCCATGGTTAATTGAATCTATGGATGTGGAGCCCACAGATACAGAGGGACAACTATAGATCTACTTTAGTTAAAAGCAAATAAAACTTTACATTAGCAAAGAATCCTAGGTAAGACCGCACCTGCAGAATCTGCTGAAGCTTTGGTGGCTAGACATGAGAGGAGTTTGAAAAAAAATGGAACTAGATTTTCTAGACTTCAAAGGCAGATGTTTAAATTTTCTACTTTCAAATGTAGGCAAAAATAATTTGAAAACGTTTTTTTCTTAAATTGTGATTCAACATATCAAGTGCTTAAAAATAATCTAGAGTTCTTAATAAAATTGCAAATTCCTGAGCCCCATTCTAATCTATGGAATAAGAATCTATAAGGCAAAATATAGGAAGAAAAACATCTTATTTCACTGCTTCTTTTTAAAAATATACTATTCAGTAGTTTTTTAGTATATTCTCAAAGTTGCACAGCCATCACCACAATCTAAATCCAGAAGTTTCATTATACCACAAAAACACACATATCCATTAGCAGACATTCCTTCCTCCCCACAGTCCCTGGAAATCAGTGCCTAATCTAGATATTTAATATAAATGAAATAGCTATAAATGAAAGGTTAAATGAATAGTATTTAACCTTTATATATGGTTTCTTTCTCTTAACATGTTTTCAAGGATCCTGTATGTTATAGCACATATGTACTTCATTCCTTTTTATGGCTGAATAATATTCTATTGCATAGCTATATCACATTTTATCTATCTTTTAATCAGCTGGTAGATATTTGGGGTGTTTTCACCCTTGGCTATTATAAATAATATTGCTGTGGTCATCCATTTATGAGTTTTGGTGTGGGCATATATTTTCAATTCTTTATGTAGGAGTGAAATTAGCTGAGGTATTCAGTACCTCCATGTTTAACTTTTGGGGGAACTGCCAAATTGTTTTCCAGTGTGGCTTCACCATTTTATAATCCTACCTGCTGTGTGTATAAGAGTTCTACTTTCCTATCTCCTCCACCAATATTTGTTATTGTCTGTCTTTTATTTTAGTCATCTTAATGGGTCTGCGGTGGTACCTTACTGTGATTTTGACTTGCATTTTCCTGATGACTACTAATGTTGAGTATCTTTTCATATGCTTATTGGCCATTTGTATAGCCTCTTTGGAGAAATAGCTATATAAATCCTTTGCCCACTTTTAAACTGTATAATTTGTCTTTTTATTGTTACCTTGTAAATGTTTTTTTATGTATTCAAAATAAAGTCCCTTGCCAGATAAATTGTTTGCAAGTATTTTCTCTCATTTTGTAGGTTGTCTTTTCTTTTTCTTGATAGTGTCTTTTGACACACCAAAATTTTAAATCTTTATGTGTTCTAATTTATCTCATTTTTCCTTTGGTTGCTCATGCTTTATATATCATATCTAAGAAACTATTGCCTAATCCAAGGTCATGAATAATTATACCTATATATTCTAAAAGTCTTAGAGTTTTCACTTTTGCATGTAGGTCTTTGATCCATTTTGAGTTCATTTTTGAATCTAGTGTGTGACAGGTTACAAATTCATTCTTTTGTATGTTGACATTTATTCATATCAGCACATTTGTTGTAAAGACTATTCTTTCCACATTGAATTATTTTGTCACTCCTGTTGAAAATCAATTGGCTACAGGTGTTTTATTTCAGGACTCTGAATTTTATCACACTGGTCCACATGTCTAACCCATGCCAGTGCTCACTATATGGTATTGACTATTGTAGCTTTGCAGTAAATTTGGAAATTGGGATGTGAGTCCCAATTTGAACCTTGAATTTTTTTTTTTTTTTTTTTTTTTTTTTGAGACAGAGTCTCGCTTTGTTGCCCAGGCTAGAGTGAGTGCCGTGGCGTCAGCCTGGCTCACAGCAACCTCAAACTCCTGGGTTCGAGCGATCCTTCTGCCTCAGCCTCCCGGGTAGCTGGGACTACAGGCATGCGCCACCATGCCCGGCTAATTTTTTTATATATATATCAGTTGGCCAATTAATTTCTTTCTATTTATAGTAGAGACGGGGTCTCGCTCTTGCTCAGGCTGGTTTCGAACTCCTGACCTTGAGCAATCCGCCCGCCTCGGCCTCCCAAGAGCTAGGATTACAGGCGTGAGCCACAGCGCCCGGCCAACCTTGAAATTTTTTTTCAAGGTTGTTTGGGCTATTCTATGTTCTTTACATTTCCATATGTATTTGAGGGTCAGCTTATCAATTGCTTTATGTATATGTATATATAACCTACAAAAAATTGGTAAGCTGGAACTGATCAATGAATTTAGTAAAGTCTCAGGATACAAAATCAATGCACAGAAATCAGAGGCATTCATATACACCAACAATGATCTAATTGAGAACCAAATCAAAGACTCAATACCCTTCACAATAGCAACAAAGAAATTAAAGTACCTAGGAATATACTTAACCAAGGATGTAAAAGACCTCTACAGGGAGAACTATGAAACACTAAGGAAGGAAATAGCAGAGGATGTAAACAGATGGAAATCCATACCATGCTCGTGGATCGGCAGACTCAACATCATCAAAATGTCTATACTACCCAAACTGATCTACAGATTCAATGCAATACCTATTAAAATTCCATCAGCATTCTTCACAGATATAGAAAAAATAATTTTACGCTTCATATGGAACCAAAGAAGACCCCGAATATCAAAAGCAATTCTAGGCAACAAAAACAAAATGGGAGGCATTAATATTCCAGATATCAAACTATACTACAAAGCTGTAGCAATTAAATCAATATGGTATTGGCACAAAAATAGGAATATGGACCAGTGGAACAGATGTGAGACAAAACATACGCTGGGGAAAAGAATCCCTTTTCAATAAATGGTGCTGGGAAAACTGGATAGCCACCTGTAGAAGGCTAAAACAGGACCCACACCTTTCACCTCTCACAAAAATAAACTCACACTGGATAACAGACTTAAACCTAAGGTATGAAACTATTAGAATTCTAGAGGAAAAAGTTGGAAACACTCTCCTAGACATCGGCCTAGGCAAAGAGTTTATGAAGAAGTCCCCAAAGGCAATCACAGCAGCAACAAAAATAAATAAATGGGACATGATCAAACTACAAAGCTTCTGCACAGCCAAAGAAATAGTCATGAAAGTACACAGACAACCTACAGAATGGGAGAAAATGTTTGCATCCTATGCATCCGATAAGGGACTGATAACTAGAATATACTTAGAACTCACGAAAATCAGGAAGAAAAAATCAAATAACCCCATTAAAAAGTGGGCAAAGGACTTGAACAGAAACTTTTCTAAGGAAGACAGAAGAATGGCCAACAAACATATGAAAAAATGCTCAACATCTCTAATCATCAGGGAAATGCAAATCAAAACCACAATGAGATATCGCTTAACTCCAGTGAGAATGGCCTTTATCAAAAAGTCTCCAAACAATAAATGCTGGCGTGGATGCGGAGAGAGAGGAACACTCCTACACTGCTGGTGGGACTGCAAACTAGTTCAACCTCTGTGGAAAGCAATATGGAGATACCTTAAAGCGATACAAGTGAATCTACCATTTGATCCAGCAATCCCATTGCTGGGCATCTAGCCAAAAGATCCAATGACACTCTACAAAAAAGACACCTGCACTCGAATGTTTATAGCAGCACAATTCATAATTGCAAGGCTGTGGAAACAGCCCAAGTGCCCATCAATCCAAGAATGGATTAATAAACTGTGGTATATGTATACCATGGAGTACTATTCAGCTCTAAGAAACAATGGTGACATAGCACATCTTATATTTTCCTGGTTAGAGCTGGAAACCATACTATTAAGTGAAGTTTCCCAAGAATGGAAAAACAAGCACCACATATACTCACCAGCAAATTGGTATTAACTGAACAGCA
This sequence comes from Microcebus murinus, assembly GCF_040939455.1. Taxonomy (NCBI): domain Eukaryota; kingdom Metazoa; phylum Chordata; class Mammalia; order Primates; family Cheirogaleidae; genus Microcebus; species Microcebus murinus. The sequence goes on along the minus strand of NC_134104.1, from coordinate 111,512,215 downwards.
CCTAAGTGGTCACATAGGTACTACAGTAATAGGGTATTGGGCCGGTGGGAGGGGGAGGGGGGCGGGTATATACATATATAATGAGTGAGATGTGCACCATCTGGGGGATGGTCATGCTGGAGACTCAGACTTTTGGGGGGAGGGGGGGAATGGGCATTTATTGAAACCTTAAAATCTGTACCCCCATAATATGCTGAAATAAAAATAAAATAAAATAAAATAAAAATTGGTAAGAATTGACGTGACTCTGTAATCAATTTGAGGAGTATTGCCATTTAACAATATTTACTTTTCAAATCTGTGAAATACTTTTCCATTTATTTAAGTCTTAATTTCTTTCAACAATGTTTTTCAATATGCAAGTCTTATACTTCCATTATTAAATTTATTCCTGAGTATTTTATCATTTTTGTTGTCATGTATGTGGAATTGTGCCTTTGTTTTTTTTCAGATTGTTCATTGATAGTGTGTAGAAATACAATTGGATTTTTGTATATTGATCTTGTATACTACCACATCACTGAAGTCATTTATTGGTGCTTCATGTGTGTGTATATGTGTAAGTGTATTTCTTAGGATATATATATATATATATATATATATATATATATATATGATTCTGTCATCTGCATATAAAGATAGTTTTGCTTCTTCCTTTTAATCTGAATGTCTTTTATTAATAGTTCTTTTCCTTGAGTAATTACCCTGGCTAGAACTTCTAGTACAATACAGAACAGAAGTGACAAGAGAAGATATGCTGTCTTGTCCTTGATCTTAGAGGGAATGAATGCTTTCAATCTTTACTATTAAATATGTTATCTGTAGGTTTTTTATAGAACCATTTTATCAGATTGAGGAAGTTCTATTCCAACTCTAGTTTGTTAAGTGTTTTTATCATGAAAGATGTTGGGTTTTATCAAATGCTTTTTCTGTATCTATTGATGTGATCATGTGGTTTTTGTCCTATATTCTATTAATATGGTATACACACTGATTGATTTTGATATGATAAACCAATCTTTCATCCTTGGGGTAAATCCCACTTTGTCATGGTGTATAATCCTTTCTAATATTGCTGGATTTTGTTTGCTAATAGTCTGTTGAGCATAGATTCATTTATATTTATTAGAGATATTCATCTGTAGTTTTTTTGTGATTATCTTACTTTGAAATTTGGGTAATACTTGCCTCATAAAATAACCTGGGAAGAGTTTACTATTCTCAAGTTTTTGGAAGAGTTTGTAAAGAATTAGTATTTAAATATTCATGAAGCATTTGGTAGAATTCTTTAGTGAAGCCATCTGGGCCTGGGCTTTATTTGTAGGAATTTTTAAAATAATAATTCAATCTTTTTACTTATGATGTAAGTCTATTCAGGTTTTCTGTTTCTTCTTGAGTCAATTTTAATAGTTTGTGTCTTTCTAGGAATTTGTCCATTTCATCTAGGTTTCGTAATTTGTTGGCATAAAATTGATTACATTATTCCTTTAAGATACTTCTTCATTTCTATAAGGTTGATAGAAATGGACTTACATTCATTCCTGATTTTATTATTTGAGTCATTTTTCTTTTCTTGGTCAGTCTGACTTAAGTTTTCTTAATTTTGTTGATCTTTTCAAAGGACCAACTTTTGGTTTTGTTGATTTTGTCTATTGTTCTTTTTTTATCTATTTCATTTACTTCTGCTTTCATCTTTATTATTTCTAACTGTTTGCTTTAGTTTTCTTTCTTAAGGTTCAATGTTGGATAACTGATTGGAGATCTTTCTTATTTTTTAATGTAGGCATGTACAGCTATTAAGTTCCCTCTATGTACTGCTTTAGCTACATCTTATAAGTTTTGGTATATTGTGTTTTGTTTTCATTCATTTCAAAGCATTTTCTAATTTCCCTTATGATTTCTTTTTGCCTCTATACTCATTTAAAAATCTGTTGTTTAATTTCCTCATATTAGTAAATTTCCCAAATTTCTTTCTGTTATTATTGATTTCTAATTTTGTTCTATCATGGTAGGAGAATATACTCTTATGTGATTCCAATTTATTAAAATTTATTGAGGCTTGTTTTATGGACTAACAATAACTCTGGAGAATGTCCTAGGTGAGCTCAAGAAGATTGTATTGTGCCGTTATATGGCAGAGTGCTTTATTATGTCTAGTGTCTGAGGTAGAATGTCTATTATGTCTAGTTTGGTTTATAATGTTGTTCAAGCCTTCTATTTCCTTCCTGATCTTCTACTTGGTTGTGCTATCCATTATTTTAAGTGGAATATTGCAGTCTCCAACTATTATATGTTATATTATCTATTTCATCTTTAAGTTGTATCAGTTTGCTTCATATATTTTGGAGCTCTGTGTTTATGTGTATATATGTATATAATTGTTCCTTCTTCTTGATGCATTGACATTTTTGTTATTATAAAATTTCCTTTATCTCTGGTAACAATTTTTGTCTCACTATATTTTATCTGATGTTTGTATAGTTATTTCATTAATCCTTATTAACCACTAAGTTTGAGAAATACTGATCTCATACACAGTGTTTTACAAACTGATGATATAGTTGTGAGCTTTAAAATGAATTTAATAGTTCAAACTTTAATTTTTACAAATAAAATGACCTAGGCTGGGTGTAGTAACTCAAGCCTATAATCTTAGCATTTTGGGAGGCCGAGGCAGGAGGATCACTTGAGGCCAGGAGTTTGATACCAGCCTGAGTAACATAGTAAGACCCCATTTCTACAAAAAATACAAAAATTAGCCAAGTATAGTAGTATTATGTGCCTATAGTCTCAGCTACTCTAGAGGCTAGGATAGGAGGATCACTTGAGCCCAGGATTTTGAAGTTGCAATGAGCTATGATGATGCCACTACATTCTAGCCTGGACAACAAAGTGAAACCCTGTTTCAAAATAAACAAAAAAACAAACAAATAAAAATAAATACATGAAAATAAAATGAACTAGAGTAGAATAAAATAGAATGGAAATAACAAACTATATTGCTAGTATACTATATACTCACCATATTCAGTGTTGCTTGGTGAAACTTGTGTAAGTTATACATAAATATATACAAATGTATCTATATATGTATTGTTTGCACTGGGTTACAGTAGATTGCCATCAAAATGTTTAAAAGCCACTAATTTAAAGAACTTTTTATTTAACCAATGAAAATACAACAGATTCTTTTCTGGAATGGAAAAGACAGAAACAATGTTACAACATTATATTATATAATCACATAAGAACTTGTTTTCACAATGGTTGGAGATTTTTCCCTGCATATTTTCTCCTTTGGGGGGAAATAGTTTTATGTAAATATAGATTAAACTATAATTTCTTTATGAAAATTACTATTATATTTTTTCTTATAATGTGTATATATACATATATGTGTGTTCTATTGTATCTCTGCTCTTTTATTTATTTATTGGGTTGTCAGTCCAGATGATAGAGGACGGTGTCAAAGCTGAGATCCACCTTGTGTCCAGGTTTGAGTATGCTAAACGGAAAACTGTGATAGTAAAAGCCAAATTTGGGCTGTGTTGTTAAAGCTCTGCAATGGTGTTTCCCCTAAGTCACTGAGGTTTGGGGCACTGTGAGTTTATAGGACTAAGGAATCTAGCATCTTTTGTAATCGAAGAGCAATGCCAACAATTGTGTTGGGCAGGAAATGTTATCTCCTGAGAAATGTGAACAGTCTCATTGGAAGCTGTTCTTTGAAAAGGCCACTCTTGCAGAAGGAAAAAGATTTCAGGCAGTGGGGTAAGGTGGAGCCTATGCTCTCTCTCAGAGCCCCCAAACAACTGGGCCTTGGACATCATACAGATCTAGAATAAACTCCTATTGGATAAAGCTATATCAACTGCAAAGAAGAAAAAAAAGATAATAGCTTTTCCTGAAGTCTTATTTTATTTCGGGCATTGTTCTAAAAACTGTACAAGTATTAAATCTTGTAATCTTTATATCAACCCTATGTGGTAGGTATTATTATCCCTAATTAATTGAGGAGGAAACTGAGGCATAAGGAGGTTAAGTAACTTGCCAAGGGTCACTAGCTAATAGGTGTCAGAACCAGAATTAGAATTCAAGCATTCTGACTGCAAAAGCACCCTTAACAAAATTATGCCAATATCTCCCTAGATCAGAGGCAAGGAAGAGCAACACCCAAGAAGTGATTCTGTGGAGGGCCTTGGGCTTGTTGACTGGAAGAGCAACCCTAGCTAGCAGCTATTTTTAAGTCTTAAGTTATGCATCCTTCTACGGGACATCACAGGGGCAAAGCAGAGGCTTGGGGTTAACTAATGCTAAGAAAGCCAGTCACCACAAGGACGAGATGTTCCCTAGGACTCCCAGAAGTTCTATGAGATGAGAACAGTGCAAAGATAGCCCTTTCTGTATGGCAAATTGGACAGAGGCTCAGATTCTTGTGATATTGATATTAAAGGGAAGAGTGGTTTTTGAAGATGATGAAGTCTGGGACATTTTGCTCACTCATAAAAATCTCAGTCATAAAAGTCATGAATTATGAAACTAATTCTCCCAATACTATCTGAAAACAAGGTCATAAGGTACATCCAACATTCTTTTATCTAGAAAATATTCTCAACACTATTTCAAGGACCAGCTGGTGTGCTTGCTGCTAGAGACAGAAAGATACATAAACACATGTCTGTCTTTTAGGGCATCCAGATCTGTGGAGGACACACAGATTTATAAGAAAAAGTGGTTAACATGAAGTGAGTAATTGGTGTAATCATAGGTAGATGCAGAGTGTGTTGATGGCTTAGAGAGGAGGATCCTCTTACCTATGAAGAGAAGATTGATTATATGTGATAACACATTAGATCTAGCCATGACCTTTATGACAGGGAAAGTTTTATAAAGAGACACATATCAGAACAAGCAGGTGCATACATGAGGCTCAGTACTACAGGAATGAAGACTATGTGTAGAGATGTAGCAGACAAGAAGATGTAGCTGGAAAGAAAGGTAAGAAGGAGAGAAGATTATGAAAGATCTTGTATTCTATGCAAAGATATTTAAGTTTCTGCCAATAAAATGGAAAGTAGAGAGATTAGTTTTACATTAGAACGCTTTGTAAATGAGAAGGTTAGATTAATCAGAAGTGCTTGCAAGAGTCCAGATGAAAGGCTAAGAAGTTTCATTATAGTGAAAAAAAAAAAAGAAAGTGGAAAAATGACAATTGGCATTTAAGAGGCAGTATTGACTTTGTATTGGACTGGGTATGAGGAAAGATTCTCATGTTTCTGGTTTGGGCTCCTGTAGGCCTCTAGAGTAGGTAAAAAATAGAGGATGTGAGTTTATCAGCAACATGGCAGAGTTGTATTGATGATCACTGAGTTTGAGATCTAATGGTTACCTAGCAGAAGCAGTGTATAGGCAGTTGGAAACACAAGTTTTAGAGCGCAGTAGACTAATATGGACTAGGGATACGGGGTTCATAAGTGATTAAAGGCAAACAAAACCATTGGTGTTACCAAGATCACTTAGGAGAGCATGTAAAAGGAAGGGTGAAAGGAAGAGGTGAGAGAAGAGACAGGACAGGGAAGGACAGGGGAGTAAACCAAAGAACTCTGGGGAATAGCAGTGTTTAAGGATAGGGGACGCAGAGTTCTTGACAGAGATTGAGAGTAAGCAGAGACCAAAGGAAAAATAATGCTAACTAGAAACAATGTCAAATTAGAGCTAAGTGAGAAGGAAGTATAATGTCTTTAGAAAAAAATGAGAGAAAATATGTGTTTGAGTTTTGACATGAAGAATATAGTCTAATTCCTTTAAGAATTGTTTTAAGACTACCCAAATTGGAGTAGAAATCAGATATCTTTCCCCTCTTTTTGGCCATTATTAAAAACAACAATGCAACTAAAAGTCACATAAATTCTCTTAAGCATATTAATCAATACATCACTATAATGAGTTAATAATTTATAATGTAATTTGAATATAAAATTTGAAGATCAATAAGTTGTAAACAAAACTATGATTTAGATATGAGGGCTATTCAGCATAGAGTTAGTATTTCTAACAAAAATTATATAAAATTTTTGTGATTGAGTTTTGTTATAAGTATTTATTACCAAAATAAAGGAAAAATAATGATGAAATTGTGCATGGGAAACTGGCATATTATACTCCGTTCTGAGCTTTGCAATTGCCAGTAAAGGTTGTGATTGCTTCTTTGGAAAAACAAAACAAAACAAAAAACAACACACATTTAACTTTATGTGACTATAAGTATCTTGTACTCATTTAAATAAAGAACCGCTGTCATGGAGCATTATCTTACCAATACTGGTGTGAGAAACACTGCCTTATAGCATTTGAGTTTTCTTAGTTATTTTGAATATTATCATTCTTTTTTATTTCCAAAAAATCATGTCATTTTCTGTTTAAATGGACTATATATAACAAAGGTTACTATATTAACTATCCTTTTAAACAAGAATAGTGAAAAAAATATTTTTGGTAGGAACACATATACAGTACCAAAATACACATAAAAATTATGTAATTGAATTTAAATAAATTCATTAAGACAAATATTTCAACTACAGAGGTTCAAGTTTCTTAATGTGAATTACAGACACAATTTCTATCGGTCATCATAAGTATGTACACAGTCTAGCCACTAGGTGGCGATCACGGCGAATTTTTACTGTATTTTATAGTTGAAAATGCATTAGTTGTGTGTTCTGCATGATCATGTTTTCAGTTTATCTAGTCATTTAATTTGAAGGATGTCTCCTACTTCTTGTTAATTTTCTTTGTAAATATAGAGAAGAATAGATATAGATTTCCTACATAAGCAGAACATGATTTATAAACAATATTTGGTTCTTAGAAATGGTAGAGTTTCTGTTCTAGTGGAATCCAGGTTCTTGGATATGGAGTGACTGGTGAATATAAGATAGATGATGTACATCGTGGTGAAAGTCATTGAAGTGTAATGTGTAGACAAATTGTAAAGTGTAGAGAAATTGTCATATAAAGCATGATTATAATTTAGGATTGCCAATATACTGGATTTAGGAGAGGTTGAGGCATCTTAGCTGTATAACACACATACACATTAGGAAAAGGAGGACGGATGGTAAGGTCTGCTGTTTTAGCAACCTGAGATCCATGGATCATATGTCTAAAGTCAAAACATCTTTACTATCATCCTATAAATACAGGGGCTTCTTTGCCCTTTCAGAGCTTACCCAGTGGTTTCCACCTGTAGGTATACACTTAAATATATATTTAAAGAAATATTGTTCAACTATATCCGTTATTTCCTAAGTCATTAAAATATATTTGAATATATTACTGAATGAATATATTTCCTTGGTCAAAAGTAAATATATTTTTAATTTTTAAAATTCTACACAATGACACATTGTTTTCCCAAAAGGCCACTTTAAAAAACTCAAATTTACACTAGCCATGTATAAGTATTCATTTTCCTGAGTTATCATCAGTAGCGTATTCACTTATAAAAATATTTGCCAGAACAACAAGCTCCTAAATATCACTCAAGGCCATTCACTTCCACTTCTCTGTACTTCTCCTGCTATTCATTACACGTATACTTCACACCAGACCTTCATGATCATGTGCTTTTGGACATATAATTCTTCCTTCTATGCACAGTCACTTCCCTCTTTTCTTTGTGAAATTCTCATCATTACAGCAAAACTTGATTTCCTAAGTCAGGGCTTTCCTCAATTTCCTGACAAAGTCAATTCCCACTTTTCTTTGTGAAATTCTCATCAGGACAGCAAAACTTGATTTCCTAAGTCAGGGCTTTCCTCAATTTCCTGACAAAGTCAGCTACTGTTTTCTGTTTCCTTATAACATTCTCTTCATATGTCCATAATAGAATGGAGAGAGTATCATCAGTGTTTGTACAACTTCCTTCTGATAACCTGTAAATCCCATGAAGACAGGAATGTCTTCTAAGACATATAGTAACCTACCTGGCATCCTAATAGCATTAAAAATGTATGTATTGACTCAATTAATTAATCTAAAAAGCAATTTTAACTATTAGTATGGTTTGCTGGAGGAGGGAAGATTGTTTGTGAATATTTAACCTACCTGGTACAAAATGAGAATTGTATTCAGGAGGGGCATAAGGCCTTGGATCTGGCGATTTTATTTGAATTTCCATTTCACCTGCAGGCTGCTCAGGGGCTGTGGAGACTACACCTTGGGGGAAAAAGAGTGGACATGACTTACAAAGGAAATGATGATATGATAACAAAATTTGTTGGTATGCATCAAGCAATATAATAAATATGAAAACCTTCATATTTTTATAAAAACAATTAGTCCCGTATTAGTAGTCATCAACCTGTCAATGCATTTTGTAAATTTTCAAACTGCACATAGATTAAAACTAAAACTAAGCAATTATGTTGTGCTTGTGACCAAAGCAAAGAGTTTTCATACTAGTGGTTCAGCGGACCTGAAGCTGACTCCTACCTACATAGTAAATTCCTTGCACAATCTCAAAAATTTTTTTCCTATTTATAATATGAGAAAACAGGCATATATAAATAGAGTGAATTTGATTTTTCCCCTAATACTTTTTGGAAAGTGATATCTAAATAAATCAAAACATAACACCTTAAACACTTAACGGGGTAGAAAGCAGTGGTGCTATACTCAATTCAATTAGAGGTAGTTTAGACTATATCTCCAGTGAACTACATTTTAACTGAATTCTTTCTACAGCCAACCTGGGTCACAGTAATTGCTGCAAAGCAGATACTGGAGTCATTTTCATGATGTTACACCTTGTCCTCTTGTTGAGATTAGAGAAATTTCTCTCTGGACTCACTATAGAAAAAAATTCTCAATTTCCTAAATAACCAGTTGACTTTTATCTCATAGAAAACACAAATCCCCTAAAATGTGAGGGTGTTTTTCTGTTTATATCAATCTCTAGAAAATTCGGGGCCTACTTTCAGCCCTCCTCTACCAAGGAAGGATGTCACCACAGGCTGTCACCATTACTTGCTACCACCTCTCTTTGCAGACTTGCTTTGCTACCCTTGCTTTTCCTTTACCTAATTTCCTCCATGAACTTTAAAGATCATTTGGTACATCTATGCTAATATAAGTCCTTTTTTAATCCTTTTCAGACAAAGATAGATAGTTTATATGTATAGATATATGTATACATATTTATATATTTATATTCTCCAAATGCTAAATAATTAAAAACTCCAAAATGAAATAAAGACCCCCTTTAAGTAAAAGAGTCAAATAATTCACATTTAAAAATAAAGCACATTCAAATTTATTCATAAAAACTTACCTGACATTTTGAAGAATTCTAATTAATCCTGAAAAATAAAACATTTTAATGCCTTAAAAATATATACATACCATACAGTTAGTATTATTATTCAGTGATAACAAGTTCTGTTATTCTTTTAGTCTCCAGCTACCTTTCATTCATTCATTCATCAATGCAACAAATACTTATTGAGTATCTATTATATACCAGACACTATTATAGATATTGAGTTATTATAGATATTGAGTAGCAATAAATCAGAAACTCCATTACCCACTCTACTGCAGCTCATATTCTTGTGGGGTAACATTAAAAAAAAACTCAACAAACATTTTAGTTTAAGTTTAGAAAGTACAGTACTGAAGGAAACAAAGGTTTAAGAAAAACATGAATGGGAAGTTCTAGGAGAGTCAGACCTTAGAACTATTTGCACTATGAAAAGGAAACTTCACACTACAATTGTGGGCAGAGTTCCAGAAACACAGGAAAGTAAGTGCAAAGGCTCAGAGATGGCAATGAGCTTGGGATATTCAAGGGAGAAAAGAGAAAGAGGTCAGATGAGGCTGGGCCCCAGGGAATGAAGAGAACCAGAGGAAGAGATGAAGACCAATACCTGATTACATCTGAAGGCCATGGCAAGATGTCTGGCATGTTTTATAATTCCAGGGGGAAGTCTGGAGGATTGTAGTCAGAGGAGTGATCAGATCTGATTTATACCATATAGTGGGAGTGGGAGGGTCGAAAGAGGGAGCAGAGGGTTAGAAGTGCTCAGAGGCATGACAGGGTTTCTAAGCAGAATCTACAGGAGTTGCTGATGGATTAAAGAAAAGAGGGGATTTAAGGATGGGTCTCAGTTTTAGTCCAGGGTAACTGAGTTAATGGTGATGACGTTAACTGAACTAGAGAGGAGGATGGTAGGGAAATGTTGGGGACTGAGGAAGATAAGAATAAAAACTTTAAACTGGGGCATGTTATGTTTGAGGCCAAAAGAAGACAAATTAAACATGTAAATAAAAGTATGTATATTTTAATGTTGTGGAAATAATTCAGAGAAGAAAACTAGAAGTTGAGATTAGATTTGAAACAAGAAGTGGGGATGGAGTTAAAATAGTCTAGATTCAATCAGCCAAAAAACAACAAAAAAAGCCTATTATCAGAGAAAGGAATTTCAGTATATCTGAATTTCCAACTTCTGGATAATGACAAATAGCAAAGAGAAGAATATCAACAAAGATTATAATTTACTGACTGCTTATCAAGTGTTAGGCAAAAGGCCCAACACTTTTCACAAATTATTGCTGATTATAACAACACCCTCTAATATATAAAGGACCAACCCTGCTGAAGTCACTGGACAGAAAAACCAAGTCATTGGAGGACACATATAGTATTCTTCCACTTCAGAATGTTCAATAGCAGGAAATCTAAACAAAACACTTTATCTGATAAATATATGGAGAAAAACATTAAGGAAATGCTAGGGAATTAATAATGAAAAATTCAGGAAAATGGTTCCATGTGAGGGAGGAGAGGCAAGTGTTCAGCAGTAGTCTACAAGGAGCTTTAAGGTCCTGCCAGTCTTCTGGTTCCATCAGGGTGAAGAGAACAGAGGTCATTAGTTTTAAAGGGTACATATATATTTAAATATTAATATTCATGTGTATGACATTTCACAATAAACAAGAACCATCTGACAGTTCTATCTTAAGGTTAACCTTCTTCTAACTAAAGGCTTATTCCTTTCTATGGTATCTGGGGATTGCACACTTGCCAAGAACCACAATGGAAACTAATTAGAACAGATTATTAAGTGCCTTATGTTAAAGGGAACAAATTATCTATCCTTCTATCCGTCCATCATCTATCCAGCTATCTATAGTGGCAAACTGTTTAGTATAGTGCAAAAGTGGCAAATTTTAACAATTGCTGCATGTAGGTGAAGAAACAGACTTGAATATTATTTTCAAAAATTTTATTTTCAAAATAAAACTTGAAAAGAAAGTATAGAATGATAAACCCCAAACCTGAAGTAGTACCTCTGGGGTCCAGGCCTGGAAACCTTTACTTTTAACACAGTCCTAGGTGATCCTTATGATCAAGCATGTTTGAGACTAATATAATGAGTGCAAATATAATGAATGTAAAGAAAAATAATGGTTCTCAACCCTGCCAGGCAGAAATTAAGAATTCAAATCTGATTCTAGTGACTGATAACAACTTGAAAAAATAAACAGTTCAGCAAAATTTTAGAAAGTGTATCAGTGACTTTAAATAAAGGAAAATATACCTGCATATTGCCTCACAAGTTTCAGGTGCTCAAAGAGTCCGTATCTTCCCTGTCCTTTAAGCCACCAGGCTTTTTTTCTCACCACCCTCTATTCTCTTCCTTTTCTTATAAAATTTTACACTATAGTTTTAGCCAAAATGTTATGTAAAACAGGAGAATTTCCAGTTGGTACAAGCAAGAATGTTGTTAACTCAATTCTCCCTTAACCTTTAGTCAATCATTTCAGATTTCCCTATCAGCACCAGCAAAAGTGCCATACGCGGAAGAGACTGACTTGGCTTTATATCAGACGGAAACCAGATTAGAAAACTGAGCTGTGTCTCCGTAACAGGTTAGTATTACAAAGTGCAGAGAACTCTGAATTGTGTGGGCCTTGGCATTTTCAGGGCTTAGGATGCATGCAGGGGAATGAATCTAAGCTGACTGCAAGATGATAAAGAGGGAAGGGAGACATAGGCTGGACAGGATGAGGTTGGTGAGGCCGGGGTTTGCTTCCTTATAAGGCAGCTTAGATATCTTAAATGACATCCTACAGCAAGAGAGCATTTACATGGATATCACTTGGTGCACCCAACACTGCAGCTGTGTTATATGTTTGCTCTTCAATTTCACCTCTGTAAACAGTGACACACTCACAGAGCTCAATAAAAGCACAGGTTCTTAAACCCACACCAAGGATATTTGAAACTTCAATCACTGAAACACAGTAAGATGGTCAGCTCTGTACAGTCGGGTATTTACTAGAATCTTCCCTGACTTCTGCACAAGGAAGCCTTTGGGCAGTTGAGAATCTCTAGGCACAAGGCTTGGGAACCTACACATGCATTCCAAAACCCTGGGTATTACCTGTTTCTACTGCCTCCAGCCCTGAAAAGAGGCAAAAGAAAGCAGATCACTGAACAATTCCTTCTGCTTCTTGGCAGAGATAGGAAAAATGGCCTGATCCTGCAAAGTCCTATTCTAGATACCACAATCCCCCATTTGGGTTTAATATGTTACTGTTAGGACATTATATCCTTTGTACATCTTAATCCTACCTTAAGGATACCTGGAGGAGGGCAAAAGATTTGATGGCTATTAAATGGTGTACACCAGCACGCATCAGACAGTATGGACAGTGATCCAGAGTGTGAGTTCAAATCCCAAGTCTATCCCTACTAGCTATGTGACCTTGGGTGACTAGTCTGTTCTTAGTTTATCCTTTGTATCATGGGCATGGTGACAGTTGGATCAATCTCACAGAACTATTGTGAAGACTAAAACAATTACATTTGTATAGCACTTAAAGCAGCACCTGGCATAGCTGCTGGATAGCAATTCCTCAATAAATTAGAGTCCTTACTATTTTTTCACTAGTAAAACATACCAAATCAGAGAGAGACCAAGAATAAATGTCTGTATTCAAACGTACTATTAAGAAAAAGCCGTTTGCCTTTCAGCCATGCAACATCTATTACTCATGTGTAGATTCTACACTGGGTTCTAGCTGACACCACTAACTCCCACCTTCTACCTCCAGCGAGTAAGATTTTAAATACAATTTCATGAGAACTATTTGTAATGAGTTTCAAAGTGGAAGGAAGTGTAGAAAGAAAATGGAGACATTGCTGAAGGGCTTTTTACTATTTCTAGCTAAATGAAAGCCAAATGAGTTAGAGTATAGCTTAAGTGGCTGCAGGATTTGCTTTCAGTTCAGGATAATGATATTAATTATATTATTCAGATGAATGGATTAATGTAGTAATGAGATTTAAAAAGAACAGACAATTAAAATTATATTAAAGACATATTCCAAAAGTTAAAAGAATATAATGGGCATTATATCTTCAACATATAAATGTTGAGGTCTTTTTTATAATCCTGTGCCACGAAAAATTAAATATTTAAGTCTGTATTAGTATAATACTTCCAAGTATAAGATGCAAGTAAGAGAATATGGATGATTAGAAGTAATACTACATTGCATTTATTTGAAAGCCTTTATAAAACTCTTAATAAATAGAAATGTTAGTATTTTTCAAATGTTAAACTTTTATAAACCTCATATTTCACAATAAGCATCCAGGCTGGGTGAATGTTAATTAATGTGCTAGTAGTTCTAAGTATGTACACATGTCATGAAAAAGAGATTATCTACTAGCCTTTGCTAAGTATCTAATGTATTATTTTGTTCTTTCTTCAGAAAATGTGATGGCTATTCAATTTTAGTTGTTATATGTAACTTAGAGTTGTAAACAAAGAATTTGTCTGGTCTTTGTCCTGCATTCTGGAGAGATAACTTCTAAACCCTTAGAATTTGCAAGTGACAGAAATGTTTTTGTTATACTTGTTGGGCCCTTGGACCACATCTGAGTTCTTGCTAAGGAGATGACTTAGGGTAGGGGCTGGTCATGTCAGAAAAACCAACCATGTGATTAAAGGGTGGAAGCTTTGAGTCATTTGATATTTGCCTGACCTCCAGGGTGGTGGGGACTGGAGAGTGACTTCAACCATATAGCCATGTAATGAAACCTAAATAAAAACCAGCTCCAGTGAGCTTCCTGGTTGGTAAATGCATCAGTGTGCTGGGAGTGTGATGCATCTAGTTGGCTCGTCCTGATTTTTATCCTTTATAATAAAACTTAAATCAAAAATAGAGCACTTTCCTGAGTTCTGTGAATCATGCCAGCAAATTATCAAACCTGAGGGGGTGATGGGAACACCTGAATATGTAGTTAGTTGGTCAGAAGTTTGGGAGGCCTAGAGACGCCCGAACTTATGGTTGATGTCTAAAGTGAGGGAAGTTTTGTTAGAAATTGTGCCCTTAAGCCTGTGCAAACTCTGGGGTGTTAATGTCAGAATTAGATTGCTTAAAAAATTGCTAAATTGTTACACAATATTACCCACACATACATATAATGTTGTTCAAGTCTTCTATTTCCTTTTTCATCTTCTGCTTAGTTGTTCTACCCATTATTTTAAGTAGGGTATGACTATAGTCTCCAACTATTATTTGTGGTATTATCTGTTTCACCCTTAAGTTGTATCAGTTTTGCTTCATATATTTTGGAGCTCTGTTTTTATATGTATACATGTATATAATTATTCTGTCTTCCTGATAGATTGACATTTTTATTATTATAAATGTCTTTCTTTATCTCTAGTAACAATTTTAGTCTGAAACTATTTTTTGTCTATATTGTTTAATTATTTCATTAATCCTTATCAATCACTAAATTTGAGACATACTGTTCTGATGCACAGTGTTTTACGAACTGATGATACATTTGTAGGCTTTAAAATCAACGATTCAAACTTTAATTTTTAAAAATAAAATGAAGTAGGCTGGTTGTAGTGACTCAAGCCTATAATCTTAGCACTTCGGGAGCCCAAGGTAGGAGGAACACTTGAGACCAGGAGTTTGAGGACCAGCCTGAGAAACATAGCAAGCCTGTCTCTATGGGAAATAAAATAAATTAGCCAGGCACAGTATCGCATGCCTATAGTCTCAGCTATTGTGGAGGCTGAGGTAGGAGGAGCACTTGATTCAAGAAGTTTAAGGTTCCAATGAGCTATAATGTTGCCACTACACTCTAGCCTGGGAGACAGGATGAAACCTGTCTATGAATAAATAAATTGAACTAGAATAAAATAGAATGGAGATAACAAACTGTATTGCTAGTATACTATATACTCACTGTATTCAGTATTACTTGGTGAAAATTGTATACATTACATTTAAATATATACAAATGTATCTATATATGTATTGTTTACCATGGATTAAAGTAGATTGCCATCAATAATGTTAAAAGTCAGTAATTTTAAGGAACTTTTTATTTAATCAATAAAAAGACAACAAAGATTCTTTTCTGGAATGGAAAAGATGGAAATAATGTTATATAGCATTGCAAATGTAATTACATACGAGCTTGTTTTCACCGAGGTTGGAGATTTTTCTCCGCAGATTTCTTCTGCGGGGGAGAAATAATATTATGTAAGGTTAGGTTAAACTATTCAATATAATTTCATTCTGAAAATTACTGTTTTTTCTTATAATGTGTGTATGTGAATATACGTGTTTTCTTGTATATCTGCTCAAAACGACGCATACTACTTTTACACTGAAAACCATAAAATAATCTCATAAAAGAATTAAAGAATAAAACCATAAAAGAATTAAAGAAGATTTAAGTAAAAAGGAAGCCAAGCTCATCTTAAAATGGTTACAACAGCAATACTCCCCAAATTTATCTACAGATTGAGCATAATCTCTATCAAATTACAAGTTCCCTTTTTCTAGAAACTGAAAAACCAAACATAAAATTTATATAAAGATGATAGTGACCCATAATATCCATAACAATCTTGGAAGCAAAAACAAAAGATTGAAAACTCACACTTCCTAATTCCAAAACTTACTACAAAACTACATTAATCAAAACAGTGATATACTGTTTTGAAAAGACATACAGATCAAAGGAATTTATAGAATTTAGTATTCAGAAATAAATACTATCATTTATAGATAATTTATTTTTGAGAAGTGTACCAAGATCATTCAATGATGAAGGAACAGTCTTTTCAACAAATAGTGCTGAGACTACTGTATATTCATATACAAAAGAACAGATTTGGACTCCTGCAACACCCCTTACAAATAATTGACTCAAGATGGATCATCAACTTAAATGTAAAAGATAAAACTAAGAAATTTTAGAAGATAACATAGAAGTAAATCTTCATGACCTTGGGTTAGGCAATGGTCTCATCGATGTGGCAGCAACAGAAGAAGTGACCAAAAAATTAGATAAATTTGACTTTATCAAAATTAAAAAGATCTGTGTTTCAAAGGTCACTCACCATCAGGGAAATGAGAAGACAGCCCACAGAAAGGGATAAATTATTTTCAAACCATATATCTGAAGGACTTTCATCCATAATATATAAAGAATACTTTTAAGTCAATATTAAAGACAACCCAATTGAAAAATGGCCAAAGGATTTGCACATTTCTACAAAGGATATTATATGAATATATGAATGGCCAAGAAGCACATAAACCTATTCTCAATAAAGAAATGCAGATCAAAACTACAATTAGATACTTTTCACACCTACTAGGATGGCTATAATAAAAAAAAAAAGACAGACAATAACAAATTTTAGCAAAGATATGGAGATATTGAAACCCTCACATACTGCTGGTGGGAATACAAAATGTTATGGCTGCTTTGGAAGACAGTCTGGTAGGTCCTCAAAAGGTTAAATATAGAGTTTAATTATGGTTAATATGGTTAACCATATGATCTAGCAATTCTATTTCTAGGTATAAACCCCAGAAAAATAGAAAACAATGCTTCCATAAAAACATGTTCAAAACAGCATACTAATAAGAGCCAAAAAGTGGAAACAACCCAAATGTCCATTAATTGAGGAGCAGATAAATTTTAAAACGTGACACATCCCTACAATGAAATATGATTCAGTTATACAAAGTAATTTATTAATAGTATTGATACATGCTGTATCCTGCATGAACCTTGAAACCTTACACTAATTGAAAGAAGTCAGTCACAAAAAAGAATCCATGGGGTGTATGATTCCATTTAAATGAACTATCCATAATAGGTGTATTTATAAGGCAATGTAGATTTGTGGTTACAAGGAGATGAGGAATGACTATTATTGGGCACGGGTTGCTTCTTGGAATTATTTAAATGTTCTAATAATAGATTTTGGTGACAGCTGTACAACTCTATACATACACTAAAGATCAATGAACTCTATACTTTAGGTGGGTGAATTTTATGGTATGTGAATTGTATCTCAGTAAGGTTTAAAAGAGAAAACAACGCTAAAGTGGTTATATTAATAGAGCAAAGAAAATCACTAGAGATAAGAAAGGATATCCCATAAAAGTACAAGAAACAATTTACCAACAAGACATAGCAATCCTAAATGTGATTGCTCCTCACAATGGAGCTTCAAAATAAACAAAACAAAAACTGACAGAATTGAAATAAGAAATAGACAAGTCTACAATTATCACTGGTAACTCTGACACTTGCTCTCTTGGCATCTACAGAACCAGTAGAGGGAAAACTAGCAATGATAACAGAAGAACTAGGAAGCATCATCAGCCAACATTGACATTTGTAGAACATGCAACCCAACAACATCAAAGTAACCATTCTTTCAACATACAGAACCTTCACCCAAACAGACCACATTCTGG
Organism: Microcebus murinus; assembly: GCF_040939455.1. NCBI lineage: Eukaryota > Metazoa > Chordata > Mammalia > Primates > Cheirogaleidae > Microcebus > Microcebus murinus. The sequence goes on along the minus strand of NC_134104.1, from coordinate 111,494,398 downwards.
GTCATAAAACAAACCTTAGAATATTACAAAGGACAAAGTCATACAAAGTTTGTTCTCTGTAATGTAATAAGCTAGGAATTATTAACTGAAAGATAACAGGAAATTCTTCAACTACTTAAAAATGAAACAACATATTTATACATAATATAAATAATAATCTCTTAAATTAAATTAAATTTGGCCTAAAGGTGCCTCTGTAAGTAGGAAACTATAACCTAACTTAGTATGTAAACAAGCTGCAATCTAACTTAAGGATATGTTCTTTTTTTTTTTTTTATTTCAGCATATTAAGGGGGTGCAAAAGTTTAGGTTACATATATTGCCCTTGCCGCCCCCCCCCCCCCCGCTGAGTTAGAGCTTCAAGCGTGACCATCCCTCAGATGGCGTGCATCGCACTCATTATCTTATTATGTATGTATATACCCATCCCCTCCTCCCATGAGATATTACCTATCTCCAGTGAGAATGGCCTTTATCAAAAAGTCCCAAAACAATAAATGTTGGTGTGGTTGCGAAGAGATAGGAACACTCATACACTGCTGGTGGGACTGCAAACTAGTGCAACCTCTGTGGAAAGCAATATGGAGATACCTTAAAGCAATACAAGCAGATCTACCATTTGATCTAGCAATCCCATTACTGGGCATCTACCCCAAAGAACAAAAGACACTCTATAAAAAAGACATCTGCACTTGAATGTTTATAGCAGCACAATTCACAATTGCAAAGTTGTGGAAACAACCCAAGTGCCCATCAATATATGAGTGGATTAATAAAATGTGGTATATGTATAACATAGAGTACTATTCAGCTATAGGAAACAATGGTGATATAGTACCTCTTGTATTTTTCTGGATAGAGCTGGAGCCCATTCTATTAAGTGAAGTATCCCAAGAATGGAAAAACAAGCACCACATGCACTCACCAGCAAAAGAATATGTTCTTGCAACAAATGCTGAGTCTCAGCCATCACACCTGGGGAGCTTCACCCAATCACAGGCTGCCAACTGATCAGACCATGTTCATGTAAGGCAAATGCCTCTTCATATCATGCCCAAATAAGGAAATGCCAAGCTGTGACCAATCAAACTATTTCTGTATGTCACTTTTCTTTTTTTGTCTGTAAATACTGCCTGCACACGTTGCCAGGTGGAGCTCTCTGAAACTCCTGGTTATGAGTGCGATTCATGAATTGCTCTTTGCTCAAATAAAGTGCTAAATTTAATTTTTCTAAAGTTTTTTTTTTAACAATTTGGCATGAGAAGTGAGATACAAAGTAGACTTCCAGTGATCCTGCAGAGTACCAAGAGACAAGTGGAAATTACCTACTGTGCCCACTGCTCCCATGGCTCTTTCACAGCACCTGGGGTAAAGGGTGAGTCCTTTTGTGGATTTGAGATCCATGAACTTGTGGTTTGAACTCTCAGCTCCAGCATTTTGGGTTCACATTGGATTCTGAAGTCATGAGAGAAACAGGACTGGGTACTCGAGGGAGGCCTCAGGTATCTGACTGGATCAGACAAAAATTAGGCTGGGTTCAGTAAGTAGGTATCGTTAATAAAAGACAGGGAATTCAGTGTTCATCTGGAGCCAGAGAGGCTAGATGTCCTCCAGCTGGAACTCCAGCTAATTTTATGCATAAGAACTAAGGATCAAAAACCTGTGGTTTTCTAGACAAATAGATAAGCCTTACCAATGGTAACTTAGAGCTGCCACAGTGGGGAAATTACTTACAAAGTGCAAACAGGTGCATGTCTTTACAGTTACAACATCTACAGGTACCAAGAGGAACTCCTTATACATATTATAAGCCAAAACCAAGGGGTCCCACACTAAAGAACACTATACTCTAAAATGTCTGCCTCTATTGTAATCAAGCAACTGGAAAATGTCCACTTTTACATCACCCAACTAATGGACCCACTCCCCTTGGTCTGAACTGTCTCCCCACTAGAGCAAGCTCCCAAAGGCTTTACTCCCAGAATAATCAACCAACCTCTCAGAGAGGAAAAAAAATATTTCTGTGATGGGTAGTTCAAATGAAATCCAAAAAGTTCCTAATTGACAATTGAACCATTTTCAGGAAAAACATTTTTAAGAATCAGTCCTTTCTGTTTTCTCTATTCAATCCTGCTTCTCCTGTGGGAACTTCTCAGTCTACTGAAGCCCCTCTTCACAAACCCCTCCTCTGCCACTGTCTGCCCACTTTTTTCTTATTGTCATGATCTTGGCTATGCCCCAAAACTTTCTTAGAAAAAAAAAACCCGATTGGTCTGTCATTTAATCTTCAAAACAAGTAAACAAAACTGAGAAGGTCGTCTATAAGGCAAGATTAAAATAGCCATGCTGAGCCCTGGCATATAAAATGCTTATACAGATTGAGCATCTAAAATGGGAAATGTGATATGCTCCAAAATCCAGAACTTTTTCAGCACCAGCGTGCTGCCACAAATGAATGATGAAGATAACATTGTTAACATCGTAGAAAAAGTGCCTATAGATGACGTGATAAAAATGTGTGATTAGTTTATTGAAGGACTAGAACAGCAAGCATTGATAATAGAACCAGAAATCATGTTATCTTATAAAATCAGAGACTTTTAAAAGACAAAATCCATTGTTAATGATGAAGATGACTCTGAAGGAAACTTTGTGAAAAGCTATCTGGCACAAATTCGCCTCATCCCTAGAGGACCCATTTCCTGATCCTTCAACTGCTTCTGATGGTTCTCCTCACTTACAGAAAATACAGTGAACAGCAACATTTTAATCAAAACACAGTATTGTAGGTGGAGAATGAAAGCTGCAGTAAACTGTCCAGAAAATCTAAGATCATTGATGAAAGCAGCTGTGCTACACAGATTTTTAGTGTAGACAAAATAGCCTTATATTGAAAGAAGATAATGTCTAGGACTTTCACAACTAGAGAGGAAAAGTTGATACCTGGCTTCGAAGGACAGGCTCTCTTGTTGGTGGCTGATGTAGCTGGTAATTTAAGTTGAAGCCAATGCGTATTTGCCAATACGAAAATCCTAGGACCCTTCAGAATTATGCTACATCTACTCTGCTTGTGCTCTCTCTATAAATGGAACAAGAAAGGATGGATGAGAGCACATATTTTTAAAGCATGGTTTACTGAATATCTTAAACCCACTGTTAAGATCTACTGCTCAGGAAAAGATCCCTTGCAAAATATTAATGCTCACTGACAATGTGCCTGGCCACCCAAGGGCTCTGATGGAAATGTACAAGAAGATTAATGTTGTTTTCATGCCTGCTAACCCAAGATTTGTTCTGCAGCCCATGGGTCAAGGCAGTAGTTTTGACTTTCAAGTCTTCTTTCTTAAATGAAATACATTTTGAAAGGCTATAGTTGCCAAAGAATGTGAGTGATTCTTCTGATAAATCTGGAAAACCTTCTAGAAAGGATTGAAAACCTTCTAGAAAGGATTGACCATTGTAGATGCCATTAAGAACATTCATGATTTATAGCAGGAAGTCAAAATATCAACATTAATTGGAGTTTGAGAGAAGTTCATTTGAAAGGGTTCAACACTACAGTGGTTGAAGTAATTGCAGATGTGATAGAAACAGCAAGAGAACTAGAACTACAAGAGGTGCCTGAAGATTGGTCTGAATTGCTGCAATCTCATGATAAAGTTGAAACAGATAGGAGTTGCTTCTTATGGATGAGCAAAGTAGAAGTCATTTCTCAGGTGATTTTAACATGTCCTTTGCCCTCCCCAAAACACACACAAATTCAATTGCAGATCTATGACATTTTCCCTTATTCAAATAAAAATCCACTTCCTATAAGAAACTTAACCAACTCAATTAAATCTTCAATTTACCAATATAATACTTATCTAAATTTCTTCTCAATTCTCATTTATACAATCAAGTAAATTTCCTCAACACCAAATTCAAAAAAAATCCAAGATATGTGGTATAAGATTTTGTTTTAAACAATATATTCTCATTCCCATAGCAAGAATATAGAATTGAAACTGCAGTAAGTGTACACTACATTGATATCTAGCACAATGATTCACATTACGATAAACTCATATTCCTTTAAAAATATGGCCACAAATAGTTTTCTAAAAATCATAAAATGTGTATATTGAAGTGTTAAACATATAGTCTGGATAATTATAATAATAGTTATATTTTTTTAAAGTATGAAAAACTTGAAGAAAATATGCTCAAATATAAACAATATTTCCTCTTTAAATTTTCTGCAATATATGTATAATAGATTTTATAATTTGAATCTTTTAACAAATAAAAAAACAAAATTGACACTTTACTCTCTTGCAGTGAATCCATAATTAAAAGGACTTACATGTTCATCAAAGATGAACGGTTTATGCACACCCTTCCAAGTACAATTCTCTTTACAGATTTTAATTCAACTTTCTTGGCTCTTGTGGTATATCCTATTGATTAGTTTTATGGGTTTCTTGATTACCCAAGAAGTGGATAATTGAGTGGGCTCAATATAAGTGGACTAAAGTTCAATGACTGTGAAGGATGCGGTCATTTGTGTCCACACCTTGGCAACTTAATAGGTTGCTGTTCCATGGGTTGAAATTAGAGGAACTAATTCTAGACTTGCACTAAGAAGATAAACCTAGGCCCAATGTGATAAAATATGCGATAAAATATGTAGTAGAAATGTTCCATAGATACACAGAATCTTCATTAGAACTATGTGTAACATATATTTAATTATATCTTTCCATAAAGTAATTTCTACAAAAAAATTAAGTGATTAATTTTCAACAAATGAAAATGTTGAAAAAATCTATAAATATTATAGTGTTGTTTTTATAACCTATATAAATATATTTATTTTATTCACACCATGACTCCTTCAAAAGAAAAGGTGTATCGTAGAATATTTCCTTCTTTTTAGCAAATGTTTAAGACCCTGGAGGTTGGTCATTTGGCTTTAATTTAAAATAAAAGATGAGATTAAATGGAAGCAAATCAATAGCCACGGTTCATAGATAACTTTTATTAAACATATTATAGGTCAATATGTTTAAATATCAGGTCTCTCCTTTTTAGCTTTCAAGAGGGAAATGTTTTAGTTATTTGGAGAACAAAAAATATAGGAAGAATAATATTCTCATGATGTTTATATAATACATTTAGGAAAATATTACTATGCCAACTATAATATTTGGAGGATTACCAGTAATGCCTTATTGTGCTGTTTCCTGGCTAGTCTTTTAGTATTAAAAATTGTAGCAAAACTGGATGTCATGTGGATTATAAGTCATTTTGATAAGAGACTTTACATTTATAAATACATTTACATTTTAAATGTTATCTACAAGCACACAATAATTCAAGGAATCAAGAAGTACAAAAATGCATATAATAAAAAGGATTCCATCTACTCCAATCTCCATTTCCTATCTCAAAAGGCAACCACAGGTATTCTATTTTTTTGTCTTCCAAGAGATTTCCTATGCATGTACAAACTAACATATATACCTTTTAATATAAGTGGCAGTCTTCTATATACTTTCCTGTGTCTTGTTTTTTCGTTTCTTAAAATGTTGTGCTGTTGATTATGTTTCAGTTCGTACAACCTTATTCTTTTTAATGGCTGCACCATTATGTATTTAACTATTTAACTATAAAAATTTAAATTGTTTTTAAAGTTATGCTATTACAAACCATGCTGAAATAAACTTACATTTTGTTGTTTGTGCACCTGTGTATTAAATTCCTGAAAGCAAAACTGGTGGACCAAAGTTTTGTACATTTTTTAAAGATACTGTCAAATTGTACTAAAAGAATTTGAATCAATTCCTACATTACAGAAAAACATTAGATTTATAATACGGTGTTTCATCAAAATTTTTGTCTTTGCCAATCTGATAGGTAAAATTTTTTTAGGTTTTTTTTTTATATATCTTAAGATAACACAGAGGTTGATGAACTTTTATCATATACTTGAAAGTCATTTGTATCTCTAGTTCTGTGAATTACCCTTTGGTCATTTGTTCATTTTTGTTGTAGTAGTTGTTGTTGTTAGCTTTTCTTTTCATGTTCTTTATATGAGATTAAAGTCTTAAAATTATATTGATTTTAATATATTTAAGTTTTATTTTATGCTAAAATTATTTTTTCCAAATTTATCATTTGTTTTACTGTATTTTTGCCATGCAGTTTTTAAAATTTTTTTATAGACCAATTTTAGATATTTTCCTTCCTAAAGAATAGCAAATCTCTGTCATACAGAAGGATGAGTGCTGAAGGTGAATTTTAGTACAATGCTGGTGAAATATGTAAGGAGTATGAACATTCTTGTATTTTCTGTTTATAAAAAAGTTAACTGGCGTGAAATCCCTCAGGAAAAATTTTTAACTTCTATGCCCACAATAAACATCATAATCATCAATAGTGAGGAAGGAGAAAAAGGAAGAGGTTTATTAAGGAAGCAGCTGAAAGACAACATTCAAAGAGAAAGACAATGAAGAGAACAATATGGAATGCTTTGTGAAATATATTTCTTCTATATCAAATGACAAGTGATATATTCAAGAAGGAAGTAATCTGTATAAATTACTAATCACAAACACTCTCAGGAGCTTTATTATTTTCCCATTATAACAATATTATGTTTCTTTAAAAACATGCATACATTATAAAAATGTCATAGAACACGAATACTCAAAACGATATAATTTAGTCTATAGTCCAACTTATTTACAAAAATATTATGTTACTGTATACACACACAGTTTCAACTTGTTCTTTGTTTCTATGTTTTAACTTCTAATATTCTTTGGACATATTTCCGTGTTAGAACATTTAGAGCTACCAAATGTTTTAAACTATTTCCCCTTTGGATGTACCATAGTCATAAAGTTGTTTCCAAATCCCAACCAATAGTTACAAAGTTGTTTGTATATTTTTTATATTGTAAATAAACCTGTGAACATCTTTGACACAGATTTTTATTTGCACAGTTGGGAGCATATTTTGCAGGATAAATTCCAATAAGTGAATGGGTATTTGAAAATTTGAATAGCTATCACCTTTTCCACTGAAAGCCTGTAAAAGTATATTTCCCTTATTGTATTATCAGCAACACTGAAAATTATCAGACTCTCAAAATTAGTAAACCAGGCAAAAATTAATGTCTTACTTTAATTGTACTGTTTCAGATAATCAGTGTGACTAAGAGTCTTCACTCTGCTTATTATTTGCATTTCTGTTGCTATGTTTCTTTTTATCCTCAACTGGACTGTTGATTTCTAAAGGTCATTAGTGAGATTTCTAGGTATACCGGCAAAATCATCTCTTTTTCTGTTAACAATGTACCCAGTTTGTATCTGTCTTTTGGATGCAAATGTTAATAAAAATTATGTCCCTAAATGGGTCTAGGTTTTTGCACTATGTGTAGAAATGCTTTTCCCATGTGCCATGCGCACAAATACCCATTCAAGTTTTCTTTATTATATTTTCAAGCTTCATATATTCAAAGTAGTATGCCATGTAGACAACAATTGTATATTGAACAAGGAAAAGTTTCAGTTTTAGTACTAGCTTTCTCAAATAAATACTTCTTTGTCCAAGTACGATCAATTAGATGGTATTTCTTCCTCACCCCCAATTTAAAATGTGTCCTTATCACAAAAGCTCACTTTCTTTTTGTTTTTAAATCTGCTCTGCAATTTCATTGACATGCCTGATAGGGCTATCCCACAGTCTTTTAATCACTATAGATTTATAATACCTTTTATTATATGCTAAATTCTCCATATATACATATATAAATATATATATTTATTTGAAATGTCCTAGCTATTTCCAAGTGTTTTTTAGTTCACATGAGCTAAACAGTCCCCTTTAAAAATATTTGGTTAAAATACTATTTAATTAACATATTATGTTAGTGAAATGATGTATTTCCCTACAAAAATGTTATGTATTTTACTGGATTCCTAAATATACATTTTATATCTTTTATTAAAATAGGTCTTTTCAAACTTCTGTTATTTCATGCCAAACTGAAGATTATTTTGTACTATTGTATTTTGCAGTTTACATATAGAACATCAAATGATTTCTATAAATTAAGTAAAATACAGTTGGACACTCTGCTAAATGCATTTATTATTCCCATTAGTTTTTCAGTTGTTTGGAATGAATATTCAAAGTATACAATCACATCATGCATAAAGTGATGTGTTCTGCCTACATACAATTCGCAACCGTGTGTGATGATGAGCATTGTCTTTTTTAAATTTAATAGAAATCATGGTAGTGTTTCACCACCTCAATAGCAGATGACAAACAGAGGTTATCCACCTATTCCTATTATAGTAGAATGCAATTTAAATTATTGATCTATACCCCTTGTAGGTAGCAGCTGGGAAATCAACGTTAGTGTATAATATCTTGACGTGTATTTATTCTGGCGGCTTCGTTTTAAGTGCAATATAAAGGTGAAAACGAAATTGTAAAGCCCGAGAAGACAAACAAGGCCACAACATAAATGAAAGAAAATCTAAGTCTTGAAATAAGAACGTTTTATTTTCAGGAAAAAAAATAAATAAAGTAAAATAAAGCCAACACCCCCCCCCCAAAATCACCCGAATTTATCCAAATTGACAATGCAAGAGATGGCTTCTCTGCTACAACCCCTCTCTGGCCAACAAGCATGTAGAGACGTCCTCACAAACCCTCATTACCTGCCAGTGTCCTGAGTCCGTGCGAGCTGCGCCGAGGTCACGCCAGGTAGAGAACCAAGAGGAGCCCAGGGAGGCAGGGCCAGTCACGGGGCGCGCGGGGCTCGGGAGAAGTAAGCGCAGCCGCCTCTCGGAGCGCTCGCGTCGCCTGGGTTAGAAGTTAGTCTCCCCAGCGGAGAGCCTTCATTCCGGGCCACTGCCGCCAGGTTAAGACTCAGGGAACCCTAACGTCCTGGACCGCTCAACGACCACTACCCCAGGGCTGCAGACAGCTCGCTACAAAACCTGCCGCGTCTCCACCGCGGGCGCGCGCTCGCACCCCGAAACTTCTGCAACCACCTGAGGATGCGGCGCCCGGGAGCCGCTAGCCCGGGACCCCGCGGCCCTCCACCCCGCGTCAGAGGTGCCGCAGGCTGGGGCCTCTCCACACCACGCCCCCGCCCCGCAGCCTGGCCCGCCCGCCCCGCAGGCCCCACTCACCGCCCGCCCCGCGGACCGCTGGGCACCGGCGGCGCAGACGCAGGCTCTAATTTTACCGCAGGGGAAAAAGGGAAAGAAGAGGAGGCGGAGGAGGGAGACGGAAGAGGAGGATTTTTCAAATTAAAAACAGAGTAAGCGTGCGGAAGCAAAGGGAGGCGCAGGATCCAGGGGCGGGTTCCCGGCTAGTGTAGACACTCCCTCTGCACGAAGGGCCTCCCGAGCCTCGGAGCCCGCCCACCCGGGCTGGGTAGCAGCCCGCCCGCGACGGGGGCTGCGGGGCTCCCTGCAGGGGTGGAGCACCCTGAAATGGGCTGAGACCTAAAAACTGAGGGGGGAGGGGGAAATAAAGAAGAATACAAGTTGTCACCGCTCCAATAGGAGCTGAAAGACAAGAGCCAGCCCACCGTCGCCTCTCATCAGAGAGGGCAGGTTCTAGAGCCTGGGAAAAGGAGCTTTGCTAATAGAGGAGTGCTGTGCTTAAAGAGAAAAAGGAAAGAAAGAAAGAAAAAAAAACTCTTTCTCAAGAGTCTTTTTAATTTGTATTTGCTCCCACTCCGAGACCATTGGCTTGGAGAACTGCCCTTGGCAATGCAGTGCTGCCTGGAAACGCTCAGGCTTGGGGCCAAGGAATTCTGTTTTCTTTTCCACGGGACTGAAAGAGGCCAATCTGATCTTGGAGGGAGGGTAGGAGAGACACCAGGAAAGAGGGAAGGGGGAGCAGGGGTGCCTATGATTTCTGACATTGGGAGAAAAATGACATTTGTTAATTACGGTTGTTATTAACAGTAATTAAAGTATTAAAGAGTTACAAATACTTCTTTCAAACAAAAGGGATTCAGTAACGTGGCCCATCGGGAGAAGCACAATACACTGACTGGAAGTGGGAGAACCTCAATGTCTTCTGACTTTACAAAGAATCAGAAGTGGACAGAAGTAAATTTGATTGAGCTCTGAGGAGTACTTGGCAGTCCTCCACTGGGGGAGACTGTTGGATGGGGGAAGGCATGTGGGAGTGGAGTTCTAGAATTTTCCATTTTCCTTTATGTACATATTATTTGTTAGTATTCCTGTTATTTGTTAGTATTCCTAAAGGAATACTAACAAAAATCATATTGTTTTTCTCAGCAATAATTGCACGGAACATTTCTCAAATTTAGAAATAGTATTTTATTGAAAACATAAAACAAAGAAATGGTTGCCAAACTCCAGCAAAATATAATAGTACTTATTACCATTGTTTTAAATTCATGAAAGGGGCCAAGAAATTGAGCTTATGAATGTAAACATCCACAATGGCCACATGAAAGATGCCAAAAATCTCAAGAGCAAAGCATGTCTTGTGAAACACATTGCTTTGGGGGATTAAACAAAACAAAACAAAACATTTAAAGTATGTCACGTACCCCAAATCACAAGTTTTGAGGGGAAGGAGAAGGATTTAAACCTATGTCCCTCTGAAATTCTCGATCTGCTGACCTACAACCTGAACACTTCCAGGAACGACAAATTCATTACTTTTTGTACTAATTCCATTTTACTTTCTTTGTTGCTCCGCACAGGTTTTTTTCTGGTCATTCTTGTGTTACTACAGTCTACTTAGAGTTAATATTATATGAAGTTAAGAAATTTGCAACACTATGTCTACATTCTTCAATCCTATGCATACACAAAAATTATAAGCTACACACCCAAACGTTATAAGTTTTGCTTAAGTAGTCAGTTGTCTTTTATAGAGACTAAAAGAAGAAAAACGACACCTTTTATATTTACCTACATACAGGCAATCTCCTGTGGTTCTCATTTTTTTTTCCCTGTAGATCTAAATTTTATCTGTTGTCATTTCCCTTTAGGCTAGACTTTCCTTTACTATTTATTTCTTGTAGTGCAGAACAGCTAGAGACAAATTCACTCATCTTTGTTTTAGTGCAAAAATATTTTTGTTTTTTATGATTTTTAAAGGTTATCTTTACTGGGTACAGAGGACAGATATTTCTTTTATCTCCCAACAATTTTGACTTCCATTTTCATCTGATAGGATTTATATTATTGGTTTTAAGAATAACTTTTTTTTTTTTCTTTTTTTTTTTGAGACAGAGTCTCACTTTGTTGCCCAGGCTAGAGTGAGTGCTGTGGTGTCAGCCTAGCTCACAGCAGCCTCAATCTCCTGGGCTCAAGCGATCCTCCTGCCTCAGCCTCCCAAGTAACTGGGACCACAGGCATGCGCCACCATGCCCGGCTAATTTTTTGTATATAAATTTTTAGTTGGTCAATTAATTTCTTTCTATTTTTAGTAGAGACAGGGTCTCGCTCAGGCTGGTTTCGAACTCCTGACCTCCAGCAACCCGCCTGCCTCGGCCTCCCAGAGTGCTAGGATTACAGGCGTGAGCCACCACGCCCGGCCAAGAATAACTTTTTAATCTTTGGTTTTCTGCAGTTAGCCTCTGATGTTTGGTTTTGTTTGTATCTGTTCTACTTGGGGTTCTCTGAACTTCACAAATACTTAAGTTCATATTTTTCACCAGATTTTGAAATCTTTCAACCATTATTTCTTATTGTTACTACCCTGTTTCCTTTCTCCTCTTTTCCTTCTGAGAATTCAATTCAATTAAGTGTATGCTAGACTACATTATATTGTCTCACAGCTCACCAAGACTGTGTACATTTTTCTGATTTTTTTATCTTTAAATTGAATACTTTCTACAGATCTCTCTTCAAAATATATTGACACTTATTTCAATCTGCTGTTAAGTCCATTACAGATATTATACTTTTTAGTTTATATATGGCAGCCCCAAACACCACAATTGGCATAATTGTGACAACAAGGGTTTTAATTCGATGCTCTGAATGTTTATGTTGTGACTAAAGAGTTGGCCATTGTCTTTAAATGGGAATAAACTATTAGTAAATAGAGCTTCCTTTTGTATAGTGTCTGCATGCAAAGAGAATTTTCTGCTTTTAAAAAAATTGGCTGGATCAGAGCTATTGACTTTTTATGTGTATATTCAGGAATGTGAATTATTGGGGTAGGTTACCGAATTTTAAAATGATGGACTTTTAAAATTAACTAAAATCTTACAATTAAGACATGTAAGGAAAATAATCTATTTCTACACAACTGCTCAGGAATTTCTCCTAAAATACATAGCCAATGGTATCATTTCCAGGATAAAATCTTCCATTTTTCAAGAAAATATTTTTCATTTTAAAGTCTACAATTTTCAAGAAAACTGTTAATGTTTATCCTAGAACATATTGCCCTAATTTTCTTCCATCTGCTTAATTTTTGTTGCCTCACTGCCTACTATTAATAGTTCTTTGTTTTCATATTCTAGTAATATGTAGACACAACATATATCAATTTACCATTGCATTGCTGTTGGTTCATGACATTGTGAGGTTTATCATCTCACAAATATTTTTTGCCACTGCCTTATACTCAATTCTCTACCTACTACATTCTAGTAATTCTCCCAGAGTCACTTCAAATACTACCCCCTTTGGGGGAATCCTTCTATGACTTCCCCATTCTGATTTACTGAGTACTTTGAGTCCTGTTCTGTGTTAAGTGCTAGAAAATCAGAGGACAATATGACGCACAGGTTTTCTGCTCTCATAGAATTTACACTCTTGTCAACTCTAACCAATAAAGTAAATGGATTACAAAGTAATTTTAGAGCATTAAAAGTAGTTTGTAGCAATAAGACAAGGTGATATAGAGGATGGAGCAGAAGGACTATATTATAAATGGTATTCAGGAAAGACATCTTGGTCCCTGGAGAAAGAGACATTCATGCCAAATGATTAGAAAGAATCAGCTGTGCAAACATGTGGTCTTTACTAGTATTCCAGAAAGAAAGAACAACAAGCAGAATGGTCCTGAGGGAGGAAGAAAGAAAGAACAAAACAATACAAAACAAAACAAAAATGTTGATGTCGGGGCAAGAGGAAGCGTGGCACAAGAATAATGTGCATTTCATGAATTCATTCCATTTGTATTTTCACCCTTCTTGGAAGTTTCTCCATGCAACTCCCTAGCTAGCTTGTTCCTAGTTCTGTTCTGTTTACCTATAGAGTTGATTGTTGGCATAGAAATTCCCCAAATGATATTATGCTCTGCAGATTACTTTTGTAATTATGTCCTATATATTTAAATTTTAAATTGTGTCTGGATTTACTGGATACACTGGGTACACAATGGTTTATATTGAATGTATATTTCAACTAGATATATTCTGAAACATTATTATTACATATACAAGGGCCATGATAGAGTTATAAAAGATGCCAATGATTTCAACTGAGCAGGGTGTTTTGCAAAAAGGAAGAATCTAGAACTAGAAACCTAAGAAAATTGAAGAACTTTTGAAGCTGAATTCGACAGAGAAACATATCAGCCAGTTTTCATAATTTGGAAGGCTAATAAATTCTGCCTTTAGAGCTCCAATGGAAAAAGGGAGTTGAGGCACACATAAAAATACTATTCTGTTATTTCATGCAACAGATATGCTAAAAGTATTGACTCTGAGTCATCTGTTGAGGTTCCTCAGGAATCAAAATAAGGAACAGACAGTGTAATAGTGCCTCCACTTGAAAGCACAAAAAAAACTCAAAAAAAAAAAAATGTGTTCTTTTTCTCAAATGTGTAAAAAGAAAAAGGAATAATAAATACTGACTCAGAAGCTCATGGCCTCTGCCTTACATCTGGGTTGGGGACAGGTGATAAACATTCCCCTTGTGACCTTAACTAATGTAATATTAATAATTACTACCCACCTCTCAGCTAACCACTGCCTGCTCTCCCTGCACCTCAGTATTCCAGGATGCTATTCCTTCTCATTATCAGTTAGATCCCAGTTCCACATCTCTTTCATACTAATACTTTTCCATCTATCTACAAATACTTTTTCCACCTGTGCGCAGAAATTCAATAAATACACCGTATCTGGAAACAAAGACAAAAAAATGAAATTCTTGACCTGTGGAAGGAAAAACAATTGTAGTTAGTGTTTCCTTTCATTTCTCAGCAACACCTCAATCTTGCTGCACTTTGGGTAGAGAAGGGCAGTGGAAGGGCAGGGAATGGAGAGATAGAGTGAGACAGTAGCCTGAAGACTATTTAGGTTCATCCAGCAATATATAGTTGTTAAATGTCTACAGGGCCCCTATTTTCATAGAAATGTAAATAACACAATTTCAAGAAAGTAAGTTCTATTAAGTTAGTACATTGATGTGTTCATTGGATTGTGTGAGATAGACTTAGAAGGGAATAAAGTATGAATTTGCAGTGGAGATGAGATAATATATTTATATTGATCCAAAGAATTGAGATTTCCTAATGCATCTGAAACATGTTGAACCATGTAGGAACAAAAGCAAGAACATGACAGCTTCATAAAAGTAGATCCAAAAGAGTTCATGCCATTCAGTTTAGTTAGGATGGAATGTACCTGTCAGATATATCCATGAGTTCCATGAAGACAGCGACTTCACTTCTGAATCTCTAAGGATTATCATAATCTTGGCAAGGTGGGCAAGTAATAAGTACTTGCTGAACATTTCATGATTGGATAGTTATTCCAAATGAAAATTTTAAAGTAAAATTGTAAATAATGCTTTCTTTTTAACCTTTATATCTTGCCAATTTGATTGATTCTTTGTTTTACTTGTTCAGATGACCTTGACATCATTTTTGACCTGACAGAAGCAATAATTTCTGCAAAATTTTACAACACATTTCCCCCAAAATGGGAACATACATTAAAACATTTCTTATTTTAAACTGTAGGTGTGTTCCTCTTGTAGGTTATTTTTAAACAGTTATTCTGTCTGGAGACTTTTTAATAAAGGCCATTCTCACTGGAGATAAGTGATACTTTATTGATGTTTTCATTTGCATTTCCCTGATGATTAGAGATGTTGAGCATTTTTTCATGTTTGCTAGCCATTACTCTATCTTCTTTTGAAACGTTTCTGTTCGTGTCCTTTGCCCACTTTTTGACAGGGCTGTTTGATTTTTTTCTTGCTGATTTTCTTGATTTCTATATAAATTCTAGTTATCAGCCCTAAATATTTTCTCCCATTCTATGGTTGTCTGTTTGCTCTTGTGATAGTTTTTTTTTGGCTGAGCAGAAGGTGATTGTTACATTTTATGGCAGATTCTAAAGAATTGAGATATGTTGTACAAAAACAACCTACCAATCAAACTAATGAGAAGTGCAATAGTATTCTAGAAGCAATACTTCTAGAAGAGAATCACTAAACTGTGATAGATTCTGACTTCAAGGTACCACAAGTGTGTAAGGATTGTTGCTATGCTACACAGGTGGTCAGTTATATAGTCACAGTGGTCTTCCAAGAAAAAATAGTACCTGGACCCTGTTTGAATATAAGAAAAATGGATAAAAGAATCCCAGAATGGAAGCACGGTGATATTTTTGATTGGATGAAGGAAATATTTAGGTTTACAATACTTGTATTTACTCTATGACCAAGGAAATTTCTAGATATAAAAGGCACAATCTAAACTTTCTGAAGATGTTTTTTACAAATATAATTCTATTTATGCATCAGCAATAGATTAAGAAAGACAATAAGGTAACAAAAGTGAGTGATGTACCTGCTTCTTATTAATTTGGATATGGAGAATAAGGTAAAAAGTTAAAGATAAGGGGTTTATAGGAATAAAATTAGAAAGAAGTTATGTAAAGCCAGGTTGACTATTTTAGCACATGGAGTGTATACCTCAAGTCTAGAGCAAAGGCTAGAAGAAAAATTCAAAAAGCTTATCAAATAATGACAAAACTGATAAAATTTTAGCCCCAGGATTGAAAGGGAGCCAAAGAATTTTTCAAGAAACTGACTAAATCAGCACTTTGAAGACAGTACTTTTGATGGAAAAAAGATAAAAATTTTATAAATCCCTTGTGCCTACTTTTCAGCATAGATGACTCACCTTTTTTTCTACTTATGATACAGATGGAGATGTTGTAGATATCACTTTCATGAACATCTGGGAAAGCTTATCATATTTAGGAAGCAACTGTTGGCATTATCTCTGGTAGAAGGAGACAGGGAAACATTACAATTTCTTATACTTAATGTTTCAAATTTGGATCAGCATTGACAATCTAAGAGAATCATCTAGTCCTCCCTCTTCCAAATTGTACTTCAGAAGTATCAGTTTGATTTGAAGCATTTTTATTTAAAAAGTCAGTGTTATTGGCTGAATATATATGTCTCCCCTCCCAAATTCACATGTTGAAATTCTATGTGATGGTATTAGGAAGTAGAACCTTTGGGATGTAATTAGGTCATAAGGGTGGAAACCTCACCAATGGGATTAGCACCCTTGTAAGAGGAGAAAAAAAAGCTTTCTCTGTCTGTCTCTCTGTTCTCTGCCATGTGAGGATTCAAGAAGAAGGTGGCCATCTGTAAACTGGGAAAAGGGCCTTCACCAAGAACCTGAGTATGTTGGCACCCTGATCTCAGACTTCACCTTCAGGACTGTGAGAAACAAATGTTTATTGTTTAAGCCACCCCGTCTATGGTATTCTGTTATAGCATCTCTAACTAAGAAAAATCAGGTATCTATCCCATCTTTTCCCTCAGAAAATAATAATTACTCTTTTGTCCAACTAAGATTGAAATAATATCAATACAGTTTGAATAAAAGCAACTTTACTTCTTGATGAACAAGACATCAGTCCTTTCTCCATATAGTCCAATCATTTTTGGTTTATATATCGTGAATTAAATTGCTAGCCCTAGTTCTCTTAACACTCTTAAAAGTCTCTTAACACAGAAATAGTTGGGCAAATCATACACAATGTTAAATGGAATTAATGAAAATGTTCTCATTTAGGTTTTTAAAAAACAATATATAATCATACAGGTTTTTACAAACTCCTTTTGACATATTTATCTTTAATCTTTAATAAGATGAGTAAACTTTATCAAGTAAAGATGAATAAACTTAAACTGTGAGAGGTTAAGTAATAAATTCCTGAGTTTGTTGAATGTTGTTAAAGGAATTCATGAATACTGTTGTAGGGATTCAACACATATACTCTGACTTTGGGACCAGTGCCCTTTTCACTACATCACATGATCTCCATTAAGACAAGAAAACCTTAATTAAATAGGAAACTGCCCGTGTTCATGCAAAATAGATAAACACACAAATAAACAAAAATCAAAATGAGTTGATCAATTCCATGCTCATTATAATTCAGCCATCTTATGTGGCTGCCAAATAAATTGATGAAAACTTAATCTGTATCAGTTGATGCCTAGTGCCCAAGCAGGAAATGTCACATAGTTTTACTGTATTCTGCAATGCTAAGAACGTGTCTGGAATATCTTTTAGTTTATGGAGCTTCATCTCAAATGGAATTTTGAAAAGTTAGTGTCTTAAAAATGGGCTATTGAAGTGAAACAGGATTGAATGATTTCATTTCAAAAACACCTTAATATAGGGATATTTTGCCCCCCCAAAAAATATGTAGGAAGGAAGGTGAATGAGTCAGTTTTCTTGAAGTACTTGAAGAACTATTTGGAAATAACTTTGCACAAAGTGTCAGAGCTGATCAAAGGGGCTATAATTTTCAGGGGAGGACAATAAATTTCCATTTAATATATTAGAACTCTTCAGAAACTTTGAAGGGCTATCTCATGCACAGTCACAAAGGGCTCCCGTAAAGTACCTTGCACAGAAGACTATAGAGACCTGCATGGTTTCTACCCAGCTCCCAGCAATTTAACCTGAGAAGGGATTATTAGAAAGGCTCACTTTTCAGTACAAGAGATCATATCCAATACTGCAATCATGGAAAGAGCTTATCCACAGATGATAATAACAATGATGACTGTAAAATATACCAGTCATGGTTTTTCAATTTTAAGAGGTGGAATACCAACAACATATTTCACAGATGTAGAAAAAATAATTCTATATTGCATCAGGAACCAGAAAAGAGACTGAATAGCCAAAGCAATCTTAACCATAAAGAACAAATCTGGAGGCACCACATCACCAGACTTCAAACTATACTATTAAAGCAAGGCTATCGGAACCAAAAAAAGAATGAAATTGGTACAAAAATAGAGACATAGACCAATGGAACAGAATAGAGAACAAAGGTATAAAACCATCTACGTATAGCCAACTGATCTTTGACAAAACAGACAACAATGCCCACTGGGGAAAACAAGCCCTAAATGGTGCTGGGAAAATTGGATAGCCACATTTAAAAGAATGATGCAATACCCCTATCTCTCATCACTCACAAAAATTAATTCAAGATGGATAAAGGACTTAAATGTAAGGCATGAAATCATAAAAATTCTAGAATAAAATATATGGAAAACTCTTCTAGATACCGATCCAGGCGAAAAATTTATGGCTAAGTCCTCAATGACAATAACAGCAGCAACAAAAATAAATGGGACTTAATTAAATTAAGAAGCTTCCACACAGATAAGGAAATAATCATCAGAGCAAGTAGACAACCTACAGAATGGGAGAAAATATTCACAAACTACACATCCAATAAAGAGCTAATATCCGGAATCTTCAAAGAACTCAAACAAATCAACAGGAAACAGACAAACAAAGTGGGCAAAAGACATGGACAGAAGATTTTCAAAAGAAGATAAACTAATGGCCAACAAACATATGAAAAAATGCTCAACATCACTGATCATTAGGGAAATGCAAATTAAAACCACAATGAGATATCACCTTGTTCCTCTTAATAAGAATGGCTTTTATTAAAAAGTCCAAAAACAATAGATGCTGGCACAGATGCACAGAGAAAGGAACACGTATACACTCTTGGTGGCACTGCAAATTAGTACAAATCCTGTTAGAAACAGTAAGGGGATTTCTCAAAGGACTAAAAGGAGACCTACAGTTTGATTCAGGAATCCCACTACTGGGTATCTTCTCAAAGGAAAAGAAGTCATTTTATCAAAAAGACACATGCACTCAATTGTTTATTGCAGCACAATTCACAATGGCAAAGATCTGGAATCAACTCTAGTACCCATCAATTCATGAGTGGATAAACAAAATATGGTCTATGTATACCATACAGTACTACTCGGCCATAAAAAAATGAATTAATTTATTTTGTGGCAATTGGGAAGGAATTGGACACCATTATCTTAAGCAAAGTACCTTGAGAATGGAAAAACAAACACCGCATGTACGCTCTCATAAACTAGAACTAACCGATGAACAGACAAGTGCAAAGAGGGAAGTAAAAATCATTGGAAATCAAGTTGGGCAAGGTGGAAAGGCAAATCCCCACCTAATAAGTACAATGAACACTATTCAGGTGATGGGCACATTTCTAGCCCTGACTAAAACCACGTAATAAAACATTTGTACCCCTTTACTATTTTGATATAAAAAACAAAATAATATAAAGTTCATCAGCCACCAAAAAAATAAATAAACACATTTGGAAAAAGAGGACTACTAGAAATAGATTTTTCTCTAATCCCTGAAAATAAATAATGCAAAATAATAGAATATTTAAAAAATAAGTCTGATTAGTTCCAGTGATTGTTTAGACTTTATTTGCTTTTAATGTTTGTATATGTTTTTTCTGATTAAGTGTACATTACCTTCTGAGTGTAGTGCTTTCTGAGTTAATGTTACAAAGAAAAACTGTTCATTTCCCACTCCCTAAATTAAATCAAATGTTTTATTTCAATGTCCCTAGCCCATTGATCTTTTTATGGTCATAATGAAAATACTCGATATTTTTTCAGATTGTGGAAGTGATCCATAAAAATTCATATCACGAGAAGTCAAACAGCACAGAGGAAAAGGACCTGGTCTGCCAGGTGAAAACACATACATTCAAACATACCTATGAATGTAGAACACAAGGGAAAGTTTGGTTCCTCTGGATTTCAATATCATACTTATTAAATACAAAGCATACAAGTCAAGTCTGGGGATATGTGAAAGTTAGGTGTGGCAAGCTGGTCAAGTTGACTCTGTCTCATGGATCTAACCTGTATCAACACTCTTGGCCAACCTCTGGGCACTGGGCAGATAGACATTGCCTTTGTGGATTGAGAATGTGCACCAGACAGCAGCTGCCTCCTTTTATCTCCCTTTTCTCTGTTCTGAAGTCTCTGTGTCCTTTCCATATCTATCATTTTGTAATGTCCACCTATTGTATTTTCAACTTCTTTCTTTCTTTTTCTGTTTTCTACCACTTAGCCAAAATTTAGACTTTTTTTCTCTCACCCAAAATAATCCATCTATTGTCTCCAATTCTCCCCATATCCACCATTTAGTCTTTTTTTCCTCTTCTCAACCAAAAAGCATGTATTTTATTTTTTCTCCCATTCATTTCTCAACTACTTACAATATGGCTTTCTTTCTTATTTCACCATGGAAATGATTCTGACATACTTCACCAATGACTTCTGTATTTTCCAAATTCAGTAGAAACAATTCAGTCTTTATTTTTTTTTTCACTGTCCCTGGCTCTCTGCTCCCTGATATTGTACCCTTCTGGTTCTCATACTTTTGAAATAATTTTCCTTTTTCATGACTTATCTTTTCCATGAAAGCCATAAATGTCCATGTTCCCCATCACACATTACTTGGCAAACCCCTACTGTATAATCTCATCTTTGTAAATGTTTTCAGTGCTTATACACATATTCAAAATTTCCAAACGTCTTGTTCCCACATATATCTCTGCCATCACCTACAGACTCACAAATCCAGCTGCCTACTGAATGTTTCCATCTGGGTATCACATGACATCCCAAATTCAACAGATTTAAAAAAAAAAAAAAAAACTGAGTTTACCCCAGACATATTCAGGTAGGTTCTTGTTCTTGACTGGCAGCACTGTAATCTACTTAGCTAGAAACCTGGATTCTTCCTTAGAACTACTCCATATGTCACTTAGCCACTTCTAATCAGTTGTCATGTGTGTATAGATTTTGCCTCCCAAATGTTTTTCAAATAATTTTCCTGTTTTTCTCCCTAAAAACTACTAAGATATTCAAACTGTCTTCCTTTTATACAGTCATAATGATGTAACCAAACGCAATTCTAACCACATCAGTTCCCTGTTCGGTGTCTCACTGACACATATAGGATAAAGCCTGACATCTAAGAATGCATATGTGGCCTCTCTACACCCCCTACACATGACTATTTGTCATATCTCTTCCTTTGTTCATGTAATCTCCTCCTTCTGGAATTCCCTTCTACTTCCAGTCCCTACTTTTGCCCCTTACTGGGTAAATCCAATATAAGACTTGGCTGAGAACTTACTCTGAAAGCCTGTCTAACTCCTTCTCCTTGCTATCCTGCCTTCATCCTACCGGGTTAAATATTCTTTCTGTGGATTCAACAGTGCCTCCCCCATTATCATCCTCACACAGGTTGCTACATGTGTTCATCTTCCCTACAAGCTCTAATAAGCTCTATGAGAGCAAAGACTGTGTCTGTGTTGGCACATGTATAACCCCAGTTCCTACCACAGTAGCTGACACATGTTGGATTCAATACATATCGACAGGACAAATTCATTGTATCTTTTACTAGAATTCTTGCATAGTCACTTAGTGAGTGCTAATTCAGTCAAAGCAGCACAGGCACTGTGGCCAAGGACATATTGTTTGTTCCATTGTTCTGATTATCACCTTGTTTTAATTACAGTAAAATACAAGAACACTTTAAAATGCATCCTAAAAACTAACAATCACTGAACACATATTTGTTAAAGTAAAAGTTTCAATGTCAATTGGTGAGGTAATTTTTTTCTCCCTTACTATTGTTTACATCCAAAGAGGAGATTAAAACTATTGTTTTATTTAACCAAGTTTACACGTTCCTATCTCTTTACAGAGGTTCTCAACAAAATTAGAATGTACTTGGATATAGAAACAAATATGATAACTGTCACTATATCTATCATAAAATTAGCTACGAACTGGACATGGTCTAATAATATTGATTAGATGTTTATTTTGCGTTACATTTTATGATTCATTTGTACTCTGCTGGGCATGAGCAAAGTGATTAGCTTAAGTAGTTGGCTCAAATAAATCAAGACATGACTGAGTTTCATATTGTTAAGAAAAAAAGATATATTGTCAACCACAACTCATATGTGTTTAAAAATAATTATAATACAAGAACATCTTAGATAAAGATTTAAAGAAAATACTTTGTATTAATTCTACCATTAAATTAACAAAATATGATTTTTTGGTGTATGTCTTTAATATCCCTGATAACTCTAAGTATCTCAGAATAAAAAATAAACTTACTTTCACATATTAGAGGGTGCAAACATTATGCTTTTCAGATCAAGAAAACTAGATTCATCCCTTTGCTGCTTTCTTAGATCTATGATGTCTTAATTTCAAAGTTTTTGACTATGCTAATAGTGATGGCTAGAAGATGCTATTTCACTTTCAGTTCTATATATCCACAAAAATTTTGAGTTAACATCTAAGGATTTTGGAATTATTAGGTAGACAGGTTGCTGCTAAATTCTGTCTTCTTGATTTATTATCTATCCTAACCATATACTTTTTTAAAAAAAGACAGCTTTATTAATATAATCACATGCTATGAAATTCACTCTTTTAAATTGTACAGTTCAGTAGTTTTTGATATATTCAGAGTATTATGCAGTGTCACAACTGAGCAATAATAACTGGCCCGAAACATTAGTCTGGCTGTCATCCCAGACCATTCCAACTCTTATATTCCTGGCCTGCTGATAATTAAATTTCATGTCCATCTGTTTCTTGACTTTTGATCCTTTTTTTTCCTCACTTACCATTTGCTTCTGCCCTTAAGACTTGGCATTTGTCTCTTGTCTCTAATTAATGACAGCCATTTAAGGACTTTGACTTAGAATTGCTCACCTGTGCTCTAATTTTGGTTACCTCTGCAGTTTCTCCTTCCTTACTTGTGCTTTAATAATGTATCCATGGACATAGCCACTCCAGCCAGATGACTGTTTCCGTATGTGGGAATAATATACACAATTTGCTTCCATTCTTTTTTGTTTGTTTATGGAGACAGTATCACACTTTGTTGCCCAGGCTAGAGTACAGTGGTATCATCATAGCTCATTACAACCTTCAACTCCTGGGCTTGAGAGATCTTCCTGCCTTGGCCTCCCAAGTAGCTGGGACTACAGGCACACACCACCATACTTGGATAATTTTCTATTTTTTATAGACAGGATCTCACACAGGCTGGTCTTGAAATCATGGCTTTAAGAGATCCTCCTGCCTCAGCCTCCCAAAGTGCTAGAATTATAGGCATGAGCCACTATGCCTTTCCCCAGTTTTTGTTTCTTCAAGAAGTTATGGCAACATGGATGAGCTTAGAATCTCTCTTGAAGGTAAAGGAAAAGTAAAGATCTTGTTTAGGGGAAATTTAGGCCATGCCCTCAAGAACTGGGAGTTTCTACAAAGTCAGGCAGATTACTATACAGGGTATCCCCCAGTGAGATACCTGATTACTGACTACTGATACCAGATTACTATACAAGGTAACCCCCAGATGGATTCCTTGTGGCTCCTCATTCTAGATCATCCCTTAAGACTTTACATGGTGATTCTCAGCACAAAACAAACCAAGTCATTTAGTTCATATAGGAAATGGGAGGAGGTGCATGAGGGAGCATTTGTCACTTTGATAGAGACATCACTAGCATTGATAGAGCTGAGTACAGAGATGCTAGACCTCCTGCAATGCGTAGGGCAGTCCTGCACACAAAGGGTATTGTTGATCTCCTGAGTAACTTTAAATGCTTAATGGGGAACATGAAAAAATATGTGTTCTCAAGTGTTTAATGAGACTGATATATTGAGGCCTATTGATTCATTACATTGGGTCTCTGCATTTCTGCTGCCTTTGGCCTTATATGCTGCCTTAACCAGTGACTTGGGCCACAACCCCTACTCTGCCATCCTGAGTATGCTCTGCTGATGAGGAGATCTTTCTCTTCTTCTCTTGCTGCAGGATAAACTGTAGTGTAACATGAGAGCAGCTATGTTTGGGCAGATCTCCTAGCTCTGGGAAAAGGTTCCTGAGCCAACATGTGAATTTCTGTATAGCTAGAAAGTAAGAACATGAAATCTGGACTCAGACTACCAGGTTTGAAAACAAGCTTTGCAACTCACTAACAGCCAGGTGACTTTGAGGAACACATCAAACTTCCTTTTGTCTCACTTTCTTCCACTGATAAAAGGTGTTCATACCAGTACCTGTCCTAGAGGTTTGTTATGAGATTAAATGTGCCAGTAAATGTAGAGTACTTGTGAAAGGATCTAGTATAGAATAAGTAATATGCTAGCTATTTATTTTCTGAAGCCTACATGCCAAATGATTTATTTTGGAATAGGAAGGTCAAATGAGAATCAATACTGATCATTAGATTTATGACCTTGGGAATCTTACTTCATTCATTTTAATTTATATTTCTCTATGGTAAAATGAGATTATTAATTCCTTGAGGACATGATGCTAAGTGAAATAAGCCTGTGAAGAAGAACAAATACTGCATGATTCTACTCTATGAGGTACGCAAAATAGTGAGACTCATAGAAGCAGAGACTAGAATGGTTGCCAGGGACTGGATGGAGGGAGACATGGGAGATGCTATTTCTTAAGTACAAAATTTCAGTTTTGCAAGACAAATGAGAGAGTCTGCTGTACAAAATTGTGTAAACCTAATTATACACACTTAAAAAATGGTTGCAGGTAGATATAGTAAATATTTTTATCACAATAATAATTTTAAAAAGCTAATCCCTGCCTCTATTCTTCCACAATGACTTAATAAGATTACTCTTGCAAAGGGTGGGAACACTCAGCAGCAAGCATCACATAATGCAGGTGGGAACTCATAGGCAGAGGGTCAGCAGGTCCCTGTTATTGTAATATCCTACAGAAATGTGCTTGAATCACAGAGCTGGATCCTGGCAGAGGTACTCTGCCCTCTTCTGCTTTCTCTTTTTAATGGAATAAGCACAGCAATATCCTTGCTCAGGGGAATAGATACTTTGAGTTTGGGTGCCAGTTCCTTAATGGTGTACTGAGAAAAGCCAGCTCTCTAGCACCTAGAGACAATGAAGAAAGTTGCCAGGCCAGCAAGAGAGAAATTCCACAGTCAAGAATATACAGTCCTGCTTTTCTGTACAAGACTGAAAGACAAAATGTAAGTAAAAGGATCTTTAAAACTGTTAAGCACTATGTAATTTAAGTGAATCTACCTATGAATATCAAAAAGTAACTTTGAAAGATTACAGTGAAGAATACGATATGGAGAATGTATAATGCATGTATTATGTTTCTAATCCTAAATATATGACTTTTATTTAAGTAATAAAGATATAACAATATTTTTATAGTGAATCTAACTTGTGATTGGTATCTCACAGTGGGGAATGAGAGAAGAAACTAATAGCCAAGGGGGCAAAAACATTAGAAAAACAATGAAAGATTGCATTAATTAATATATAGTTGTCCATCGGTATTTATGAGGGATTGGTTTCAAAACCCCTTAGGATACTAAAATCCAGAAATTATTAAGTTCCTTATAATAACAGTGTAGTGTTAGTCCCTATTGTTGTCAGTAGGTTATTGGAAACTGCAACTTTAAATGAAAGGACATATAACAAAACCAATTTTACCATAGACTAATTGATAAAAGTAAGAGTAAATTTCTACAACAAATTTTTGATCACAATAACATCACCAAACTTCTAAATGAAGGCCAAAAACCTTATAATTTTAAAAATTGAAATAAATGTGAACTATACATACATTTAAGAAAGATTAATAAAAGCAAGTCAGATAATGATTAATCCAATTATTCCAGTTCAAGATCTGGAGTGGCTGGAGCCTGTCCTGGCAGTTCAGGGGAAAGGTAGATTTGATTCCATCTCAGGGCACACTCTCACACACAGCCACGTTCACTCAGACTGGGACCATGTAGACACACAAATTCACCTAACGTGTGCATCCATGGGATGTAGGAAGAAGCTGGAACACCTAGAGAAACTCACACAGTCGTGGGGAGAAGGTGCAAACTCCATACAGACAGTGGCCCTCACCAGGAACTGATTTTTTTTTCCCTCCTCAGTATTATAGTGAAGTGACAATGATGCTGTATTTGTATATAGCCCATGCACATTCTGCCATATACTTTAAATCAACTCTAGATTACTTACATTACCTAATACAATGTAAATACTATGTAAATAGTTGCTGTACTCTATTGTGCAGAGAATAATGACAAGAAAAAAAGTCTGTACATATTGAATACAATGCAACCATCCATTTTATTTTTTTTGGAATATTTTCAATCCATAGTTGGTTGAATCCATGGATTCAGAACCCACGGATATGGAGGAAGATCTGTATTTATTATTCTAAAAGTAGTAGCAAGATTTCCATAATAAATTCCATAAAGTCACTAATTTCCATGAATTCTTATTTTATAATACATTGTACTATTTGTAAATTCACAAGAATAAACTTAGATGTGTAATTCATATGTGATGTTGGAACTTGAATAGAAGTGTAATTTGCGTGACTACATTTCAATGATGAAACTGAAAATAACTTGCCCCAAATCTGATAGTTGATATGTGATAGAGCTAGAATTCAGACCTGCACTTACTATATTCTAATGCCTCTTTAAATAGTCTCTATGTCTGTAATCAATATGATAAAAATTTAACCAACTAGCAAAATTGTCCCTGGACAACCTTGCTACCAATTTTTTTTTTCCGGCATTACTGAAACATCTTCACCACTCAAATTTCAATTTTATTTTTCCTATGAGGAATGGTACTCAGTGTACTCAACAATACGTCTTGTTGAAGTGTTCTTCACCCATGGTGATGTCTTCTGGAGTTCTCCAAAGAAAGATACTCTGCTGGGTCTTTCTATAGCCGTCTAGAATGTTCTTCATTTGGCTCGAGAAAATCTCTTAGTAAACCACAGGACATGGACAAGTGTGACTTCTCTAGTTTCTGGAGGGATACTTTGAGTCTTCTCAGAATTTATCTTTGAAATGAGAAGAGGGGAGTAAAGAGAAGATGGGGGGGGAGAGGGGATAAAGAAGAGAGGAGGAGGGAGACAGAGACAGAGAGAGAGTCAGACAGAGAGAGACTGAGATAGCACCATCTATAGACTTTGTTTCCTACCTAGAAAATACGTATTGCTTTCTCATTGTGTTCCTAGCCTCTCACATAATTCTCTTTAATTGCCCCACCACCTGGTAGGGATTTAAATGTGTTGCTCATCTACTAAGCTCCTTAAGTAGTGGAAAACTGCCTTGTTCATCTTTTTATCCTTGGAACACCAAAATTTTGGGAAATATTGATGAAGTGTTTGATGAAATGACAGAGTTCCTTTCTATTCAATGACTTTGGCATTTATACATTTTCATCAAAATTATGTGCTTTTCAGGTGAGTTTGTGAACACTTTCCAAAACTAAAACTTAATGAATCTTTACAATGGTTGCATAAGTGCTTCATTGCCTAAAAGCAGTATTTCCAATTAGTTTCTGCTTCTTGGTTTTATTTTCCCAATGCAATTTAGCTAATGTTTTAGCTAAAGAGAAAGTTACCCACTGATTAAATTAATGTCTTAGTAGAAGATTAAGTG
The DNA here is from genome assembly GCF_040939455.1 of Microcebus murinus. Taxonomy (NCBI): domain Eukaryota; kingdom Metazoa; phylum Chordata; class Mammalia; order Primates; family Cheirogaleidae; genus Microcebus; species Microcebus murinus. The sequence continues at coordinate 111,466,518 of NC_134104.1, read as the reverse complement.
AACCACTATCAGCATAAATCTTTCTTCAATAGCGTTTGACAAAACCACTGCTAATTATCTAGCCAACTACAAATGTACTTCTCAGGCAGTAGGGTGATGAGTTTCTTTTTGCCTTTTGATTTTCTTTTTCATTTGATTTTCTTTTCTCTGGAATATGTCCCTTACATATTGAATAAGTTTCTCTTGAAAGACACAGTATGAGGCCATCCTCCTCATAGAAAAGGAAGATTTTTTGGATTTAGGTTTTCTGATCCTCAAGAGTAATAACACCAGTGTTCAAATTCACCAATCAAAACCCTTTGAATAATAAAGAAATTTTAAAGAGGTAATAGTAATACCAATCTTACCCCAATTCTCTCAGAGAATTAAGTCATGATTCTTAACCTGTTTTATGAGGTCAGAACAGGGATGTGCTGGAGTCAGCTTGCACGGGCTCACAAAAGCCAATTATGAACATCTCTTTCCAAATTTCATATGTAATAACCACCCTTATATAACAAACGGAACTAAATAAATTATAATGCCAGCAAATGTGCCTTAGTATACTATATCTTAGTAAAACAACATTAAAAATTAGGAAAAAGTTTGAAAAAAATGGAAAAAAAAGAAGAAAGAGAAAAATATAGAAATAATAACAAAAATAAAATCTCATATGTATTCTCTCTTTGATGAAATTTACTTTGAAGGCTGTGCTCAATTTGATTTATGTAATGGATGTGCAAATGAGAACTATAAGGCAAATATCTTGATTTTTCCCAATATTTAATTATAAAAATCTTCAAATATACAGAAAAGTTGAAACATGTTACAGTGAACACACACACACACACACACACACACACATATATATATATATACACCTGTCACCTATACCAAAGTATCAATAGCTTTTTAGAGCTCTCAGGTGATTCACTGTGCAGTTAAGTTTGATAATCACTGCATTATATTATAGTGTTTCTCACGCTTCAGTGACAATTAAAATTACCTTGAGAGTTTGTTAAAACACAGATTTCTGGGCCCATTTCCAGAGTTTCTGATTCACTAGGTCTAGGGTAGGGCCCATGAATTTGTTTTTTGTAGAAGCTCTCAGATTATGTTAATTTTGCTTACTCAAAGCCACACTAAAAGTAACAGTCTGCTCTAGAGAGGGAGATTGAAGATAAAGGGAAGAGAGGGGATAATTGAGCAAGATAGTTTGGGAGATGTGCAGCAGCCAGTGTACCAGTGGTTTAGTTGCCTTTTTTGATGAGAGGAAAGGCAAGCACCTCTTTTTTTTTTTTTTTTGACAAGGAGTAAAAAAAGAAAGTTTGAATGTAAATTCAAATGAATTTGTTGGTGGATTAGCAAGAAGTTAAGAAAGGTCTGGTCTGATGATTTCAAACATTTTAGGTGGTCTAGAATGATCTCATGGATCTAACACATACATAATCATGAACTCATAATCTACAACAATTACTCATGTGGTGGAAAAATGAAATTCCAGACTGCTACATCTACAGGTTACATTAATGTATTTATTTTATTTATTTATTTTTTATTTTAGCGTACTATGGGGGTACAAGTGTTAAGGTTGCATATACTGCCCATGCCTCCCTCCCCCCTCGAGTAAGAGCTTCAAGCGTGCCCATCCTCCAATACATTAATGTATTTAAATAGGACATAGTAGACCAAGAAGTGTGTGCAGTTGTGACCACATTGATTCTAGCATTTGTTTGCTTTCATGAAAACCAATACAGCAATGCTGCATTACCAATGTTTCCAAAATCTGCAAAGATGACTTTTTTTTGGTTGGAAGCAGGAATTATCTTCGGACAGTCATTCAGCAGACATGTTGGTTATAAACCTATGGAATCAAAACTAAACCAACATAATCCAAATGAAAAAAACTTCTCTAGTCACCCAGTATTTTGAATATGGATAATTTTCCAAAACTATCCTTCAAGCTTTACAAGTGAGACACATGCCAACCAATCCAATTGCATTGCTCATTGCACTGGGAATGATAATCCTTATAAAATGGTTTGTGGAACAATTTTGAGGACTTATACTACTATGAAGTGTTTCATTGTATGATATGTTACTGTTTCTTTATCCATTTTCCTATTGATAGAAAAACGAGCTGTTTTCATGTGGGATCTTGCTGTTGTGAATAAAACCGCTATAAAGATTCATGTACAAGTGATTTTATGAACATATGCATTTCTCTTGGGTAAATATTTAGAAGTTGAATTGCTAGATCAAAAATAAACTTATGCTTAGTTTTCTAAAAATTGACAATTCTTTTTCTAATGTGGTTGTACCATATTATACTCCCTTCAATAATATATGAGAGTTACAATTACTTTCCCCACATTTAGTGTGGTCATTCTCTTTCATTTTAGCTATTCTGATGACACGTGTGGTTATCTTCCAGTGACTTTAATAGGTATTTTCCTGATGACTAAATGATATTGGGCAGATTTTCATGCTTATTGGCTACATGTATCTCATCCTTTTTCAGATGTCTATTGAAATATTCAGCTGACTTTTAATCGATTTTTTGTCTTTTTATTATTTGATTATAAGAAGTATTTTATATATACCATAGATGGCAGTCTTTTGTCAGATATATGTTTGTAAATATTTCTTCTCAGTCTTTGGGTTACCTTTTCATTTTTTTTCTTTTGATTACAGAAATTTTTTAATTATTATTAAGTCTAATGTATTATTTTTTCTTTTATAGTTAATGCTTTTTTTAGTACTAAGAATCCTTTGCTTAGCCCCAAATTACAAAGATACTCTACTATGGCTATTTTTCTAAAAGTTTTATAGATTCACCTACTTCATTTTAATATGTATCACTCGAGTTAATCTTTGGGTATGGTATTAGACAGTGTTTAAAGTTAATGATTCTTATATGAATTTTCCAGGGCAATTATTGAAAAGACTTCTTATCTCTATTGGATATCTTTGGCATCTTTGTCAAAACTTGATTTACCATCAATATATGATTGTATTTCTGGACTCCATTCTGTTGCACTGATCTGTTTGCCAATCCTTATGTCAGCAGCACATTGTCTATTGTTGTCTTGCAATACATGAGAACACAATACATAACCATTTATTTGTATCTTCTTTGATTTCATTCATCAGAATTTTGTAATTTTTAGTGTAAGGATTCTATACATGTTTGTTAGAAAATAAAGTAGGAGGACTCATTCTACCTAAAATAAAATCTTGTTAATGAATACTTGTGTTTAATTTGCTTTGAAGTAATTATGAATGGTATTATTATATTTTTAAAAAGCAACTTCATTTTCTTTTATTTTATTTTTTATTTCAAAATACTAAGGAAGTACAAAAGTTTTTGTTACATGGATCCTTTTTATAATGCTTAAGTTGAGGATTTTAGTGTATCCATTACCTGAATAGTGTTCATTGTACCCCATAGGTAGGTTTTTATCCTTTCCCTCCTCCCCCTAGCTCCCTTCTTGATTTCCTATGACCTTTACATCTCTTTGTGCCCATGTGTGCCTAACAATTTACCTCCCAATTATTAGAGAGTACATGTAGTCTTTGTTTTTACATTCCTGAGGTACTTCATTTAGGATAACAGTCTCCAGTTCCATCCAAGTTGCAGCAGAAGACATTATTTCATTCCTTTTTATATCTGAGCAGTACTCTATGGTGCAAATATGTGTGAGTACATGTATATATGTACTCACTTATATATACATGTACACACCACATTTTCTTTATCCACTCATGAATTGATGGGCACTTAGATTGATCGTTTGGGTAGACATTCAGTAGTAGGATTGCTGGATCAAATGGTAGGTCTACATCTATTTTTTTGAGGAATCTCCATATAGGGTTTCCATATAAGTTGTACTAATTTGCAGTCCCACCAGCAGTGTATAAGCGTTCCTTTCTGTGCATCCTCCATGGCATCCATTGGTTTTTGGCTTTTTAATAAAGGCCATTCTGACAGGGGTAAAGTGATGTCTGACTGTAGTTTTAATTTTCATTTCCCTGATGATTAGTGATGTTGAGCATTTCTTCATATGTTTGTTGGCCATTTCTCTTTCTTCTTTTGGAAAACTTCTATTCATGAATTTTGCCCACTTTTTAATGGGGTTGTTAGTTTTTTTCTTGCTGATTTGTTTGAGTTCTTTGTAGATTCTGGATATTAGCAAATCTTAAGCAAAATGAACAAATCTGGAAGCATCACATTACCAAACTTCAAATTATACTACAAGGCTATAGTAATTAAAACAATATGATATTAGCATAAAAGTAGAGATATAGCCCAGTGGAATAGAATAGAGAACCCAGATACAGAACCATCTACCTACAACTAACTGGTCTTCAACAAAGCAGACAACAACATACACTGGGGAAAGGAAGCTCTATTTGCTAAACAGTGCTGGGAAAGGTGGATAGCCATAGGCAAAAGAACGAAACAGGATTCCTATCTCTCACAATACACCAAAATGCAAGATGGATAAAAGACTTAAATGTGAGGCATGAAACCATAAAAATTCTTGAAGAAAATGTGTAATAGGAAAAATTCTTTTAGACATTGGCTTAGGCAAAGAATTTATATCTAAGACCTCAAAGGCAATTACAGCAATGACAAAAATAAATAAATCATATGTTATTAAATTAAAAAGTTTCACAGCAAAGGAAATAAGAGAGTAAATAGACAACCTACAGAATGGGAGAAAATATTTGCAAATATCTGATAAAGGTAATATATTTTTAAATTTGTTTTCTACATGCTCATTGTTAGAAATGCTATTGATTTTTATGTTTTGACATGTGTCATGTGATCTTGCTGCACTCATTTATTAGTTCCAGAAGCTTTGTTTATGAATTGTATATATTTCTTGGGGTTTTCTATGTAGACATATGTCAGCTTCTTGAATTTGTGGGCTTATATGTTTTGCAAAATTTAGAAATTTTATTTTTGGAATACTCTTTCAGCCCCTCCTTCTTCTCTCTAATGACACAAATATTGGATCTCTTGTTATTGTCCTATAGATCCCTGAGGTTCTGTTCATTTTTTTCTCATCATATTTTCTCTCTGTTGTTCAGATTGGGTCAATTACATGAAATTTGCTGATTGTATCCTCTGTTGTCTCTAATCTACTATTCCCACCATTTAGCTAGTTTAAAAATTCCTGTTACTGTATTTTTCAGCTTTATCATTTCCATTTGTTTCTTTTTAATAACTTCTATGTCTGTGCTAAGATTTGCTATTTTTCATCTGTCTCAAGGGAATTTGTAATTGCTTGTTGAATCATTTTTATGACAGTTGCTTTAAAATCTTTGTCAGATCATTCCAACATCTGATTCATCTTGGTATGGGTATCAGCTAATTTTCTATTCCCATTCAAGTTGTGATTTTCCTGTACAATGGGTAAGTTTTTATTTTGTCTTGGACATTTTGATTATTTTATTAGGAGGTCTGGGGTCCTATTTAATTTTTAAAATTTTCTCAGGCGGTCACCTTGTTTATGTTTGGCCTAATTCTGTGGGCCCTTTTTCCAATGACAGTTTAATTTTCAGATCCTATGCAGTGCTAAATCTCTGTCTCCTGCTTATTTTAGCTCATTTTGTGGGGCTACCACTGGTTCCTACTGACATTGTTTGAAGGACCTTTCTCAGGCTGAGCTTCCTCATATCTCCAGCCCACAGCACAAAGAACACTTCCTATACTGGGTGCTCATCATCGTGTGATGTCCTTTGCCAGTGCTGCTGGCTGAGTGGTGTTTCTGGGTTGATGCAGAGGAGTCTCGTGCCTAGTGTGGGAGAGGAGAGTTCTTTCTAGGCTGGTACATGTGGTGGAATCCCGTTGGCTGGTGTCCCCCAACTGCATGATGGCTTTGGGAGGAAGAGCCAAGCCTCAGGCCTTACAGAGAAGAAGAGTTCTTCCTCCGGTTGTTTAATATTGGTGGGGCTTCCTGGTCCTGTATTGTTCCCCTAATGTTAGGGTCCCAAACCAATTTACCATCCTTTACCAACATTCAGAGTTATCCTTTTGTTGTCTCTTGAGTTATTTCCAGTGTTTATAATAGTACATAATGGAGAAAAGCATGAAGAGACAAGTCTATGCCATTTTGTACAGACCAGAAGTTACATTTAATTTTTCTGGTATACTTTTTTGATTGTACAGTACAAAACTGTGTAGATATGCAATTAATGTATAAGCTGAAGTCCTGATTTGTCCTATCTTTGAAAAAAATTGGATTCAAAGAAAACATATATTTAATTCCAATAGAACTTCAAAAATAATGCACATTTTTATAAACAAAGAACCACCCTTTTACACTGTTAAATGTGTTACACAGAAAACTTCAAATTTCTTCTAAATTTTCCTTAACCATCAAAGTTTCATCATTTTTAAAGAAAATATTCTGAGCCTGGATTAAGAATAATGAAAAGGAATGAGAAATGGAAGTGAAGGAAAAAAAAAGGGCAAAGAATAAAAGAGGTAGAAAATAATAATGCCTAGAAGGATAGTAAAGAGCTGGGTGAGAAGCTTGCATGAGGCAGGCCCATGAGGGATAAGAGAAGGAATGTAGCCAATGGAGAGAAGAAAAAGTGGCAACAAAATTAACAAGTCAAATTGCAGCTGTTTATGGGAGAGCTATTCAGAAAATGGTTAAACAAGCTCAAACAATGCAGTTTGATTTTGCTGATTGTATTGCTTTTCTGCTTCTGTGTAATAAATTACTGCAAACAGCAGATTAAACAACATACATACATTTATTATCTCACAGTTTCTGTGAGTCTGGACTCTGGGCACAGCTTAGCTAGGTCCTCTTCTCAGGCTTTCACATGGCTGCAATCAAACTGTTGGCTAGGCTGCCCTCCCATCTGGAGACTTGACTGTGGAAGAGTCTGCTCCCAAACTCATTCAGCTTCTTGACATAATTCATTACCTTGCAGCTATATGGCTGAAGTGTCTTTTATTGCTGGCTGTCAGCTGAGGGCTGCTGTCTGTTCCTAGAGGCTGTCTTCAGTTCCTTGCCATCTGGCCCTCCCCATAGTCTCTCTTACAACTTGGCAGCTTACTTCTTCAAGTCAGCAATGGAGAAATGTCTCTCTTCAGTCTGCTAAGATGCGAGTGACGTCCCATTACCTCTACCATATAATGTAACATAATCAAGGGAGAAACATCCCATCCCATTTTCATATCCTATTGTTTTATAATAGAAGCAAGTTAGGTCCTGCCTACACTCAAGCTGTGAAAAGTGCTGTGATACACTGATGTGATTTCAGGGTAGTAAAAATTGTTCAGTAAAATTATGTGATTACCTTAATTAATGATAAAGTTATATATGAGAGAATAAAGAATCACATTATGGCCCATAAATTGGTTCAAAAGCATTGTATGCTATCATGAGTTGTACTAGTTCACTTTTTCCACCTTACATAAGAAAAGGTATAGAGAAGTATCATCCTCAAGCATATATATGAAAGAGATAGAGAGACTACATCAAATATGTATCAGAATATCCTATTTTGTAACAGGTTTTGGGTGAAGAAAAAATTGTGGTAATTCAAAGCAGGAGTGAAAATGATATTGAAATTAGAGAAACTGTGAACACATAAGACCTGGAATCAGAATGGTAGGGATTCTATGGATGAGATGCCTTCATGCTTGAATCTCTTTGCAAACCTCAACTACCAGAACACAGCAGTTCTGGACATTTGTAAATTCTCTTGAACAAAGGGAAAGGATTTGATCATCCTGTATAAAACTGAGGGTATAAAAGGAGAACCACATATCTGCCCATGGTGTCAAATGAACATTGATTAATATAAATAATATAAAATAATACTATCTATAAAACAATATTTTATCTATAACACTTTAAAGTTTCTTCTAGTTATAAAATTCTGTGATTGTGTACATGCACTCAAATATTCCTTTTGTACTCCAAAGGAAGTACATCTCATATTTTAATAAATACTAATTAAACTGAATTAAAATTACAGATTATCAATTTAAGCCAAGTTATGCACAACTTAGAAAAACTCACAAAATACAAGCTTACTTTTGTTTTTATTGGCTTTCTTCTTCTTTGAACTATTTATTGTCAACTATATGGTGCAACTATTAATGCTTATTAAAAATTCAATACCCACATGGCTTAAGATAATTCATAATTATACTTTATCCAAAGGATTAAATTTCATTAAAAGTAATCTCATACACACAAATCAAAAACAAATAATTAATTTTGTTTACTAAGACAATGGTTTTCAAGTGTGGTTCCTAGACCAGCAGCACCAAGATGACATTGGAAATACTTAGAAATGCAAATTCTTAGGTTATACCCTTCGCATATTGAATGAGGAACTCTGAAAATGAGCCCAGCAATTTGTAGTTTAGCAAGCCTTCCAGGTGATTCTGATGTACAGTTAAGTTTGACAACCACTACTTTAATAGATCCTTAACTTAAGGATTAGTTGCAAAATATGTATTTGTTCTATTTCTGTTGATTCAAAATTAAACTATAAATTATAAATTTTTAAGTATTTCTTAAAAAGATAATATAATTAAATAACTTCTAAAATGCTTAATTATGCAGGTCAGATAGAAATCCCTTATATCAAGCTAACAATAGATGTATGTAAGACCTCAAAAGCACAGGCAACCAAAGCAAAAAAAGACCATTGGGATTGCAGCAAGCTAAAAAACTTCTCTGCTCAGCCAAGGAAACAATCAACAAAATGAAGAGACAACCTACCGAATGGAAGAAATATTTGCAAACTATCCCTCTAACAAGAGATTAATCACCAGAATATATAAAAAGCTCAAACAACTCACTAGCAAGAAACAATATTAGAATTAAAAACTTGCCCAAAGATCTGAACATTTCTCAAAAGAAGGAATACAAACGGCCAGTAGGTATATGAAAAAATGTTCAACATCAGTAATTATCAGAAAAATTAAAATCAAAACCACAATGTAATATCATCTCACTCCAGTTAAAATGGCTTGTATCAAAAAGACAAGCAAGAATAGATGTTGGCAAGGATGTGGAGAAAAGGGAATCTTCATATACTGTTGATGGGAATTGAAATTAGTACAGCTACTGTGGAGAACAGTATGGAGGTTTCACAAAAAGCTAAAAATAGAACTACCATATGATCCAGCAGTTCCACTGCTATGTCCAAAAGAAAGAAAAAGGCAATCAATATATCAAAGATATATCTTCACTGTCTTATTTTTTGTAGCACTATTCATAATAGTCAAGATATAGAGTCAACCAAAGTGGCATCAGTGGATAAATGCATAAAGAAATTGTTATACATATATACACAATGGAATATTCTTCAGCCATAAAAAAAGAACAAAATCCTGTCATTTGCAGCAACATGGATGGACTGGAGGCCATTGTATTAAGTGAAATAAGCCAAGCACAGAAAGACAAATATTGCATGTTCTTACTTACATCCAGGAGCTAAAAAATGGATCTTATGAAGATAGAAAGTAGATTGATAATTATCAAAAGCCTGGAAGGGAAGCAGGAGGGAAAGGAGAAAAATGAGGGAGAAAAAGGAAAATAAACATATATTCTTTACAACTTAATTGTGCACCTAAAATGGTAAAGATAGTAAATTAAATATGTATATTTTATCTCAAAAAAGGGAAAAAGTGACATAATAGTAGCTAATACCTTTGTAGTACTTGCTGTCTATGTGCCATGCATGCTTCTGAGCACTTTATATATTAATATAATAACACATTTTATCCTCACAACAACTCATATAGGTAACTAGAATTACTCCAGCCATTTTACAGATGGAAAAACTGGGGTATAGAGAGGTTAAATGACTTGCCCTAAACATGGACCTGCTAAGAGGAAGGTAAGGCACAGAGCTAAAAAGTGGCAAAGCTGAGATGCTAAATCCAATTGTATATTTCCACAATCCCCATTTTTAATCATGATAAAATTCTGTTATTTATAATAAGTTATATTAAGTTCTTAATTTCTATTAATAATATGTTTGTTTCTGAAAAGTAGTGTATAGATGTGAAAACATTATTTGTTTATTAGTGCAAATGAAGACCTTTGAGTTTAATCAGGGCAGCCTACATTCTTTGTTTTTGATTTTTTTCAGCTTAATTATAATGTGCCTCGATGTAGACTTCTTTATATTCAATCTATTTAGGGTCCTATAAGCATCTTTCATCTGGGTGTCTCCTTCCTCCTCATATTAAAAAAGTTTTCTGTTATAATTTCTTTAAACAAATTAAGAGATTTTCTACTCCTTTCTTTCTCTCTTCTCCTTTTTGAATTCACATTATAGGTTTGTTTGTTTACTTGATTATGTTTCATAAATCCTATAGACTTTCTTCACTCATTTCTTTTTTCTCTTCTTATTAGATAATTTCAAATGACCTATCTTCAAGTTTGATAAATGTTTCTTCTGTTTGATCAAATCTGCAGGTGAAGCACTCTATGGCATTTTTTTTTTTTTAGCAAAGTCATTATATTCTACAGCTCCATAATCTGTTTTTGTTATTGTTGCTGTTATTGAACTACTTGTTTTCTTCATGTACTATTTTCCTGATTTGGTTAAGTTCTTTATCTGTATTCTCTTATAAATTGCTGAGGATTTTTATAATAATGATTTTGATTTATTCATCAGGCAATTGGTGGATCTCCATTTTGTTGGGGCAAGTTACTGGTAATTTACCATATTATTCCTTTGATAATTTCATGTTTCCTTGATTTTTTGTGTTCTTTGTTTCCTTGTGTTGATGTCTGCACATTTCAAGAAGTGATTACCTACTTCAGACTTTTCGGACTGGCTATAGTAAGGAAAAATCTTCACCTGTGGAGGGCAAGAGGGATGAGGAGGTGCCAATAGGGAGGTACTATTTGGAAGTATGCTGTGATCCTGGGTCTAGTGACATGTAGGACAAAAAGTGTGATAATGTGCACTGACTCTGGGTTTGGGGCCAGGGTGATTGTTCAGGACTCAGGCAACTGGTATCTGTGATGCGTACAACTGTATGATCCTCAGTTTTGACATCTACAGGGGGTCCATGATGGCCATGAGAGCTGCTGAAGACCTTAGTGGCACCTCTTTGTCAAGTGATGAGCATGACTAGGTAGGTAGTGGTTAGGGTGTGTGGTGTGCTTGTACTCTGCTTGAGGGGCCAGTTGCAGGTGTGCACACAGCTGTGGGAGCTAAGGACAGAGATGAAGAAAGGGCCTAGCTGTGAATGCTTACGCTAAACTGGGTCCTGAGCACCTATGGTGACATTGGCTAAGCTGGCTTTGGTGGTTGCAGGTGGAGCTGAGACTTAGGCAGCTAGGGTTGGCAAAGGAAAAAACTGTTAGGTCTTTGGTGGTGAAAGCTGCAGAAATCTGCAATGGATATGAGGGTTTTTGAAGTCTTTAAACCTTAAGGCCACTGTAATCCTCTAAAGAGCAGAACATTGGGAACTAGGGACCACCATGTAGTTAATACTGATAGTCCCTGCCCTTTTCTTGTCTAGCCATCTCCACTGATCTCTAGCACAATCTGGGTGGGTGGAAACTGAAATAAGTCCTTCAGGCATTGCCCCATAAGGCCTGGGAAACTGGTTGGTTATACTGATCTTTTTTTCCTCAATGAGGGGAACTTGTGGGCCAAGGAGATATCCCTCTCCATGCCTAACTTCACTGGCCTGGAGGATAGGATAATGTAGGCAAAATATTTTGCCCATTCTTTCTGTGCAGTTATTTTCAGTTCTATTCCTCCACTGTGTTGTTGCAGCTTATTAAGTAGAATCCTGAGCTGTTGCAGAGATATTTTCATTCATAGATAGCTGTCTAACTGTTTTGTGGGAGGACAAAGACTGGGATCTTCTACCCTGTCATATTGCTGAGATCACTTTTTGGATCAACAAACTTAAACATTTTAAAATTGAGATATTGCTTAAATTTTGTAGTACACAAATTTAAATAAGCAAGAAATTTTTTCAGCATTATACATATACTCAGGTATCTATTAGATGAACATAGAACATTTTTAGCACTCCTGAATGTTTTATTCTGTGTCATACCAGTCAGCACACCCCAAAACAGTAACCACCATACTGACTTCTATCTTGAAGTCCTGTTTTTGCCTGATGTTGAACTGCATAAAATGAAATCAGTGTGTATTCTTTTCATTATGTTTTCTTTCTTTTACTATAATGTGATAGCAAGATTCATGTGTCACCTTGACTGGACTATGGGGTACTGAGATATTTAGCTAAACATTCTGGGTTTGAGGCTGTTTTTCAATGAGATTAACATTTGAATTATTCGACTGAATAAAGCAGGTTGTCCTCCCCAATGTGAGTCAGCCTGATCCACTCTGTTGATTCCTGAATAGAACAAAAAGTCAAGCTCAGGGATATTTCTGTCTCTTTATTTACCTGTCTTCTATATTGAACATTGGTCTTCTCTTCCCTTCAAACCCAGGCTTAGACTGGAGCTAATCCTATTACCTCACCTGGTTCTCAGCCCTTCAGACTCTGGCTAGAACTATACCATTGGCTCTCCTGTGTCTTCAGTTTTCCAACTCAAATCATGGAACTTCTCAGTCTTCATAACCACATGAGCCAAATTTTATACTAAATTTATATATGTATACTTTTATCTAAATCTATACTATTGATTCTATATTTTCTGGAGAGATTAGATTAGCATAGATAATTTCTGATATTTATACATGTTGTGTTCTTCATCGGTAGTCTCTCCTGTTCTATTTCCATGTGGTATTTCACTGTGTGAATATAATATATTTTATTTATTCATCCTCCTATTGATGGACATTTGGGGTATTTGCATTTGGGGTTATGAATACAGCTACTACAAATATTAATGTACATGAAATTTGGTAAATGTCTGCACTTACTTCTTTTGAGTATATATACCTAAGAGTAAAATGCTGGAAACATAAAGTATATGTCTTATGTAGACTAAGTATACGTCATGTTATTTCACACCAACCCTTGATTTGTTTCAATATTTTAAACTTTAACCATTTCTGTCAGGCAATAGTTTTAAGTGTGTAAAGTTATGTCTATGATACCTCTGTCAGTGTCTAACCAACCAACTCCCTTCTTTTTTTTTTTTTTTTTTTTTTTTTTGAGACAGAGTCTCGCTTGTTGACCAGGCTAGAGTGAGTGCCGTGGCATCAGCCTAGCTCACAGCAACCTCAAACTCCTGGGCTCAAGCAATCCTTCTGTCTCAGCCTCCCGAGTAGCTGGGACTACAGGCATGCGCCACCATGCCCGGCTAATTTTCTATATATATTAGTTGGCCAATTAATTTCTTTCTATTTATAGTAGAGACGGGGTCTCGCTCTTGCTCAGGCTGGTTTCGAACTCCTGACCTCGAGCAATCCGCCCACCTGGGCTTCCCAGAGTGCTGGGATTACAGGCGTGAGCCACCGCACCCGGCTCCCAACTCCCTTCTATGTCTTCCATCTCCCTTATTATTCCCACATCAACTTCCAGGGACTTTCACTCCTTTTACTCAGCTGCCAAATAAACCATAATTCCTACTAAAATGTTAGTTGATGAAGATCAAATGATAAACTTGAAGCCAGCAAATATCATTAGTGAAATCAAAAACAAAAACCAGAATTTATGTGAGATAAGTCATTGGTGCTATTTATAAGCTATTTTCGCTCCTTCCAAGAATAGGGTAATATTGCCTTTTGCTGATCATTTGAAGTTGATTGTATTCGTATGATTTGCTTTGGCCAATGATCTATAACCACAAGTGAGATGTATCATGTTTGGACAGAAATTTTAAGAACCAGTCTGTGAGTTGCTGCGTTTCTTCCCCATGCTTTGTGTCCTACTTCCCCATGCCTCAGCATTTATGAAAGATTGGGTCAAGATGAAGTCTTTTCCAGCATAGGTCCCTGAAGGACTGTGATGAGCAGAGGTGCCCTGATGACCTGCATTGGACATACAGTATAAATAAGGAATAAACATTTGTTCTGAAAAGCCCAGTAAGATTTTGGCACTGTCAGCACAGCATAACCTAGCCTACCCTGACTGGCAATCTGTTCATGTAAGTCACATACTCTAATGGGACAATATGCTGTTGCCAAATATCATCTGTAGCATCCCATTTTTGACAATTCTTGGCAGTATTAACTCACACATTAACATCACTTACTAGGCCTATACAGAAATTTGAGTTTGTACTGTCATAATATGTTTTATTCTAGGGATAATTATGTTTTACTGGGAATGTATGGAACATTAAAAACACTACTGTATTCAAATAAATTAATTTCAAATAGTGGAGTCTCTTCATTGATGGCTTATAAATAAGTTAAAAATAAAAGGACTGCACATCTATACTTTATTGTTACTCTCAGTGCTTGGGAGATTTTCTTACATCTTCGGAAAATGATAAAAGAATTGGTTCATTAGAGAATTGGGAGAGGGGGTGAAATAGAGTGTCAGGAACTATCAATAGAGGATACCCTTCCTATTTATAGTCAAGTATAACAACATGTCAAATTACAGGAAACTATTTGCAAATTATCTTAACTGTACTCTGACAAGAATATGCCTAGTAAGAAAAATTCAAAAAATCTGTTAGGTTATTCTACTTTAAATAAATTGGTCAGTTAAGTTTATCCACTCTTGGACATATTCTTTTTTTAAATAACAGTCTGTCTCATGTGTCCGGCAAGAATGAGGAAAGAATCAAGGAAATGTATGTGTCAATTGCCTTTTAAAGTACTTATGCAATTCACTTCTAACAGGCCAGAACTTTGCTCTATCACCACATCTGGCTACATGGAAGGATCAGAAATATTCTCTATCTTCCAGGTTTCACGTGGAATCAGTGAAACAATGGCAGCATTACAAAAGAAGGGGAGAAGAGACTTAAGGGGATCATTACCACCTCTACCACAATTACTCTCTATTCCTGATGTTTCCATGTAGAGATAGTGGCATTAGAGAATGCTCCTGACCTTTCTCTGTTCCCTCATTTACTTGACTCAGGGACAAGTGATGGGCCTGGGGAGTTTGGAAAAAGAAACTGGGTATGAGTAGTTCAGTCCTGTTTCTTCTTGGAGAAGCAGCCTGTTGACAGGGAGCACATTCCTAGCTTCTTCATGGAGTAAGATTTATAGTGGCAGGCCTCTATAATAAAGGACTGTAGTTTTCCAGCTCTTCCTGAGACAGTGGGAATAATTCTGATTCTGCACCTTTCTGCAAACCTATTGTTGCCAGGGAATGGAGCCGTGCACTCTAAAGAACCTTTATCAGGATAAAGATGATGTCTGTTTCATGCCTGTGCCTATATCTCAGATGATTTCATTCACAGGCAAAGAACAGTGGGATTATAAAGTGACCTTTCAAAAGGCCAACACGTGAGCACATTTTCTCTTTGAAAGTTACAAAGCTATCAGTGTTAAAGAAAAAAAAAAAAAAAAAGCATTATTTCTCCCTGATTTCCATATCCAGGCAGGTCCTATGGCCATATCTCAAACAAGTGGCACAAATTACATATAGACGGAAGTACACAAAGACATATAGAACAGATAGATCTATACAGACCCAGAAAACACAGAGAAAATGGAAATGTTTTAACAGGTGGGAAAATAAAAATAAACAACTTAAGTAAATAGAAAATACAGTAGCAGTCTTTGGAATAATTTTCTTAACTGACTGTGAATCTGCCAGACACCTGAATAAAATATTCCCACATCTCCAGTTGTGTCTTCTGTCAGCCCAATAGGCAGGCTTGGGAACATCTGGGCAGAGTTGTATTTGACTGCACATTAGACATAGTTTCTTCCCCTAATCAAGATAATAGTTTGATTTTGTCTCCGTTCATCTAATATTCCTTGCATGATCAACAATTAAATTTTTGAATACAAGTGAATCTGTTAACAATAAATATCTTTTATTAAAAATTTAAAAATAGATAATTTAATAAAAAATTAAAATCAGATGTGAATGATGACTGTGAAAGATGTGACTGTATCAATGTATGAATGAATGAATAAATAAAATAAACCTCTGTAATCCATAACAAAGACATTTTAAATGTTTTTGCTTTGTAGCATAGTAATTTAGTTCTTCCATCATAGTTAGAGGAAGACTGCTGTGAGATTAGTCAAGATTATTGAGCTGTGCTCTGTCAGCAGGTGCCTATGACTAATTTAGGACATTAGAAAAGTTTGAAACAGAGTGTTAAATTTTTATTAATTAAAATTTAATTGTTATGCATGATGGTACATTAAAATGTTTTAAATTATTTAAATTCTTTGTTGTAAGAATACTGGATTAGGCCGGGCGCTGTGGCTCACGCCTGTAATCCTAGCTCTTGGGAGGCCGAGGCGGGCGGATTGCTCAAGGTCAGGAGTTCGAAACCAGCCTGAGCAAGAGTGAGACCCCGTCTCTACTATAAATAGAAAGAAATTAATTGGCCAACTGATATATATATAAAAAATTAGCCGGGCATGGTGGTGCATGCCTGTAGTCCCAGCTACCCGGGAGGCTGAGGCAGTAGGATCACTCGAGCCCAGGAGTTTGAGGTTGCTGTGAGCTAGGCTGACGCCACGGCACTCACTCTAGCCTGGGCAACAAAGCGAGACTCTGTCTCAAAAAAAAAAAAAAAAAAAAAAAAAGAATACTGGATTAAAAAAGGAGTAGTTGTAGTTCTGTTTTTACTATTAATGCCCAGTATAACCTTGGATATATGATCTGAACTTTTCTCAGTTTTCTCATTTGTATATCAGAGTATAGAGCAGATAGTCTATAATGTTCCTTTTAATTCTAAAATCTTTTGGTTCTATTCATTAAAATTTATAAAGTAGTACTAGCATAATTTGGCTAAGAAAATGAGAATATTTTAGTAAAGAAAACTATAAGCTAGTGCTGCCCCCTTTGGCATACTTGTTTTATTCAGTTCTATGGCAGGGAGAAGGAAAATGCCTTCCAGCAGCAATAGTTTTGTAAAACTAAATAATTAATATTTTCTTATTCTAATTGATTCTGTCTGATATCCCCCATCTTCCTATCCTTGAATAAACAAGCATTTCTAACATTATTTTCTAAATCTGTTTTGCTTAGATCTAGATTTCAACAAACAAAAATACCAAATAAGTAATATTCAATGACAGTTAGCTAAGACAACTGAGAAAACTTGCTTTTAAAACTTTCAAGAAAATCATGATTTCAGTAATTTTCCCAAGATAATTTTGTGTGTGTGCACCTGGAGTGTAAAACAGTTGCTACTGTATACACTGAATGGTTTATTAGCTAACAAAACAGTAATGGAAACAAACATTTTCAAAGGATCTGGAATTCTACAGTACAATGACATAAACATCATATGTGCCTTCTCAAATAGAAAAAGAAAAAAGGAATACATTTTTAATTATTGTCAATAATAATAATTCAAAAGTAGAAAATTATTTCATTTTTATATTGATATCAGGACATTGTCTCTCCTGTGTTCTTTACACTAAAATCTGTATATGCTTTTAATAATTATGTCAGTTTCATATCTGGCAATATTGCAAAGTAGATCATGTGAAAACTTAAAAGGCTGAGTTAAGTGTAATTAAAACATATTTACATTCAAAGCTGAGTTCAGAGGAAAGTTAGAGAAATCTATGGGGCCAAATAGTAAGGAACAATCTGAGAAGTTTAAGTGTTTAATGCTTAAGTGTTAAACACAAGGCTGACCCTACTTGGCATCTGCAATAGAAAGAGTTGCCAATCTTCCTTAGCGAGGCGATTCCCTTTACCAGTCATGGCCAGGCCTCAGTGAGGCCTTGGGCCTGAGCAAGGAGGGTATCATAACAGAAACCTACAATAAAACAGGAACCCTAAAAGGGACACACTCCAGTATAAAGGGTGGACTAGAAACATCCACCCATTGGCAAACGAGGTGTAAGAGAAAGCTTGACTGCTTTGGCCTGTGCTAGAGGTAGAGAAAAAATTGTCCACTGAGAATTCATAATCAAGTCTTGTCCTCATCATTTAATGGTCCCTATTTAAAATACATACATGACTTGAGAGACACCAAACTGAAAGAATAAAGAAAAAGAATCTTCAGTTGGTAACACTGCTGGGGAACTAGCAGAAGCAAGAGCAAACTTCCCTGTAGAGAGCACATCCTTAGATAGGACCTCCTTGGTGCCTCCTGGGTTTCCCAGCCATAATCTCAAACTGGAAAACACATGAAGTACTATAATATCATTTTCCTATATTTCTGTCCCCCTGTATTTCTGCGTCAACACATAAAGAAACCAAATATCACACAGAGTTGAAAGAGTAACATGGCATAATGATTTAGGGTGTGGCCTCTAGAGCCAGCTTCAAACAATGGCTTTGTGGACTTATAGCTACCTGGATGACCCTGTGAAAAATACCTCCCATAGTTTTCTCATCTCTAAAATGGGAGTTATCATAGTAATCTATCTCATAGACATGTTATAAGAATTAAATGAATTAATATATGGAAAATAGCAGCAGAGCCATGTTGGGAGTGCAGGAAGCAATATAAGGGACGGCTGCTCTTATCATTACAGCATCACCATTATCATTCCTCTTCCACATAATTGGTCTCATTATCCCACCTATCTCATGATGAAGTTGGTTTTTCTCCATATGGGCCCAGGTGCATATCCATCTGGCTTAGAATTTAATTTTGAGGTAAACCTAGCAGTTATACATTTCAAAATTAGATGATTTTACATGACTAACTTCTTCACTGAGAAGCAGCAGAACTAAGAACTATGGGAAAATTTAATGGGGAACCATTAAGCTAACCAATAACCATATATGATCCTGGAATTTACTATTTATTTTTATTTTTTTAAGCTATTCTTATATGTAGACTTTGAGAGTAGATCATCAGCTTTATAAATCTTATATGTTTATGTTGGTACATACATATTTTGGTTCCTCAGAATCTAGAAAGTGTCGTAAGGATGTCAACTCTAAGATACAGCAACTCTCAATGTAGCAAAGGTTTGGGATTGGGGATAGTACTAATTATTTCTTTTATAGAAATTAAGAGAAGAAAAAAAGTTTTCTTCAAACAGTGGCTTTTTGCAATTATGTTTTTAAATCAATAACCAATGACTTTACATTGGGAACATGTGAAAGTCTGAAAGCTTTTAAACGTTAAAAAACCCAATACTGCAATGAATATTTTTGTACATATATCTTTTGTCAAATGTGTGAACTACATTCTGGTAGTTGAATGAAATGCAGTTATATTGACTTATAATTTAATTAATTTTCATTCATTTCTCCACAGAGAATCAATTATATTATAGGGGAACTTCAACACACACCTCAGTTAGCTTAAGACAGTTGTATCATTAGTCGGTTCATCTAGAGGCAGAAATGAAGGCAGCCTAATAGGTTACGTTGGGCAAGCTGAAAATTTGACGCTCCTTCAAAGTAATGTACTTTAAATATTTTTCAACACATTTTAGTGGCTTGGTAGAAACTGTTTTTTATTAACTTATAATTAACTTTGTGAATATTTTGTCAAAACTGAGTCTAGTCTGAAAAAAATTGTAAAAACAGTTTTCCACTTTCCTATAATTTATTCTGTCATTTTCTTTTTCAATCTCTTGAGCCAGAAAATTTCTTGGAAGTCCTGTTAGAAGGCTTACAACTTAATGTATTACATCACTTATTCCCTTTAAAGTGTTCATCATACCTTATGTGGTTTTGGTATTTCGGCTAGACCATAACAGTATCAAATAATAGAAAGTTAAGAATAAGTTTGCAAAAGCGAATGTATTTCACTACAGTCGTGACCTACTTTTTCACCACATTGCCCTCATTTGATGAGTTTGTTTCATTTAAATTTTAATTCTTATAGGCCTTCCTCAGGCAACTTCCTCTCTAAGCCCCTCCTAATCCTGTGTTTACCCTCAGGGTAAAGTATGGGCCCAAATAATCCCAAAATGATATTGCAGATTCCTTTTCTAAAATGATCTTTATATTAAGATTTCAAATTGAGTCTGGAAATGCTTTATTTTATATTAATATACACTATATATTTCACCTATGTCTGTTCTGAAGTCTTATAATACTGTATTACACTGTATACAATGTAAACATATTACATTGTGGGACGGACAAGATAACAATTATTTCAACTGACTATTTAGATTATTTTGCAGAGAGGAAGAATTTAGAACTGGATAACTAACAAAATTGAGGAAGATTCAGAGCTTACTTAGAGAAGGATATCATTCAAATCAAAATTTGAAAAGGTAATAAATTCAGCTTTTGGCAAAGGGAACAAGGAAGTTAAAACACATCAAATCACTTTTCTATTATAATTTCAGTCACCAGATAAAAATTTTAAGTGTCTACCATGAGCCATGTATTCAGACTTCTTGAACATCAAAATGAGGATTACTAGTCAAATAGTGCCTCCTTTTGAAAGCACAAAACATTTAAAAAAACACATTTTTTTCAATCTGTGAAAAGAAACGAAATAAAAACTGACTCAGAAGCATGTGGTCTCTGTCTTACACCTTGGAAATCTGAGTATAGGAGACCCTGGGTTGGGTATAGGTGATAGACATTCCCCTTTGTGACTCTAAGGATGTGATAACGACTGCCTGCCTCCTCCCTAGCTACCACTTGCTTCCACTGCAGCTCAATATTCACTCTCACTATCAGTTCCCGATTTCACATCTTTTTGTATTTATACATTTTCACTCACCCACCAAGCTGTAGGGGTTGTATGAATACTCCATGTCTAAAAACAAAACAAAAAAATCCTTGTCTTATGAAAGGAAAAATGAAAGAATTGTGGTTACTATTACCTTGTAATTTTCAACAACACCTAGATTTCGCCACACTTTGTGGGTAGAGAAGAGCAGAGGAAGGTGAGGGAATGGAGAGGCAATGTGAGATAGGGCAGCCTGAGAACACTAAGGATTGTATGGCAGTATACAGTTGTCATGTGTCATGGGCACCACAGCCATGCAGTAGGTACTTAGAAAGCATTCGAATAATGAAAGCTAATTCATTTTTTAAGAACATTAAAACATCTTGGAAGGGAGAATAGTAATGTAGTTCATTAATATGTAAACATGGAAATGAATTTTATGGAAATGAGCCTCAAGTTGATATAATGATGTGAGGAATGGGTATCTCCATGCTGGGCTGCTGGGCTTCCAGGTACCTCCCACTGGGGAAGGGAGTCTCAGGCTAGTAGGGTCAAAGAGGCTTCTGGGGCCAGTCTGCTTGCTGTGGCTGTGTTTCAAATGCCAGTTCTGCTTCCTGCCTCAGTATCTCCCACTTGGAGAGGGGAATCTCAGGTCCATAGAAACAAGAAGACAATTCAATTCAAACACACAGATTAACTTGTCTAAAAATTGTGTACAAAGCTACCAGATACTGCAGTGTGCCAGATGCTTTGCATTTGATCTCATTTAATCCTCAAAACAAACATTTGATGTAGGTCAAGGAAGGTAAGGAAACCAAAGCTTGGAGAAGGTAAACCTTTCTAGGATTAGGCAGATAGTCAGCTACTTGCATTTCATTATATTATACAATTTTTAATAAGAGAAGATAAGTGTAAGGCCAATATAATAAAGAAGTCTGAAGACTAACAGATAACTCTTATGCAAATGATGGTAGAAGAGAATTATAAATATAAAAATATCTATATCATGTGACTTACTTTTGTTATGTATTTATTAGTCTTCATCTACCAGTTAGTCAAATAATCTTTTAGTTAGTAAATTAACCTTTGAGAAATGGATGATTATTGAGAGGGGGTTGGGCAGATTATTTTTTTTTGTGGGGAAACAATCATATAAAAGGCAGTCTCTGTCCCTGTGGAGTTCTCAACACTGCTTAGAAGGGTAGCATCCTAGAATCGGGTCAAATTTGAAGTCAAAGGAACTTATGGTTTGCCCAGAACTTTCTGACTTTAGCATTTTGTGTCCTGGCAACTCTTCTAGTCCCAGGAAAACTGAATGGTTGGTCTCCCTAGATCATAACTACCTTTGGGCTTCAGTCTTCCAATTTTAAATCCAAATCTTTTAATTCAAAGTGTTGTTGTAAGAAACAAATAATGATCAGGAAAATATTTAGTAGTGGTTACTATTTGCTCAATACTGTGCTAAGTGAATCATATATATTATTGCATTTTGTTTTCCCAGGACTTTTATTTAGTAGATTCTGTTATGACACCCAATTCACAAATTTGGAAATCAACATACAGAGAGATTAATATTCTCCTAAAGATCGCACTCTACTTCATGGTAGAGTCAGGATCTTAAGCCAATCTGTCTTACTACTGCAGAGGCTGGGCACATAGACACACTCTGTCATTTATTATCAATAATGAATGGGCATAGAATTATGTGGGAAGTTTTTAATAAACACTGATGTCAGAGCTGCAGCAAAATTAAATCAGAATTTTAACAGGTTTGGCCCAAGAATTGGTACTTAAAAAAATTTTTGCCAGGTAATGCTCATGTGCAGTTAGGGTTGAGAACCACTGCTCTATTCCTTCTATTTTATAGTAACTAACATTAACACATTATCTGCCATGTGAGTTGTATTTAACTCATGCTAGTTTTGAGCCTAGGGCTTCATGAAGCATATAGAGACTCAATTTTCCAAAAAAAAAAAAAAAAAAAAAAATTCAGTAAATATGTGGTGCATTGGTGTGCAGTGTATAAATGGATTCTAGTACCATGTAAGTTGCATATAACTCACACACAGAAAACAATAAAAAATAACAAATTTTTCATTAAATTAGAAAGGATTGTTTTGTTTTTGAAGTTTTTATTCTATTTTCCTAACAAAACACCATGACCCCAGGGATATTTTTGTTTTCTAGTGTGGCAGTCAATGTGTTAAAGGCTGGAACTGAATTCTTGGTCCACTACTGACTAGCTGAATGACCTTCATCAAGTTACTTAACTTCTCTTAGGCTTAGTATTTTTGTTTACACAATGTAAAAAATAATAACTTTCTTATCTATCCCATAATATTGTGAGATTCAAATAAGATAAATTAAGTGAAAATTTCATGTATGCTGCATATTCTAAAACTCTATATTAAATATTTTCTGAGTAAAACTTTAGGGGTATTAGTGAGTTTTCAATGAATGAAATGTGAATCTTTGAGTCTCAGAAGTAAGGGGAGTATTGGGACAGAAAAAGAAATACCAATGGGATCTGTAGCAAAATTTATGTTTTTCTAATTAGAAGTCTAATATTAATTCTCAACAAGTAGGCCCAGCTATAATTTATATTGTTTCATCTTCAGTTTCAGCTAATAAATAGCTCATATTTTGTAGGAAATGTTTCCAAAGCAGCATATCATTCTATGATTTCAGCTATGCCATGTGTGCTCGGACTTTAACTTAAGAACATTATTTGGCTAATCCAAATACTGTCATGTCTATGGCAGAAATCAAAGGTATGCCTTAACTACTGCCTCCAGTGAGAGTCTGACCATAAACAGAGTTTCTAAAGTAAGATCTAAAACAACTATGACAGTACTTGGGTATATGTATAAATGAATGATTAAATAATCTCATAGTTTTTAGTTGTGTCTAGAACTTCATAGTGATTTAATTCTTTTCCCAAATGTAGCCATAATTTCCAAGTACTGGTTGTACAAGTGTTGTATTTATGTTTTGGTAGTTGAAAGGTACCTCTTACATGGTGAAAGAGTTGATCACAACATCAATGATTTGAGAATTCATGAATAAAATTTAAATGATAAATACTTAAAGATGATTTTATCTGAGAAATGTGTAATAGCTCTGATTTGCCATAGTAAGTGTACTTCCTTGGTCCATTTTTGCTGCCATAATAGAATAGTTGAGACTGGGTAATTTGCAATGAACAGAAATTCACTGACTCACAGTTCTGGAGACTGGGAAGTCCAAGATAAAGGCACTGGCCTCTGGCAAGGACCTTCTTGCTGTATCAGTCCTTGGTCGAAGGGAGAAGGGCAAGAGAGACAAGGAAGAAAACCAAACTGGCCCTTTTATCAGAACATCAATCTCACCTGTGGGGATGGAGTACACATGCCTTAATCCTACTTTCATTAAAAGGTCCTAATTTTAATGCCATTACAATGGAAATTAAATTTCAACATCAGTTTTGGAAGGGACAAACATTCAAACCATAACTTGTACATATAGACACTGGTGGAGAGAATTCTTCAAAAAGGCCTATCGACTCTGGCCATTTGCTGACATAAATCCTCTAAAACCATGGGAATATTACAGTTCACACACAAAAAAGAAATTTTAATTCTTAATGAATAAGAATCACTTCTCCATAAGTCCACTTTGGTTTATATATCTTTAATCAAACTGCTAACCCTATCTCTTTTTTCTAAACAGCTAACCACTATTAGCACAGAAAGAGTTGGGAGAAAACTCATAATATAACATTAAAATAAATTAATTAAAAGTATAACATTTACATTTTAAAAAATCATAGTTAATAAGGGTCCTTTCAAACTCCTTTTGAAATACATCTTTAATCCTTATCAAGCCCAAATTACAGATGAATAAAAAAACTTTGCAAGGTTTTTTTTTTTAATGGTGCAACTGAAATAAGAGAAAGGTTAATTATTTTTAATGTTGTCAAATGAGTTTATGAATGTTTTTGCAGTGACTCAATCTAGATTTTCTGACTTTAAGTCTAATGCTCTTTTCACATCTTATGATCTTTATTTTTTTAAAAAACTTGTTAAATAGTAAATTGAAATCTTTCATGCAAAATAAAGAAACATGCAAATAAACAAGTTAGCCAGCTCCATGCTCTCAGTAGGAGTCAGCCATCTCGTGTGGCTGCCAGAGAAATTGATACTGACATAATCTACCTTAGTAGATTAGCACACTGGACTGATGAGAAGGGAGCTGAAATATGTTTAGTTGTTGGCAACTCATTTCAAATGGGGATGTAGGAAGTGAGAATGTCCTAAAAAATAGCCGTTAGAGTGAGAGAACATCTGGACTTGGCTTCATTTGAAAAAGAGTTAAAACTGGGGGTAGTTAGCACAGAGAAATGAAGATTTAGTTTGGAGGATGAGTGAGACCATTGTCTTGAATCCTTTGAACTAGAAGTATCTTTGCATCTCAGAGAGTTAGAGCTGAAAGCAAGGATTAGAATTTTCAAGGGAGGACAAAGAGTTACACTTGATGTAAGATATTACTGTCTAATCACTGCATGTTTTCAGAAGCTTTAAAGGCAGTTATTAAATATATCATACAGAGGATTCCAGGCTAAATGATCCCTGCCTAGCTTCAGCAGTTTAACCTGAGAGGAGATCAGAGAGGTTTGCTTCTTAGAGCAAGAGATCATACACAGTAATTCAACTATGGAATGAACTTACTGCAACTACTGCTGCTGTTTCTGAGAGTAAATTATGTTAAACATGGTGTTTTCACATTTGGGAAAGTGGGAACAGTGCATTCATTATATTGCTTTTCTCATTCTCTTCTGAGAATTTCAAGTTAATATAATATATTTCACCTTTTCAAAATATCCTTTGGTTTTCAGGAGACAGAATGAAAAGCAGAGGCAGAGTAAAGTATCCTCTATACAGAAGAGAGACAGTGCCCTGGGGCTAAAAATGTAATTCTTGGCCTGCAGCATCTGGGCAGAGGTTAGAATAGACAACTGCTTCTGTAAAACTCTCTTCTGTTGAAAGCTGCATGATGCTCACTTCTTGAATTGACCTTGTCTGTCTAAATAGGCCAGCTGGAATTGAGAATTATGTAACACGGTTTTATATCTTTGCAAGTGCTTTGTATCCTTTAGGTTGGGATATTGCCAACTTTTTTGGTGGTTTTTTAAACAATGAGTAGAGGTTAAGTCACCTGGGTTTGGAGTCAGACAAGACCAGCTCTGCCACCTGACATGTGTGCTTTAATATATTTCTTCCTCTTTAATGGTAAAATATGAGTAATGCTTACCACACTGGATTGTTTGAGACTAGAGATAACCAGATGTATTGAGGATTTGGCCTAATACATAGCAAATAAAAAAGTACTGAAAAGATGTTAGTTATGGTTTTTATCAGATCAGTGCTCTTTGATTTAAACAACTGTGATTCCACAGTGATGGGTAGCTCTGTGAAGTAGCTAAAGCTTCTTTGTACCCAGCCAAGACTTGTTGGATTGTTGGTTTGCCAGTTGTCTATGTTAAGATATTATTTGTTGAATAATACTATTTGTTGTACAAAGTTCATTGTATAATACCAAGATCAAACAAATACTTGGAATGAATGTTATCTGTTGAAATACAGAAATAGCTTAATTTTGATTTGTGACTTTTTATTTTATCTCCTCTGGGATAAAAAAGATAGAAAGGTGGCAATGAAGACAATGTCTATGGACTTGGACTAACATAAATATAGTTAGAGATTCTGAAGCAGAGGATTCTGTGGAGGTAGGGGCTGCACAGCAGCTCCTTCCCTCCACTACCAACTCCTACGTGTCTGCATCTCCTTCCTGAATCCCTAAGAACTCTTTCCTGAAATGCTGAGACCCACAGGTGCCCAAGAGATGTTGGGTTCCCAGTGGCCTTGGTTTGGGCCAAGTAAATGTGGGCTTGATGATCCCTACAACCCAGGGATCACATGGGATAGGCAATAAGAACTTGACCTTAATGCTTTTCTGTTTAGGAGAGCCCTAGTAGTTTGGAGCATTGAAAGTCTTCCTCTAGCTGCCTCAGAAAGAGGTGACTTCCCTGCTTTTATCCCACTAGCCTACTCAGAATACAAACCAATGTCATTATAATGACCTGCACAGTCTGACAGGTCAACTCTTATCTCCCATAGCTCTCTCATTTCTTACTTTTACTGTAGACACACTGGCTTCTTTTTGTTTTGTGAACATCCCGAGGCACACTCCCACCTCATGGTGTTTGCAAATGCTACAGCCTCTTACAGAAATTCTCTTCCCTGGGTATCTACAAGTTTTGTTTCTGACTTCCCTCAAATCTTTCCTTAAATATGAAAGTTTTTCTAATCATTTTATTTAAAAATTCAACCCCACAATGCACTTTTTGTGTTTCCTGTGCTTTCCTATTGTACTTATAGTTTTTTCGAATATCTGTGCAAATTATTTTGTCAAATACTATATATTTTATTTATTTAAAATTTGTTCAGCTTATGAATGCATTTATTAAATTTATGTTATGCCTCCCCCAAGGAATACAAAATTCAATAGTTCTAGAAATGTAAAACTTTAAAAAAATTCATGCAGAATAGAGACAAACCTTGAATTTAAGAATAAACTTAATAAGGAAGGTATTCATGAGGAAGACACTAAAAGTTTAACGAATGTTGGAAATGTAGCCAATGTTTTTGAATAGGATTACTAAAGATAAAGAAAAGTGAACTCATCTGAAATTAATGTATTAATTTCATACACAAAAATTCTAGCATTAAAATAAATTATCTATAATGCTGTTTAAATTATGGGGAAAAGTGCCTCAAAATAGACAAGAAAAATGTTGGAAATATAATTTAAATTATAGTTCAAAATAACAAGGTTTGAATATTTTCCTTATCAATAATTCTGGACAAAAAATGATTTTTCCAGTTCTTATCATTAGCTTTTAAAGTGTAACTTCTCAATGCTTTATATTCACAAATATGTGACAATTGTTAAATGATTTGCTAATATAGTTTATACTCTACTCTTGTTCAACCCTCATAGTGTATTTTTTCATCATAATTATACATCGATGTGTTTTGAATTTGGAGAACAAAGATTCGAAAAATTTTGAATTTTAGGCATTGTCTATAGGTTCTAAAAATAGAGTAAACAATGATAGAATATTTTCAAGATGTTTGATTATATTCAGTGAAGATGTAAAATTGGTTCATTTCAATTTTTGTATATATTTTTTTCAGACTTAGTATGTGTTACCTGTGGGTTTAGTGCCTTTTGAATTAATGTTACAAAGTATGAATCTCTGTCCATTTCCAATTTATTAAATTTAGTCATATGTTTTCCTTCAATATTGCCGGCCCATTGATTCTTATTTTGTTCATAACGTGTATTAGTTAGAGTTCTGCAGAGAAACAGACCAATAGGATGTGTAGATATCTGTCTCTTTATTTACCCATCTATCTGAATATGTTAATATTTATTTTAAGGAATTAGCTCATATCATTGTGGAGGCTGGCAAGTTCCAAATCTAAAGGGTAGACAGGCAGGTTGGAAACCAGAGAAGAACTGATGCTACCGATGGAGTCCAAAGGTTGTTTGCTAGCAGAATTCCCTGTTATTTGAGATAAATCAGTTTTTTTCTATCAAGGACTTCAACTGATTACATGAAGTTCACTCACATTATGGAGGGTGATATGTTTTACTCAAAGTCTAAATTGATTTAAATATTAATCTCATCTAAAAAAATATCTTACATATCTAGAGTGATGTTTGAGCAAACATCTGAGAACTATAACTTAGAGAAGTTAACACATAGAATTAATCACATACTGTAAATACTATGAGAAGTTTTTTTCAAATGTAAAAGTGATACATGCTCATTATAAAAATTTCAACACAGAAGAAAGAGAACAGATGAAAACACATGCACACACAAAACAGAAGAAAAAGTACAATTGTAAAAAAAAATTAGTATGTTTAGGCTGGGCGCAGTGGCTCACGCGTGTAATCCTAGCACTCTGGGAGGCCGAGGTGGGAGGATTGTTTGAGCTCAGGAGTTCGAGACCAGCCTGAGGAAGAGGGAGACCCCATGCTACTAAAAATAGAAAGAAATGAATTGGCCAACTAAACATATATAGGAAAAGTTAGCCGGTTATGGTGGCACATGCCTGTAGTCCCAGCTACTCAGGAGGCTGCGGCAGAAGGATTGCTTGAGCCCAGGAGTTTGAGGTTGCTGTGAGCTAGGCTGACACCACGGCACTCTAGCCCGGGGAACAGAGTGATACTCTGTCTCAAAAAAAAAAAAAAAAATTGTATGTTTATTAAATACAAAACATACAAAGCAGTTTTGGGAATGTGTGTCAATTGTTCTGGTCTGGATGACTCTATGTCAATTAACAATCCAGCATTGTGACACATTGTGCCACCCTCTGGGTCCTGGATATACAGATGTTTGCTTTGTGGATTGAGAGAATCCACCAGACATTGTCTCTTCTTTTCCTCATATCTTCTTTTTTGTCCTGGAAGACCTTTGGTGCTTTCCACTTCTGTATCTTTGAATGCCCACCCACCTCTCAGTTCCTATGCTCTTAACATGCTTAGGAAATCTTCAGACTTTGGGCACATAGTGAGAACCACAGTTATTCTTTTAGGTCTTTCTGCTGCAAGGAAAAAGGAAGGAGAAATTTGGGGTTCTGAGAACAGACCAATGGAGGTAGGTATTCAAGGATGTGTGGAATCCAGATTGCAGCTGTTTCTTCTCTATTCAGGTTACCTTGGTTACTTACCATACAAATGAAAAGACTGGCACTTTGCAATTGGAAAGTTAATTTATGAATTTATTAAACTAAAAGGAAAGAAAAAGCATGTGTTTTATGTGGTAAATTACATGGCTCTATTCTGCAAACCTAGGCTAGACCATCCAATTGCCTCCCCCTGCCTGGTAAATTTTTAAACTTAGAAATAATTACAGAGTTTCAGAAAAGTTATAAGAACAGTAAAATATATATATATATATCATCTTCACCTACATTTCCCCAAATGTTACCATTTTTTCACATTTGCTTCAGCTCTCTTTATCTTTTTTATATATAAATATATATATACACATACACATATGTAATACATGATATAATTATTGTTATTATTTCCAAAGCACTTAAAAGTAAATTAGAAACATGGTGCTGCTAAATATTCAGTGTGCATTATCCGCAAACAGGAACATTCTCTTAATATTATCGTAATATAATTATCAAATCAGGAAATTAATATTGGTACAACATTATACATAGTTACTTCTTTCTGATTTCTTGGTTTATAATTTACTTTTAAACATTATGCCACATAGGCAATCTGTTTTGTTTTTCATTTAATAATAAGTACTGAACATATTTTCAACTTAATTAATATAGCTCTTGTCACTGTCTTTTTTCTTATGTAATATTCTTATGTAATTTATTCTTATGTAATATTACACCATGAATTCACCACAATTTAATTGACCAATATTAACTTCAAGTTTTTGTGGGAAAAATGCCTGAGAAAATGCAAACAAAATGATAAAATATAATTAAAGTTATAGTTTGTCACAATAGAGCCATATGAGACAGTTCATCATGGTTGTTAAACATCCAGGAGCTCCCATAATCTCCACCTTTCTTGTAAGGCCATTTGTTACACTGTATTGTTACTACACTTTTGTGTATCTTCAAATCCCACTAAATACTAAATACTACAGGTGAAATCATGTCTCCCTCATTAACCAATGTATTGAGGATACTGAATCAATTGATTGAATAAACAAGTGAATAGTAAGGATGGCATAGAAGCTAATCTGACTGCTACCTTATTAAGAAACTCAAGGACATCAAGAGTGAGCCTCCTCACTTTCCTGTCCTATCTACCCACACTTTTATCAACATGCACATTTATTCTCACTTTTCTTCTAATTGCAGAAGATGAGGTGTACACTGCTCATGTCTTCTGCTTCTAGTTCCATCCTTACATTCTAGGCTCTTGCTCTATTGGTCATACATAGTATTTCTCTTCTATATCTTCAACTTGTTTTTTCTTTTTTATCTTTTCTTGCCTTTAACCAAAACTTAGGCTTATCTCTCCTATCAAAAAAAAAAAAATCCATCCATTGTCCCTACTTCTCTCTATAGCCACCATCTTGTCTCTTTTTTCTTCTCCTCAACTGAGCTTCCTAAAGTGTAGTTTGCTATGATATATTTCTATGCTCTTATCTCCCATTTATTTCTCAACTACAGGCAATATGCATTTCTTTCCTAATATTTCATGAGAGTAGTTCTGGCTTAATTCATCAATGGCCTTTGTATTTCCAAATTTAGTGGACACAATTCAGTCTTTAGTTTACTGATCTCTATGGCTTTCTGCTCCCTGACTTCAAACTCTCTGATTCCTATACTTTGGAATTCTTTGTCTGCCTCTTTCAAAGACTTATCTTTCTCTATATAGTCCCTAAATGTTTATATCCCATAGGATGCATTACTTGGCAAACTCCTAATAGATAATCTCTTCCCCTTAAATACTTTTGATGATTGTCGAGTGCATCATGTGGCACCTCAAATCCAAGAGGTTTAAAACAAAACTGATTTTCCCACCAGACATCTTCTGGGATAGTCTTGGTCTTGATTAGTAACAGTACAATCCACCCAGCTAGAACAGAGGGTTTTCCTCAGAGCTCCTGTATCCTTAAGTAACTCACTGCTGATCAATTGCTATATGCCACATTGTATAGATCTTGACTCCTGAATACTTCTCAAATTGTTTCTCTCTTTTTCTTTCTTAATACTGTAGAGTATTCCAAACTTTCTCCTTCCGATATGCAGCCATAATGATGTAGCCAAAATTCTAGCCATATTAGTTCCCTGTTCAGTGTTTCACTGGCACATACAGGATAAAGCCCAACCTCCTAGAATTCATATGTGGCTGGTCTGCCTGTCTGCCACCTTTTCCCCCATCACTTCCTAACACTGTTCATTAGAATCCAATTGTTAGCAAACGCCCCATACACCATACTGTCATAGCTCTTCCTTTGCTCCTGGTATTGCCTCCTGCTGGAATTCCTTTCAATTTCCAGTCCCCATTTCTGCTCTTTGCTTGGATAACTTCTATTTAAGACTTGGCTCAGACCTTCCTCCCAAAGCCTAACTCCTCTTTGCTATCCTGCCTTCACTCCATTGGGTTAAATAATCTTTCTGTGGCTTCAACAGCCCCTCTCTATCATCATCCTCACACAGGATGTTACAATTACCTGTGTGGTTTATGTATCTGTTTCTCCAACAGACTCTGAGGTCAGTGGAGGCAAAGACCGTGTCCGTGCTGGCACCATTAGTAAAGTGACTGGAATATGATTGGATTTCATAAGGATTTCTTGAATGGACAAATGCACCTCCTGCATCAAATCCTTTACTAGAATTATTGATTAGTCACCTAGTGATTGCCAAGTAGATGAAAGTAGAACAGGTCAAGACATTGTTTAATTTCTCTTATTTTTACTTATATATATATATATATATATATATATATGTAAAGATGAAGAATATTTTAAAATGCATGCTGAAAACTAATGAAAAACACACTGAGTGCATCTTTGTTAAATTGTTTCTGTCAGTTGGTTTGGTAATTTTCTTTTCATTACTATGACAATCATCCAAAGATAAGGTTCCTTTTCATTTACCTTGAAAAAAGATAAGTATTATAAAATGGATATTATCAGCTTATGGCTGAAACACAGCCTAGTTTTGTGGTAGATATAATATTTCTTGTAGTTTTTTCTCTGTCCAAGAGCATTATAATTTTGTTGGAGCCTCCTCCAAGGTAAATGAAAAGGAGCCTTATCTTTGGATGGTTATCATGGTAATGAAGATAACATTACCAAACCAACTGACAGAAACAATCTTACAAAGATTCACTCAGTGTGTTTTTAATTAGTTTTCAGCATGTATTTTAAAATGTTCTTTATTGGCTGGTGCGGTGG
This sequence comes from Microcebus murinus, assembly GCF_040939455.1. NCBI lineage: Eukaryota > Metazoa > Chordata > Mammalia > Primates > Cheirogaleidae > Microcebus > Microcebus murinus. The sequence continues at coordinate 111,433,851 of NC_134104.1, read as the reverse complement.
CTGACGCCTGTAATCCTAACACTCTGGGAGGCTGAGGCAAGCGGATCACTCGAGTTTAAGAGTTCGAGACCAGCCTGAGCAAGAACGAGACCCTGTCTCTACTAAAAAAATAGAAACAAATTATTTGGCCAACTAAAAATATATATTAAAAAATTAGCCTGGCATGCCAGCACATGCCTGTAGTCCCAGCTACTTGGGAGGCTGAGGCAGAAGGATTGCTTGAGCCCAGGAGTTTGAGGTTGCTGTGAGCTAGGCTGACATCACGGCACTCTAGCCCAGGCAACAGAGTGAGACTCTGTCTAAAAAAAAAATAAAAATAAAAAATTAAATGTTCTTTATCTTAACATATAACGAGGTAAAAATAAGAAAAATCAAACAAACAATATTTCTTGACCTGTTCTACTTTCATCTACTTGGCACTCACTAGGTAATGAATCAACAATTCTAGTAAAATAATTGTAATAAATAACATTTTATAGATAATGATTTAAAGAAAATATTTTATAATAATTTTATCATTAAATTTATAAAAATATGAATGTTTGGATTATGTCTTTGTATTCCTGATGACTTTGAGTACCCTAGAATAGAAAATAAACTCTGCTTTCAGAAACCACAGGTACTAGCATCATGCTTTTCATATCAGGAAAAGTAGTATAATTTTTCTGCCCCTCTCTTAGATTGATTATATCTATATCTCATACCCATGGCTATGTTAATACCCATAGATTGGAGATGCCACTCTACTGTCAGTTCTATATATCCACAAAGATATTGTGTTAATATTTAAGAACCTGCGAGTACTAGATATACGATGTTAAAACTGAAATATTCATAGTTTTTCTTATCTCTCAAATAAAAACAAAAAGGAACGTCAGGAACACAAACTCTTCAATTTAATACAAGCATCTGAGGATGACTTGCATGCCCACTTGACTGCTGATGAGGACATTCTTCTCTTTCTCTTCCTCAACATCAACCAGATATGTGACCCAGAAATAGCTATAGTTGGGTAGCTCTTCCAGCTCTGAAAAAAGGGTTCTTGAGCCAGCATGTGAGTTGCAGTGCAGCTGGAAAGTAAGAGTGTGGACTCTGAATCCAGAACATCTGGATTTGAACTCAACCTTTGCAAGTCGCCAATAACAAGGTAACTTTGAGGAACTCATCAAACTTCCTTTTGTCTCAGTTTTTTCCACTGTAAAAATGCAGTGTTATTAGTATCTATCCTGGAGTTTTGTTGTAGGATTAAATGTTTCAATAAATGTAAAGCCCTTGTGAGTGGATCTGGTATAAAGTACCTAATACATTAACAATTTTTCTAAAGCCTGAATCACTGATAATTTATCGTGGAATACGAATGTCAAGTGCCACATCAATGCTGATCACTAAATTTGTGACCCTGAACTAGATTCTACTTGATCCATCTGACTTTATGCTTTTCATTGGTAAAATAAGATTAATAATTCCTGCCCCTGTAATCTCACAATGACTTATTAAGATTTCTCTTGCAAAGGGACAGGGCACACAGCAACAAATATCACATAACACACACAGGAACTCACAGGCAGAGGGTCAGAAGGAACACAGGTCCCTGTTTTTGTAATACTCTAGAGAGATGTGCTTGGGCCATGGGGCTGGATGCTGGCAGAGGTATTCTGCTTTCTTTTTCTAATAGACTAAGCATAACAATGATCTTGCTCAGGGGAAAGGATACTTTGAGTTTTGGTGCCAGTTTCCTAATGATGTGCTGAGAAAAGTCAGCTCTCTAGCACCTGGAGACAGTGAAGGAAGTTACCAGGTCACACAGAGAGAAAGCCCTAGCACTCCTGCTGTTCATCACACAACTGAAGAACAAAATATAAAATATATGTTTTTAAAATGGCAGAGCACTACAGAAATTACATGAGTCTATCTCTGAATGTCAAAAAGTAATTGTGAAATATTAAAGAGTACAATTTTCTATATGAAGAATATAAAATACACATGGCTATTATAGTCTCACTCCTAAATAGATAACATTTATTTAAATATTTTAAAGATCTGATCTTAAAACAGTCATTTTAATGGTGAATTTTACTTGTAATTGGTAGCTCACAACTGGAATGAGGTATAAAATCAATGGCCAGGGATATTTAAAAAAATGAACAAAATGTTTTCCTTTAAATTTTTATTTCTTAAAATTAGCAGCAACATTTTAAAGCCACTATTTCACACTCTTTTTTAAAAAAAATACATTCAGTTATTTGTATATTTGACAGAAGAAAATTGACTTATGCATTTATGTATAATATTGAAACTTAGGTAGAAGTCTGAATTTGCATGGCCACATTTCAATGAGGAAATGGAAAATTTCCATAACTTGTCCAATATCCAATAAATAATATGTGATGGAGCTAGGATTCAGACCTACTTTTGCTATATTTCAGAGTTTATGGCTTCCCATTCTAGAAAGATTTAGCTTGCTGCAATACATAAAGTCCTACTTCCCTCTGGCCACTGCTGCTTTCATGGGCCTGAGAGCTGTGCTTGGATTAATGTGCTGCTGTTGCCGTCCTTACATTTTAATACCATTTGAACAAGGAGCACTGCATTTTTAGTTTGTGCTGGGCCCAGGAAATTATGTAACTTAGTCCTGCTTCTATGAAATATCTCAACTTCTTTTTCAGCAGTCTTTGTGTTTGTAATGAATGTGATACAACCTATTCTAATAAGCAAAATTGTCCCTTGAGACTGATCCATTTCTTTTCATTATTGATAAAATAGCTTCATCTCTTAGATGTCAGTTTCTCTTTCCTATAAAAATTGTACTTATTGACCCGGAATGTGCTTACTTGTTGCTGAAGTGCTCTACACTCATAATGTGTGCCTTCTGAAGTTCTCCAATGGAAGATACCACACTGGGTCCTTCTGTAGGTGTCTAGAATGCTCTTCCTTTGGCTTGTGCAAACCTTTTAGCAAACCACAGGGCTTGAAACAATTGTAACTTCCTTTGTTTTACATAAGAGACCCTTTGCCCCTTCTTGCAATTTATCTTCAAAATAGTAAATATATGAGAGAGAGAGAGAGGGAGAAGGGGAAAGGGAGAGAAGTGTTAATACACTATCAATAGACTTCGTCTCCCACCTGGAAAGAGTATTCCCTCATTGTGTTTCTATAGCACCTTATGTAAATCTCTTTAATATCACTTATCACTGAGTAGAGTTGTTATTGGTTTAATTGTGTTCTTCTCCTCTACTAAGCTTCATGAATAGTAGAATAATGCCTTGATCATGTTTTTTATCCTTTGATCCCTAAAGTTTAGTCCAAACTGTGATGGAATGTTTGTTAAGATGAAATGAGATAAAATGCCAAAGTTTTCCCTTTATTCAGTGTCTTTGGCAGTTATATACATCAACCACAATTATACGTTCTTTAGGTGAGTTATGTAAAAACCTCCTCAAACTGAAACTAATGAATTCCAAAAATGGATGTGTAAGTGCTTCATTACCTAAAAGCAATGTTTCCAATTAGTTTCTGCCTCTGAGTTTTATTTTCCCAATGCAATTTAGCTAATGTTTTAGCTAAAGAGAAAGTGAGCCATTTTTATTAAATTAATGTCCTGGCGTAATATAAAGTGAAGCACTATTAGCATAAATCTTCCTCCAATAGTATTTGACAAAAGCCATTGATAATTATCTAGCCAACTACAAATGAATTCGCCAGGCAGTAGGAGTATAACATTCTCTTTGACTTTTCATCATTTGATTTTCTTTTTCCTGAAATATGGTATTTATGACTAAGAATGTCTGTTGAATGACACACTATGATTGAAGCCATCCTCTTTATAACAAAGGAAACTTTTCCTATGTTAAGAAATTGTATATAATAAATAAACAATATCATATATTCAAATTATCATACATAATATATGATATATATACATTATATAGTATTTTATATATATCTTATATAACTATATATATTTTGTTCAAACTCATTAAGTAAAACCCGGTAAATACTAACAAAAATTTAAAGAAAAAATAGTATTACTAATATTACACCAATTTGTTCAGAATATAAAGTGTAATTTCCAATTTTTTTTTAGATCATAACACAGGTATGCTGCAGTCAGCTTGCTCAGGCTCATGAGAGCCTATTTTGAGCATCTCTTCTTAATTCTGCATTGAATGACATCATATCAGTAGATTCAAATCAGCCATTGTAGAGCTATGCATACCAAAGTAATGACCAAGCACTATAAACCTAGGCTTTTTCTTACTCTGGAAAGCCAGTGCCAGTGATTTAACATTTACCAGCACACCACTGGGTCAGATTAAATTTGATTCCATAACTCAACAAAGAATTACAAACCAAAATTTCTCCTGAACATACACATAAATATTGTTACCAGAATATCAAGTAACATCGCCCAGCAAAATCAAACAAACAAAACCTCATGATCAAGTGGGATATAGAAATATAAACGATATTTTAGAAATGTATGGTTAGTTAAATAATCCAAAATCAATCAATCTGGTTCACTTGCTTATCAGAATAAGGGGAAAAAAATACAACCTTGTCAACAGATGTATACAAATCATTTAATTAAATTTAGGTTGGTAAAATTTTCAGCAATTTTAAAATAGAATTAAATTCTCTCAATATGATTAAGAGTATTCACCAAAAACCTAAAGCTAACATCACACATATGGGTGAAATATCAAAAGTTTTCCTTCCATTTAAAGAAAGTTGAGAATAAAGCAAAGATGCCCACTGCTAATGTCTTATTTAACATTTTATGAGAGGTTCTGTCCAATACAGAAAAAAAAAAAAAAGAAAAAGAAAACACATAAAGATTGGAAAGTATAAAGTGTAACTTTTTATTCACAAATGACAATTTTACATAAAAGAAATTCCCCCCCAAAATCTACAAAGATCTACTAAATACTTCTGAAAGGACATCTGTCTAGCAACTGCCTCTCCAATCTCAGACTGGTATCCCCTGGTTATTAATCCTTGCAGTTAATGATAATTAGCTCAATACAATGATGTAATCCTCCTTATTTTTTCTATAAATTTGTGTCCTCCTTTACTCCCTGAATCTGCACATATTTTACTATGGCATGTTCCTGCATCTGCCCATTGCAATGCCCTATTCTCAAATAAATGTCACTTCTTTAGAGAACCTCTCTCTCTGTTATTTAGGTTGACATAAATGGTGTCAGAAATGGAATCAAAGAAAGATCACTACTGGAAGAAATCAGCAATTTTAGGAACTGGTGTCCAGTACTCACTTATGTTCCTTGAGCTCTCCACTTCTGCAGCTTGCTTTTCCACACCAGTGAGTTTTCTTTCAGGCTGAGCCTCCATTTTTGGTAAAGAACCACTTAATAAAGAGTCTGTATCCCTCCTGAGATGATAAAAGACTTTTTTGGCAAGTCCTTCCTGGTATAAAGACTTTCTGGTTTGAGTACTCTGGTTTCTACAGACTTTATAGTCTGTCCATAAGGCAGGTCTTTTCTGCTGAATTTACTTTTGGTTCTTTCTGAGTGTCTAATATTTAATTTGATCTGAACACCTGGGTGCTGGCAGAGATACCCTGCCCTCTGCTGCTTTCTCTTTTTTTAATCAAGTATGGGCCGCACAAAAACTTCACCAAACACCATGGCTCATGCACATTTTTATACTGATGTGGAAACTACATCAAGGAAAACACAGAGCTCAAATGGTCATTATTTAAACTCTTTTAAAAAGAAGCCCTGCAATTACAGATTTACTAGGTAGTGGCTTCTAAGTTCGCTATCTCTATTTTTTTCTGTCTACTTTGAATGTGCTAACTTTTTTACTGATGTTGAGATAAAACTCACTGCTTTTCTAGACAAGATTTTTTAAAAAGTTTCAAAGGGATTTTAAATTAGTAGCTTTACAAATTACAACAGCTCTATGGTAATAAAAAACCTAGACCTAAGAGCCGTTCATCCTTTTTGGTGTAAATTTAGGTTTGCCTGTTAACAATTACTCAGGGTAATGGAACAGTTAATTGAATAATTGATAATCTAAAAAGAAAGAGCTAAATAAATGTTCATAAAAGTTAGGCTGCCAGATCAAACAGGTAAAAATCTTGAGCTCAGAGCAATAATGTTATATAAGGGATCACTGTCCAGAATGCAGGAACCAAAAAAAAAAAAAAAAAAGCCCCCACCCCCCAACCCCCGCCAAGAAAACACCCCATAAAACCCAGAACTCTGCTAACATGCTTCCTCACTCTCATTAACTAGTCAAACAAACCAGACCAACAAACCAAAAATTGATTACTAAAAATTCAGGGCTATTTGGAGATTTTGTTTTTCTTATACAATTCAGCCAGTCTTGGCTAAAATGTAGACATTGAAAATTTACCCTAAAGTCATTTGAAATTGAGAGAAGTTTTTTTTTGTTTGTTTTGTTTTATGTTTTTTAAACCAGACTGCTTTGGAAATTTCTCTACCCACAATTTTGGTTCATAATCTTCATTACATTACCTATTTGGGCAATACAGCTCAGGCATGTGAACAGGTCCCATTTCATCAGAAAAATAATTTGGATCCAACTGTCTTTTAAATACTGGTGAGTTTGTACATTTTACTGTCTCATGACTTAAATTCTAAAATTAGAGCTGTAAGATCTTTCTGTGTGTGTATGGTTTTAGATGTATTTACACATATATACATGGTTTATGTTGTGTCTACATAATAAAATATGATATAGTCAGCCAGTAATTCCTTAAGAAATTCTATTCAGATTGGCTTAAGTAAATGGGTGCTCATATAAAGTACATAGTAATTAATCTAAATGAATTTTAATGTATGTTAAAGAAAATCTGTAACAAATAAGCTGGTTTAAAAATTGTTGGTAAAAAAAAGGGTCTTCAAAATTGTCAACACACACTTGTAGCTGGGTTTACTCATCAGGTTTACTTTATCTCTGCTAGATATTTTAAGATGTCAGGATTTGACATAAAGTTTATAAAAAGTATAAATCCAGCCAAAAATAAAGTGTTCTTTATGGAATTTTTTCATAATTAAGAATAATTTAATATTGTTGGCTTAATGAAAACAGCTGTATCTTCTGAATTATCAGCAACATATCCATTTAAACCTTGGCTAAGTAAGATTCTTACTTAGAGGTTAACGATATTCATGGATTATAAAAATGGTTAACAGAAAAATAACTTAAAATAATGACTAATAGCTCAGTTTTCATAAGTAATCTAGGTATGTGTTAAAATATGTAATAAAATAAGTAATAAATAAATTAGGTAAATGTAAATGGAATAAACATTTATAAACACATTTTTCTTATAATTTGTGGTCTTAAGGTTACATTAAATTAAGTAACAGATACTCATTAAGTGTCTAAGTCATTTCCAAATAAGACAAAAAACTGAAACAAATTGCTGGACATAAATATGTTCTTAGCTTCTTAAATTTTATGGAATGACTAAACTATATTTGGATCTTTAAATACACACAAAAATTATGTTATGAAGAAACATGTACCTAAAAATTATTCTCATCTACAAAATATTGATATATTATATATAGTTCAAAATTGTTTACTAAAAATTGAGGTTATTCAGAGTTAAAAGTATAATCAACCTATACAATTCTATATATAAACTGTACCAAAAATTAAGATGTTTAAAAATTCTAAGATACCTATTCTTTATTGAGAAAAAAACAATTTTGCCTAATTCAAAAGTTATCTTAAAGTTGCTTCAAAATGTAAATTCAGACAGGAAATAGAACCAAGATATTAATAGAAAAAAACAGTAAGTAGGAGAGGGTGAGATGTGAAGAAAGTTATGGGTATGAAGATATATTTTGGTAAGGAAGGCTAAAAAGAAAATAATTTTATATAAGAATCTAGTATGGTAAATTTTTGTCCTACAGTAAAATGACTGGTTATTTAAGAAAGAGAAAGTATAGGACAAAGCAGAAAGCCTAAACATGTCATCAAATGTCTGAATAGGAAATGAAAGGTTTGCGAAGGATGAATTTATTAAAGGAATTTTGCCTGTCGTTAAGTTGGCTATAATTAGAAGGGAATTATTTATGTCTTTCTGAAGATTGAGCTTTAATATTAAAAATACACTAACACAAAACTAAAAATTTTGTCCTCTACGGTACAACAACAGGTTTTCTTGAAATATTGATTTGCTTTTGGTAAAATTTCAAAAAGTTTTGATTTTTAATTTTAAAATCTGTTTCTTTTGACTGCAGATCCTGTTTCTGCCACATTTCTTTCCAAGATCACTTAATTTTCCTAGTTTTAGGTTAGAAATGTTGTCTTCTTTATTGAAAATGGTAATTTCATTTCTTGAGGTAGAGTATTCTTTTAAAGCTTCTCAGATTAATATTAATATCTCAGAAGTTCAACTTCTGCTGTATCTCACCATGTGTCATTTGCAGGTCATTTATCAATGTCTTCTGCTTTTCTTCTCTCTCCCATTGAGAAAGCCTGGGTCAGTAACTCTCTCCTTCAACTTTTTCATCAGTTCCTGTACTTTTTCATCAGTTTCTGTACCTTTTTCCCCCTAGTTCTAACTTTGTAGTTCTGAGCTGATGCCGAAATGCTTATCTTGAAGTCCCAAGCAATGTTTTTCTCCAGTGTAACTCCATTCTGTATTCTTTGCTTTTCTTGATGTGTTTGAATAGTCCTATGTAATTAAGAAATTTCCCATGCTTTTACTAAGAGCCACACATTCTCCCATGCAAGGGATTTTTTTCTTCATGTTTCTCTAAAATATGTTGTGCACTCATAATTTTCGGCATTCTCATGTGTGATTAAATTCAAATGCCCTTTTCATCAAGTTTCACTTTCAGGTCTCCATAAGGAGAAACAAACACATTGCAGGAGGTTTTTCTTCACATTGCTGATAATTGGCCTAAAACATCAAAGAATTTACATTGTAACAGGATAATTTCCTATGCTTTCTTTATTAGGTAATTGATCATTTAGAAAAACTGACCTTTGAAAAGGTTAAGGTCTGTATGTTCATGGAACTTTCTATATTGCTTTTGAAATGTTTTGATATTACTCTGGTTAAATGAATGATTATTATTTCACAGCAAATTGTGAGTCTGTTTTAATCAAGTGTTTTGAAACTTTTTACATCTTTGGTGGCTTCCCTGGGATCAAAATTATAAATTAAGTCTTTTTTCACCTAGAATTAACTTTGTAATTATCAAATAATATATATCTCTCATCACTTTGTAAATGATTTATTCAGTAAATTATATGGAAAACGTTGTCAAATGATAAGTGATGCTAGATCATCTTTCAGTTACATTTATAGGTATATTATTGATATGAAGTTTCCATAATTATATAAAACTCTTAGAAATTTAATATGTCATCAGTCGTAATCCTGGAAATTACAATGTTTGCCACAAAAATAACAAAATGTCCTCATCAATTGCTGATTTTAATGAATAACATCAGATTTTTAATCATGGCTATTCTAAAATTTAATGATCCAAAGTTATTGTTTTGAATTCCTCTCTAAAGGCATTTGCAATCAGATGGAAAAGACGCTGACAAGTACTCTTAAATACAGATTGCTAATAACTTTAAGATCAATATTCTAATAAAACTCTGGTTAAACTGATGGGTTCATGAAGCTGCTAGCAATATCAAGCAGAACAAAAGTTAATTACATGTGACTGAATAACTGATGACGATGCTTTTATGACTTTCATTTGAAATATTGTTGGTTCTTTACTTAAATGTTTTGTTTTTCAGATTTAAGGAAATTTTCTTTCCTAAGCTATAGTTTACACGAATTTGAAAAAGTGTACTTTTGTGAACAACAATGGAAGCATTTGCTTTTTCTCCCTCCTTGGTTCCACCAAAATTCAGGAACTATTCATGAGTATTTTTATGGCAATATGGTTATTTGTATAAGTCAAATAAAAGCCTGCTCTCTTTGTATAGCAGGATACAATTGCAAACATTGGTTATATGCATGGCTTTGACTGAAGTGTTAGACTTGAGGTTATGCATAGAATGCCTCACTTTAAAAGTTTCCATCCTTACAGTGAATCAATGAAAATTGTCATTTCCTGGCAGGCCTAGGAACCTTAAGGCTGTAGGTAAAATCTAAGGTCTGCCTTGGTTTGGCTTCCTGGCCTCAAGAGATTTTTAAAACTGAGATTCCTATATAACCAATGTATAGAGAAAAAGTTATATTTCTAAAGAAAAGCTACAATATACCTGTTATTATATTTTAGCTCTGTGCATTCTTTTCAAGTTTTTGAGATCTACCTATAGACTATACTAGATCCTATATTCTTCTAGATTTCTCCAATCCTACTTTCTTTCACCAAGTTACTAAAAATGGGAACTGCACTGTTCCTAAGGCCCTATAAACTAAATCTAGATGAGTTTTAAGGAACAAGTCTTGTGGCTGTTATATGGGCCACATAAAAAGTTCACTAAACTGCCTAATACCATAACAAGGAACATTCAAACTGCAAACTAGGATGAGAAGTTAACATTTTCAAGCTATAAACGGTTTTCCACAAGATGGCAGAGCAAGACTATATATCATAATGAGACTTTTACCCTTCTTAATGCCTACTTTTTTCACTTCATGGAATAATTTTCATTTGATTTATTCAATTAGTTGCCTTTAAGCATATGATCATGACTCATAATCATTATGCAAACTGGATTGTTTAGTACTATTAATTATACTTTGTATTTTCTTTTTTTAAACTTTTATTTGCTATTAATACTTGTTAAATTATTGCAGAAGTACAACTCCTAACAAAATAATGCTGGCCCAACAGTTTAAGATGATAGCAAAAGACTATGGAACAGACAAAATTGAACTTAACAATGGACTGCAGGTAGACTTAGCCTGAGAGTCACTCCTTTCAAATGTCTCTTGTTGCTCAGATGTGGCTAAAAGTGTTTTAACACTGACTCTTCATCACCAATCACTCCCTCCAACATGGGACGGGACCAAGTAAGTGGGATAGGGCCATTCTGGTACTGAGGGACAATTGAAACCTAACTACGGGATGATCAATCAGGGATGCTTTTGGAGAAAGATATTGATCAAAAGAGGGAAATATAAAAGTAGAATCAAAATGCAGTCACTTATGTTAAAAAAATAAATAAATAAAAAGCCCTGACAGCCGGGTGTGGTGGCTTATGCCTGTAATTCTAGCACTCGGGGAGGCCCGAGACGGATGGATTGCTCAAGGTCAGGAGTTCGAGACCAGCCTGAGCAAAAGGGAGATCCCGTCTCTACTAAAAATAGAAAGGAATTAATTGGCCAACTAAAAATACATAGAAAAAAATTTAGCCAGGCATGGTGGCACATGCCTATAGTCCCAGTTACTCAGGAGGCTGAGGCAGAAGGATTGCTTGAGCCCAGGAGTTTGAGGTTGCTGTGAGCTAGGCTGATGCACAGCACTCTAGCCAGGGCAACAGAGTGAGAGACTTAGTCTCAAAAAAACCCCCCAAAAAACAAAAAAACAAACTTTGACAAATAGATCAGGGGAAGGCTATGAAGACAAGGTTTTCATCATAAATGCTTAATAACCAAATCTATCACAAAAGACTGCAAAAACTGCAACCTTGAACAAAGGCTATTACAACCTTACACAAAAAATATTTCTGAAAGGACATCTGCCCAGCCACTGCCTAGCCAACCTCAGAATGGTGTTCCCTTGCTATTGATGATTATACACAAGGATAATCATCTCAAAATAATTATATTTTTCCTTTAAAAGTCTGTTTACCTCCCCGAATACGCACATAGTTTATGATGGAGTATGTCCATTGCAATGCCCTGTTCCCAAATAAGTATTATTTTTTAATAGAATCTCTCTCTCTGTTTGCTTAGATTGACAAAGGTAACAGTGTATAAATCAATAAAAGCCAATTGTATTTCCATATATTAGGAATAAAATTTGGAAACATAATTAAAAGAAGTCATGTACACAGCATCTAAACATTACATATCTGATAATGAAAGTAATGAAAAATATACAAGATACATGTTTTGTACTCTGCTAACTATAAAACATAGATAACAGAAATTAAAGAAGCCCTAAGTAAGAGAGATATATCATGTTCCAAGATAGGATGTTGCAGTATTTTTAAAATATCAATTAGCCACAAATTAATCTCAAAATTCAATAAAATTCCAAAGAAGAATTTGGGCAAGTGTATGTGTGTGTGTGTGTGTGTGTGTGTGTGGGTGTGTGTGTGTGTGTGTGTGTGTTGTGTGTGTGTGTGTGTGTGTGTGTGTGTGTGTATAAAACTGGTGGAAGGGAATACCTAGAGGCTGCTGATTTTGTAAAATGTCTTTTAGTAGTATTTGGATTTTTAGACTATTCACATGTTATACTTTGATAAATAATAGTTAATTAAAACAAATTCTTCATTTGCCTCTAATTTGGCTGCTATGTGACAAGCTAGATAGTCCAGAAGAGATCCTAAGATGCAAACTTGAAAATCATCAACATTTAAATAATGGGCACAAAGAAGACCTAATAGAGTCTGAGGATGAGTGGCAAGAAGTGGAAAATAAACCAAAGAATGGGTTGTCTGGAAATCAATGAAAGAATTCAGGAAGGAATGGGCAACAAGACCAAATGTTGCACAAAAGTCAATTATACCAAGGGATTTAAAAGAATCCCCTGGTATAAATGCAAAAGAAATGACATTAGACTTCCTGGCAGATAGGAGGGGAGGAAGTGGAGAAAATTTAAGAAGTTTAGATACAAAAGAACAATAACAAAAATGTTAAAGGAGAGGTAGGTATATGATTGAGGAAAATTTGGGGAAGAATAAGGGTCCTGAGCATGTTTAATCACTTTGGAACCAGTGTCAACTATAGTCCATAGCCACAGATGAACGGGCCCAGCGACTTTAGCCAACAGCGATGATATGAAGGCGCACAGCCGAGCATCAACTTTAGCCGGCAGCCGTGATATGACTTTTCTAATTTTTCATTTATCAAAATAAAATTTTGAACATTTAAAAACAACGTAATGAAAACATATATGTATATGTTACCTATTCTGATTTACATTACAAGTAAAGCTGCCTGTAAAGTAAAACAAGCTTTCAGTGCTTTAAAGCTTTCCTCATCACACAAGAGCAAAACGGATTCTTCATCAATGCACAGCACAAACTATCGTTTGGACTATGAGTGCTGGCTGTGGGCGAGGTTTCCCAGCCGGTGAATGCCGTACCAAAGTGGTTAAATACTGATAAGAGAAATATTCTTCGAAGTGGTTCCCAAATTTGGATGTGCATAAGAACCACCTGGAAAGCTTTTAAAAATTTTGTGCCTGTATGTAATGTGGGCACAGTGATATATGGAAAATCTGTGTATACTCCACTCCATTGTGTTGTGGACCTAAAACTACTCTTAAAAAAAATCCATTAAACAAATCCAGAGCCCAGGCTGCTATTTAGATAAATGAAACCAGTATCTGGGAATAGGACCAAAGCATCGGTTTTTAAAGCTCTCAGGTGATTCCAATATGTAGCTAACTCTGAGAACCGCCACATTATTCTAAGGTTTCTCATACTATAGTGACAATTAAAATTATCTTGAGCGTTTGTTAAATGCAGTTTGTTGGGCCTAATCCCTAGAGTTTCTGATATACTAGGTCTAGAGTGTGATTTGTGACTTTTTCTATTTTGGAGGCTCCCAGGTTTTGTTAATGTTCCTGATTCCAAGCCACATGTAGAGTAACATTCTACTCTAGAGGGAAATTGAAAATAAAAGAAAGAAAGAAAATGTACCTGAAGATCCCAAACCATGCTGCATAAAGATGCAGTAATTTGGATAATTTCAGTGGTCCTCTAAAATATTAATATTTAATAAGCCTTCATGATTTGCTCAACTTGGTCTTTTCAGCAGCTCACAGAATTTCGGCTGAAATCTGGTAACTTGTTCTAGTGCCAAACTTCTCAAAGTGTCGTGCCTAGCATGAGTAGCAGCAGCTTCACCTGGGAACCTTTTAGAAATGCAAATTATCAGCCTACCCAAGGCCTACTGAATCAGAAACTCTGGGTTGGTGTGCAGTAAACTTTGTTTTTCAAAGTTGCTCCGCGTGATTTTGGTGTCTGCTAAAGTTTGAGGATTGCTATTTCAGTGAATGGCCAGAAATTAATAGCCAGGGCCCTGAAGTTTCCACAAAATGTCAGCATTCATCTGCCAGTGATTTATTTTGGTGGATAACTTAGAGAGAATTTTCTAACATAATCTACTTTTCTCACAGAGAGGTAGGGTGTCACATTCACATATATAGCTGGTGAAACACAATAGTCATATATTTCTAAGCAAAATAACATCTTATGAAGTACATTTTTAAATTCCAGTTAGCTTGTTCTATCTAAAATTCTGCTGGGTTGGTTCTATAAGACAATTAAAAAACTCATTTGTTCAATATAAAATGAACTTACTGGCTGATAATTTTGGAAGCATATGTGAATCTCTAGTCATATCCAATAACTGATTGGAAAAAAAAAACAACAACCATGAAATGAGGCATCCAAGGTTAATGGATGCCTTCTTGGGAATTTCATATTCAGCAGAGAACACACAAAACAACAACATATCAACAAAAACAACAACAAAAAATCCATCCACTTCATGTAGCTGAGTTATTGACAATAACTGATAGAAATCAAATACCCTTTAGAGTATTAGCAACAACAACAATAATAATAACAATATAACCCAAATAACTTTCTGGCTCAATAGACCCCCTGGTAGGGGTCAATAGACCCCTACCAGGTATTAGCAGGACCTACATAGTCTTCTAGCCACTCCTCATACTGTCAACAAGTCATACAAGAGACTATTATAGAATTACTTTACATGTTGTCAAAAAACAGTCTGTACCTATTCATCTACCCACTGCATGCTCTTTGCCTGTTAGTCTGCCCACCAAATGTTGTCTTTGCTTCTTATGCCCTTGCTTCCACTTATCTGTTCCCAATGTCTACCAGGTCATTTGAAGAAACCTCACCTGTGCCATCACTTGTTATGGGAATGTCAATGGTCATACCAAGGACATTGGTTATAGATGCTGTCAAAACCTCTAATCCTCATGGTGCTAGAAACGCATCATATGCATCTATAAAGATGGAGCTAACCTTTGTCCCTGAAACAACTTCACCTGTGTCAAGATGCCCACATGATCTCTTTAGCAGTTTCTGATCTCTAATACCCAAATCACAAAGGATGAGACTGAAAAAATATACTTTATCTTCCTCTTCCTCTTATAGCTGCTTTATTACATGAGATGTATTGGATAAGTTGTGAGCTGAGAATGACTTTATCTTTTCCAACACATCTTATATAAATGGTTTAGAAGTTTGTTCTGGAAAGTGAGTAATGAAATGTTGCTCACTTAATGTTTTATGTTTAGCATTTGCAAGCTCGGCCAAAACAAAAGCATCAATTATTCAATTTTAACATACTGTTAACAATTTCAACCAAACTTCTTTTTTCTCTAAAAAAAAAACCTCATATCTATAAGAGTAGAGGCAAGCAAACAAGAGACCAGTGTGTGAACAAGTTCCACCTTTCTTCATATGTTAATGTTTCATGTGAGTATAAAATATCTGAAGAATATGGCTGTAGTAATACCATCTGACATACACTAAGCATACAATATATATTATGCACTTTGCTAACAATTATGTAATTTTATATCCAAGCAATGCTTTGGTTACTATTACCTTACACAAAGTTTAAAGGAGCTGAGCACCTTGTCTTAAAGGTGTTAAACCCTGATCCAGTCATACCTAGATAGGGAGTAAGAAGTTGATGTGTTTTCCAGGGGTTGCAAGTAGAGAAGTATCATAAAAGGAACTATGATGAGACAGATAATTTGGCAGTAAGATTGCTTCACAAAATTCTGGAACAAAAAGTATCACTTTTTTCATTTTCTTGAATTTGGTTCCAATTCTCTTTTCACTAACTTACCAGAGATTTTGTCTTTTTTTTTTCCTTGAGGGAAGGTAGTGTGTGCTGTTCTCCACTAAAATGTCATGAAAGACTCCTAAAGAGTGTTAGAGTATAGAAAATTAATGTAAAGTTCATAGGCTAGAGTCCTGTAGTCCTCTGGAAGGCAGGAGTTTCCACTTCCCCCTGGCCAAGTGAGAGCATCAGGTTCTTTACGTGAATCTCCCAGGCCACAGCACCCAGGAAACATCTTCAGGCATACATGCACATCAATTTACCTCTGGATCTCTGAAGGGAAGTAGGGGACAGATTCTTACTCTCTGGCAGTATGTGCCTCAGGTCTACCCTCCCTCCCTTTGGGTGAGCCACTTCTGATATCTTTACTTTTTTTTTTTTTGGCATATTATGGGGGTACAGATTTTAAGGTTTCAATAAATGCCCATTTCCTCCCCTCCCCTCACAAGTCTGAGTCTTCAGCATGACCATCCCCCAGATGGTGCACATCTCACTCATTATATATGTATATACCCACCCCCCTCCCCCCTGCCCAATACCCTATTACCTATGTGACCACTTAGGTGCTGTTCAGTTAATACCAATTTGCTGGTGAGTATATGTGGTGCTTGTTTTTCCATTCTTGGGAAACTTCACTTAATAGTATGGGTTCCAGCTCTAACCAGGAAAATATAAGATGTGCTATATCACCATTGTTTCTTAGAGCTGAATAGTACTCCATGGTATACATATACCACATTTTATTAATCCATTCTTGGATTGATGGGCACTTGGGCTGTTTCCACAGCCTTGCAATTATGAATTGTGCTGCTATAAACATTTGAGTGCAGATGTCTTTTTTGTAGACTGTCATTGGATCATTTGGGTAGATGCCCAGCACTGGGATTGCTGGATCAAATGGTAGATTCACTTGTATCGCTTTAAGGTATCTCCATATTGCTTTCCACAGAGGTTGAACTAATTTGCAGTCCCACCAGCAGTGTAGGAGTATAGAATTTTTTTATTTCCATTTTGATTTTTTAATTTATGAAGTAATCATTTAGTAGGAGGTTGTTTAATTTCCACGTTTTTGTGTAGAAATGTGTGTTTCTGTTAGGGTTGATTTCTACTTTTATTCCACTGTGATCTGAGAAGGTACATGGTATGATTTCTATTTTTTTAAATTTCTTGAGATTTACTTTGTGTCCTAGGATATGATCAATCTTAGAGAATGTCCTTTAGCTGATGAGAAGAACGTATATTCAGTGGATTTTGGGTAAAATGTCCTGTAGATGTCAGTCAGACCCAGTTGTTCCAAGGTCTTGTTTAAGTCCATTATTTCTTTATTAATTTTCTGTTTGGAGGATCTGTCTCGTGCTGTCAGTGGGGTGTTGAAATCTCCAGTGATTATGGAGTTGCTATTAATCCATTTGCTTAGATCTAGTAAGGTTTGCTTTATGAAAATGGATGCACCTAAGTTGGGTGCATATATATTTAAAATTGTTATCTCTTCTTGTTGAAGTGTGCCCTTCACCATTATATAATGACCCTCTTTGTCTTTCACTACTTTTGTTGCTTTAAAAACTAAATCATCTGAAATTAGAACTGACACGCCAGGCTTCTTTTGGCTTCCACTTGCCTGGAATACTGATCTCCACCCTTTTACTTTTAGTCTATCTGCATCCTTGCAGGTTAGATGTGTTTCCTGAAGACAGCATATACTTGGCCTGTATTTTCTTATCCGTTCAGCCAGCCTATGTCTCTTGAGTGGAGAGTTTAAGCCATTCACATTTATTGAGAGAACTGATAGGTAAGGTAGATTACTGTTCATTCTGTTGGGTTGGATGTTGTTGCTTTGATTTCTCTCTTGAGCCATTGTATTATCTGGCCTTTAATCTTTGGGTTTTGGTTGTTTTTATATTCCTGAGTTTTTATTATGGTGTTCTGTACATAACACTGTTTTGAGTAGTTCTTGTAGGGCTGGTCTTGTCTTGGTGAATTCTCTGTGACTTAGCTTGTCTGAGAATGTCTTTATTTCTCCTTCATATATGAAGATTAGTTTTACAGGGAATAAGATTCTAGGGTGGGCATTGTTTTGCTTCAAAAGAGTGAGAATGGGGCCCCAGTCTCTCTTTGCTTGTAAAGTCTAATTAGAGAAGTCTGGTGATATTCGAATTGGCTTTCCCTTGTATGTCACTTGCTTCTTTTGTCTTACAGCTCTTAGAAGGACCTCTTTAGTTGATACTTTGGTCAGTCTGATGACTGCATGTTGTGACGTCTTCCTGTTTTCATTGAATCTTCCAGGGGTCCTCTGAGCTTCTTGAACTTGTATATTGAGATTTTGAGCAAGGCCTGGGAAATTTTCCTTTATTATATCTTCAAATAGCTTGTCCAACCCTTGGGTGTTGTCCTCTTCCCCTTATGGTAACCCTATGACCCTCACATTAGGTTTCTTCACATAATCCCACATCTCTTGTAGGCTTTGCTCTTTTCTCTTGTTTCTCTGCTCTATCTCTGTGATGGTTTTATTTAGTTGGAGGGTGTTATCTTCAATCTCTGAGATTCTTTCTTCTGTTTGATCTACCCTGTTCTTGAGACTTTCCACTGTATTTTGTAGTTCCCTGAATTGATTCTTCATTTCCCGGAGTTCGGTTAAACTTTTCTTCATTGTGTCTATTTCTTTAGTGAACTTTTCTTTTAGGTCCTGGAGGCTTTTTGTGGTTTCTTTGTGTTGGTTATTGAGTTGTTGTTGCAGGTCAGTGAGTGTTCTTATGATCCACATACAAAATTCCTCTTCTGTCATTTTGGTTGCCTGATTTGGGTTGGTGTCCGTTTCTAGGGGGCTAGTGCTCCTCTTTGGGGGTGTGTTTTCCGTTTGGCTCTTCATATTTCCTGAGTTCCTTCGCTGATTTCTTACCATGTCGATCAGTTGTTGTTTCTTTCCTTTAGGTTTTTGTTTGGGTATTCACAGGCCTTGTTTAGTTTCTTAGCCAGTAGTTGGTGTCTGTGGGTGAGATTCAACCACTACCTGTATAATGAGTCAGTAGGTGTCCTGCAAAGAGTGTGCAGGATTCTCTCCTTGTCAGTAGGTGGCGCTTGCTTGGAGGAACAGGCTATGCTGTTGTTTTTGTGTCCTGTTATCAGCTCTTGTTCTGGGCGGAGCTGGGTTGGGTAAGCCTGCCCTCAGGCACCACGAATGCCGAATGCCGAATGCCGTTAGCAGGGGTCAAAGTTCTGTTCTCTGCTTCCAGGGAAAGCTGTCAGGGCGGGGCTGGAATGGTCCCGCTCAGCCAGAAAGTCTGCTTGTAGGGGTGGGGCTGTCTGAGACCCACAGTCTGGAGCAGGCCTCAACTCCGCAGCTACTCCTGGGCCTCTGCCAGCAGGCCAGACCACACGCCACCAGACCTCCCAGGATTGTGATGCCGGCGGGGAGATTCCCTGCGCAGAAACGCTGCCTGGGCTGGGTGCACGGCCTCCCTTTGGTGGGAGGGTTGCCCTCTAGGACGCTGATCTGCCCCTGGAGGCACACACACCTCAGCAGGCTGTTCACAAATATCCCTTCTGTGCACCAGGCAATGCTAGGCCTCGGTGCAGGAGATCTGGTCTGCAGGTCCGACCTCTGGGTCCCAGAGTTCAAACTGTATCCCCACCAGGGATAGGAGTTCCAGTCCCTATTCACCCACAGGGAGCCCAAGCTGTGTCTGTGTCTCTCAGCCTCTGAGTCGGCACCGTTCTTCTAGGAAAACCATGCCAGCAGCACCTGGGAGGGCTGGCGGGTAGGGAGCTCACAGTCTGAGTTCCCCTTAGTCAGCTGTAGGGTCCCAAAAGGGAAGGTCCCGTTCACTGGAGGTGCCTCTGGCTGGTGGCTGTATTGTCTCTCTGGGCAGTCACAGGTAGGGTCGGCAGAGGGGAGGAGGAGGCAATATGGCGCCTGCCGCGCGGCTTGGGTTTGTGCACATGGAGGTGCCCCGAGGCATTTGGGAGTCTGGTGCTGCGTCCGCTACAGGCTCACCACTAGCTGGCAGCGGCCGTTTCTGGGCTGGTGTTCGCAGGTCTCTGACACTGCTGGGGAGCCCACCAGCAATCCCAAATGCAGGGGAGGGGAAAGGTGATTTATCCACCTACCCTTCCCGCTGGTCTCCGGGCTGCTCCAGCGGTCTCAGCTTCCAGTTCTCCTCTGCAGCCTCCTCCCGTGGAGTCTCCTGGGGTCTCAGGTACCCTCCTTCTGGCCCTCGTCTGCTGTATGCTCGCCTTCTTGCTTCTTTTTTTCTAATTTCTGCTAGAATCTGTCTTTTCTGTAGAGACACTCTTTCTGGTGGTGTTTCTCGTCTGCCATCTTGATCCTCCTCCCTGCAATTCCAATATCTTTACTTTTTTGATCCTATGACTTTCTAGAATGATTTAGCTATAGCCTTTTAAACATAAAGTTTTGCAAACAAAAAACTTGCTATTTTCTTCTGTAGTCAGAAATCTCTGCCACCAGTACAGGATTTATCCAAAACATGAAATGGTAACACTTGCATGACAAGGGCTGTTCTATCCAGAAACTCTTATAAAAAGGAAGAATAGACTTTGTGTAAAAATATTAAGGCCTCATTTTATTATATTTTATCAAGTCTTTATCTCTTTTGCCCCCCATTAGGATAGTGTCTGTGTAGTTCTGCTATACAATGACTTGTTCTTTGGATATTATTTCTCATTGAAACCAACCACATGTAAGAATCATAAATATTTTAGTTAGCTAAATAAGAATATATAATTGGAAAATAAGATCACAAATAATTTTTAATCAAGAAAAATCACCTGTTAAATACTGTGCTAGGTTATTTTAAAATGTCCATAACACCATACAGCTCCTCCTATCAAAAAGTGGGATCTCTTTCAACATCCCTTGAGTGTGGATTTAGCCATATGACTTGATTTGGCCAATAGGACATAAACAAACACGAAGCAAACAGGCTTTAAATGTGCTTGTGCATCAGGGAGTGTTCTCTGGCTGCTTTTGGAACCCAGCTGTCAGATCAAGAAGCTAGGCTGGCTATGAGTAAATCCAGAAAAAGAAGCATGTCTTGAAAAGAATAGTGAATGCGGACTTTTTCCAATGAAGTAGACTAAATGTGACACATAAAAATCCTTGTCATTTTAAAGGGAGTTGTATGAGCATAGACTGAAAGAAACTGAGACAATTTAAAATAAAAAGTAACTTCTATTTCTAATTTTTTATAGCTAAGAAGAACCCTGCAAAAGCTACTAAGCTAAAAACATGGCCATTTCCTCTAGAAAAGGAAAGTGTCTCAGAAGGCAGAGCCTAAATCCCAGAGGGCTGAGTAGAACAATGGACTAGACTGAGAGTCACTTTGAGGGAGCAGAATATTTTCTGTCCCCAAAGTAAGGGGAACTGGAAACATAAGCCCATCTCAATTCCAGAATTTCTATTGACCAGTGATTGCTACTGCCACCTGGAATTCATTTGTTTCCTGTGGTTATTTTACCTTGGCTCAATATCGAATGTTACGTGAATCTTTTTAGTTTTCAAGTCTTTGAATCAAGATGACCTATATGCAAGTATCCTCACTTGCATTCACAAAGGATACAGATTTGGCCGGGCGCGGTGGCTCACGCCTGTAAATCCTAACACTCTGGGAGGCCGAGGCGGGGATTGCTAGAGGTCAGGAGTTCGAAAATAGGCTGAGCAAGAGCGAGAACCGTCTCTACTATAAATAGAAAGAAATTAATTGGCCAACTAATATATATAGAAAAAATTAGCCAGGCATGGTGGCGCATGCCTGTAGTCCCAGCTACTTGGGAGGCTGAGGCAGTAGGATCGCTTGAGCCCTGGAGTTTGAGGTTGCTGTGAGCTAGGCTGACGCCACAGCACTCACTCTAGCCTGGGCAACAAAGTGAGATTCTGACTCAAAAAAAAAGAAAAGAAAAAAAGGATACAGATTACATGATACTGAATTTGAACCTGATGTTATAATTATAATATTAATGAAAGAGACTTGTGGGAGTAAATAATTGTGACCAGAGAGTGGATGGTGATAGAGTAGGGAGGGAGGATGGCAATCCACATTATTTTGCAGCAATTCTCATTAAAAAAATGGAGTCTATTTTTCCACACCTTGAATCCGTGTCTTGGTTATGTGACTTGCTTTGGTCAATGGGACATTAGTTAGTTATAAAGAAGCAGAAGCTTGAAATGAGCTTGAACATTTGAACTTGTTTTCTTGCTGCTTTTGTCGCATAGTCATATGTAAAAGCTTTGGCTAGCCTCCTACATGATGGAAGATATGTGGCTTGCTGGTCCCGTGGCCCTGGCCAACAGCCAGACATGTGAATGAAGCCATCTGGGATGAGACAGTCCCCAGCCAATCTGATAATTGACTGCACATGCATGGGTGAGCCAGGTTCTGAACAGGAGAACTATACAGCAAAATCCTGAGCTAAATACAATTATTATCTCAAGTTATTAAATTTTGGTGTGGCTTATGTAGAAAAAATTCATACAAATAATTTTAAGGAAGCAAAACTTTATTTAGATATTTTCAGTAAGAATTGTTTAATTTTGCTGAGGGTTGGCAAAACTTAATGCTAGTAGTCTCTGGCATAGTCTCTCAGACTAATTCTTATGACCAGAATTCAAAATACATATAGTCCTAGAATGAAAATGAAAAATAAATACAATTAGGTTGATTTAATAGCAGAAACAGCTACAGGCTTTAGACATGAGAATGGTTTCTTGATCCCTATGTTATAATAACGTGATTTTAAAATATATTTAAAAACAGAATTCTGAGGATCAAAACTATGTGGAACCAATTTTTAAGGGCATAAGAGTGATTGATTGTTCTTAAGTACATCAAAATAATAAATTCGAATATACAGGTCATTGGAGAGGAACAACTAATTCTGCATCATTTTATTTGCATTTTTTTCATCCATATTTACTCACTGTAGAAAATTGGAGAAAAAGAAAAGGGAAAGAGTTTTATTTTCAATTCCTCCAATCTACCATTAATATTTTGGTTCAAATTTCTTCCAGACATACATAATTGATGTCATAATGTGCTTTTTAACCACATAAAATCTCCTGTGTATTTATATCATTAAAGTTCTTGGAAAACAATTTGAGTTTTTAGTTTGTTTTAATATCTATTTAATATTCTATTTTAGAGATGTCTTATAATTTGCTTAATAATGGTCATACTTTTAAATTTTATATTAATTTTTGCTCTTTATTTGAAGAAAGTTTGCTACAGAGAGTTTATATTTCTAGCTGCTATAAAGATTATGCATAATTATTTGTTTACATCTGAAAGAATATAAGCATTAAATTTTTGGGTAGATAGCTTGAATTTATTCCCCAAAATTTATACCTGTAGCTCATAAGCACCTGATTCTCTAAACCTTCATCAGCAGTGAGGCCGAAACAGAAACTTTATTATAAGCTAAATAAAAAGAGGTAGTTTATAATTTTTTCTCTTTTGCTTCTCTTTGTGCATTTTAAACAATATTTTCTTGTATTTATTTCTTTTGCCCAAATTTTATATAACTTTACTCATATTCTGTCCCTCATATCTAGTTAAAATTGAGATGTGTGAGTAAATTCCCCATTATGATGATGGGTTTGTAACTTTCTAATTTTTAAAAATTTTTCTCTATATTTTTAGGTAAATATTAGGTGCATACATATCTAGAGTTATTATCTTATTTGAACCAAACCTTTATCATCATGTAGTTACCCACTTTGTCTTTGTCTCTAATGTATTTTGTCTTAAAGTCTATTTTTTTCCCCTAGTATTAACTTAGCTTCCTTAGCTTTCTTGTGATTAACATTTACCTGCAACCTTTTATCCATATTGTCTTTCTTTCAATTTTTTGGTCATTATTATAGGTTTGTCTTTTATAAGGAAACTACAGATACTTTAAAAATCAATTATGATGGTTTCTGTCTTTTAACTGGTGAGGTTTTTTCCATTTACATTTATTGTACTTATTTTAAAAGTTTGCATGGAATTTATTTGACATTTGATACAGCTGGATAGGTTGATATTTAAATTTCTGTTAGCCGTATTTACTCTATGCTTTTTCTTTTCTTTCTTTTTTTTTTTCCTATGCTTTTTCTTATTTCTTGTTCCTTTCCCCAATGGATTTTTGGTTGTTTGTTTGCTTGCTTGTATTATGTTCTCATTTTTTTCTCTCTACTAGTTTAAAATTTATACAGTCCTTTTTGTTGTTTCAGTGGCTACCCATGAAATTTTAAAATACATATTTAATTTAGTTCTACTTCCTGAGCAATACAAAGACCTTAAAGCATTTTAATTCTAACCTCTCTCTTACAGCTTACATACTTTTGTTAGCTGATATTTTAGGTGTACTTCATTTTGACTTCAAAAATTAGACATTTGCTATTATTTTATTTGTAAAATAAAATCACAAATATGTTTAACATTTTATTTGCTCTTAAATTTTATTGCATTTCAGATGATTCATCTGAGATTATGTTCCTTCTTCCTGAAGTATAGTAAGTCCTCAGTTAATGTCATGTCTTCAACAGGCTCTTGAAAATGGCAACTTTAAGCAAAACGATATAAAAAAATCTATTTTTTTCTCATCAACGTTATAACAAAACATTGAACAAAATGAGATTATTTGAGGACCTGAAGTATGCCATTTCACTTAAAATCATAGTTTCCAAGAACCCACTAACAACATTAAGAGAGGACTTACTATATCTCCTTAAAAAATGAGATCTATGTGTTGTAGAACTCTTTTAAAATTAGAAATGTCTTTATTTCACACTCATTCTTGAGAGATAGTCTTAAAGAAAATAGAATTTTAGAGCTAAGCGTTTTTAATTAGTATTTTGAAGATATTATTTTACTCTCTTCTGGCTTCTAGTATTTCTGTCAGGTAATTAGTTGTAAGTCTAATTACTTGCAGATTATCTGTCTTAAATTTTTGGTTGCTTATTTTTCTTTGCTCTTCTCCTGCTTCATTCTGATTTATATAGATATTAATTTTTAATTATACTATTTGGAATATATTGTCCTCTTTGGATAAGTGAATTCATGTTTCTCACTTCTGGAAATTTCTTAGCAGTTATTTATTCTCTATTATGTCAATTTTCTTCATTTAAAACACTTGACTTTCATATTTTCTTGTCTATCTATACTGTGTTTATGAATAATTTCCTCCACTATCTCTCTCAATTCACTAATTTTTCCTCATCTACATCTGTTCTTTATCTGCTCTTTTAAGCTGCTTATTTTCTGCTTTCTTAAATTCCTTGATACTACTGACAAGGCCATGTAGACCTAGCCCTGTATACCTCTCCTGACATTTACTGTCATTTCATAATATTTGAGGTAGGAAGGTAGTTACTTATGATCATTTTGCCCCTAGGATTCAGTTATAATCAAGAATGACATTTTTCTTTTAAAATTTTCTACATATCTGCTATGGCCTGAACATTTGTGTCCTTCCAAAATTCATATTGCAACTCAATCTCAATGCATTAGTATTAAGAGGTGGGGCCTTTTGGAGGTGGCTTGGTTATGAGACCCACCCCCATGAATGGATTAGAGTCCTTATGAAAGGGCTCAAGAGAACTAGCTAATCCTTTTGCCTTTCTGTCTTTTCTGCTGTGTGAGGACAGTGTTCTCCTCTCTGGAGGATGCAGTGTTCAAGGCACCATTGTAGAAGCAGGGACTATGTCCTTACCAGACATTGTACTTACTTGGTGCCTTGATCTTGGACTTCCCAGCCTCCAGACTGTGAGAGATAAATTTATGTTGTATATAAATTATTCAGTCTCAGGTGTTTTGTTATAGGAGCATGGATGAACTATGACAATATCTACAGTTTCCAAATTAACAAAATGTTACTTTTTAAATAAAATGTAAATGAAGTGTATTAATAAAATTTTAAATTGTGGGAAATAACTATAAGATACATTTATTGAGCCATTTTGTTTCTATTTTCAGTGACTTAGTCTGATTTTTCCTGAAGGTAAAGGATTTAAATTTCAATGATCATGTTTCTAGGACACTGTAGTTTTTGCTTCCTTTAAAATGTGCATACTGGCCGGGCGCTGTGGCTCACGCCTGTAATCCTAGCTCTTGGGAGGCCGAGGCGGGCGGATTGCTCAAGGTCAGGAGTTCAAAACCAGCCTGAGCAAGAGCGAGACCCTGTCTCTACTATAAATAGAAAGAAATCAATTGGCCAACTGATATATATATAAAAAATTAGCCGGGCATGGTGGCACATGCCTGTAGTCCCAGCTACTCGGGAGGCTGAGGCAGAAGGATCACTCGAGCCCAGGAGTTTGAGGTTGCTGTGAGCTAGGCTGATGCCACGGCACTCACTCTAGCCTGGACAACAAAGTGAGACTCTGTCTCAAAAAAAAAAAAAAAAAAAAAAAAAAAAATGTGCATACTGAATCCATGATGTAATTTAGAGACCGAGGACTAGGCTAAAAGGCAAAATTTGCAATTTGACCCAAATGATTTAAAGAGAAATATTAGCAAAGGTGTAATGGTAATCTCGGGAAATGTAATTTTCAGTTAAATAGAATAAAAATGGACTCACAATAAGAAAACTTGCTCCAAGTATCAACGCTTTCATTTTAACATCAAGATCAAATGGAAACTGGATCCCAAACGTATTACCATTCCTTAATAGTCTTCTCACAAATCCAGGGTAGGGCTTTGAAATCTTTCCAATAACCATTTGTTCATCCATAGGCAACAACTAAGAGAAAAAGAAAAAAAAATATATATATATATATAATCTTAGGAAAAAATTTCTGAAATAAAAAAGAATTTCTACACCAAATTTATTAAATAATATGACCTGGATGAGTTATAGTCATACTGATTATACCCTAAAATTAAAAGAATATGCAAAATGGACATATAATAGCCTGGAAAAACATCTATAGAAAGTTTCTACCTATTAAAAGTAGATTTTCAAATAGTGTACAACTGACTGTATCTAATCTGTATGCACACACACTTAATTTGTATAATTTTTTAAATTTAATAGGAGAATCAATTTAATTACAATATGAAAACCACAGCTTTTCAGCTCTTTTACCCAGTTAACTAAGCTATGGTAAGTGATTTTAATATTCTGGATCCCTTTATCTTTTCCTCATTCCCTTTTCTCTCTTACCCATCTAGACTCCCTAGAGCATTACTTCTCATACCAGGTAATATTCATTCCTTCAGAGTAATAGATGCTCATGTAAATACTAAACAACAAACCTGGGATAAATTCCACTACTTGCCTTGTAACGAGTGCCATAAGGAAAAGGTAGAGTGATATGATGAGGTATAATAGGGAGGTAATAAGCAGACTAAACAAAGCGGGGGGGATGGTTTTAAGAAAGCTGCTTGGGAGCAGCATTATTTAAGTTGAGACTTGGAAGATCATAAAGAATTAGTGAAAGGAGGAATAGGAAGACAGAGAGCATTCCAGAGGGAGTTCACAACATGAGAAAAGGCCCTGAGTTAGGAGGGACTATAGCTGGATCAGAGTGAGTGAGGGAGCTCATGTAGAAAATGAGTGAGACAGAGAGGTATGCTGGGCTGGGTGGGTCATACACATCCTTGTTAGTAGTGTTAAGGTATTTGGGAAAAGAGAAATATGGAAGAGTTTTAAATAATTATGTCCAAACTTTGTTACTCTTTTCACAACTCTGAACCCACCATTCTACCTCATCCTCAGCAAAACATCTTATCGCATACATTACAGAGAAAATAGGAGCTACGAGACAGGAACTTACTAACCAGACACCAGCCCTACAAACTGATTGTATTCATACCAGTACTTCTTACTTCTTTTCTGTTCTGATAAATGTGCTATCTCTAAGCCTATTTGAGATTAATTTTCTATGTGTCATAGGTCCCATACCAAGTAAGAAACTGGGTTCCTCAAGTATTCATCCTTTCCTGTATCTTCATACATTCTCTCCCATTGACTCCTTTCCTTTAAGATCAAAACCTGCTAAGGACATACTTTTCTGATATCTCCTCTTCCACCCTGTGCCCTCATCCAGTCAGAAATAGGATTAGGGTAAGGCAGTGAGACAAATCATGCAAGTGCATGGTCAGTTATTGTCTTCATTTAATTGTTTTATTTGTTTATAATAAAATTTTTACATTAATTTTGATTTAAAAAATGTATTCAGCTGTCACTTACCTTAAATACTGATGATTTTTGGTGTTCCCTTAAATTTTATACCTGAGATAAAGCCTCACTCTAGTTCTGACCCTGTAACTAGCTACTACTTTACCTCTCTCCTGTTCTTCATAGGCAAAAATATTAAAATAATTGTCCACATTCACACACAAGAGGACTTTCTTACAGAATGAAGATCTCCCTTTCTTTTTCCTCATTCTTGTAGCTTACCCAAGAGTGTCAGATTTAATATTGTTTTGCTTCAAACTTAAAAGTAGGAAGTGTGTTATTCACCTTAGAAAAAGTTTTGAAGATGTTAGAATGAAGTAGGATTTGTTGTATTATACTTTGAAATATAAAACCATGTACAAAAAGCATTTTATTATTTGATGTCAGTAAAAAATGAGCCAAGGTGGCTTTGGCTTCCAGAGTTTTATGCATTGACCACTCTGTTGCTTTGGTTTCCAATTTGAAATATATTAGTCTTGTGTGCTTTTATTATTTTCCAAACTAACCATATTGTTACAATTAATTTGCTTAAGTATGTTTTACTTAATCAGTATAGGCAGATGCCAATCAGAATCCATATCACTAAACTGAATTGACATAATTCTAGAGAAGGAAAGAAATCAGGTAGTATTTTAGTTAGGCTGTGTCCAGATTTCTGACTAGACATTTCAGGTATTAAAAAAATAAACAAGCCGAGTACAGTGGCTCACACCTATAATCCTAGAACTCTGGGAGGCCAAGGTGAGAAGATCACTTGAGATCAGTTCAAGACCAGCCTGAGCCAGAGGAAGACCCCCATCTTTACCAAAAAATAGGAAAATTAGCCAGGCATGGTGGAAGATGCCTATAGTCCCAGTTACTTGGGAGGCTGAAGCAGGAGGATCACTTGAGCCCAGGAGTTTGAGGTTGCAGTGAGCTATGATGACGCCATTGCACTCTAGCCGGGTGACAAATAGAGACAGACTCTGTCTTCAATAAACAAACAAACAAGCAAACAAACAAACATGTCTTGATGAAAGTTTAGGAAGCATGGCTTTTTGCAGACATAATATGTTATTGAACCATCACAATATTCTTTGTTGCTTAGGAATCTTTAGATTTCAATAAATGTAGTGAGTTATTTAATATTATCAAATGTAGTTAGTATATTTAATAGTTAACTTCCCAAATTATTATCTAGATGCTGGCCATAATCTGAGAAATAAATTACTACACATATAAAATTTTAAAAAATTATATTATACAAATTTCAGAATTTTATAAAAATGAAAACTGTATTAATAACCATTAATATATATTATATATCATTAACACCAGATTATGTCATTGTACATTGCAATAAAGTTTAATTTTCTCTTTCAATATTTCTTGAAATCTTAAATGCCACACTTGTTGTTTGATAACTATATACTAAAAAGATAGCTTTAAAAGATCCCTTATAAGCTACATAAACTTATAGAACTTAATTGGGCAAGAACACTGTTAATTAGTAATTTTTTTTAAAGTCAAATAGTTATAGTAACACCATAATAATACATTTTTAGTTTTCTTCAATCATATTTTTGATTGTATGTATTAGAAAACAATCAAATAACTAATTTGAACATGATAATATTAAAACATGAATTACTCACATTAAAATTTAGATTGGTGAGACAGCAGAAAAGCACACATGGCCCTCTTATTTTCATTATATCTTCCTTATTCTCATTTTTTATTTTAAACTTTGGAAAAAATGGGTGAAAGTATTGGTAAACATATCCAATTGTTTCACCAGGTGGAGACTCAACTTTTAGCTATAAAAGATTAAAAAATATAATATTGATCCAATGAGATATATTTGTAAGTAACACTGTATTTAGTTATGTGCTATTAATACCTTTTAACTCAGCATTTTGTATATTTTAACAGAACTTATTGTGTTTAAAGCATGCTTTATATTTGAGAATAAACATGGAAGGCATATGATCCAGGTTTTAGATGTTAAGATCTTTAAGATCTGACTCTGCTGCTTACTAACTGCTTGAAATGTGGACAAGTCATTAATGTTTCTAAAATTCACTTACCATTTGCAAAAGAGGGATAATAGTATCCTTCTTTAGGTACTTGTACGGATTACTTATAAATTGCCATCTCCATGAGATGTTACTTAAATTCCAATCACACCAAAAACAGTTTATTAACAAACACTTCCATACATCTTTGACAATGCAAATATGAATTCATTGGAATTCTTTATCCCCATTGTTATTTAAAGCCAAGTTTATAAGACTCCATAGAAACTGGTTGAATACATTATGATTATACATATAATGTATTATTATGCAGCCATTTAAAGGAACATAGGAGGTCTATACATTCTGATAAAATCTTCAAGTTATGGTGTAATGTGTTAAAAGGAATTGTGGGAAAATGCTACCAATTGTATGAAATGCACACAGATAGCATAAATATGCTATGCTAATGTAATATACAAATTCTTATAGAATAACTATGGAAGAATACATAAGAAACTCATAATAGTAGTTGTATCTGAGGAGGGATATAAGAGGCCTAGAAAACATGCATTATTTATGAGAGACATTATTTTTCCTGAATATAATTCTGTTAGCTTTCTTTCTTTTCTTTGTTTCTTTCTTTTCTTACTTTCTTCTTTGTTTCTCTCTCTGTGTGTGTCTCTTTCAACAGAGTAAAGTTACACTGGAACCTGCCCTCAAAAATAGAAATTCTACCTGATATTTATTTTGAAATACATTTTTAAAAGGGATAGAAGATATAAATAAGCAGTATACATCAGAATTAGAAAAGCTCAGAAATAAGGTAAAGATGAAGAGAGAAAATGAAGAGAACATAAAAGAGATTGGGCAAAGCTAAAAAACAGAAAAAGGAAAAATTATTTCAGAAATAAGAATTTATCTAGAAGGAACACAAGTACAAAGGATTACACAGAAATTATCATACAAATGTAGAAGATAGTGTAAGAAGGTCCAACATATGTCTAAGAGTCCTCCCAAAAGAAAAAAGTAATGAAACAGAATAAATACTAAAAGCTATAATTCAATATGATTTTTTTAAATAAAAGAAAAAAGTGATTCTATCAACTTAATGGGCATATGCCTAAAGAATAAGCAACCTAAAATGCTCAACACTGAGATAAGTTCTACAGAATATGAAAATTAAAAAAAAAAAATTTGGAGAAATTTAGTCAAAACCATCAAGTTACTTATAAGAAGGCTAATGTGTACTTTATTTTATATATGGATAACTTTAGAAAGAAAAAGAGAGCACTATTAGGATATATTGACAATAGCATTAAACTAGGATTATCCCAGGTAACTTGATACATACAGTCATATTACTTATAGGAATAACAAAATCAGATTGGCAACAAAGCTTTGGATAGTAATTTATACTGCATGCCAGAAGATAGTGGGTTAATATGTTAAATATTCAGGAAAAGACAATGTGATCCAAGGAACTTCCTTTTGACATACATAGTTAATGAACAAACTGTTATGACCCTGAAAGAGCTCAAGGAATATTATTACTTTGAGCCCTTCCTGAGAAACTTTGCTGGAATGATGTATAAAAAACTAAAATGAATTGGCAGTCTTTGGCACTAAATGATAAAAATAAGATGGACAGAATGTTACATAATGACTATATATACACCAACATTGTACAATAGTATAGGTATCCAAAATGTGTGGTCTAAATGATGGGGAAAATTGTGACAGAATAGTTTAGAGTGATTATATATGTTATTAGCAATGTATCTAAAATGCAACTCTCAAAATAATGGGTTGGGGAAGTTCCATTTTCAGAAATAATTCTGAGAATGGAAACTGGGAGAATAGAAATATTGTGAGTCTATATTTAGAAAAATGGAATATCACTAGTTGTGTTCCCTATTTTTTATGGCAGCTTATTTGAGGGTTGGTCCCAGTTAGTGCTGGTGAAAATTTGAATACAAATCTGCAGTCTAACTGGTTGAAAAATCATAGAACAGAGATGAAAGAAAGGATAGAGACAAAGAGAGGCAGCCCCATTATGTGTGCATAATTGTTCCTATAGACACACTAGATATAGACTGATAGAATAACCCATAGATGAAGTAAAACATCTAAAGAAAAATTAGAAAATATTTGAGCTGAATAAAAATTAAAACAGAAATTATCAAATTTATAGCCAAAGTAATGCTGATAAAAATATATATTTAGCTTCAAATGTTTATATAGGAATTAAAGAAAGATTGAAAGCCCATGACAAAAGTTTCCATTTTTAAGAAGCTAAAAATGTTGTAGAAGAAAGGAAATAATAAATAGTAGAGGAAATAAATCAACGAGGTAGGTAATGGACAAAAATAGAGAAAATAAGTGAAACTTAAAGCTGATTTTTTAAAAAAAGATCAATACAATTTATTAAACTAAACATGAAAAAAAAGGAAAACAGAAATTACTAATGTCAGAAATAAAAAAAGGGGGCATTACTATATAATCTTCAAACTTAAAAGGATAGTAAGGAAATATGTAACAACTTTATGCCAATAAATTTAACAACTTAGATGGACAAATTATTTCAAAATCACAAATTATAAAAATAGACTTAAGAAATAGAAGACCTGAAAATCTCTATATCTCTTAAAGAAGCTTTGAATTTAAAACTAAAATCCTTCACATGTACACAACTCCAGTATAAAATGGCTTAACTGCTGAATACAATCCAATATTTAAGAAAGATATAATACCAATCCTACACAAACTGATTCAGGAAAGAAAGAAGAAAAAATTGCAAACTCTTCTTATGAGACCAACATCATCCTAATATCAAATCCATACAAAGAATTAAAAGAAAACTATAGACTTAAATATTATAAACATAAACCTAAAATATTATCAAACTGAATCCAGCAATATATAAAAATAACATGTTCAGGTAGAATGTATCCCAGTCCTTGGGCTGAGTTCAAGGTACCACAACTGAAGCTGCCACCTACTGGAAAGGGACAGGGGAGACCAAGCTTTCCTAAGCACACATAGGACAAATCCCACTGCCCCATTACAGGCAGCTATGGGACTAGGGACTAACTTGCTCATCCCACAACAGTTACCAGCAACACCAACACAAACCACTAGGTTCCCTCCACTGCTATTTCCACCTCCCACATCACACTAGTTGATGAAGGACATAAGAACCCATCCTACACATGCAGCCCTCTGCTTCAACTACTAGTTTCTGAGAAAGCCATCTGAAGACCCAAGAATTGCCCCCTAGGACACACTAACACCACTGGCAATGTAAGCTCCTCCGGGGTCTAAAATTGGGCAACCTACTGCTTCTACCATTAGGGACCAAAGATTGGCTCAGCTGCCATTCAAGTCTCTGGCAAAACTTCACCACAGACTCAACCAATATTTGTTCCCTAAACCACCAAGGAAATTACAGCTGCCATTAACACTGTGTATTCCCCAAGAAATCATACAAAGATCACATTACTGCAGACACCCCAAATTAAAGCTGAAATGTCCAACTCAACCATTAGTATATTCACATCTTCAGGAAAAAAATCATAGCAAGCAACTGCTACATCAGAAGGGAAAATATCAATGGAAAGATACATGATAAAGCAAGGAAATATGATACCACCAAAGGATCAAAACAATTGTCCAGCAACAGATCCCAATAAAAATGAATTCCTTGTGAAGCCAAATAGAGAATCCCAAACATTGATTCTAAAGAAGCTCAATGAGATGGAAGAGAAATCTGAAAACCAATACAAAGAAATGGGAATATCAATTCAGGATATGAATGACAAATGTTTTAAGAAGATAGATGTCATAAAACAAACAAACAGAAATTTTGGAGCTGAAAAATTCATTGAAGGAAATACAAAACACATTTGAAAACTTCAAGACTAGATTAGACCAAACAGAAGAATCTCAGTACTTAAAGACAGGTCTTTGGAAATAATGCAGTCAGACAAAAAATAAGGAAAAAAGAATGAGCCAAATCTTCAAGATGTCTGGGACTATATAAAGTGACCAAACATATGAATTATCAGTATTCCCTAGGGGGAAGAGAGATTAAAAACAAGTTTAGAAAAACTATTTAAGAAAATAATTAAAGAAAACTTCTCAGGACTACCAACAGAGTTAGACAATCAGATATAAGAGGCCCAATGAAGCCCAGGCAAATATGTTGCAAAAAGGTCTTTACCATGGCATATTATAATCAGAATGACTCAAGTTGAAGTCAAAAAGAGAATTTTAAAGTTAGCAAGAGAAAAGCATTTAGTTATGAAGGAAATCCCATTAAATCCCATCCTATCTATGAAGGAAATCCCATTGAACTAACAGCCAACCTCTCAGCAGAAACCTTACAGGCCACAAATAGAATGGGAAGGCATATTCATAGTGTTGAAAGAAAAAAGTGCCAACCAAGAATTTTATATCCTGCCAGAATTAGCTTCATAAATGAAAGAAAAATAGTCTTTCCCAGACAAGCAAGATAATTGATCACCATTAGGTTGGCCTAAATACTTAAAGGAAACTTAAACATGGAAATGATACGACAGTATTCACCATCATGAAGATATGCAACATAAAACTCACAAGTCTTACACAGTCACACAAAGGAATTAAATGGCAACATCACAGAAGTTCAGAACACAACAAAGATAAAAAGGCAAGGAAAAAAGAGAAACAAATAAATTATAATGCAACTAGAAATCAATTAACAATATAACAAGAAAAAAGCCTCACATATCAATTTTAACCTTGAATCTAAATGTAAAAGATGTAAAATGTAAAAATGTAAAATGTAAAAAAATATAGATTGTCAGGATCAATTAAAAAAAATTATCGCCAGGCGTGGTGGCTCACGCCTGTAATCCTAGCACTTTGGGAGGCTGAGGCGGGCGGATTGCTCAAGGTCAGGAGTTCGAAACCAGCCTGAGCGAGACCCTGTCTCTACCAAAAATAGAAATAAATTAATTGACCAACTAAAAATATATATACAAAAAATTAGCCGGGCATGGTGGCGCATGCCTGTAGTTCCAGCTACTTGGGAGGCTGAGGCAGTAGGATCGCTGAGCCCCGGAGATTGAGGTTGCTGTGAGCCAGGCTGACGCCATGGCACTCACTCTAGCCTGGGCAACAAAGTGAGACTCTGTCTCAAAAAAAAATTATCCAACAATATGTTGCTTATAAGAAACTCAGCCATAAAGACACTGAAAGTAAAGAGATGGAAAAAGATATTCCACACAAACACAAACCAAAAGAGAGCAGTAGCTATACTTATATCAGGTAAAAAACTTAAATCAAAAGAGTAAAAGAAAAAGAAAAGTCATTATATAACCAAAAAGGTATCAACCTAGCAAGAGGATAGAATGATCCTAAATATATACTCATCCAGTATCAGAGAACCCAAATTCGCAAAACAAATATGACTAGACCTAAAGAAAGAGATAGACAGCAACACAATAATAGTGGGTAACTTTAAAATTCCACTCACAGCAGTAGACAGATCAACACAGAAAATCAACAAAGAAACATTGGATAAAAATTGGATTTTAGACCAAATGGACTTACTAGACAAGATATGTTTACACAGAGACCTATATATGAACTTTTAGAGTAGCTTTGTTCATAATAGCAAAAACTTGGAAAAAAACCCTATAAACAAATGTATAGCTCATATCTTATTCTAAAGAATAAAAACTTGCCTCTGATAAGATGCTGATTGTGACCTGTAGTAGTAGTATTGCAAATTTTACAATTTAATATTTTCTTGCTTCCTCAACATCCCCACAACAGGCTGTGAGCATCCCGCCCAGGTGACCAGATGCTCCAGTGTGATAAGGCTGGCCACTGCTACACATTCCCCTTCTTGCCTACACCTGACTGTGACCTAGTGACATTCAAATGAACCAGTGAAATCCCATCAAGACTTCAGCTTGTTTATTTCATTCTGACCCCCATTAAAGGCACTTCCTCAAAGGTCTTAGTTCTCTTTCTCTGCTCCCCACCTGCTTGGTTCCCCCATGTGGCACCCTCGTGGTTTCCAGTGCCTCTGTATCTCTAGGACCCTCTTGCATGTCCCCTGCGTTCTCCCTTGTGACTGCACCTAGCTGACCATCTCATGAAATAATACAAAACAATAGTATAGAGACATTCCAAGAACTATAAAACTGATAATCTCAAAACTGTCAATTATCTACATCACAAATGACCACAGGTCAGAGATGAAGCCTTGGATAGATGTTTCAATATTTTAGAATAGAAAACATCTAAAGATCTTGTGACTTTCATTGCCCCCCCCCAAAAAAATTACAGAGTTGTGCACGATTCTCACCCTGCAGGTATACAGTATAAAAATTCAGTCCTCACTCTGACATTTTTCATTCCAGACAATCCTTTGTAACCAAACCCAATGCTTAAATTTTATCATAGTGTCCAGTGTTGAGGATTACTGAAGCAATGCAAATACATTCTAAATCACATGGAATAGATTTACCTTTTGTGGGTAGCAGCTACTCCAGCAACAGCTACATCTTAGAGCTTTATGAAGAGCAATTACATCCCGACCTACATTATCATAAATTGTCATAGTAAAAGGCCTTGAAGAACCACAAAGGCATTGAAGAAACCAGTTATATCTCTCTTCTGCAAAATAAATTCTCTGTCCTTGATTGTTCATGATTTCATATGTTTTACTAGTTTCCAAATTACTGAGAACTAAAGAATAAAACAACATGATGGTTTATTAGTAATGTTAATGAATGACTTGCATAAACTGCATATCAGATAACTTTCAAATACGGAAATTATCTTGGGTAATAAACAGGTTGGCTTTAGGTAACTTATCTTCATTGGTATCTTTGTTTCTAGAAAAATTAAAGAGACAGGCTAGCAACTCTCTGGTTCCCTTTACTGCTAAAATTCTATGTATAGATTTTTTGTATCATTTTTTAATTTCAGAGATGTTAACCCATTACTATTATGTTTTAAGTTATGCTAAATTTTACCCCTCTTCATCTTTTTCTTCCTGGATTTGAAAAATATTTTATTGGAACTCCAATCTGGATATTGGAAACCAAGAAGAATATTTTAATTATGCTAAATTGAGGGAACTTGGATGAACATGAAATGATATCAAATTCACCTCTTTTGCAAGCAAATGGGGATATTATTATTTTTGTTCTGATAATTCACTTCTGTGATTATACAAACAAAATAATCCCAAAATTAAAAAAAAGAAAGTTTTAGGCACCAAATGTTCATTACCATACAATTTAGAGCAATAAAAAAGGTAGAAATAAAGTATCCAACAACAAGAGGCAATATGTAGTATCCCACATGAGGATTATTAAAATGCTGGGGTTTTATGATTTAAAAAATTAGGTGCATAAATATAAATGTGGCATGGACAATGATTAAAAGTGATTTTTTAAAAATCCTAACAAATAACAAAGAAGTCTTCAGAGAAAATGAATCAGTAGTTGTGTGTGAATGATTGTTTGCTCCCACTTTTTAATTTTTTCAAATGAGTATGTTTTTAGTGAGTATATATTATATTACTCTAATATACATCTAACATTCTGTTTTAATGCTAAACTTTGAAACAGGTAAGTACAGAATTTCCTCATGTTTAATTACTTAGTGGGCATATGTACACAATTCTGTTTTTATATTGTATCAACATATTTAAAAGGTACGCATTTTAATATGATGTCGAAAGCTAAAGCATGGTTCAAAACTTAAGAAAAGGCCGGGCGCGGTGGCTCACGCCTGTAATCCTAGCACTCTGGGAGGCCGAGGCGGGCGGATTGCTCGAGGTTGGGAGTTCGAAACCATCCTGAGCGAGACCCCGTCTCTACTAAAAATAGAAAGAAATTAATTGACCAACTAAAAAATATATATATACAAAAATTAGCCGGGCATGGTGGCGCATGCCTGTAGTCCCAGCTACTTGGGAGGCTGAGGCAGGAGGATCACTTGAGCCCAGGAGTTTGAGGTTGCTGTGAGCTAGGCTGACGCCACGGCACTCACTCTAGCCAGGGCAACAAAAGTGAGAGTCTGTCTCAAAAAAAAAAAAAAAAAAAAAAAAAAAAAAAAAAACTTAAGAAAAGGCTGGGCACTCACGCCTGTAATCCTAGCTCTCTGGGAGGCCGAGGCGGGCGGATTGCTCGAGGTCAGGAGTTCGAAACCAGCCTGAGCAAGAGCGAGACCCTGTCTCTACTATAAATAGAAACAAATTAATTGGCCAACTAATATATATACAAAAAATTAGCTGGGCATGGTGGCGAATGCCTGTAGTCCCAGCTACTTGGGAGGCTGAGGCAGGAGGATTGCCTGAGCCCAGGAGTTTGAGGTTGCTGTGAGCTAGGCTGACGCCACGGCACTCACTCTAGCCTGGGCAACAAAGCGAGACTCTGTCTCAAAAAAAAAAAAAAAAAAAACTTAAGAAAATAATGTTTTCTGACTGTCTTTTAAAATTGATTTTTTCAGCCGGGCATGATGGCTCGTGCCTGTAGTCCCAGCTACTCGGGAGGCTGAGGCAGGAGGATCGCTTGAGCCCAGGAGTTTGAGGTTGCTGTGAGCTAGGATGACGCCACGGCACTCACTCTAGCCTGGGCAAGAAAGCGAGACTCTGTCTCAAAAAAAAAAAAAAAATTAAAAATAAAATAAAATAAAATTGATTTTTTATGAGTAGGAATTCTATAAACATGGCATAAATTTTAAAAATGCAAAAGAGGGTACCCAATTGAAAATAATTTTTCCTCTAGTCCTATTCTATTTCCTTCCTTTCCCAATTTCATACGTATCCTTTCAGAGATATACCAAGCATATGCACAATCTCTCTATATTTTAAACACACACATGCGCACACACACAAACTACTACATACTCTGGTAATTGTTTTTTATTCTTAGCAATACACTCTGAAGATATTCCTGGAAATTCTGTACAGCTGTCTCATTCTTTTAAATAATTTCAGTGTTAAATTATATGAAAGTATCCTCATTTAGAGCAGTAGTTCCCAAATTTTAGCCTGCATCAAATTCACCTGAAAGGTTCTTTACAGCACAAATTATTGAACTTCACCCGTGGATTTTCTGATTTCAATGGGTCTATTATGGAGGCTGGGAATTTGCACTTCTAACATGTTCCCAGACGATGTTGATGCTGCTGTTCCAGGAATGATACTTTGAGAATCACTAGTTTGGAGAATTAGTTCCCTATACATGGATGTTTAGATGTTTCCCAATATTTTTTCTATTTTTGTGACTTCTTAAATTATGAGTAACTATGGCAGTTTCCCTCCTTTGAATTCCCACAGCTAGATTTTACCTCTCTCATAACTTTTATGACTCCATACTATATATTTTATTTAAGTTTGTCTAAGTCCATTTTGTATTGCTATAACAGAATACCACACTCTGGGTAATTTCTATAAAATTATCTTTTTTTAAAGTTTAAGAATCTCTTATCGTCTTACACCATTTTGACAATGCTTATAGTTTAATATTGTAGCATATATATAAAATATATACATATTCTGATTTTCAGTTTCTAATTGAGTCAGTTTTTATTATTATATTCCTTTTTCTAGGAATTTGACCATTTTCACTGAGTTTTTCAAAACTATTTGCATAAATTCTATATTCTCTTATTTCACACAGTTTGGAGGCTGGGAAAATCTAAGGTTGAGGATCTGACATCTCTGGAAAGTGCCTTCTTGCTGCATGGTGAGAGAGCATGTGAGAGGAGAGGAAGGAGACTAAACTTATTCTTTATCAGGAATCCATTCCTTTGAAAATGAATCCACTCCTGCAATAATGACATTAATTCATGAATGTGGGTAGAGCCCTCATGAGTTAACTACCTCTTCAAGTTTCCCACTTCCCAACACTGTTGCATTGGGAATTAAGTTTCCAACACATGAAGTTTGGAGGACACATTCAAACCACATTCCACCCCTGGCCCCAAAATTCATGTCCTTCTCACATGCAAAATATTCA
Source organism: Microcebus murinus (assembly GCF_040939455.1). Classification (NCBI taxonomy): domain Eukaryota; kingdom Metazoa; phylum Chordata; class Mammalia; order Primates; family Cheirogaleidae; genus Microcebus; species Microcebus murinus. The sequence continues at coordinate 111,393,679 of NC_134104.1, read as the reverse complement.
TGCTATCCTAATAGTCCCCAAATCTTAACTCAGCACAGATTCAATTCACAAGTTCAAAGTTCAGAGTCTAAACTGAATCATATATGGGTGAAACTCAAGGCACAATAGGTCTCCCACTGTGAGCCTCTGAACTTAAGAAGTTATCTACTTCTAAAATACAATGTTGGGACAAGCATAGAATAGACATTCCCATTCCAAAAGGGGGAAATAGGCAAGTAAAAAGGAGTAACTGGTCCCAATTAAGTCCAAAATCCAACAGGTAAAACAATCTTAGGTCTTAAATCTGGAGAATAATCTCCTTTGATTCCATCCATGTTCTGCATCCTAGACACACTGGAGGGGGAGTTGGGCCCCCAAAGCCTCAGGCAGCCTTGCCTCTGTGGCTTTGCTGGACACAGTCCACCCAACAACTCTTATGAGTTGGAGTCTCATGCCTGTAGCTTTCCCAGCCTGGAGTTGTGTGATGGTGGCCCTACAGTTCTATGGTCTCGAGAACTGCCCTACTCTCACAACTCCACTGGGCATTGCCCTTGTGGGTTTTTCTGTGGCGGCTCTGTCCCTGTGAAAAGTATCTGTCTGGGCCTCCAAGCTGTCTGTGACATTCTTTGAAATCTAGATGGAGGCTGCCATGGCCCCACAGCTCATGTACTCTGCACATCTGCAGATTCTGCACCATGTGGTTGTCACCAAAGCTTACCATTTGTGCCCTCTGGAGTTACACTTGGGCCCAATTTAGCCATGCCTGAGATGGCTGTGGGGGGCTGCACTGGAATGGGAGGAGCAGAGACCCAAATTGGCCCTGTGCAATGAACTTGTTTATGGTACCTTGCACCCATCTCCCCAAACCATTCCACCTTTTTAAAGCTCTGAGCCTGTGATGGGAGAGGCAGCCTGGAGAGCTCTGAATGCCTTGGAGGTCATTCTCCAATCATCTTGATGAACAGTACTTAGCTACCTTCTATTGTGCCAATCTCCTTAGCAAACCATTGTTTGGCCACACCCTTGGTTTGTTCTCCTCAACACGTATTTTTCATTCTTTGCATGTCCAGGCTGCAAATTTTCTAAATCTTTCCATTCTGCTTCTGTTTGAATTATAGATTTTATCTTTAAATCATTTCTTTCCTTTCACATCTTTTTATATGTGGTTAAAGGAGCCATGCAGTTCCTTCAATATTTTGCTTAGAAATTTCTTCTGCCAGATACCCTTGTTCATTGCTATTAAATTATACCTTCCATAAAGCCCTAGGGTCTGCTGAACATAGTTGTATCAAGTTTTTTGCAACTTTATAACAAGGTTGGCCTTTATTTCAGTTTCCAATACCTTGTTCCTCATTTACACCTGAGACCCCATTAGAATTTCCTTTACCATGTATATTTCTACAACATTCTGCACACAGTCCCTTTATTAATACTTTGAGAAGTATGAGATTTTCCCTACTCATATTCTCTTCTGTGCCCTTAATGCTTACTTCAGGGCAATCTTGACTTTTTCGAGCTTGCTCCTCCAAACTCTTCCAGCCTCTACCCATTTCCCAGTTCCAAAGCTGCGTCCACATTTTCAGGTATTTGCTATAGAAACAATCTCACTTCTCAGTACCAATTTTCTGTGTTAGTCTGTTTTGTGTTGCTATAGCAGAATACCATAGACTAGGTAAATTATAAAGAACAGAGATTTATTTCTCAAAATTCTAAAGGCCAGAAAGTCTAAGATCCAAGGGCTGGCATCTGGTGAGGGCCTTCTTGCTGAGCCATGATATGCTTGAAGGTATGACATGGCGAGAATACTCATGAGAGAAGGGAAAGAAGGGGGACAAACTCATTCTCTTATCAAGAACCCATTCCCACTCCTGAGATTATGGCATTAATTCATTCATGAGGGCAGAACCCTCAAGACCTAATCACCTCCTTAAAGGCCCCACCACTCATCATTGTTACATTGGTAATTCAGTTCCTAGTAGAAGAACTTTAGGGGACCCATTCAAACCACAGCAAATATCATCATCCTTCCCATTTCCAAGCAAGCCCTCTGGAGCAAACCCGAATCTGACTCTTTGGCTAGCATATTCCTTGTTCATTGTAGGTACACAATGTGGTTTCTGGAATAATCTTTCATAAAAATAAGGCATTTTAGTGTAATGCAGCAAGAAAAATTTAAAGAAAAAATTCTTTTATAATATACCTAAATTGAAAAGCTTTTATAAGTAAAACCATAAATTGTCCATTTTACTCTTAAAATCTCTAATGTATAAGAAAGATGATCAGTGGTGACAATACTATTTTTTAAACTAACCCTGTTTTATTTACAAGCATTTCAGTCTCAACTGCATGAAAGAAACACTTGTACTAAGTTGAGATATACGTGAATACTTGCATTCTAAAGGATAGTTTAATTTCTTAGCTGTGGGAGCAGAATTGAACTACCCAAAAACTTACCTGTATTCTGCTTCTATTAGCAGAATTCTCAAAGAATCTGGAATCATTGCTCCTCTGATACCTGTATTTGAGGAATTTAGGGTAGGAAAACATTTTAGGAGTTAGACCTATGTTTATCAAGAGTAAAAATGCAGACTAGAATTTTCAGGAATGATTCTGGAGCCAATATATTTTTCCTTTCTTGTGAGAAGACTACTACTGCATTCACTTTCTCATTATCTAAGGACCTTTTATATATTCTCTTCATGTTTCCAAAGTTTACTTTTCCTCAGACATAAGGAGCACTTTAATTTATTAGAGTTGATATAACCACAGTAAAACAAGTAATATCTTGAAAATTGAGTATATCAGTGTGTTTGGTACATACCTTCCAGAAGATCAAAACGTTGACACACTATTAACTGATTTATCTATTAGAGTAGAAAATAAAGACAGATGGTATGAATTACTCAAATTAAATTTGTAACACATACCATACATAAATTAATATTTACATTAAAGATATTTAAAGTAATTGATTTATCATCTCTAATTTTTTCTGTGACTTGTAAATATTGTAGTAGTCTAAAATTAAATTTTAATTTTTGTTTCACCATAGAAACAGGTAAATGAAAAATTATAATTATAGTATATAAAGTGTTTTATATTTTTTCTATTGTGCATGTATACAATATTTTGATTAACAAAAACTTAAAAGACTTTTGTAAGAAATATTTTTGAAATTCAGAGAGAAATATATATAGGGTAATTTGAAGTAAGAATTTTAATATAATTTTTACCTAAATCCTAAAAGATTTTGTTAGATTTATATCATCATTTGTGATGTTGGTAATTAAGCATTGAAAATGTGAACAACCTTTTCAAGAAGGTACAGACAATTTCATTTTTAAAGTATTAAAAAATAAGATGTGATCAATGATTACAGATATATGAATTATCAAAATTAATTATTCAGAGACAGTATCACAGAAAAATAAATCAAAATTGATGGCATAAACAAATTGTTATTCAATCTCATAAAATCTGGTACAGAACAAGAGACATTTTCCAAATATTAATATTCATATTTCATACCAGGTTTCTAATGTCCAAGCACTAGATGAAATAAGGATTCCTGAAGTTTATTTTAAGTTACATTCTCAAAATCTAATTTTTGCTTTTAAAAATAAGCATTTATTTTTAAATGGGCTTCCTAGGAAATAAATTTATAAATAATAATATAATATTTAAAATGTAGGTTTATGACTTCAATCAGAAATAAAAATTTATATGTAGATAAAATGTAAAAATCTTATTTTAATCTATAGTAAAAATTTTTTATAACAAGTTATATTTTGCAACTATCTAAATTCATATTATTATGGATCAAATAACTTAGGAAACATTACCACACCTGATCCAAATATTCTAATCCAGGTGGACAGTTGGTCATTATCCCTGGTGTAGGCATCCATTGTATTGAGGGTTGTAGATCATAAAAAGTCATAATCTGGATATATAAGTGCTCTACAATGTGACAGATTGGACAGAGTTAGCCTTTTATCTTTAAAACCTAACATTACTAAAACAAAATAACCTGGTTAAAGACAGGAATCAATTTCAACTTCAGATTCACTTTTTCTATGTTTAATGGTATAAACAGCATTCTTACTTTATTTTTAAAATTATTTTTAATATTTGTGGTTTTATATATGAACTCTATCTCTCAACTAAAACCAAAAAGAAATCTCAGAAATGTCCCAGTTAATACAATCATGATAAGGTGAATGTAATTGTTATACACATTTCCAAGCCAAGTGACTTCAATCCATTTAAATAGAATTAAACATTTATGTTTCTGAATCATTTAAAAATATTTGAACTCCCTCTCTCCACCACCAGTCTTGAAGGATATACAATGGTGGAGATAGCAATATTTTGTCCTGGGTAAACACCATATAAAACTTTTAAAAATTAGGTTTGGGGAGATACCTATTATGTTTCCAGTGCCATGATTCTAACAAATTTAGAAACAAATCTCTACAGAGCCAAAATGTTATTGCCTCTAATTAAGGTCTCATTTATCATTGTATTTTCCACAGGTTGCTCACAATTAAACTTAAAAAATAAATCTACAAACCCTGCTTACAGCTCCAAGTTTAAAAGGACAATTCTAACTGTGCTTATGAATACATTGAAGGTATCACAGAATTTACTCACATTATTTTGGGGGCAAATATTGCAAGATCTGCTTTTATACAAATACAAGAAGAAAAATTAAAGAAAGTATTCTAGTAAAAAAGAAGACCATCCCAACTTTAGTTATTATTATAATAAATTTAGTTTAGATGGCTCAGGTGGTAACTAACTCTTATGTTTAAATTTTTGAGGAACTGAAAAATGTTTTCCATTTTCCATTCCCATGAGTAATGTGCAAAGATTCCAATTTCTTCACATTCTCACCAATTATTATTATTTGTCTTTTTAATTACAGCCATTCCAGTGGGTAAAGTCATATCTCACTGTGGTTTTGATTTACTTACCCTGATGACTAATGTTGAGTATCTTTCCATGTGTTAGCCATTTTATATCTTCTTTGGAGAATTGTCTTTTCTAATTATCAGTCCATGATTTTACTTATATTTTTATTGTGGAATTGTGAGAGTTTTTATATATTCTTGATATAATTCCCTCGATATATAAGGTTTGCAAATATTTTCTCCCATTGTGCAAGTTGTCTTTTCACTTTCTTCATGATTTGAATTAAAGAGGTAAAGCTTTCAATTTTGATGTAGTCCAGTTGATTGGTTTTTTGTTGTTGTCATTGTTGCTTGCAATTTAGTTGTCATGTATAAGAAACCATTCCCTTATCCAAGGCCACAATGACTTCCTCCTATGTTTTCCCTCAGAGTGTTAAAGATTTAGCTCCTCCATTTGGCAGGTAAGAATTCTGCCACTGAACCATCCATGCACCTAGATCTTACATTTGGATCTTTGACGCTTGCAGAAATATCCTCACCTTGTTTGTGATTTTAGGAAAAAAGTATTCAATCTTTCACCATAAGTATGTTAGTTATTATTTTTTATATATGCCATTTATCAGGTTGAAGAAGTTTCTATTTCAAGTTTGTTTAATTTTCACTTTAATCACAAAAGAGTGATTTTTTTTTCTCAAGTGCTTTTTCTGTGATCATTGAGATGATCACACACCTTCCGTATTTTATTTAATTTAGATAATATATATATACCATGTTAAGTGATTTTCAGATTGTAGATGAGCCTTGCAATCCTAGGATAACTCTTACTTAGTCTTGGTGTATAATTCTTTTATATCTTGCCTGATTTGATTAGCTACTATTTTGTTGAGTATTTTTGTGTCTATATTTGTAAGAGATAAGATATGCACCTTTCCTTGCTGTGTCTTTATCTGGTTTTATTATCAGTGTAAAACTGGCCTCAATGACTTGAAAGTTGTTTCTCCTCTTCTATTTTTGTAAGAGTTTGTGAAGAATTGGTATTAATTCTTCTTTAAGTGCTTGGTAGAATTCACCAATTAAGCCATGTGGTCCTGAACTTCCTTTGTGGGTAATTGATTGATTCAACATCTTCTTACAGTTCTGTTAAGATTTTGTATTTTCTCTTGCATCACTTCTGGTAGTTTGTTATCTTTCTATGAATCTATGCATTTCATTTCCATTATCCAAATTATCGACATGTATTTCTTCATAGTATCCTTTAAAATCATTTTTATTTCTGTAAGGTTGATAGTAATATCCCTTTTCCATTCATAGTTTTAGTAATTTGAGTCATCTCTTTTTTTTCCTGGTCAGTCTAACTAGAGGTTTATCAACTTCGTTAAACTTTTCAAAGAACCAACTTTTGGTTTCATTGATTTTCTCTCTTGTTTTGCCATTCACTATTTCATTAATTTCCTATGAACACTTATTGTTCCCTTCATCTGTTCACTTAACATTTAGTCTTCCTTTTTTCCAATGTCTTAAGAGAGAAGGTTAGCTTATAGATTTAAGATCTTTTAGTTTTTAAAGTACCGGCACTTAAAATTATACCTTTCCATCTAAACACTACTTTAGCTTTATCTTTTACACTTGGTATGTTATTTGTTCATTTTAATTCATCTCCAGTGTTTTCTAATTTTGTTATGATTATTTGTTTGATTCATTGGTTATTTGTGAATTTCTCTAATCTCTTTTATTAATTTCTAATTTCATTACATTGTAGTCAGAAAACACATTGTCTATGATTTTAACTTTTTAAAATTTAGAGTGAATTTTTTTATGTCCTAACATGTGGTCTATTCTGGACAATGTTCCATGTTCATTTGAGAAGAGTGCATCTTCTACTGTTGTTTGATGAGTGTTCTTTGGGTGTGTGCTAAATCTAGTTGGTTTATACTATTGTGTAAGCCTTCTAATTCCATACTGATCTCCTGTCTAGTTCTGTTTCTTACTGAAAACTGAATATTGAAGTTTCTAACTCTTATTGTGGAATAGTATATATCCTCCTTCATTTTTGTCAATGTTTTCTTTATGAATTTTGGCATTCTATTGTTAAGTATATATTTGTCTTTATTGTTATATCAAATGATGGATTAATATCTTTATTACTATAAAAAATTTTAATGTCTCTAGAAACATAATTGTTTTGGTCTTAAACCTTATTTATCCTAATAGTAGAATACCAACACAAACTATTTTTTGTTACTATTTTCACCATATATCTTTTCCCATTCTTAGGCTTCCAACTTATTTGTGCCTTTGAATCTACAGTGTTCATCTTGTAGACAACACAGACTCGGATGATGTTACTTTATCCATTCAGCTCATTGCTGCCTTTTGATTGGATTATTTAATCCTTTCTTATTTAATACTGTTATTGATATAATTTGACTTACATTTGCCATTTTGTATTTTGTTTTATATAGGTCTTATGTGTTTTTTTTGTTTTTCATTCCCTCCTTTATTGCTCTATGCTGCATAAAGTGAATGTTTTCTAGTGTGACATTTATTCCTTTTAATTATTTTTTCACATATACATGTATTCTAAGGCTTACCAGATATATCTTAATTTATTAGAATATACTTTAAATTTATGTTAACTTAATTCTAGTATGACATAGAAATGTACCCTTATGACAGGTACAAGACAGGTATTTTTAATAACATAATGTGACAATTCTGGAAGTTGTATTTTCCCCCTGCCAGGGTTTATTGTGAGTAGTGTTTGTTTATTTCTTGTTTTTGGTTTAGTGCCTTTCCTCAAGTAATTATATTGAGTTCATATTCTTTGATATGTGTGACCACTGATGACGGCTCAGCTTACTGCTTATCTAATGAATGGTTAGCATTTTCCTTAAATACTCTGCACAAATGTATCTTCCAGCCTTTGCCAAGGCGTTCTGTGTGTGTTTGGGGGTATGCTTTTAATGATCCAGCAGGCAGTTTACAACACTGGCACAGGTTTCCCTCCTTGCTTGCACAGAACCTTAGGGTCAGCCAGAGGTAAGAAATATGGTTTTGTCAGGTCTTTTCTTAGTGTTTGTACAGTTCTGCACATGTACTTTGCCTTCTAGATTTCTAAGAACATGTCAGAACTTTTAAGTTTTCTATGGATATCTCATTCCCCAGATTTTCCTTTTAAGAGTTTTCAGTCAGCTCTTGTATGCCCCAACTGTTTTCACTGTCCCACTCAACTGCCATTTAAATAATTGTCACTGATTGTTCTCATAATATGCCCTGTGGGGAAACACTGTCCCTTGTCACTAATTGAGCCAAGAGATAAAACAAACAAACAAACAAACAAACAAAACACCCTCCTCAAGTAGGTTTAAAAAGAATTTTCAATCAGTCAATTAATGATAGTTCCTTGAGGGTGAGATGTTTGGGGAGGTCCAAACACTTTCTCTTTCTTCCAGGGAATGATTGCAAAGCTGCCAGTTTTCAGGTTTACTAATTTCCTATTGCTGTTGTCACAAATTACTACAAACAATGGCTTAAAACACAGCACAAATGTATTGTCTTACAATTCTGGATGTCAGACATCTGAAATGGGTCGTCAGGTTTATCTTTCCTCCGGAGGCTGGAGGAAGATTCTTTTTACTTGCCTTTTCAAGTTTCCAACCTTCTGACCTCCTTGTGAGCTCTCATAAGGAACCTATGATTACACTGCATCCACCCAGATAATACAGAATAATTTCCTAATCTCAAGATTTTAATTATATTTGAAATTAATTATATTTGTAATTATATTTGAAAAATACTTTTTTCATGTAGGTAATATATGTCAACTGGTTCCAGGGATTAAGATATGAATATGTTGAATATGTTGAACAATTTTTCTATCTACAATATTCCTCCCTCTGATATTCTAAGATTCGTATCTATCCCAAATGCAAAGAATATTTACTTAAGTCTCCACAAACAACACCACATTACAGTATCTACTCAAGTGCAAAATCTCATATAAATCTCCTCAGCTCAAAAGTCTAAAATCTCATCAACATAAACCATGTATTGCTTGTGACTCTTGGTATGATCGATTATGAATCAAAGTTTCTCTCCAACTTTGACTTATGAAACAAGAAAACATGCTACTCTTCCCATAACAGCAGTAGGGCAGGCATAGAATACCTGTTAGAGGCATTTCTGTTCAAAAAGGGAGAAAACAGAAAGAAAAAAAAGTCATAAAATTACAAAAGTAATTTTGAAATCCATCACATCAAACTCCACTAGGTCTCAAGGCTGTGCAATAATCCTCTGTGGTCCTGTTTTACCATCTGGCTTCAGGACTCTGCCCTCTTGTCCTGCAGCTCTGCCCTCAAAATCATGCTTCACTTTCCTTAAACCGAAGCATGTGTTTTCAGGTGAGTAATTTTATTAGGCAGTTTTTATTTGTAATTCCAGCAAATTGGTTTCATTCTCTGTCCTTTGTAGTCCAAGCTGGCACTGTTTCTGCCAAGAACCTCATGATTCTCTTATATGTGTTGCTATTAATAGATTTACTCTATTAGAAAAGATGTTTCTCCACTGATGTGTCTTTGATAATTTCAACTCCATTCCTAACTTCTGCTTAGATCCATAAGTCACACACCTAATCTCTTCAAAGAGCCCACTTTGTGATTGAATACTCTAAAATTTTAATACTTCAGAAACACTAACAAAAAGTTGCCCAGGCATTCCCTTGGCTTTCTCTCAAGAGCACACTTTCCTGACACTAAATATCCCAATTTTAGTGTCTTGTGTACTTTAGATAGTCTGAGAGTTTTCTAAATCACCAATTCCTGATCCTTTTGCTTAAAACTTCTCTCAAAGTTTCTTCTTTTTCTTTCTTTCTTTCTTTTTTTTTTTTTTTTTTTTGTTGTTGTTGTTGTTCACATTGTACTATAATAAGCAACAAGAAAAAAACCAGGGCACAATTTCAACACTGCTTGAAAGTACTAACTCAAAATCCAAGTTCATTGCTTAGAAATTTCTTTTTTCAAATAACTTTGATACACGATTCTGCTAAGCATCTTGTCATTATATAACAAGAATCTCCTTTCCTCGTGTTTCTTATAACTTCCTCCTAATTTCCTTCTGAGACCTCACAAACAGCACTGCTAATAACTTTATTTCTGCTAACAATCTGTTAAAGTGATCTAGGCATTTTCTAGTATGCTCCTCAAAATTCTTCCATCCTCAAATCATTACACCATTCCAAAGCCACTTACATATTTTTAGGTAGATAATGCAGCTGCGTCCCATTTTTAGGTGCCAAAATCCATATGCATTTCCTATTACTGCTATAATAAATCACTATACACTTAATTGCTTAGAAAAACACATATTTATCATATTTTAGTTATGAAGTTCAGAAGTCTAAATTGAATCAGCAGGACCCTGTTCTTTCTGGGAGCCCTAGGGAAAAATATGTTTCTTTCCTTTATCCAGCTTCCAGAGGCTGCCTGCATTCCTTTGTTTGTGGCCCCCTTCCTTCATCTTCAAAGTCAGCAACATAGCATCCCCTTTCCTCTTTTACTTTTTGCCTCCCTCCTTAAGGACTCTTGTGATGATATCAAGCCTACACAGATAATACAAGATAATCTCCCCATCTCAAGATCCTTAATCGTACCTGCAAAGTTCCTTTGCCATTTAAGAGAACATAATCACAGCTTTTAGGGATTATGATAAGCACATCCTTGGGTGCTAATATTCTGTTAATCACATTATGGATACTGTGACTACAGTACTGTTCATTTTCTAGGCTTCTGTGGAGCTATGGAGAGGGGGATGGCAGTAAGGTAAATTCATATGCCACAAAGCTCACTCTTTTTGCTGAGATTTTTCCCATTTTTTTGAAATAAATGCTCTTCAGAATGTTATAAATCTTTGGTTAATATTCATAATTCTGAAAACTGATTTTGACAGAATTTTTCCACTCTTCTGATTGCTTTTATTGAGGAGCAGATTTTCAGACATTCTTACTCTAAATTTGTGTGTGTGTGAAATAATCACTATTTCAAAAAATCAAAATATGCCATCTCTGTGCATTGATAAGTACACAAATATGTTTTACATATAAATGCCAAATATACTTTTAAATTTCAGTTAACTATTAATTTTTATATTTTAATAAGTATATTGGTTTTATATAGTATATTATATATTAATGTATATATAAATACCTTTCATATATTTAAATATGTTGTTAATGGCTGTTAATCAATTTGGCTATGTTGATTTTTTTAAACACACATCACCAAACAGAAAAATATAAAGGAATCATGTTGAATAAATTGATGTTATTTCAATTGTTTTCTAAAAGAATCTCACCTTTAAATTGTTGCCCTATTCATGACTGTCTCTAGTTTGATAAAGTAATATATTGCTTCTAGTGGAACTAAAATACAAATATTGCTTTTAAACACTTTCACAATTTAAATGCTTTCGTCATCATGACCTTCAAAGCCATTGATAACCACACATTTATATAATATAGATAATTTACCTGAATACTTAGAATATATATCTTGGCCGGTGCAGTGGCTCATGCCTATATGCCTAGCGCTCTGGGAGGCTAAGGCAGCAGGATTGCTTGAGCTCAGTAGTTTGAGACCAGCCTGAGCAAGAGCAAGATCCCATCTCACCAAAAATAGAATAATTAGCCAGGTCACGTGGCACACACCTGTAGTCCCAGCTACTCAGGAGGCTGAGGCAGGAGGATCTCTAAAGCCCAGGAGTTTGAGGTAGCAGTGAGCTATGATGATGCTATTGCACTCTGCCTGGGCCACTGAGCGAGACTCTATCTCAAAAAAAAAAAAAAAAAAAAAAACAAGAATATGTATCTTGTATTATGTTTCAGACAAATATATTGGTTTATTAATTTATTAATTCTCGAAAAAATTCTATCTTCATGAGATCTTATACATTAAAAAATATCTTATCTCTAGAAAAGGTTCATAGTTGGTTCAGTATGGGAACTTACAGATCATTCCTAGTTTAACTTTTATCTCAGTTTTATAAGATAAAAAATACAAGCCTCAGAGATGTTTTGTCACTTAGATTTATTAAGGGAAACGCTAGAAAGAGAGGTCAGATATCCCAGAGAAGAAAAGCAGGAGCAGCTGAGATGGGTCATGGAATGGGAGTGGAGAATATAGGTAGAGAAAATGTTCTCAGGGCAGGAAGAGGCCCATGCATACTCTGATATATTTTATATAAGTAGTTAATTTTAAGCCAGAAGAAAGAGGTTAGATGCTTTGTTACTTTGCTACTCTGGTGTTGTTTCTATGTTCCCTAGACTGAAACATAAATATATGCTTCCTACTTTAGATTTAAAATGTCTATGTGGGTCACTCAGATATTTGTACTAAACCCAGAAATGTAGGTGTCCTCTACAAAAAGACAGCAAGATTATCTCTTGTATCAGTCTGGCAGCAACAAAGCATTAGTAAAGTTTGGATCCTTTTGCTTAATGACAACCAGTTTGCTAGTATAAGTCATAAAATCTGAATCAGATAGGCCATGAAAGGGACCACAGGCATAAAGAAAGGAGAGTGGTCTATGGATACCAACATTTAGAACACAATAGTCTCTGGAAACAACATGTCAAATGGCTACCTGAGAGCTCAGTTTGAAAAGGCTTGGTCCTGTTCTGGCCTAAAATCCACAATCTTTCAAAGTTGCTGTGAGGAAGAGTTTAAGATGGGCGGATCCAAGCAGCCACAACAATAAACATTCCACTCAGAACTTTCTAGGTAATACGTTCTATGAATATTTACATGTGTACTAGTATATAAAGATGACAATCATTCTACTGTCCTAGAATGGCAGCAGAGGTACAAAGAGGAGTGTTGAGCACTACCTACTTGAAATTTGAGTACCTGACCAAGTAGAGGCCACTTTCTCATGGACATACCATGTTTCCCTGAAAATAAGTTAGGGTCTTATATTTATTTTTCCTCAAGAAGACACCCTAGGGCTTATTTTCAGGGAGTGTGTTATTTTTTTTTAAGTACAGTACAACAATCTATATTTATTCAAATATAGTTAAGTCGTCTTCTTCTGGAACATCATCATAACTCTCCAAACCCTGAATTCAATCCTGAATTTCTTACAACTGTATTTCCTTTAGAACCATTGGCTAGGACCTGACAGGGGAAGCCAACTTTATTGGTGGGGCTGCCCGCACCTTTCCAGTCACCTCTGGGATGGTAGCTGTAATGATGGGGCAGATGAGAAGGGCTACTCGTCTTCTTTACCGCTCAATAAAAAAATGCATGGGTTGTGCAGATACGCTGCGTAGCCACGCCCATCACTAGGTCTTATTTTGGGGGTAGGACTTATATTGCACAAATGCTTAGAGATCCTGCTAGGGCTTATTTTATGGGTAGGTCTTATTTTCGGGGAAACATGGTACTAAGGCTGTACCTTTGTTGAACAGTGAATAAAGAAACAATAAAAAAATGACATTATCATCCATAAAATGGTTTAAGAGCAATGTGTATTGTTCTGTATTGTACAGGTTTCCTTTTTCTGCACATTGTATGAGGCTGTTATTGAGTAGTCTTACTTTCAGATATATATGAAAGGAAAACTAAGTGAAATGTGGATTAGAACAACATATTTCATAACAGGTTTTGGGCAAGGAAAAATGGTGCAGACTTTGGTATCTAAAAATGAGAGCAAAAAATATTTAAAATGGAAGTAACTTTAATAGGTGAGGACTCAGAAGCAGAGTGGTAGGGATGCTGCAGTGAGCTTCACTTTTGCATGAGCCTTTTCCCAGCTTCACCTATGAACAACACAAGAGTCTTAGACATTTGTAACCCCCACTGAACAAAGGGAAGGGATTTGGACTCCTGTGAAGGAACATGGGCATGACAGCTTATGTCTCCTTCTCCATCCCATGATGTCAATGAAGCACTGGTGGGGGCATTTCCTGTGAAGAGGGGCAGAGGTTTTTTACCTCATAGCATCAGCTGTTCAAGGGAGACAAAAGCCCATTGGTATTCACTGGAGGGTAAACGCTGCCACTTAGTGAAAGATGAAGCTCAACTAGTGCAAAAGGAACTGTGCCCCTCAAGTAGCTAAATTCTTCCTGGAGAAGACAAGAGACACTAAATAGGTCACAGTCAAACAGCAATCTCATAAACCCCTCAGCCAGATGAGCATGTTGAAAACCTCCCCTTTATCTGAGCCAGAAAGGAGCAAATGAGCATTCTAGAACTATGCCCTCTTTGTCCCGCCCATCTGGATTGTAGGTGCAGAACACCAACATAAGAGTGATTAAAAGAAATATGGAGTCACTGTCTCATTCCAACATCTCTTGTATCCAATTTTTGAAAAAGAGATATATTGTCTCAAAAGTCTCCTCACCCAATAATGCATCTTAATTTCCTTTACTTTCAGTCACTGAAAAGAATATGCTGTTTCCTACTTTTAACAGAATTGTGAGGTTCTAATATAGAAATTTCAAAAAGTAGAATTGTTAAAGGTTAACATTCACACCATGAGCTTTATCATTAACTAACTTAGTAATATTAAAGCTTTAGTTTTCTTATCTATAATTTGTACTTTAAGGTTTCCCTTAGTTATAAAATTCTGTAATTGTGTACATATTTTCAAATACTCTTTTTTAAACTTTGAAGGAAGTTCAAGTGTTCAAGTTTCATTACATAAATGTTAAGCTGAATTAAAATTAGGAATTTACAATTTAGGACACAATTTCAAGAAAACTAAACTGTAAATAAGTAAAATTAGAAACAAAAATAGAGAATATGTGAGTTGTTAAATAGACAGATAAATATATAATTATTTTTTAATCAATTATCAAAATCTGAAATCAAGTCACAAATATATAGATAATATAAGAAAGCAAGTATTTCCTCAGTGTGAAATATGCTAGTTTAGAATATTCAATATTGAGAATGAATAAACCATTATTCTTCTAAAAGATTATTAATAATCTCCCAGTTAGAACACCACCTGAATCACTTTAAATTCATAAAACATGTTTATGGTGTAATGTCATTTATCTAAGTAGGGTTGAGAATAAGCAGTGCATTAGCCATAAAAATAACAATAATAATGGTAAAACATGTTTATTTCATTCTCACAAAAACCCTAAAAAGAGGAAATTATTACCCTAATTTTAGAGATGAGAAAACCAAACTTAAAGAGGCTTTCTCAAGGCTGCTGTCCAAATTCATGTAACCATAAATTCTGTCCATATTTGAATTTCAGAGTAAACATATACTTTTACCTATTTCTTACATGTGATAATATGATAGAATATAATTATCTGTCAACTTACTCTTAATTCACTAAGGACAGATGAAATCAGTTTTTTAAGAGACTCTATTAGAAGAGTGGTTTGATTAGTAATTCTCTGAATATCAACTCACTTAAAATCTAGAAACAAAGAGGGAAGTCTGGCATCATAACAGGTTCATGACCTATATAATAAAACTAATACTGACTTTAATACAATAGCCCTGACTTATCTGTAGTTTTGCTTTCCACGGTTTCAGTACCCACATGGTCAACCAAGTTCTGAAAATATTAAGTGCAAAATTCCAGAAATGAACAATTCATAAGTTTTAAATTGCATGCTGTTCTGAGAAGCATGATGAAATCCCATATGATATGTGAATCATCTTTTTGTACAAGGGGTGAATGTTCTTGACTAAATAAGGAAAGAAAAAAATTGTATTCTGAGGTTGCAATCTATAGTAAGAATGAATTTTCTATCCATGAAGTTGTGAAGAAGGAAAAAAAAAAATCCACACTGGTTTTGCTGTCACACCTCAAACTACAAAAATCATGCCTACAGTGCATGATAATTGCTTAGTTAAGATGACAAAGGCATTAAATTTGTTAGTGGAAGACATGAATCAGAAACATGTTCCAATTGATGGCAACACATTGTGCCAGGAATCATTGGGCCTATATAAAGATTTCAGCAAGGGATCCCTTGACATGAGTGATTTGAAGCCATTTAATACAAGTAATGGATGGTTACATAGAATCAGGAATAGGAGTGGACTGAAAAAGATAAAAATTGCTGGAGAGGCTATGCCTGCTGATAAAGAAGCTACTGCCACATATCCAACAGAGTTGAAGTTGGATTAAGAGGAGAAAAAATGCTATCCAAAGCACATCTTCAATTGTAATGGAACCAAGGTCTTCTGGAAGATGATGTCCAATTGAACCTACATTCATAATAGTGCAAAAAAAGGCATCAGGGCATAAAGAATGGAAGCACAGATTAACTCTCATACTATGTGGCAAGGCATATATAGAATTTGGTAAGAGCTGCTATTTCAGGCATCCCTGAGCATCTTGAATAAGTCCCCTGTAGATAAGGAGGGGCAACTAAATCGGAAATAGGGTGCTAGAGTTAGCAAATACCTAAAAATGTGCAGTAGGTTTGGAATTTGGCAATAGCCAAGGCTGAAAGAATTTTGAGAAGTGTAGTAGAAAAAGATTGCCTTAAAAAGAAAAATGTGATAGAAAAAGATTGTTCATGGACATATGGATGTTAATGACTCTATTGGTCAATACTCAGAAGTGAAGATCATAGACAGAAAATAAGTACTATCTCAGAGAATATCTATATCATCCTGAATAGGCTGATGGTAGAAATATGAAGTTAAAGGAACTGAAGGTGAGGGCTCAGATGAATATTAAGAACATCTTATTGGAAACTAGAGCAAAGGAAATCTTTGTTACAAAATGGAAGAAAGTAAGTACCTTTATAGGATTTACCTTTTGTTCCACATCCTGTGGTTCTTTTAAATGACTGCTATTAAATGTACTATTTACATTAGTGTACTATTTACTGTTAAATTTTATTCAACTCTCTTGGTATGGTAAAAAAAAAAAAAAAGAACTACATTGGGGGTATTTCATGAAAGCCAGGCCATAGAAACTATTCTAACAATTTCTACCATATTGTAGGCATCCAATAATTGCTTTGGAAATAATCATAAGTAGATCATTTTCATACATTTGTCTGGTTTATGGTAAAGCCATTCACCCAAAGACTACAATGTAAATTGATCACAAATATTATTTTTACCTTTTTTATTGTTTTCTTGGCTCTATTTGATTTCTGCTTCTAGAATTCTTATTATGTATAAATTGAAATTGATGTATCTGTTCCTTAGGTCTTAATTTTTCTCTCTATACTTAGTGTTTATGTGATTTTTGGAAGAATTTCCCAAGCCTATTCTTAATTTTATTGTGTTTGCTTTCTACTTTATGCAAACTGTTGTTCTGGTGTCTCGTGATACTTGAAAATGTGGTCATTATATTTTTCAACATTATTAAAATCTGGCATCAGAGTGTTCCTTTTTCTCTATGCCTATTCCAGAAACAAATATGAACCATTCCCTAAAATCTCATTGAGATAACAAATTAAGATTTTTTTGTGTAATTCCTGGTATTTTTAAGATTAAAATTGCTAATTTTTAATGTTTGATGATTTTTCTCAAAGATTTAATGATTGAGTCAAAGTCATAAGTATTAAAAAAGATTTAATGAAAGGACATTTGTCTAGTATTTGAACTTAAATGGTCTCTGAAGAGAGTATATGGGTTTCTGCTCAAATCTTCCTTGGACAGCTGAAGAAGGAAGGAACTGTTTAGATCAGTTGTAGTTTTACTTTGCTTAACCAGAGATCCAGAATCCTAGGTAGAACAGAGAGAGAGAGAAGATATGAAAGTAAGATGTACCTGTCACAGAGAAAATGTCAGTACCTCTAAATTTCATTTCCACCTGATGGCCAGCTTGGAAAGCCCTTCCCCTTCTCTTCCTGGCACAACTAATGCCACTGGGTGCAGCTATTTAAGTACTCCCACTTTACTTGGTATGCTGTCTGTACTAAGCATATGCTAGAGGGCTATGCTTACACCATGGCTACACCTCACCAGTGGAATCTGGCATCTGGTGTATTATAAGATTTCGACTTTTGGGAAGTTTATAGACTTAGCTTTTCCTATAGCTGACCTGCCATATCAATGTTCTCCTCATTTGCCATCTGAAGCTACTGGTGTTGAAGTTGTATTAGCATTAACACCCACCATGAGGAGAGTGGCTGTTGGAGGCATTTTGCTGAAGATGAGAGGGTGTCCCTTTTCCATTCCCTCATTTCCCAAGCACACTTTTCCTTTGCATGAGGCAAATTATGGGTTGTTCATCTCCTCTTTCAAGTCAATCTTCCCTATAAAACAATTTACAAAATTCCTTTAAGTTAATGATAAGTGGAAATCCTAGTTTCTAATACCAGTGCAGATTTTACTATAAGGTATCCTATGCCTTTGCTCTTTTTAAAGTAGATCTTAAAGGGAGGAGGAGGTAAATGTGAAGAGTCTAAAATACCACCTGAATTGATTATCTACATTTTGTTCAACTACAAAAATCAAATATACATATCAATAAATTTTTATTTTAGGTGTTTGATTACTGGCATAAACAACCTAAGACCATTAATGAAGTATACTCTGTGAAGGTATACATATGGTTTATTTAACACCTGAATAATCTTGTATCTAACACAGTCTGGGAATAGTAGTAAAAAAACACGGAGTTTTCCTTTTAGATAATCCCAATCAATAAACAGATTTAAAATTTTCTGAGGAGACTTACATTAGTTCAACCACAGATTCCTATATTCTAGCCTTTGCCTATGGTGCTTTCAAAAAACATATAGTCCTGGAAAAAAACCAAAAATGCAGAAATGAGTTTTCAGCAACAAAACAGCAATTAATTTTCAGATGTAGGAATGCTAGGAGATTTGATGAAACACAGTTATATATTTTTAAATAAGAAAAATTAACTATAATAAGTAAAGGTGAGAAAAGTCCACACCTATATAAGCTCTATCTTCAGCTTTCTATTTTAATGGCAATTAAATCCTATAATTATATTCATTTATTGACACCTGCATGAATTTAATTAATCCTCTGGTAATTTCTCTAAATGTCACTTTTTCTCTTTTAATCTTTCTTCCTTAACATTTTATAGTTCTTCTTCAGTAAATAACTTTTCTTATTGCTGGAATTCCATTAGAACAGATTATGAAAACCATCCTATGTATAATAGCATCAAAAAGAACAAAATACTTATGAATAAATTTAGCCAAGAAGGTGAAACATTTGCACACTGGAACTGTAAGACATTGATGAAAGAAATTGAAGACACAAATAAATGGAAAGATATCCTGTGTTCATGGATTAGAATAATTAATATTGCTAAAATGTCTAAACTACCTAAAGTGGTGCAAAGATTCAATGAAATCTCTATCAAAATTCTGCCAACATTTTTCACAGAAATAGAAAAAACATCCTAAAATTTGTGAGGAATCACAAAAGACCTGGAATAGGCAAAGCAATCCTGAGTGAGAAGCACAAAGAGGGAGGCATCACACATGACTTGATTTCAAAATACATTACAAAGATACTAAAACAGCTTGGCATTATCATAAATACAGACATACTGACCAATGGAATAGGGTAGAAATCCTAGAAATAAACCCACACATTTACAGACAATTGATTTTTGACAAAGGTACTAATGTCACACAATGGGGAAAGTATAGTCTCTTCAATGAATGGTGCTGTGAAAACTAGACATTCACATTTAGAAGAGGGAATGTAAATCCTTATCTCATATCACACACAAAAATCAACAAAAATGGATTAAAGACTTAAATGTAAGACCTGAAACTATAAAACTACTAAAAGCAAATATAGGGGAAAGTCTCCAGGACCTTGGTCTAGAAAATGATTTCTTGGATATAACCCCAAAAGCACATGCAACAAAAACAAAAAGAGACAAAGGGAATTGCATCAAACTAACAAGTTTCTGCACAGCAAACGAAATAATTATCAGAGTGAAGAGATAGCCTGTTCATCAGGAGAAAATACTTGCAAACCATACTTCCGATAGGGGCTAAAATCCAAAATATATAAGGAACTCAAACTTACCTCAATAGCAAGAAAACAAATAACCAAATTTAAAAATGGACAAAGGACATAACCAGACATTTCTCAAAAAAAAGACATAGGAATGGCCAACACATATGTGAAAAAAATGCTTAAAATCATTATTCATTAGGGAAATGCAAATTAAAACCACAATGAGCTATCACCTCACACTTGTTATAGTGGCCGTTATCAAAAAGATGAAAGATACATGTTGGCAAGAATGTGGAGAAAAGGGAACCCTAGTACATTGTTGGTGGAAATACACATCAATACAGTCATTATGGAAAATAGTATGGAGGTTCCTCAAAACTGAAAAAAGAATATATGATGTAGCAATCCTATTTCAGGGTATATATCCACAGAAATTTAAATCAGCATATCAAAGAGATATCTGCACTCCCATATTTGCTGCAGCATTATTCATAGTAGCCATAATAAGGAAACAACCTCAAGTGTCCATCAATCAATGAAAATAAAGAAAACATGGTATATTTACACATTGTTACACAAAAGAATACTATATAGCCCTAAAAAATTGTGTTATTTGTAACAATAGGGATAAATCTCGGAGACATTAAGCTAAATGAAATAAGTGGAGCAGAAAAAAGACTGCACAATTTCACTTATATGTGGAATCTAAAAACAGTCACATTCATAGGCTGGGTGCAGTGGCTCATGCCTGTAATCCTACCACTCTGGGAGGCCGAGGTGGGAGGATGGCTCAAGGTCAAGAGTTTGAGACCAGCTTGAGAAAGAGCGAGACCCTGTCTCTACTAAAAATAGAAAGAAATTATCTGGACAACTAAAAATATAAATAGAAAAAATTAACCAGGCATGGTGGTACATGCCTATAGTCCCAGCTACTCAAGAGGCTGAGGCAGAAGGATTGCTTGACTCCAGGAGTTTGAGGTTGCTGTGAGCTAGGCTGAGGCCACGGCACTCACTCTAGCCGGGCTGAGCTTTAATGGTCTATTGCATGCCAGGGGTTGGCCACCCTCCCAGCGCAAACAGGTCCCAAAGCAGGATCGTCGCAAGGGATGTGGAAATAAGAAATAAAGAAATGACATATTATAGACAAATAAATGATTGAGATGGAGATGAACAGCAGTTTAAAAGATGAGGGAGTCGAGGGTTCTCAGCTTCCTGCAGACTGAGACTGAAGTCCACACATTGGTATGGAATGAAGTCTCACATCAGTATTTATTGGTACAGCAAATAGTTGTCTTTTGTTAGAGAATTGCATATACAGTTCATTTTTTGAGGTTTCCAAGGGAACCTTACCTAATTCTGTCTTCAAGAATAGATAGTTATACAATTTTTCAAAGATAAGCATGTTAAGCTCTAAGTTAGAAACAGACCTAGCTGAGCATATAATGTATAAAATGAGAACACTAAGTCTGTGTTCTACTCTAATCTACTTCTTCCAAACACAGAGACATGTAGTTCCGAGTGAAGCAGGAATAGCCTTGAAGTCTAGGATAGCTCCAGCTGCACGTTATCTGCTGGGCAGGCATTTTAATCACCTTCTCCGCCAAGGGACCAAACTGAGCTTCTGCTTTGCAAAAAAGCTCAAGGCAATGAATGACCTGCAGCAAGAGAAGAAATGCTGCTTTGCAAACATCTTCCCACGATGGCCCCACTTGTTGGAAACAGCTTCTCTTTTGTGAACTAACATGTCCACAGATTTCTTCAAGGCAAAGACCTGCAAAACCCCTGAAAATTCTCACATCTCTTAGTCTATTTCCCAACACAGTACGGTGACTATAGTTAATAATAATGTATACTTCAAAAGTGCTAAAAGAATATATTTTAAATGTTTTTATCATGAGAAAATAAGTAGGTAAAATGATGAGAATATTAATTAGTTTGATTGAATCATCCCACAATGTATACATATGTCAAAACATCACACTGTACCCCATAAATATTTGTATAATATTATTTGTCAATGAAAACTAAAATAAGAACTGTGGTTATATTTAACATTTTACTACAGAAAATATTACACCTATTCCAAATTAGATAAAATAGCATAATAAAGTCCCAGTGACCTTTCACTTACTTCAATAATTATTGGCATGACCATCCAGGTTAAGTAATCTCTTATGTGAAATGCTTGGGACTGGAAGTGCCCCACATTTTGGATTTTTTCAGATTTTGGAATATGTGTATTTATACTTACCGGATGAGCATTCCAAATCCGAAACCCCAAATAGTACAGTAAGCATTTCCTTTGAATGTCATATCAGTGCTCAAAAAGTTTGGGATTTAGAACATTTCAGATTTTTGGATTTGGGATGCTTGACTTTTGTTTAATCTGTTACACCATGCCCTAGATCCTCCCTGTTCTTACCCACATTATTTAAAAATAAATCGCCTGAAATACCTCAGTCTGTACTTCTAAAAGATGTGGATACTGTTTTGCTTTTACATAACCACAATGTCATTATCACATCTGAAAGTATTAATAAGTCCTTAAAATCATCAAATAGCCAGTCAATGTTCAAATTTCCCTGAATGTTTTGTAAATGTCTTTTTATATTGGTTTGCTCAAATCAATTTCCAAACATGGTCAATGAACTAACTGTATTAGATGGAAAACTCTCAAGTCTCTCACTCTCTCTCTCGTTTTTATCTCTTTCTTTTTATTTTCCTTGATATTGGTTTGTTGGGTGTCACACTGGAATCATCTAGGAGCTCTAAACAGCTAAAAAGCTTGTTCTCACCTCCAGAGATTTTGATTTAATAGATTTGGGTGGAATCTGGACATGGGGAGTTTGAAAAATTACTCAGGTGTTTCTGTTGTGCAGCTAAGGTTGAAAACCATTGCTCTGTCTTCATGATCCTCAACTTTGGCTGTACTTTGGAATCACCTGGGACACTATGCAAACTTCTGATCTGAACTTCTTTGAACTGGGGTATGCCCTGGTATTTGAGGATTTTATTAACAAAAGCTCCCTAGGTGATTCTAATGGGAAGTCAAGTTCAGAATCACAGCTTTATCCCATGTATTTCCTATAAATTGGTAGTTAGAGCTAAAGGCTTGATTGGATGTATACATTTATTTCAGAATATTTCTATATTCAGAAACTTAAATTAGTAATGAGTCAGGATGAAATCTTTGTATTTCATGGAGTTTTATTCCATGTAAGCCTAGATTCAAATTCTTCTCTTAAGCATGATCTTTGATAGATTTGAATAAACATGCTCCAAACCAGGGCCTCTCCTTAACATATGAAGTCTTTCTCTTGACATTTGAAAATGCACAGACTCTTCAGACAGGAACTAGTTACCTGTGAATCCAGAGTGTCAGGATCAAATAGAATTTCAGAACTAGGATTAAATGGGATCCTTGTATAAAATCTGTAAACTATAGAAAGTAATCTTAACATGTACAATTTACTGATATTTCAGAATGATATTAGAGAAACCATCTATAACCAAGGTTAGCAAGAATAGACTTACAACAAGAAAACAAGCACCAAGCATCACTGCTTTCATCCTAACATCAAGGTCTCTAGGAAACTGTATTGTAAAGTTGTCAGTATCTGTAAATGCCTCTCTAAAAATCCCAGTCCAGTTCTTGGAAATTCCGCCAACCACAGTTTGTTTATCCAGAGATTTAATCTAAAGTGCAAAAAAAAAAAAAGTCTTAAAGATTTCTGGAAAACCTATAACAAAAGCACTTACAAAGTTGGAGTAAAATGAAACAAATATTGTATTAAAATTATGTACCAAATTTAACTATACATTTATTTCATATTTTTATTTTATATTAATACAGTAATAAATTATTTTAATTGAACCAAAAAATTTAAGTAGAAAAGGTTACAAATCTGAAATGTTTCCTTGATAAAATTCCTGGAAGCCATCAGGATGGTAATAAACACAACTCCTATTAGATGTCCTTTAAGAGCAGCACAGATAGTTTACATAGGCTTAAAGTTTAAATATGATGGGAAGGCTTATTACCACCTACTGTCATTTGGAAAGCATAAAATGCTAAGAGCCTAGAGATAAAAGATTGGTAGTTATGAGTGAAGGAAAATAACCAATAAGCAAATTGATGGAATGCCCCAGGTCAAGTGTTGGGGTAAGACTGGATAACTATTGGAGTGTGAATAACAACATAATAAAAGAAAAGATGTGTGAAAAAAAAAAAAACTCCAATGTAAAAAATTTCTCTTTTTGTAAAAAAAAAGAAAAAAAATTGTAAATATTCTGCCCGAGTAAAGCTGAGGGTCATCATACAGAATTGAAAAGAGTGTGCTCTGACAAAAACATCTAGCCAATTGGGCAGGTAGGGGCCCAACATAGTCAACATTCACCATCCTATGTACATGTAAGGGTTACGTCAACCCAGTGCCCGAGATTTTTGTCAAATTTAAACAAGGTACCACTTTTACTAGCAATACCCTTTGAAGCCCTTACCTCAGGTTGGCACCAACGAAATGAATGTGGGGAAACTAAAAACAATGATTCATTTTCTTTGAGTGTTGGTGGATGGCTTCTTTAAAAACCTGAATTAAATGTCAAAAATGAAACTGTGATAGCATGGATTAGTGTTCATTAAATATTCATTTCATTCTCCCTTCCATTGTAATCTGAAATATTTCCTTGTTCCTTCATAATTCAGCTTTGCTTGTGGCTTGTTTGATCAATGGAATATTAGTAGATGTGACCTTAAACATGGCTAAATAGTTGGGTCTGGCTCTTGGTCTCAGGTAAACAGGCTTAGGTAGCTGCTGGTGTTACAAATTTGAGGTAAACATACCTAGATCAGACCTGAAGCCAGCTGTAGCCTAAATCAAAGCCCTCTAAATGAGTCTAGGTATATCCACCGAAACAGAGTTGACTTGCAGACTGAGCTCTGCTCAGCTTTAGGATAATATTTTCACCATTCTGTGAATTCGTGGGCCCAGTTTGCCAGATTTACTAGATTTCCAAGAGAATCAAAAAATCAAGATTAAATATAAAATCTCCAGAGTTTTAAACATTTGCAACTAAATAATTTGGATTATAAGGCCAGGCCATCTGTTGGAGAATTGCTATAATGAAATTACTCCATGAATTAAATATATAGACATATTATGGTTTCCAATGACTTAATTTAATAGAGGGACAAAGGAGAGAACACAGAGCAGCATAATTGAGTATACAAATTAAACAAACTTTCTTAAAACTATCTTTGCATAATTGGGCTTTTTGTAGGAAATCAAAGATGTCAGACCTTCTGAATGTGGCCTACAACACTGGCAGCCTGTATTTCATATTAAGAAAGGATCCAAGCTTTGGCAATTAGATAACAAGTTTAATGGTCAATTTAAAATGGATAATATACAGTGTCACCATAGAGAAACCACCATGTTTAAGTGTTAGATATTTTACTTATTTTTGTTTGACATAACTCTGCTTCTCTTTTTCTCATTTACCATAATCAAAACTGACATTTAATCAGTGTAATTACTACCTCTCTGACCAAATATATGAATATATTGTCTCCCTCTTGAGCTATGAGTACACAAATACTTATTTAATGCATCTGTAACATCTTGCAGAATTATATTCTACTAAAATTAGGAAAGCAAATACTATAAATAATTATGACTTTTTTTACCTGAAAATCAATATTTGCAGTACAGCTGAACATAAAACACGGACCAGTAATTTTTAGTACATCCACTCTTTCCTCATTTTGAATTGTAAACTGTGGAAGATATGGGTGCCAGATCTGAGTAACATAACCTACTGGTACACCAGGAGGAGCTTGAATTTCTATCTACAAAAACAAAAGAATATATGTAAATAGAATAATCATCATAATAAAAATATCCAATAATAGCTCTCATTTACTGAGCACCTTCTAAATGCCAGACAGTGTTCTAAAATGCCACTTAATTCATGACACATCCTTACACATCTAAATTATTAAGAAACTGTTTTCTTAAACTCCTTTAAAAACAGTGGTTTATATATATGAAGAGAACACTGACCACTGGTACAGTTCTTACATACGAGTACCAATGGTGCTATAATAAAAAGAATATGGTACTGAAATCTGGGCTCTGCTATTTATTAGCTGTGAAACCTTGAGAGTGTCAAGGTATGCTCATCTGTAAATGTGGACTTCCTAGGACCTTTATTAAAGACTAAATAGTGTAATGTATGTTAATGTGGCATTCAAGTTGCAGGGAATTTCCCGTCAAACACTCAGTTTTTCTTCCAGTATTTTTATGACTACATAAAAAAACCTAAAAGGAAAACACAGTATTTCATTATAAATAACTTCAGTTATCCTCTCAAAATAAGTACAGTATTAGATTATAAATAACTATGTGACTGTATCTTTATCTGTGTCATGCTCTCACAGGAACCTGCATGGGATGACTGAGTTATCCAGGCACAGCTAGACTCCAGCCAATGGGATCTAGGCAAAGCCAACTTCACTATAAATTCTCTGTGCTTTGGTGTCTCCCCTGAAATCCATATTCTCTAGGCTGCCAAATAATATGAAACAGAGACAGCTGGTCTTTACAGAGGTGAAGATACTCTCACCTCAAGTGTCCCTATTACAGATGACACAGGTAATGTAAGTTTTTATTTGAAAAATGAGAAACGAAAAACACAGGAGATACAATGTTTTGGAGAGGGATTTTCCTTGGTTTATCCCTTAGTAGGTAGGCCAAAATTGTGAGGTGAACACATCTGTTCTTCCCCTCATTCTTCTATCCATGTGCTCCTAGAAGAGTATTTTAGGATATTCTCAATGGTGTAACTCTGTTGGCTTTGGCCATATCTCTCATAGTCATTTGCAGTGAGTGATCTGACAGGCATTCTCTATCTGACCTTTTCTTGAATGTCAACAACTCTCAGACCTGTTGATCAGCCCCAGAAGGAAGACTACTCACAGACTTGGGGCTATCCCTTTGCTATTGTCCACTCGCCTTTCTTCCTATACAATTTACTCAGAAAAATAAATGTATAGCTTGTTGATTCATTTTTCTTTAAATCTCATTTGATTATATAGATTCAATGAAAGGGTGAAAATTCTTGCAGAACTACTTTACATACTGCCCTGGTAGTTGCTCACAGACCTCCTGAAGGCAGCAGGGACAACAACAGCTGGAACATCTTAGTGGTCTCTTCAGAGTTATGACTTCTCGACTCATATTATCAAGAACGTGCAAAGTAAAAGATCTAGATGGCCCACAGCAACTTCGGTTACAAAAATTAGTATTTTCTGCTGCAATGTAAATCCTCTGTCCAAACCTGTCCTTGATTTCATACACATTATTGCTTTCAAAACCGAATATGACTAAAAACAAAAAGAGGAAATCAGTCACCTTTATGCTAAAAAACATTAATTCTATTTAAGATATTATAGTATCTAGCTATATCAGATTTAGATGATATTTTAAAAAGCATAGGAAGAAGAAAAAAGAAAGGTGTTTAGAGATGATCCAGACCAGAAAAAAAGGCAAAAGCAAAGGAGAGTCTATGAAGGCATCAACAAATTAGGAGTTCTTACTTGAGACATGGAAAAGAAAACAAGTCATATCTTCCTAATTCCATAGACTTCTGTCAGAAAGGCAGACATTGCTGCTAACGTGAGGGAGATGCTACAGGTTGAAACACTGGTGCTAGGTGTATGGACAAAACGTCCACTTATCTGGTAGAATTTTTATAACTGGCTCCAATGGACATATTTCAATGACCCCATATGTTTTTTTATAATCCTCTCTCTCAACTAACTACTTGACCTTTTGAGTTGTTTCCCAGAAATAGTGAATATTCTGCAAGACAAAGGAATTGAGATTCTGAAGGCCCAGGGCAGACTTTTTGACACCAAGATTCATCATCGCCCTGGATCTACCCCAAGGCATGTGGCCTCTCCTTAAAAAGCCCATGATCTCTGTTAGCAGAGGAAATGTATTTGAAGTAGCTTCTATGTTCTCCCATCAAGACATCTTTCACATTAAAAATGCCCTTGTCTCAATAATTGGATCTTTTTGGGCAATGAGTAACTGGACCTAGGACAAAACCTCCTTGCAGTTTTGATAAAATTTTCATGCATTATGGAGGGGAATATAAGAAGATTGCTATGTTTATGATCTATGAAATATATTAAATAAAGTGGTTTGAGATTTTGTTTCATAAGTCATACTTGTCTTATTTTTTATAATGTGTTTTAATGAAGGCAATAAGAGGGCTTACTCTGAATGTGGTATCTTAAGGGAAAAAGTGAAAATGGAAGGTGAATTAGAATATCACATTGGGCTCAGGGCACCCTTGCTTAACTCACAAGTGGGAAATGGGTATCAGACAAGGACAGGGGGTGTTTGGTAACCAGACCTTCAATTCATAGAATATCTAGACCACAGACATCTTAAGTGAACTCTGCACCTTAGATGGGTTAATCTCTTCATGAGGGAAACAGAATGATGCTTAATGTTGACACCCACATGGTATTTTACCAAAGGGCTTGGCATATTATTCCAAACATTGGAAACCTTTCCTTGTTTAGAGCCAGGAATGAACAATGAATGGACAAATTTGTTTACAGAGGGCATGATACAGATATGTCCTTCACAATGTAAGGAAAAATAAAACTCTCAGGATGCCCCAAAATTCATTATGGCAAAAGAGAGAACTGAGCCTAAGAACTGAGTTGCACAAGCACTGCCATCCTCTCCTCAGTGAGGTATAGGAGTTTTCTTTTAAGAAATGAAAGTTTTAGAGGTAGATAGATTCCAGGTCTCCTAGGGACAAAACTAGGTGCTGTTGCCCGCATTCTGGTCCTGCTCCATCCTAATACTCCACTGAACTACCACCATACCTCAGGGAGGAGGGAATATCCTTTGAATTTGCCAATCAGAACGTAGTGCATCAGCTGCAAAAGAATGCAGAGGACTCTCTAGCCCATAGGCCAAGCAGCATAGGTATCATAGAGTCCAGAAATTGACCTAGAACAAACTGCATGCATAGTAATGCAACTCCCAAGTATCCAGTCAAAGTGGCTCTATGGTGACATCTGAGCCACTAGGGAGGTCCCAATACAGTCATTATAAAGCAAGATACAGACCATAACCAAACCCCTTTTTTTGTACCCTTCATTTTGCTCTCACTTTGCTGTGACAACGGGTCTGGTCGTATGTGTGTCTGTATCATGCTCTGTAAACCTATATCTTGATTTTGCCCTATAATCCTATCTTTCTTTCCTCAATAAACCTCATTTTCATGTTTGTCTTACTTTGGTGTGTGTCTGGTCATTCTTCAGCCATGAGTGCACTAAGAACTGACATTTCAAACTAAAACCTGACAAAAGGGCTTAGAAAATGAATAAACAGGGTTTCATTTTGGTGGACAAGGTATGGAAGGGAGAAAGAATCCCTGGCTGGCAAGGTGGTCTTATTTTGCAGATAAACGTCATGATAACAGCTCTCAGGAAAATGTTTTTGTTCGGACCTTTTAGGGTGTTGGACTCTCAACAAACCTGTTCCAGATCAAATAGTCAGGTCCTGGCTACATTTAACAGAGATTCTCTACTGAAGCAAATTTCTCCCGCAGCTCCTCACTTAGACAGCCGTATAGTATTATTCCTGTTTGCCCACAGCCATCTCAAAATATCTCAAAGAAATGTATTTTGGGCTAAAATATTTCTTATTTCCTTTAGCTCTAAAATACCCTTCAAGATAGATAGCCCCTATAAAATGAGTGCATGAGGATTATAACCTTAGGACTATAGCCAGATTACAAGTGTATCTCCACAGATGCAAACCAAGGAAGAGATATGATTACTCTTCTACCCACACTGAGAAGATCACAGCATTGACTCTTTCCTCCACCCCCTTTTTTGAATGTTCATCTTATCTTATGTATATTTTCTGAGTACCAACTAGAACTTCATGACATTACCATCAATTGCCTCACTGTTCACCTCCTTCACTCCTCTCCTTTTTTCTGTGTACCCTTTTTCCTTTAAATGCAAAACTCTCAAAACCTTCTGAGGAGAGCCTAGTTCCCAACAGACTTTGTAGACTGTGCTTTTCCCAGGTGCCTCCTTAAAAATCTTAGCTTAATAAACCTCAATTGAGTGTGACTCTTGTTTCTTGTTACTGAAAGCTCAGCACCTGTCCTCAAAGCTGCATCAGAAGAACAAGAACAAGTGGTTTAAGGAGAAGGAAAGAAAAGTTTATTAATTTGCTGGCAAATGAGGAGGATGGAGACTACTGTCTATGATGCCATCATCCTAAAAATAAGCAGAAACACAGAGCTTTTAAAGGGAAGCCATTCAGCTTCAGGCAACTGCTGTTCAACTATAGTTGATGGCCCTAATCCTATCTCCAGAATCTGCTGGGAACTCTACCACCTGGACCTCTGCCAGGATGGCTCTGCTGCTGGGCCATCCCCTGCAGTGCAAAAAACAAAAGACATTCCCTTGCCTCATCTGACCACTGGCCTGAGGATGCAGGCTCCAGTTCCCAAAGCGAGTGGGGGAAGCTTCAAAGAGACAGAAAACAGCTTTGCATTTTTTTTCAGGCAATTCTCTGTGTTACATGTTGTTGCTTACTACTTAAGTTAACAACAAGTTATATCACCACGAACTCTCTTAAGTGTCTGTAGTTGGACTCAAACAGGCCCTGGACTCTGCTTTAATAGAAACTATACTTGGCTTCAATATCTACCACAGTCAAATGTTTGTGAAAATATTTTAAAACTAATTTAAAAAACGAGATTGATTCCTGAGAGGGCATCTATTATCCATCTAATTGTTTAATTATGTAGCTTAATCTTGAAAATCTTAAACTTATTTATCTGTAAAATGAGATCAATGGGCTTATATAATTTCAAAGTCTCTTTACCATTACTTGAAAAATGAAAACAAACAAAAGAATTCTACAGTTATATCTTCAGCATCTATTAATTTTTCAACTGGAGGGAGGTGTAAGTGCTTGTCCTGGTCCCACATGCTAAAAATAAACCAAATAATCTTTATCTTTTCATATTACTTATAATGTTAAAAAATAATATAAAGTTTCAATTTGAGAAAAAAGAAAACAATTAAAGACCACTTAACTCAAGAATTAAGT